>NC_086445.1:544060900-544741807 GCF_028390025.1 Pseudophryne corroboree
TGGTGCAATGATTGCGCACTCAGATCTAGAGACACACAGCGGTAGACTGGGTATGTGCAGCTGCTCCATTCCGCCATTTATACCTCATGTAGTGGCTGCTGGCTAGGCTGTGGGAAAGGGGGGTTTCCAGGCAACTGGAAACCCCTTCTGCATTTGCCTATGCAAAAGCAGCTCATTACTGTTGATATGTCCTATCAGTGTGAAACCTAGGAGCAGGCACATTTTTTAAATTAACATCCCGTTGCCCCGCCAACCTTGCCACACACCCCTGCTGATTTTGTGTCCCTGTGTGCAAATCTGGACTGTGCATGCATGAGTTTGCAAATGCAGAGGGGCGGGGCCTACAAGGGAGACGTCATGGCGACTGACATCATATTACTTAGAGGCCAGCCACCGAAGGGTTGTGAGTAGCGGTGACCGTCCTGCACTGCAGTCAGCACAGTCAGAGACAGTGTTAGTGGCTGGTATTGTGTGCTCGGCAGTGGCAGCAGTGTCAGCGCCAGATGCCCTCTTTGAGCGGTTCACTGCAGTCAGCTGTGTCTTCTTGTTCTGCTGCTCAGGGAAACCTGCCTTGTTCGGCTTATCAAAACCCATCTTGAAGACTGACTACTTTATGGGCATTGCAGATACAGACGATTGCTCCAGTCAGACCCCTGCTGTGTGGTAAGTGTGTCCTCTATCCGACATTACTTAAGCCCATGCAGGAGGCCAAGTAATGTTACTGAAGTAGAATACTGTTCCAGCAGCTTGTTACAGACTGACACATCAATGTCACACGCTGGGAATACATCATGCCTCCATCCAGAGACATGCACTTGGGGATGAATATGTTGGTATCTATAGTTTGACTGGGGATGTGCATGCTGGGTTCTATAGATCTACTGGGTATGATTATACTGGGACCTATAGTCCCTGCGGGGATGAGCATGCTTAGACCTATAGTGTCATACCCTCCAACATTTTACACTCAAAAACTGGTACAAATTAGGAAAAGGGGCATTACCACGGGTAAAGGGGGCGTAGCCACATCCCCTTTCCTACACTTTCAATGGAAATTTAGTGAGTAAAAAATCGGTACAAAGCTCTTTTTGGCCGGTACAGACCATAACAAAATGGTACTGTACCAACCAAAAAGGTACAGTTGGAGGGTATGTAGTATATGTGGAACATTCTGAGATAAGGGATATTCTGGGACCTGTTTTGCCCGTGATAAGATAGGCATGCTTATAGTTGCTGTAGTCTCGAGATTATATGTATGCTGAGTGCTGTAGTTCTGACTAAAACATGATGTAATTGTATACAAATACTTCACAACTATCAATTACATAGCAACCATACATAAAGGGAGTAACACTTGACACATGATTGCCAGCTTCGGTTGAACAAACTCCTCTGGTAGTTTGCTACCACAAACCTGCTCTGGCGGTATGCTGCTCTTCATACTATAGGACACAGGACACACCCCTGAGTGGTAATAGATACGCCCATAGGTGGAGTAGACACAGAGGTGTAGCAAGGGTGGCTCCGGTGGAGCACAAACTCCAGAAGTCGAAAAAGCTAGAGGGCGTCCTATGTCTCCATCTCCCCTGCTGTGCTGTGGACCGCTGTACAGGCAGCCGCAGAGCAGGAGGAGGAGAAGTAGAGGACAGAGAGACTAGGTAGGGAACAGTGCAGACCAGAGGCGAAAGCACGAGACACTGACAGCCAGCATATGCCGAAGCTCTGCCCGTCCTCTTTATGTGGCTAACTGCTTTTAGCTGTGCAGTGGGGTTAGTTCTGTCCTGCAGCACCACTCTCTGCCTCTTCTGCTGCAGCACCTCTCTTTTTCCTGGAAGCTGCAACATGTCTCTACTTTAGATGCTGCAGCAGCTCTCTCTGCCCTAGCTGCTGCAGCACTAGTGATGTGCACCGAACATTTTTCGGGTTTTGTGTTTTGGTTTTGGATTCGGTTCCGCGGCCGTGTTTTGGATTCGGACGCGTTTTGGCAAAACCTCCCTGAAATTTTTTGGGCGGATTCAGGTTTTTTTTTTTTACAAAAACCCCTCAGAAACAGCTTAAATCATAGAATTTGGGGGTCATTTTGATCCCATAGTATTATTAACCTCAATAACCATCATTTCCACTCATTTTCAGTCTATTCTGAACACCTCACACCTCACAATATTATTTTTAGTCCTAAAATTTGCACCGAGGTCGCTGGATGACTAAGCTAAGCAACCCAAGTGGCCGACACAAACACCTGGCCCATCTAGGAGTGGCACTGCAGTGTCAGACAGGATGGAACTTCAAAAAATAGTCCCCAAAAAGCACATGATGCAAAGAAAAAAAGAGGTGCAATGAGGTAGCTGTGTGACTAAGCTAAGCGACCCAAGTGGCCGACACAAACACCTGGCCCATCTAGGAGTGGCACTGCAGTGTCACGCAGGATGGCACTTCAAAAAAATAGTCCCCAAACAGCACATGATGCAAAGAAAAAAAGAGGCGCAATGAGGTAGCTGTGTGACTAAGCTAAGCGACCCAAGTGGCCAACACAAACACCTGGCCCATCTAGGAGTGGCACTGCAGTGTCAGACAGGATGGCACTTCAAAAAATAGTCCCCAAACAGCACATGATGCAAAGAAAAAAAAGAGGTGCACCAAGGTCGCTGGATGGCTAAGCTAAGCGACCCAAGTGGCCGACACAAACACCTGGCCCATCTAGGAGTGGCACTGCAGTGTCAGACAGGATGGCAGATTTAAAAAATAGTCCCCAAACAGCACATGATGCAAAGAAAAAAAGAGGTGCCTGACTTAAACAAACCACCTCACCATCAGAATCCTCCTTGTCAATTTCCTCCCCAGCGCAAGCAACACCCATATCCTCATCCTGGTGTACTTCAACAGTGACATCTTCAATTTGACTATCAGGAACTGGACTGCGGGTGCTCCTTCCAGCACTTGCAGGGGGCGTGCAAATGGTGGAAGGTGCAACCTCTTCCCGTCCAGTGTTGGGAAGGTCAGGCATCGCAACCGACACAATTGGATTCTCCTTGGGGATTTGTGATTTAGAAGAACGCACAGTTCTTTGCTGTACTTTTGCCATCTTAACTCTTTTAAGTTTTCTAGCAGGAGGATGAGTGCTTCCATCCTCATGTGAAGCTGAACCACTAGCCATGAACATAGGCCAGGCCCTCAGCCGTTCCTTGTCACTCCGTGTCGTAAATGGCACATTGGCAAGTTTACGCTTCTCCTCAGACGATTTTGATTTAGATTTTTGGGTCATTTTACTGAGCTTTATTTTTTTGGATTTTACATGCTCTCTACTATGACATTGGGCATCGGCCTTGGCAGACGACGTTGATGGCATTTCATCATCTCGGCCATGACTAGTTGCAGCAGCTTCAGCACGAGGTGGAAGTGGATCTTGATCTTTCCCTATTTTACCCTCCACATTTTTGTTCTCCATTTTTTAATGTGTGGAATTATATGCCAGTAATAATTAGAGATGAGCGGGTTCGGTTCCTCTGAATCCGAACCCGCCCGAACTTCAGTTTTTTCTTCACGGGTCCGAGCGACTCGGATCTTCCCGCCTTGCTCGGTTAACCCGAGCGCGCCCGAACGTCATCATCCCGCTGTCGGATTCTCGCGAGGCTCGGATTCTATCGCGAGACTCGGATTCTATATAAGGAGCCGCGCGTCGCCGCCATTTTCACACGTGCATTGAGATTGATAGGGAGAGGACGTGGCTGGCGTCCTCTCCATTTAGATTATAAGAGAGAGAGATTTACTGGAGCTTAGGACTAGGAGGAGTACTGTAGAAGTGTAGAGAGTGCAGAGAGTTTACTAGTGAGTGACCACCAGACAGTGCAGTTTATTTAATATATCCGTTCTCTGCCTGAAAAAAGCGATACACACAGTGACTCAGTCACATACCATATCTGTGTGCACTGCTCAGGCTCAGCCCAGTGTGCTGCATCATCTATATATATTATATATCTGTCTGACTGCTCAGCTCACACAGCTTATAATTGTGGGGGAGACTGGGGAGCACTGCAGTGCCAGTTATAGGTTATAGCAGGAGCCAGGAGTACATAATATTATATAGTGAGTGACCACCAGACAGTGCAGTTTATTTAATATATCCGTTCTCTGCCTGAAAAAAGCGATACACACAGTGACTCAGTCACATACCATATCTGTGTGCACTGCTCAGGCTCAGCCCAGTGTGCTGCATCATCTATATATATTATATATCTGTCTGACTGCTCAGCTCACACAGCTTATAATTGTGGGGGAGACTGGGGAGCACTGCAGTGCCAGTTATAGGTTATAGCAGGAGCCAGGAGTACATAATATTATATTAAAATTAAACAGTGCACACTTTTGCTGCAGGAGTGCCACTGCCAGTGTGACTGACCAGTGACCTGACCACACTGACCACCAGTATAGTTAGTAGTATACTTATATTGTGATTGCCTGAAAAAGTTAAACACTCGTCGTGTGACTTCACTTGTGTGTTGTTGTTTTTTTTATTCTATAAAAATAAAACTCATTCTGCTGACAGACAGTGTCCAGCAGGTCCGTCATTATATAATATATAATATATACCTGTCCGGCTGCAGTAGTGATATATATATATTTTTTATATCATTTATCATCCAGTCGCAGCAGACACAGTACGGTAGTTCACGGCTGTGGCTACCTCTGTGTCTGCACTCGGCAGGCAGTCCGTCCATAATTGTATACCACCTAACCGTGGTTTTTTCTTCTTCTTTATACATACATACTACTACGACATCTCTTTATCAACCAGTCTATATTAGCAGCAGACACAGTACAGTACGGTAGTTCACGGCTGTGGCTACCTCTGTGTCTGCACTCGGCAGGCAGTCCGTCCATAATTGTATACCACCTAACCGTGGTTTTTTTTTCTTTCTTCTTTATACATACATAGTTACATAGACATCTCTTTATCAACCAGTCTATATTAGCAGCAGACACAGTACAGTACGGTAGTTCACGGCTGTGGCTACCTCTGTGTCTGCACTCGGCAGGCAGTCCGTCCATAATTGTATACCACCTAACCGTGGTTTTTTTTTCTTTCTTCTTTATACATACATAGTTACATAGACATCTCTTTATCAACCAGTCTATATTAGCAGCAGACACAGTACAGTACGGTAGTTCACGGCTGTGGCTACCTCTGTGTCTGCACTCGGCAGGCAGTCCGTCCATAATTGTATACCACCTAACCGTGGTTTTTTTTTCTTTCTTCTTTATACATACATAGTTACATAGACATCTCTTTATCAACCAGTCTATATTAGCAGCAGACACAGTACAGTACGGTAGTTCACGGCTGTGGCTACCTCTGTGTCTGCACTCGGCAGGCAGTCCGTCCATAATTGTCTACCACCTAACCGTGGTTTTTTTTTCTTTCTTCTTTATACATACATAGTTACATAGACATCTCTTTATCAACCAGTCTATATTAGCAGCAGACACAGTACAGTATGGTAGTTCACGGCTGTGGCTACCTCTGTGTCTGCACTCGGCAGGCAGTCCGTCCATAATTGTATACCACCTAACCGTGGTTTTTTTTTCTTTCTTCTTTATACATACATAGTTACATAGACATCTCTTTATCAACCAGTCTATATTAGCAGCAGACACAGTACAGTACGGTAGTTCACGGCTGTGGCTACCTCTGTGTCTGCACTCGGCAGGCAGTCCGTCCATAATTGTATACCACCTAACCGTGGTTTTTTTTTCTTTCTTCTTTATACATACATACTACTACGACATCTCTTTATCAACCAGTCTATATTATTAGCAGCAGACACAGTACAGTACGGTAGTTCACGGCTGTGGCTACCTCTGTGTCTGCACTCGGCAGGCAGTCCGTCCATAATTGTATACCACCTAACCGTGGTTTTTTTTCTTTCTTCTTTATACATACATAGTTACATAGACATCTCTTTATCAACCAGTCTATATTAGCAGCAGACACAGTACAGTACGGTAGTTCACGGCTGTGGCTACCTCTGTGTCTGCACTCGGCAGGCAGTCCATAATTGTATACTAGTATCCATCTCCATTGTTTACCTGAGGTGCCTTTTAGTTGTGCCTATTAAAATATGGAGAACAAAAATGTTGAGGTTCCAAAATTAGGGAAAGATCAAGATCCACTTCCACCTCGTGCTGAAGCTGCTGCCACTAGTCATGGCCGAGACGATGAAATGCCAGCAACGTCGTCTGCCAAGGCCGATGCCCAATGTCATAGTACAGAGCATGTCAAATCCAAAACACCAAATATCAGTAAAAAAAGGACTCCAAAACCTAAAATAAAATTGTCGGAGAAGCGTAAACTTGCCAATATGCCATTTACCACACGGAGTGGCAAGGAACGGCTGAGGCCCTGGCCTATGTTCATGGCTAGTGGTTCAGCTTCACATGAGGATGGAAGCACTCAGCCTCTCGCTAGAAAACTGAAAAGACTCAAGCTGGCAAAAGCACCGCAAAGAACTGTGCGTTCTTCGAAATCCCAAATCCACAAGGAGAGTCCAATTGTGTCGGTTGCGATGCCTGACCTTCCCAACACTGGACGTGAAGAGCATGCGCCTTCCACCATTTGCACGCCCCCTGCAAGTGCTGGAAGGAGCACCCGCAGTCCAGTTCCTGATAGTCAGATTGAAGATGAAGATGTTGAAGTACACCAGGATGAGGAGGATATGGGTGTTGCTGGCGCTGGGGAGGAAATTGACCAGGAGGATTCTGATGGTGAGGTGGTTTGTTTAAGTCAGGCACCCGGGGAGACACCTGTTGTCCGTGGGAGGAATATGGCCGTTGACATGCCTGGTGAAAATACCAAAAAAATCAGCTCTTCAGTGTGGAGGTATTTCAACAGAAAAGCGGACAACAGGTGTCAAGCCGTGTGTTGCCTTTGTCAAGCTGTAATAAGTAGGGGTAAGGACGTTAACCACCTCGGAACATCCTCCCTTATACGTCACCTGCAGCGCATTCATAATAAGTCAGTGACAAGTTCAAAAACTTTGGGCGACAGCGGAAGCAGTCCACTGACCAGTAAATCCCTTCCTCTTGTAACCAAGCTCACGCAAACCACCCCACCAACTCCCTCAGTGTCAATTTCCTCCTTCCCCAGGAATGCCAATAGTCCTGCAGGCCATGTCACTGGCAATTCTGACGAGTCCTCTCCTGCCTGGGATTCCTCCGATGCATCCTTGCGTGTAACGCCTACTGCTGCTGGCGCTGCTGTTGTTGCTGCTGGGAGTCGATGGTCATCCCAGAGGGGAAGTCGTAAGCCCACTTGTACTACTTCCAGTAAGCAATTGACTGTCCAACAGTCCTTTGCGAGGAAGATGAAATATCACAGCAGTCATCCTGCTGCAAAGCGGATAACTGAGGCCTTGACAACTATGTTGGTGTTAGACGTGCGTCCGGTATCCGCCGTTAGTTCACAGGGAACTAGACAATTTATTGAGGCAGTGTGCCCCCGTTACCAAATACCATCTAGGTTCCACTTCTCTAGGCAGGCGATACCGAGAATGTACACGGACGTCAGAAAAAGACTCACCAGTGTCCTAAAAAATGCAGTTGTACCCAATGTCCACTTAACCACGGACATGTGGACAAGTGGAGCAGGGCAGGGTCAGGACTATATGACTGTGACAGCCCACTGGGTAGATGTATGGACTCCCGCCGCAAGAACAGCAGCGGCGGCACCAGTAGCAGCATCTCGCAAACGCCAACTCTTTCCTAGGCAGGCTACGCTTTGTATCACCGCTTTCCAGAATACGCACACAGCTGAAAACCTCTTACGGCAACTGAGGAAGATCATCGCGGAATGGCTTACCCCAATTGGACTCTCCTGTGGATTTGTGGCATCGGACAACGCCAGCAATATTGTGTGTGCATTAAATATGGGCAAATTCCAGCACGTCCCATGTTTTGCACATACCTTGAATTTGGTGGTGCAGAATTTTTTAAAAAACGACAGGGGCGTGCAAGAGATGCTGTCGGTGGCCAGAAGAATTGCGGGACACTTTCGGCGTACAGGCACCACGTACAGAAGACTGGAGCACCACCAAAAACTACTGAACCTGCCCTGCCATCATCTGAAGCAAGAAGTGGTAACGAGGTGGAATTCAACCCTCTATATGCTTCAGAGGTTGGAGGAGCAGCAAAAGGCCATTCAAGCCTATACAATTGAGCACGATATAGTAGGTGGAATGCACCTGTCTCAAGCGCAGTGGAGAATGATTTCAACGTTGTGCAAGGTTCTGATGCCCTTTGAACTTGCCACACGTGAAGTCAGTTCAGACACTGCCAGCCTGAGTCAGGTCATTCCCCTCATCAGGCTTTTGCAGAAGAAGCTGGAGTCATTGAAGGAGGAGCTAACACGGAGCGATTCCGCTAGGCATGTGGGACTTGTGGATGGAGCCCTTAATTCGCTTAACAAGGATTCACGGGTGGTCAATCTGTTGAAATCAGAGCACTACATTTTGGCCACCGTGCTCGATCCTAGATTTAAAGCCTACCTTGGATCTCTCTTTCCGGCAGACACAAGTCTGCTGGGGTTGAAAGACCTGCTGGTGAGAAAATTGTCAAGTCAAGCGGAACGCGACCTGTCAACATCTCCTCCTTCACATTCTCCCGCAACTGGGGGTGCGAGGAAAAGGCTCAGAATTCCGAGCCCACCCGCTGGCAGTGATGCAGGGCAGTCTGGAGCGACTGCTGATGCTGACATCTGGTCCGGACTGAAGGACCTGACAACGATTACGGACATGTCGTCTACTGTCACTGCATATGATTCTCTCAACATTGATAGAATGGTGGAGGATTATATGAGTGACCGCATCCAAGTAGGCACGTCACACAGTCCGTACTTATACTGGCAGGAAAAAGAGGCAATTTGGAGGCCCTTGCACAAACTGGCTTTATTCTACCTAAGTTGCCCTCCCACAAGTGTGTACTCCGAAAGAGTGTTTAGTGCCGCCGCTCACCTTGTCAGCAATCGGCGTACGAGGTTACATCCAGAAAATGTGGAGAAGATGATGTTCATTAAAATGAATTATAATCAATTCCTCCGCGGAGACATTGACCAGCAGCAATTGCCTCCACAAAGTACACAGGGAGCTGAGATGGTGGATTCCAGTGGGGACGAATTGATAATCTGTGAGGAGGGGGATGTACACGGTGATATATCGGAGGATGATGATGAGGTGGACATCTTGCCTCTGTAGAGCCAGTTTGTGCAAGGAGAGATTAATTGCTTCTTTTTTGGGGGGGGTCCAAACCAACCCGTCATATCAGTCACAGTCGTGTGGCAGACCCTGTCACTGAAATGATGGGTTGGTTAAAGTGTGCATGTCCTGTTTTGTTTATACAACATAAGGGTGGGTGGGAGGGCCCAAGGACAATTCCATCTTGCACCTCTTTTTTCTTTTCTTTTTCTTTGCATCATGTGCTGATTGGGGAGGGTTTTTTGGAAGGGACATCCTGCGTGACACTGCAGTGCCACTCCTAAATGGGCCCGGTGTTTGTGTCGGCCACTAGGGTCGCTAATCTTACTCACACAGTCAGCTACCTCATTGCGCCTCTTTTTTTCTTTGCGTCATGTGCTGATTGGGGAGGGTTTTTTGGAAGGGACATCCTGCGTGACACTGCAGTGCCACTCCTAGATGGGCCAGGTGTTTGTGTCGGCCACTAGGGTCGCTAATCTTACTCACACAGCTACCTCATTGCGCCTCTTTTTTTCTTTGCGTCATGTGCTGTTTGGGGAGGGTTTTTTGGAAGGGCCATCCTGCGTGACACTGCAGTGCCACTCCTAGATGGGCCCGGTGTTTGTGTCGGCCACTAGGGTCGCTAATCTTACTCACACAGCTACCTCATTGCGCCTCTTTTTTTCTTTGCGTCATGTGCTGTTTGGGGAGGGTTTTTTGGAAGGGACATCCTGCGTGACACTGCAGTGCCACTCCTAGATGGGCCCGGTGTTTGTGTCGGCCACTAGGGTCGCTTATCTTACTCACACAGCGACCTCGGTGCAAATTTTAGGACTAAAAATAATATTGTGAGGTGTGAGGTATTCAGAATAGACTGAAAATGAGTGTAAATTATGGTTTTTGAGGTTAATAATACTTTGGGATCAAAATGACCCCCAAATTCTATGATTTAAGCTGTTTTTTAGTGTTTTTTGAAAAAAACACCCGAATCCAAAACACACCCGAATCCGACAAAAAAAATTCGGTGAGGTTTTGCCAAAACGCGTTCGAACCCAAAACACGGCCGCGGAACCGAACCCAAAACCAAAACACAAAACCCGAAAAATTTCAGGCGCTCATCTCTAGTAATAATAAGAATTTACTCACCGGTAATTCTATTTCTCGTAGTCCGTAGTGGATGCTGGGTACTCCGTAAGGACCATGGGGTATAGACGGGCTCCGCAGGAGACTGGGCACTCTTAAAAGAAAGATTAGGTACTATATCTGGTGTGCACTGGCTCCTCCCTCTATGCCCCTCCTCCAGACCACAGTTAGGGAAACTGTGCCCGGAAGAGCTGACATTACTAGGAAAGGATTTGGAATCCAGGGTAAGACTCATACCAGCCACACCAATCACACCGTACAACTCGTGATAACTATACCCAGTTAACAGTATGATCAATAACTGAGCCTCTCTCAACAGATGGCTCATACAATAACCCTTTAGTTAAGCAATAACTATATACATGTATTGCAGAGAGTCCGCACTTGGGACGGGCTCCCAGCATCCACTACGGACTATGAGAAATAGAATTACCGGTGAGTAAATTCTTATTTTCTCTGACGTCCTAGTGGATGCTGGGTACTCCGTAAGGACCATGGGGATTATACCAAAGCTCCCAAACGGGCGGGAGAGTGCGGATGACTCTGCAGCACCGAATGAGCAAACTCAAGGTCCTCCTCAGCCAGGGTATCAAACTTGTAGAATTTTGCAAAAGTGTTTGAACCCGACCAAGTAGCAGCTCGGCAAAGTTGTAAAGCCGAGACCCCTCGGGCAGCCGCCCAAGAAGAGCCCACCTTCCTCGTGGAATGGGCTTTTTCTGATTTAGGATGCGGCAGTCCAGCCGCAGAATGTGCAAGCTGAATCGTGCTACAGATCCAGCGAGCAATAGTCTGCTTTGAAGCAGGAGCACCCAGCTTGTTGGGTGCATGCAGGATAAATAGCGAGTCAGTTTTTCTGACTCTAGCCGTCCTGGAAACATAAAGTTTCAGGGCCCGGACTACGTCCAGCAACTTGGAATCCTCCAAGTCCCTAGTAGCCGCAGGCACCACAATAGGTTGGTTCAAATGAAACGATGATACCACCTTAGGGAGAAATTGGGGACGAGTCCTCCATTCTGCCCTTTCCATATGGAAGATCAGATATGGGCTTTTACATGACAAAGCCGCCAATTCTGACACACGCCTAGTCCAAGCTAAGGCCAAAAACATGACCACTTTCCACGTGAGATATGTTAGCTCCACGGTCTTAAGTGGCTCAAACCAGTGGGATTTTAGGAATCCAACACACGTTAAGATCCCAAGGTGCCACTGGAGGCACAAAAGGGGCTGAATATGCAGCACCCCTGTAACAACGTCCGAACTTCAGGCAGTGAAGCCAGTTCTTTTTGAGAGAAAAAGGGATAGGGCCGAAATCTTGGCCTTTATGGATCCTAATTTTAGGCCCATAGTCACTCCTGACTGTAGGAAGTGCAGGAATCGACCTCCCTGGAATTCCTCTGTAGGGCCTTCCCGGCCACACACCAAGCAACCTATTTTCGCCATATACAGTGAAAAAGTCTTGCTGTCACGTCTTTCCTAGCCTTTATCAGCGTAGGAATAACTGCATCCGGAATGCCCTTTTCCGCTAGGATCCGGCGTTCAACCGCCATGCCGTCCAACGCAGCCGCGGTAAGTCTTGGATCAGACAGGGTCCCTGTTGCAACATGTCCTGACTGAGAGGCAGAGGCCATGGGTCCTCTGAGAGCATTTCTTGCAGTTCCGGGTACCGAGTCCTTCTTGGCCAATCCGGAGCAAAGAATATTGGCCCTCATTCCGAGTCGTTCGCTTGGTAATTTTCTTCGCATCGCAGCGTTTTTCTGCTTAGTACGCATGCGCAATGTTCGCACTGCGACTGCGCCAAGTAATTTTGCTATGAAGATAGTTTTTTTACTCACGGCTTTTTCTTCGCTCCGGCGAACGTAATGTGATTGACAGGAAATGGGTGTTGCTGGGCGGAAACACGGCGTTTTATGGGCGTGTGGATGAAAACGCTACCGTTTCCGGAAAAAACGCAGGAGTGGCTGGAGGAACGGAGGAGTGTCTGGGCGAACGCTGGGTGTGTTTGTGACGTCAAACCAGGAACGACAAGCACTGAACTGATCGCAGATGCCGAGTAAGTCTGAAGCTACTCTGAAACTGCTAAGTAGTTTGTAATCGCAATATTGCGAATACATCGTTCGCAATTTTAAGAAGCTAAGATTCACTCCCAGTAGGCGGCGGCTTAGCGTGTGTAACTCTGCTAAAATCGCCTTGCGAGCGAACAACTCGGAATGAGGGCCATTGTTCACACTCCTCCGTTTATTACAATTCTCAGCCCTTGGGTCTGAGAGGAAGAGGAGGGAATATATAGACCAACTGGAACACCCAAGGTGTTACTAGTGCGACCACAGCTATCGCCTGAGAGTCCCTTGACCCAGCGTAAAACCTTTTTTATCTTTTTATTGAGGTGGGACGCCATGTAGTCCACCTGAGGCAGTTTCCATCAATTTGCAAAACTGCGTGATGACTTCCTGATGAAGTCACCACTTCCAGTGAAGAATTCTGGTGGCTTCTACCCTCGCCACCCTGCTCCTTGTGCCACCCTGGCGGTTCACATGAGCCCCTGCGGTCTGACTGGATCAGAACCGGTTGGTCGCGAAGCAGGAACTCCGCTTGACTTAGGGCGTTGTATATGGCCCTTAGTTCCAGGATATTGATGTGAAGGCAAGTCTGTTGGCTTGACCACAAACCTTGGAATTTTCTTCCCTGTGTAACTGCCCCCCACCCTCGGAGGCTTGCATCCGTGGTTACCAGGACCCAGTCCTGAATGCCGAATCTGCGGCCCTCGAGAAGGTGAGCACTCCGCAGCCCCCACAGTAGAGACACCCTGGCCCTGGGGGATAGGGTGATTAACCGATGCATCTGAAGATGTGATCCGGACCACTTGTCCAGTAAGTTCCATTGTCCTTGCATGGAACCAGCCGAAGGGGATGGCCTAGTATGATGCCATCATCCTTCGCAGGACTCGAGTGCAGTGAAGCACTGACACCTGTTTTGGTTTTCAATAGATTCCTGACCAGTGTCATGAGCTCCTGAGCTCTCTCTATCGGGAGATAAACCCTCTTCTGGTCTGTGTCTAGGATCATGCCTAGGCGAGGCAGATGAGCTGTAGGAACCAACTGCGACTTTAGAATATATAGAATCCAGTCGTGTTGCCGTTTCACTTCCAGAGAAGGTTATACGCTGTCCAGCAACTGCTCTCTTGATCTCGCTTTTATGAGGAGATCATCCCAGTATGTGATAATAGTGACACCTTGCTTCCGCAGGAGCACCATCATATCCGCCATTACCTTGGTGAAATTGGTAATGACAATCCCGTACCGCAATTCTGAGGTACGCCTGATGAGGTGGATAAATGGGGACACGAAGGTATGCATCCCTTATGTCCCGATTCATTTCAGGCTTGCAATGACCGCTCTTAGCGATTCCATCTTGAACCTGAACCTTTTCAGGTATATGTTCAGGGATTTTAATTCAATATGGGTCTAACCGAACCGTCTGGTTTCGGGATTATAACATGGTCGAATAATAACACCCTCTTGTTGAAGGAGGGGACCCTTGACCACCACCTGTTGAAGATACAATTTACGAATTGCAGTTAACACTGGCTCCCTCTCTTGGGGGGAAGCCCGCCGGGTCCTCGGTGAGGGGGCATCTTCTCACAGTCCAGCCTGTATCCCTGCGATACAATTTCTATTGCCCAGGGATCTAACAGGGAGTGAACCCACTTGTGGCTGAACTTACGAAGGCGTGTCCCCACCGGGCCTAGCTCCGCCTGTGGAGCCCCAGCGACATGCGGTGGATTTTTGTAGAGGCCGGGGAGGACTTCTGTTCCTGGGGACTAGCTGTGTTGTACAGCTTCTTTCCTCTGCCCCCGGCTCTGACAAGAAAGGACGCACCTCAGACTTTCTTGTTTCTTTATTCGAAAAGCTGCATTTAATAATGTCGTGCTTTCCTAGGCTGTGCAGGAATATAAGGCAAAATATCAGAATTACCAGCTATAGCTGTGGAGACCAGGCCCGAGAACCTTTCTCCACACAATCCTCAGCCTTCCATATGCCTCTTAAGTCGGCATCATCTGTCCAATGTATATTCTACAGGACACGTCAAGCAGAAATCAACATAGCTTTTGTCTCTAGGACCCAGTATACTCATGTCCCTTTGGGCATGCTTTATAATTATATATCTATCACTTAAGACAGCATCTTAAAATATTTATATGCATACTAGGGTCTCAATCTCTGCTGATAAGGTACCTGTCCACGCTGCCACAGCGCTATAAACCCATGCCGACACAATCGCCGGTCTGGGTAGTATACTAGAATGTGCACACTATCTGCAGGATCCCTGAGAATAGCTAGTGCAAACAGGACACCCAAGGGGAAGATTCTCAACACATCCTGGCCCTAATGGGGAAAGGATACAGCCTGAGAATTCTCTTGTGGGAAGCTGCCGTCTCTTGTCTGGAGATTCCCGCTCTTTTTCCTCATGAGAGGAGGGAAATTTACCTCAGCATTCTTCCCCTTAACATGTGTACTCTCGTGTCAGGGACAGATGAGTCATCAGTGATATGCAAATCATCTTTTATTCCAATAATCATATATTGAATATCTTTTAGCCCTCTTGGCTGTAACTTTGCATTATCGTAGTCGACAGTGGAGTTAAACTCCGTGTCGATACTTTGTTATTTTGGATAGTGAACATAGAGAGACTCTGAAGGACTCTGTGACATAGGGACAGACCAGGGAAGATTTCCTTTCTGTTCCCTAACCTTTTGTGCAATAATTTTACCTCAGCACTTACACATATCCAAACAGGTGTCGGCGTTGTTGACGGAGACACCCTCCCACACACTTATCCGCTCTATCACCTCCTTAGAGGAGCCTTTTACCTCAGACATGTCGACACACACGTACCGACACACCACACACACAGGGGATGCTCTATTTGAAGACAGTTCCCCCACCAGGCCCTTTGGAGAGACAGAGAGAGAGTATGCCAGCACACACCACAGCGCTATATAATACAGGGATGTACACTATACTGAGTGATTTTTCCCCTATAGCAGCTTATATACACAGTTTTGCGCCTAAATTTATGTGCCCCCCCTCTCTTTTTTGCCCTTTGTGTACCAGGATACTGCAGGGGAGAGCCTGGGGAGCTTCCTTCCAGCTGAGCTGTGAAGAGAAAATGGCGCCGGTGTGCTGAGGAAGAAGGCCCGGCCCCCTCAGCGGCGGGCTTCTGTCCTTTTATGTACTTTAATGGCGGGGGTTAATGCACATATACAGTTTATCAGACTGTATTATGTGCTTTTCGCCAAGTAAGGTAATCTAATTGCTGCCCAGGGCGCCCCCCCCCCCAGCGCCCTTCACCTATCAGTGACCGGAGTGTGTGGTGTGCTAAGGAAGCAATGGCGCACAGCTGCAGTGCTGTGCGCTACCTTAATGATGACCGGAGTCTTCGGCCGCCGATTTTCAACTTCTCTTTGTTCTTCTGGCTCTGCAAGGGGGACGGCGGCGCGGCTCCGGGACCGGACGACCGAGGACTGGGCCTGTGTTCGATCCCTCTGGAGCTAATGGTGTCCAGTAGCCTTAGAAGCCCAAGCTAGCTGCAAGCAGGTAGGTTCGCTTCTCTCCCCTCAGTCCCACGTAGCAGTGAGTCTGTTGCCAGCAGATCTCACTGAAAATAAAAAACCTAACAAATACTTTCTTTTCTAGGAAGCTCAGGAGAGCCCCTAGGGTGCATCCAGCTCTGGCCGGGCACAGATACTAACTGAGGTCTGGAGGAGGGGCATAGAGGGAGGAGCCAGTGCACACCAGATATAGTACCTAATCTTTCTTTTAAGAGTGCCCAGTCTCCTGCGGAGCCCGTCTATACCCCATGGTCCTTACGGAGTACCCAGCATCCACTAGGACGTCAGAGAAATATCAATAGCAATGGCCTACTACTATATATACTGCGCACAACTGAAATGCACCACAGGTATGGATGGATAGTATACTTGACGACACAGAGGTAGGTAGAGCAGTGGCCTTCTGTACCATACTGCTATATAGTATATACTGGTGGTCAGCAAACTGTGCAAAACTGAAATGCACCACAGGTATGGATGGATAGTATACTTGACGACACAGAGGTAGGTAGAGCAGTGGCCTTCTGTACCGTACTGCCATATAGTATATACTAGTGGTCAGCAAACTGTGCAAAACTGAAATGCACCACAGGTATGGATGGATAGTATACTTGACGACACAGAGTTAGGTAGAGCAGTGGACTACTGTACCGTACTGCTATATTTATAGTTATACTGGTGGTTAGCAAACTGTGCAAAACTGAAATGCACCACAGGTATGGATGGATAGTATACTTGACGACACAGAGGTAGGTAGAGCAGTGGCCTTCTGTACCGTACTGCTATATAGTATATACTGGTGGTCAGCAAACTGTGCAAAACTGAAATGCACCACAGGTATGGATTGATAGTATACTTGACGACACAGAGGTAGGTAGAGCAATGGCCTTCTATACCGTACTCCTATATATTATATACTGGTGGTCAGCAAAATTATGCACTGTACTCCTACTATATACTACAATGCAGCACAGATATGGAGCCTTTTTCAGGCAGAGAACGTATAATACTGGTGGTCACTGGTCAGCAAAACTCTGCACTGTACTCTACCTATATAATACTGCTGGTCCCCAGTCCCCACAATAAAGCAGTGTGAGCACAGATATATGCAGCACACTGAGCACAGATATGGAGCGTTTTTCAGGCAGAGAACGTATAATACTGGTGGTCACTGGTCAGCAAAACTCTGCACTGTACTCCTCCTATATAATACTGCTGGTCCCCAGTCCCCACAATAAAGCAGTGTGAGCACAGATATATGCAGCACACTGAGCACAGATATGGAGCATTTTTCAGGCAGAGTACGTATAATACTGGTGGTCACTGGTCAGCAAAACTTTGCACTGTACTCCTCCTATATAATACTGCTGGTCCCCAGTCCCCACAATAAAGCAGTGTGAGCACAGATATATGCAGCACACTGAGCACAGATATGGAGCGTTTTTCAGGCAGAGAACGTATAATACTGGTGGTCACTGGTCAGCAAAACTCTGCACTGTACTCCTCCTATAATACTGCTGGTCCCCAGAATAAAGATATTTGCAGCCCCCTGAAAGTTCTGAAACAAAGTGAGAGGACGCCAGCCACGTCCTCTCACTATCATTTCCAATGCACGAGTGAAAAATGGCGGCGACGCGCGGCTCCTTATATAGAATCCGAATCTCGCGAGAATCCGACAGCGGGATGATGACGTTCGGGCGCGCTCGGGTTAACCGAGCAATACTGGAGTATCCGAGTATGCCTCGGACCGTGTAAAATGGGTGAAGTTCGGGGGGGTTCGGATTCCGAGGAACCGAACCCGCTCATCACTATGCAGCACCTCTATCTTTCCTGGAAGCTGCACCACATGTCTACTTCAGATGCTGCAGCAGCTCTCTCTGCCCTAGGTGCTGCAGCACATCTCTCTTTCCTAGAAGCTGCAGCACATGTCTCTACTTCGGTCTTCAGATGCTGCAGCAGCTCTCTCTGGATTGTGAGGTCAGGTCAGTCGGGGCATATTTAGTGTTTTTAATTTATTTCAAATAAACAAGTAAATAGTTAAATACAGCTACTTCCATAGCGGCTCTACCATGGTGTAATGTGTATAAGGGGCTTTACTGTTTGTGTAACATGTTTAAGGGGTTCTACTGTATGGCGTAACGTGTATAAGGGGTACTAACTACTGTGTGGTGTAATGTAAATAACGGACACTACTGCCGTGCCCCTATATTGTTGTTGCAAGCCTTCAGAACACACTGATCATATTTTAAACATGGGAGGGAACCTAAAGGAAACTTTTGCCCTGAGCTCCACAAGGTCTAGAACCGTCCCTGTCAACAATTTGGGATTTTTAAATATTGTTTCTTTTCAAATGTAACATGCCACCACATGTTGCTTAGGCCTCCAATTCAGTAGAGGAGAGAGTGGCACAAAAAAACATGCCCTTGCTCTGGGCACCATGGCGTCTAGCTACACCTCTAAGTAGACACGCCCTTTGGGTGGAACAGGAATCTCCCTGAAACTAGTTTTCAAAAGTAGGCAAGTATGCCTAGGAGGTTAACAATAGGCACCGGTGGAATTGCAAAATTGAATTTAGGCCACAAAGTGATCCTTAACCAGGCTTGCAGGTTTATTGGTAGAACAGCAGTAACAATAATACCACGTGGTAATAGCAGTAGCAGCAGTGACAGCTAAAGTAGTGGTGGGAATATTGATAATACAGCTTTAGCGGGTACTCACAGCAAGAAGCTCGGAGTGTTGGGTCGCGGAGCCTTGCATGTGCAATATCACTTTTGGTGGCCATCTTGATAATGTGACTGCCTGACTTCAATACAGGAGAAGGAGAAAGCGTAGGAGCACAATCTTTTCCAACAATTACATCTACTGTATATCTGGCTTCCCAAAGAGACTTAGGGGTCTATTCATGAAGTAGTAAAAAGTGGGGAGAAGTGAGCCAGTGGAGAAGTTGCCCATGGCAACCAATCAGCATTGATGAAACATTTATAATTTGCATACTATACAATTGTACGGAGCAACTGATTGGTTGCCATGGGCAACTTCTCCACAGGCTCACTTCTCCACTCTTATCACTGCTTCATGAATATTGGAGGTCATTCTGACCCGTTCGCTCGCTCGCTGAACGGGTCCCTACTGTGCACGCGCCCGCGCCGTATTGCGCTGGCGCATGCCAGACGACCAAAGGCGGTAGCAGGGATGCGATCGCCTCTGCCTGATTGACAGGCAGAGGCGATCGCAGGGAGGGAGGGGGCGGACCAGTGGCGTTTGGCCGCCGTTTCGTGGGTTTGGTCCGGCCAATGCAGGCGTGGTCGGACCGAACAGTGGGCGGGCCCCAGCCGATGCGTGATGTGGGGAGCGATGA
The DNA here is from genome assembly GCF_028390025.1 of Pseudophryne corroboree. Classification (NCBI taxonomy): domain Eukaryota; kingdom Metazoa; phylum Chordata; class Amphibia; order Anura; family Myobatrachidae; genus Pseudophryne; species Pseudophryne corroboree. The sequence goes on from NC_086445.1 coordinate 544,080,231, forward strand.
GTAGCTCCCGGCCAGCACTCTAAAGCTGCGCTGGCCAGGAGCTACTCTTGAAGTGCAAAGGCATCGCCGCTGAGCGATGCCTTTGCACTTCTGCGAGGGGGGGCCGGACTGACATGCGGGGCGGGCTAGCCCTGTTCTGGGCATCTCTCCGCATGTCAGGGAAGAAGATCGTAGCTGTGCTAAATTCAGCACAGCTAAGATCAACTCGGAATGACCCCCAATGACCTTAAGGTGTGTACACACAGTGAGATAAATCTGTAAGATTTTGACAATTCATTTACTGATGATGTGTAGCAAAGCATTGCTGCAGTCCCAGACAAGCAGACAGAGTATCAGCCAGTCAGTAGCGGATCTTGCCACGGGTAAGCAGGACTTTTGCCCGGGGCGCCGCCATCCGGAGGGTGCAGGGCGCCATCCGGGGGGCGCCGCACCAGGGCAAGATCCGCTGCTGCTGTGTGCCCCCCCCGCTGCCCCCCTGCTGCCGCTGCCCCCCCCCCCCCGCTGCCGCTGTGAAGGGAAACTAGACGCGTACGCATCTAGTTTCCCTTCGTAGAGAGGTCCTTTACTGTGCGGTGCGCGATGAAGTCATCGCGCACCGCACATCATTTCAGTCTGTATAGGGGGCGTAAATGACCACGCCCCCTGTACGAAGCCACGCCCCCTATTGCCGCCCGGGAACCGGCCCTGCAGCCAGTTACAGTACCCTGACTTCACAAGTTTTCCTGCACACCTCTGCTGTATGCAAGGCAAAACTTTGTTGTGGATGGATGTGATATGTCCTTTACTTATGGCATATCGTTGCTATCACGTTGTACAGAAGGATTCAGTATGGTATACGGGCAGCCGAGCCACCTTTGGTATACCGAAAGCGGCATCCTCGCCACCAGTATGCCGGCAGCAGGGCGAGCGCTTGAAAGCCCCTTGCGGGCTCGTGGTCACCCACAGAGGGAGAATAGCCTGTGCCGTCGGTATTCCGGCATCGGCGTTTCACCACTTGTCGGGATTCCGGCGTCTGTATTATGATTGCCAGGATCCCGACTGGCGGTATGTTAACTGCTTCCCGTACAGAATCTCCCACCAAATGTCAGGAAGAAAAATAGAAAAATCAGTTATAATAAATATTGCAGAAAATATGTACAAAGAAAAAAACATCGGCACATTTTTAGCTAAAATATAGACAATATAAGTAAATATGTCATCCCAAAAATATCTGATAGATTAGTGAAAAAAAGCCTATCATGATCATAGGAACAATAGTGACAGCAGGCAGTACTGCAGATGTGGGTTGTTGCTTTTATTACCAAATTACTTACAGTGTATCGGTGGGGGGTCGGAATACATTTCAGAATTGTTTCCAAAAAGTAGAATTAAAAGTAGCTGCATACTAAGAGCATACACACAGACACAACCCTCGTTAAACAATTGTATCACTTTATTTACTAAGAATAAACATCTGAGGCATTTGCTTTGCTTCCAAGACAAACATGCACAAATCGGTGTAAACAAAACTGCGTGCACAATGGGCCTACTTCATGTTTCTACGCAGATGCAATTGCAATTTACTAGGCTACGGAACAGCTAATGTTGGCAAGTGAAGCTGCTGCCCAGCAATGAAAAGAGAAGCTGACCTGGAGCCATTGCAAGCTCATTCGCAATTGTGTACACATTCAAAGCCAAAATGTCAAAACGAGGAACATTGAGTCCAAGGGTAGACCTATAGCTACGCAGACCGGACACACAGCAGTAGCGACACAGGTGCATGTTTTTGCATGTACGAGCTCACAGCTGATGGTAGATACACGGCCCAAACGCAGCCATGACATGCCTGCATTTTTCCAACCACTCCCCGTTAACATCTACCAAGGTCCCTTCCTATGTCAATCACTGCACATCATTGCAGCACACAGTTTGCTGATTAGCGCTCCATTGCATGGTCATCGGCCATTGCTTACAAACATGAATTAGGCCCAATCTCCCACAAACAAGCGTGCATTCAATAAGGTAATATAGTGGTGATCTATTAAGGAAGTTGTATAAAGTAAGTAATCCACAGTGTGGATGTCATATAATTAGATATGAATAGGTGATGGAGACTCATTACTATCATCATTGTATATTTACACCTACCCTATAGCAGGTGCAAATAATACGCCTCCTATCAGGATATTCACATAATTGCAAAGCTGCATTTGTGTGAACTAGAGATGAGCGGGTTCGGTTCCTCGGAATCCGAACCCGCCCGAACTTCAGTTTTTTTTACACGGGGCCGAGCGACTCGGATCTTCCCGCCTTGCTCGGTTAACCCGAGCGCGCCCGAACGTCATCATCCCGCTGTCGGATTCTCGCGAGGCTCGGATTCTATCGCGAGACTCGGATTCTATATAAGGAGCCGCGCGTCGCCGCCATTTTCACACGTGCATTGAGATTGATAGGGAGAGGACGTGGCTGGCGTCCTCTCCGTTTAGAGTGACTAGAATACTAGAGAGAGACACAAATTTGGGGGAGCATATAGGAGGAGTACTACTTGCTGCTGATAGTGTGACCAGTGACCAGTGCCACCAGTTTAATTAATCCGTTCTCTGCCTGAAAAAAAACGATACACAGTGTGACACAGTCACACATACCATATCTGTGCTCAGCCCAGTGTGCTGCATCATATACTGTATATCATTATCTGACTGCACTTAAGTACAGTGCACACTTTTGCTGCCAGAGTGCCACTGCCAGTGTGACTGACCAGTGACCACTGACCACCAGTATTGTGATTGTCTGCTGACCACCAGTATATTGTGATTGTCTGCCTGAAAAAGTTAAACACTCGTCGTGTGGTGTTTTTATAAACGCATTCTGCAGACAGTGTCCAGCAGGTCCGTCATTACATAATATATACCTGTCCGGCTGCAGTACTAGTGTGATATATATATATATTTTAATTTTATCTCATTATCATCCAGTCTATATTAGCAGCAGACACAGTACGGTAGTCCACGGCTGTAGCTACCTCTGTGTCGGGACTCGGCAGTCGCTCGTCCATCCATAATTGTATACCCCCTACCCGTGGTTTTTTTTTTTCTATCTTCTTGATACTAGTAGCTTACTTTAGGAGTCTGCAGTGCAGACAGACAGTGTCCAGCAGGTCCGTCATTACATAATATATACCTGTCCGGCTGCAGTACTAGTGTGATATATATATATATTTTAATTTTATCTCATTATCATCCAGTCTATATTAGCAGCAGACACAGTACGGTAGTCCACGGCTGTAGCTACCTCTGTGTCGGCAGTCGCTCGTCCATCCATAATTGTATACCACCTACCCGTGTTTTTTTTTTCTATCTTCTTGATACTAGTAGCTTACTTTAGGAGTCTGCAGTGCTGAGTCTGACAGACAGTGTCCAGCAGGTCCGTCATTACATAATATATATACCTGTCCGGCTGCAGTACTAGTGTGATATATATATATATTTTAATTTTATCTCATTATCATCCAGTCTATATTAGCAGCAGACACAGTACGGTAGTCCACGGCTGTAGCTACCTCTGTGTCGGCAGTCGCTCGTCCATCCATAATTGTATACCACCTACCCGTGGTTTTTTTTTTCTATCTTCTTGATACTAGTAGCTTACTTTAGGAGTCTGCAGTGCTGAGTCTGACAGACAGTGTCCAGCAGGTCCGTCATTACATAATATATACCTGTCCGGCTGCAGTACTAGTGTGATATATATATATTTTAATTTTATCTCATTATCATCCAGTCTATATTAGCAGCAGACACAGTACGGTAGTCCACGGCTGTAGCTACCTCTGTGTCGGCAGTCGCTCGTCCATCCATAATTGTATACCACCTACCCGTGGTTTTTTTTTTTCTATCTTCTTGATACTAGTAGCTTACTTTAGGAGTCTGCAGTGCTGAGTCTGACAGACAGTGTCCAGCAGGTCCGTCATTACATAATATATATACCTGTCCGGCTGCAGTACTAGTGTGATATATATATATATTTTAATTTTATCTCATTATCATCCAGTCTATATTAGCAGCAGACACAGTACGGTAGTCCACGGCTGTAGCTACCTCTGTGTCGGCAGTCGCTCGTCCATCCATAATTGTATACCACCTACCCGTGGTTTTTTTTTTTCTATCTCCTTGATACTAGTAGCTTACTTTAGGAGTCTGCAGTGCTGAGTCTGACAGACAGTGTCCAGCAGGTCCGTCATTACATAATATATACCTGTCCGGCTGCAGTACTAGTGTGATATATATATATTTTAAATTTATCTCATTATCATCCAGTCTATATTAGCAGCAGACACAGTATGGTAGTCCACGGCTGTAGCTACCTCTGTGTCGGCAGTCGCTCGTCCATCCATAATTGTATACCACCTACCCGTGGTTTTTTTTTTTTCTATCTTCTTGATACTAGTAGCTTACTTTAGGAGTCTGCAGTGCTGAGTCTGACAGACAGTGTCCAGCAGGTCCGTCATTACATAATATATACCTGTCCGGCTGCAGTACTAGTGTGATATATATATATATTTTAATTTTATCTCATTATCATCCAGTCTATATTAGCAGCAGACACAGTACGGTAGTCCACGGCTGTAGCTACCTCTGTGTCGGCAGTCGCTCGTCCATCCATAATTGTATACCACCTACCCGTGGTTTTTTTTTTCTATCTTCTTGATACTAGTAGCTTACTTTAGGAGTCTGCAGTGCTGAGTCTGACAGACAGTGTCCAGCAGGTCCGTCATTACATAATATATACCTGTCCGGCTGCAGTACTAGTGTGATATATATATATATTTTAATTTTATCTCATTATCATCCAGTCTATATTAGCAGCAGACACAGTACGGTAGTCCACGGCTGTAGCTACCTCTGTGTCGGCAGTTGCTCGTCCATCCATAATTGTATACCACCTACCCGTGGTTTTTTTTTTCTATCTTCTTGATACTAGTAGCTTACTTTAGGAGTCTGCAGTGCTGAGTCTGACAGACAGTGTCCAGCAGGTCCGTCATTACATAATATATACCTGTCCGGCTGCAGTACTAGTGTGATATATATATATATTTTAATTTTATCTCATTATCATCCAGTCTATATTAGCAGCAGACACAGTACGGTAGTCCACGGCTGTAGCTACCTCTGTGTCGGCAGTCGCTCGTCCATCCATAATTGTATACCACCTACCCGTGTTTTTTTTTTTCTATCTTCTTGATACTAGTAGCTTACTTTAGGAGTCTGCAGTGCTGAGTCTGACAGACAGTGTCCAGCAGGTCCGTCATTACATAATATATACCTGTCCGGCTGCAGTACTAGTGTGATATATATATATATATTTTAATTTTATCTCATTATCATCCAGTCTATATTAGCAGCAGACACAGTACGGTAGTCCACGGCTGTAGCTACCTCTGTGTCGGCAGTCGCTCGTCCATCCATAATTGTATACCACCTACCCGTGTTTTTTTTTTTCTATCTTCTTGATACTAGTAGCTTACTTTAGGAGTCTGCAGTGCTGAGTCTGACAGACAGTGTCCAGCAGGTCCGTCATTACATAATATATACCTGTCCGGCTGCAGTACTAGTGTGATATATATATATATATATTTTAATTTTATCTCATTATCATCCAGTCTATATTAGCAGCAGACACAGTACGGTAGTCCACGGCTGTAGCTACCTCTGTGTCGGCAGTCGCTCGTCCATCCATAATTGTATACCACCTACCCGTGTTTTTTTTTTCTATCTTCTTGATACTAGTAGCTTACTTTAGGAGTCTGCAGTGCTGAGTCTGACAGACAGTGTCCAGCAGGTCCGTCATTACATAATATATACCTGTCCGGCTGCAGTACTAGTGTGATATATATATATATTTTAATTTTATCTCATTATCATCCAGTCTATATTAGCAGCAGACACAGTACGGTAGTCCACGGCTGTAGCTACCTCTGTGTCGGCAGTCGCTCGTCCATCCATAATTGTATACCACCTACCCGTGGTTTTTTTTTCTATCTTCTTGATACTAGTAGCTTACTTTAGGAGTCTGCAGTGCTGAGTCTGACAGACAGTGTCCAGCAGGTCCGTCATTACATAATAAATACCTGTCCGGCTGCAGTACTAGTGTGATATATATATATATTTTAATTTTATCTCATTATCATCCAGTCTATATTAGCAGCAGACACAGTACGGTAGTCCACGGCTGTAGCTACCTCTGTGTCGGCAGTTGCTGGTCCATCCATAATTGTATACCACCTACCCGTGGTTTTTTTTTTCTATCTTCTTGATACTAGTAGCTTACTTTAGGAGTCTGCAGTGCTGAGTCTGACAGACAGTGTCCAGCAGGTCCGTCATTACATAATATATACCTGTCCGGCTGCAGTACTAGTGTGATATATATATATATTTTAATTTTATCTCATTATCATCCAGTCTATATTAGCAGCAGACACAGTACGGTAGTCCACGGCTGTAGCTACCTCTGTGTCGGCAGTCGCTCGTCCATCCATAATTGTATACCACCTACCCGTGGTTTTTTTTTTTTCTATCTTCTTGATACTAGTAGCTTACTTTAGGAGTCTGCAGTGCTGAGTCTGACAGACAGTGTCCAGCAGGTCCGTCATTACATAATATATACCTGTCCGGCTGCAGTACTAGTGTGATATATATATATATATATATTTTAATTTTATCTCATTATCATCCAGTCTATATTAGCAGCAGACACAGTACGGTAGTCCACGGCTGTAGCTACCTCTGTGTCGGCAGTCGCTCGTCCATCCATAATTGTATACCACCTACCCGTGTTTTTTTTTTTCTATCTTCTTGATACTAGTAGCTTACTTTAGGAGTCTGCAGTGCTGAGTCTGACAGACAGTGTCCAGCAGGTCCGTCATTACATAATATATACCTGTCCGGCTGCAGTACTAGTGTGATATATATATATATTTTAATTTTATCTCATTATCATCCAGTCTATATTAGCAGCAGACACAGTACGGTAGTCCACGGCTGTAGCTACCTCTGTGTCGGCAGTCGCTCGTCCATCCATAAGTATACTAGTATCCATCCATCTCCATTCTTTACCTGAGGTGCCTTTTAGTTGTGCCTATTAAAATATGGAGAACAAAAATGTTGAGGTTCCAAAATTAGGGAAAGATCAAGATCGACTTCCACCTCGTGCTGAAGCTGCTGCCACTAGTCATGGCCGAGGCGATGAAATGCCAGCAACGTCGTCTGCCAAGGCCGATGCCCAATGTCATATTACAGAGCATGTAAAATCCAAAACACCAAATATCAGTAAAAAAAGGACTCCAAAATCTAAAATAAAATTGTCGGAGGAGAAGCGTAAACTTGCCAATATGCCATTTACCACACGGAGTGGCAAGGAACGGCTGAGGCCCTGGCCTATGTTCATGGCTAGTGGTTCAGCTTCACATGAGGATGGAAGCACTCAGCCTCTCGCTAGAAAAATGAAAAGACTCAAGCTGGCAAAAGCACCGCAAAGAACTGTGCGTTCTTCGAAATCCCAAATCCACAAGGAGAGTCCAATTGTGTCGGTTGCGATGCCTGACCTTCCCAACACTGGACGTGAAGAGCATGCGCCTTCCACCATTTGCACGCCCCCTGCAAGTGCTGGAAGGAGCACCCGCAGTCCAGTTCCTGATAGTCAGATTGAAGATGTCAGTGTTGAAGTACACCAGGATGAGGAGGATATGGGTGTTGCTGGCGCTGGGGAGGAAATTGACAAGGAGGATTCTGATGGTGAGGTGGTTTGTTTAAGTCAGGCACCCGGGGAGACACCTGTTGTCCGTGGGAGGAATATGGCCATTGACATGCCTGGTGAAAATACCAAAAAAATCAGCTCTTCGGTGTGGAAGTATTTCAACAGAAATGCGGACAACATTTGTCAAGCCGTGTGTTGCCTTTGTCAAGCTGTAATAAGTAGGGGTAAGGACGTTAACCACCTCGGAACATCCTCCCTTATACGTCACCTGCAGCGCATTCATAATAAGTCAGTGACAAGTTCAAAAACTTTGGGCGACAGCGGAAGCAGTCCACTGACCAGTAAATCCCTTCCTCTTGTAACCAAGCTCACGCAAACCACCCCACCAACTCCCTCAGTGTCAATTTCCTCCTTCCCCAGGAATGCCAATAGTCCTGCAGGCCATGTCACTGGCAATTCTGACGAGTCCTCTCCTGCCTGGGATTCCTCCAATGCATCCTTGCGTGTAACGCCTACTGCTGCTGGCGCTGCTGTTGTTGCTGCTGGGAGTCGATGGTCATCCCAGAGGGGAAGTCGTAAGCCCACTTTTACTACTTCCACCAAGCAATTGACTGTCCAACAGTCCTTTGCGAGGAAGATGAAATATCACAGCAGTCATCCTGTTGCAAAGCGGATAACTGAGGCCTTGACAACTATGTTGGTGTTAGACGTGCGTCCGGTATCCGCCGTTAGTTCACAGGGAACTAGACAATTTCTTGAGGTAGTGTGCACCCGTTACCAAATACCATCTAGGTTCCACTTCTCTAGGCAGGCGATACCGAGAATGTACACGGACGTCAGAAAAAGACTCACCAGTGTCCTAAAAAATGCAGTTGTACCCAATGTCCACTTAACCACGGACATGTGGACAAGTGGAGCAGGGCAGGGTCAGGACTATATGACTGTGACAGCCCACTGGGTAGATGTATGGACTCCCGCCGCAAGAACAGCAGCGGCGGCACCAGTAGCAGCATCTCGCAAACGCCAACTCTTTCCTAGGCAGGCTACGCTTTGTATCACCGGTTTCCAGAATACGCACACAGCTGAAAACCTCTTACGGCAACTGAGGAAGATCATCGCGGAATGGCTTACCCCAATTGGACTCTCCTGTGGATTTGTGGCATCGGACAACGCCAGCAATATTGTGTGTGCATTAAATATGGGCAAATTCCAGCACGTCCCATGTTTTGCACATACCTTGAATTTGGTGGTGCAGAATTTTTAAAAAAACGACAGGGGCGTGCAAGAGATGATGTCGGTGGGCAGAAGAATTGCGGGACACTTTCGGCGTACAGGCACCACGTACAGAAGACTGGAGCAACACCAAAAACGCCTGAACCTGCCCTGCCATCATCTGAAGCAAGAAGTGGTAACGAGGTGGAATTCAACCCTATATATGCTTCAGAGGTTGGAGGAGCAGCAAAAGGCCATTCAAGCCTATACAATTGAGCACGATATAGGAGGTGGAATGCACCTGTCTCAAGCGCAGTGGAGAATGATTTCAACGTTGTGCAAGGTTCTGCTGCCCTTTGAACTTGCCACACGTGAAGTCAGTTCAGACACTGCCAGCCTGAGTCAGGTCATTCCCCTCATCAGGCTTTTGCAGAAGAAGCTGGAGACATTGAAGGAGGAGCTAACACGGAGCGATTCCGCTAGGCATGTGGGACTTGTGGATGGAGCCCTTAATTCGCTTAACAAGGATTCACGGGTGGTCAATCTGTTGAAATCAGATCACTACATTTTGGCCACCGTGCTCGATCCTAGATTTAAAACCTACCTTGGATCTCTCTTTCCGGCAGACACAAGTCTGCTGGGGTTCAAAGACCTGCTGGTGAGAAAATTGTCAAGTCAAGCGGAACGCGACCTGTCAACATCTCCTCCTTCACATTCTCCCGCAACTGGGGGTGCGAGGAAAAGGCTCAGAATTCCGAGCCCACCCGCTGGCGGTGATGCAGGGCAGTCTGGAGCGACTGCTGATGCTGACATCTGGTCCGGACTGAAGGACCTGACAACGATTACGGACATGTCGTCTACTGTCACTGCATATGATTCTCTCCCCATTGAAAGAATGGTGGAGGATTATATGAGTGACCGCATCCAAGTAGGCACGTCAGACAGTCCGTACTTATACTGGCAGGAAAAAGAGGCAATTTGGAGGCCCTTGCACAAACTGGCTTTATTCTACCTAAGTTGCCCTCCCACAAGTGTGTACTCCGAAAGAGTGTTTAGTGCCGCCGCTCACCTTGTCAGCAATCGGCGTACGAGGTTACTTCCAGAAAATGTGGAGAAGATGATGTTCATTAAAATGAATTATAATCAATTCCTCCGTGGAGACATTGACCAGCAGCAATTGCCTCCACAAAGTACACAGGGAGCTGAGATGGTGGATTCCAGTGGGGACGAATTGATAATCTGTGAGGAGGGGGATGTACACGGTGATATATCGGAGGATGATGATGAGGTGGACATCTTGCCTCTGTAGAGCCAGTTTGTGCAAGGAGAGATTAATTGCTTCTTTTTTGGTGGGGGTCCAAACCAACCCGTCATTTCAGTCACAGTCGTGTGGCAGACCCTGTCACTGAAATGATGGGTTGGTTAAAGTGTGCATGTCCTGTTTATACAACATAAGGGTGGGTGGGAGGGCCCAAGGACAATTCCATCTTGCACCTCTTTTTTCTTTAATTTTTCTTTGCGTCATGTGCTGTTTGGGGAGTATTTTTTTGAAGGGCCATCCTGCGTGACACTGCAGTGCCACTCCTAGATGTGCCAGGTGTTTGTGTCGGCCACTAGGGTCGCTTATCTTACTCACACAGCTACCTCATTGCGCCTCTTTTTTTCTTTGCGTCATGTGCTGTTTGGGGAGTGTTTTTTGGAAGGGCCATCCTGCGTGACACTGCAGTGCCACTCTTAGATGGGCCAGGTGTTTGTGTCGGCCACTAGGGTCGCTTAGCTTACTCACACAGCTACCTCATTGCGCCTCTTTTTTTCTTTGCGTCATGTGCTGTTTGGGGAGTGTTTTTTGGAAGGGCCATCCTGCGTGACACTGCAGTGCCACTCCTAGATGGGCCAGGTGTTTGTGTCGGCCACTAGGGTCGCTTAGCTTACTCACACAGCTACCTCATTGCGCCTCTTTTTTTCTTTGCGTCATGTGCTGTTTGGGGAGTGTTTTTTGGAAGGGCCATCCTGCGTGACACTGCAGTGCCACTCCTAGATGGGCCAGGTGTTTGTGTCGGCCACTAGGGTCGCTTATCTTACTCACACAGCTACCTCATTGCGCCTCTTTTTTTCTTTGCGTCATGTGCTGTTTGGGGAGTGTTTTTTGGAAGGGCCATCCTGCGTGACACTGCAGTGCCACTCCTAGATGGGCCAGGTGTTTGTGTCGGCCACTAGGGTCGCTTATCTTACTCACACAGCTACCTCATTGCGCCTCTTTTTTTCTTTGCGTCATGTGCTGTTTGGGGAGTGTTTTTTGGAAGGGCCATCCTGCGTGACACTGCAGTGCCACTCCTAGATGGGCCAGGTGTTTGTGTCGGCCACTAGGGTCGCTTAGCTTACTCACACAGCTACCTCATTGCGCCTCTTTATTTCTTTGCGTCATGTGCTGTTTGGGGAGTGTTTTTTGGAAGGGCCATCCTGCGTGACACTGCAGTGCCACTCCTAGATGGGCCAGGTGTTTGTGTCGGCCACTAGGGTCGCTTATCTTACTCACACAGCTACCTCATTGCGCCTCTTTTTTTCTTTGCGTCATGTGCTGTTTGGGGAGTGTTTTTTGGAAGGGCCATCCTGCGTGACACTGCAGTGCCACTCCTAGATGGGCCAGGTGTTTGTGTCGGCCACTAGGGTCGCTTATCTTACTCACACAGCTACCTCTTTGCGCCTCTTTTTTTCTTTGCGTCATGTGCTGTTTGGGGAGTGTTTTTTGGAAGGGCCATCCTGCGTGACACTGCAGTGCCACTCCTAGATGGGCCAGGTGTTTGTGTCGGCCACTAGGGTCGCTTAGCTTACTCACACAGCTACCTCATTGCGCCTCTTTTTTTCTTTGCGTCATGTGCTGTTTGGGGAGTGTTTTTTGGAAGGGCCATCCTGCGTGACACTGCAGTGCCACTCCTAGATGGGCCAGGTGTTTGTGTCGGCCACTAGGGTCGCTTAGCTTAGTCATCCAGCGACCTCGGTGGAAATTATGGTTTTTGAGGTTAATAATACTTTGGGATCAAAATGACCCCCAAATTCTATGATTTAAGCTGTTTTTTAGTGTTTTTTTAAAAAAACACCCGAATCCAAAACACACCCGAATCCGACAAAAAAAATTCGGTGAGGTTTTGCCAAAACGCGGTCGAACCCAAAACACGGCCGCGGAACCGAACCCAAAACCAAAACACAAAACCCGAAAAATTTCAAGTGCACATCTCTAGTGTGAACTTGCTCTTACTGTATACGGTTTATACAGACTACCACTGTTCTGCCTTTTCAGGGGTAAGAAGTCACAAGTATGAAACGTTGACAGGTCTGCAGCCACGTAAATGCGTGCATTCTCTTTCTGAGCACGCACAGAGTAAATTCACTCTATATCATATCTTTATTTTTCACTGTGATATCATTTTAAATTTTTCCCATTGATCTCTCACAGATTTATGATACATCCACCATTGTAGATTAAGTGCCTAATTCAGTATGGAACGCATACTGAAGCCCCTGTGAGGTGTGCGCACGTGCAGGAGCCGCACTCCATGTGCGCACACAGGGAGAGGCGACGGCATCTCACTTATGAGAATGCCTCTGCCCGATTGACAGGCGGGCAGGGGTGTCGACATAGCGTTGAGGGGGCGCCATCCGGACAATGGAGGCATATCCGGACCGTTTGCAGGGCGAGCCGTGGTGGCTGCATGTGACGTTGCTGCGACCCAATACATGGCAGCCCAGTGACTCTTTGCACCTAGGCTGCGGAGGCAGAGGCTACCCTCAGTATGTGAGCGCATTGCATTTTAGCAGGGGGAAAGGCGGGACAGGAACCGGCATGCGTCCTTGCCCTATGCTGGCTTGGCAAGAGTTGTAGTTTTGCAACTTCTTGCAAAACTACAACTCATGCTGAATTAGGCCCTAAATACCGTGAATAGAGTGATTTTTAGCCTGCATTTCATTCAAGGATCTGGGCTGAGGCCAAAGTAATGGGTGTAACAGCCCCAGGGGTGCATAAATACCCGCATTCCCCTGTGGAGGATAATCTCTACTGCTGTCATCCTTGTAATGTCATGCACAAATACCCACATTCCCCTGTAGAGGATCATCTCTACTGCCGTCATCCTTGTAATGTCATGCACAAATAACCAAATTCCCCTGTATAGGATAATCTCTACTGCCGTCATCCTTGTAATGTCGTGCATAAATACCCGCATTCCCCTGTATAGGATAATCTCTACTTCCGTCATCCTTGTAATGTCATGCATAAATACCCGCATTCCCCTGTATAGGATCATCTCTTTTGCCGTCATACTTGTAACGCTGTGCATAAATACCCAAATTCCCCTGTATAGGATAATCTCTACTGCCGTCATCCTTGTAATGTCGTGCATAAATTCCCGCATTCCCCTGTAAAGGATAATCTCTACTTCCGTCATACCTGTAATGTCGTGCATAAATACCCAAATTCCCCTGTATAGGAAAATCTCTACTTCCGTCATCCTTGTAGTGTCGTGCATAAATACCCAAATTCCCCTGTATAGGATCATCTCTACTGCCGTCATCCTTGTAATGTCGTGCATAAATACCCAAATTCTCCTGTATAGGAAAATCTCTACTTCCGTTATCCTTGTAATGTCGTGCATAAATACCCGCATTCCCCTCTATAGGATCATCTCTACTGCTGTCATCCTTGTAATGTCGTGCATAAAAACCTGCATTCCCCCTGTAAAGGATAATCTCTACTTCCGTCATCCTTGTAATGTCGTGCATAAATACCCGCATTCCCCTGTATAGGATAATCTCTACTTCCGTCATCCTTGTAATGTCGTGCATAAATACCCGCATTCCCCTGTATAGGATCATCTCTACTGCCGTCATCCTTGTAATGCTGTGCATACCCAAATTCCCCTGTATAGGATCATCTCTACTGCCGTCATACTTGTAATGTCGTGCATAAATACCCAAATTCCCCTGTATAGGATCATCTCTACTGCCGTCATCCTTGTAATGTCGTGCATATATACCTGCATTCGCCTGTATAGGATAATCTCTACTTCCGTCATCCTTGTAATGTCGCGCATAGATACCCGCATTCCCCTGTATAGGATCATCTTTACTGCCATCATCCTTGTAATGCTGTACATAAATACCCAAATTCCCCTGTATAGGATCATCTCTACTGCCGTCATCTTTGTAATGTCGTGCATAAATACCCGCATTCCCCTGTATAGGATCATCTCTACTGCCGTCATCCTTGTAATGCTGTGCATAAATACCCAAATTCCCCTGTATAGGATCATCTCTACTGCCGTCATCCTTGTAATGTTGTGCATAAATACCCAAATTCCCCTGTATAGGATCATCTCCACTGCCGTCATCCTTGTAATGTCGTGCATAAATACCCGCATTCCCTGTATAGGATAATCTCTACTTCTGTCATCCTTGTAATGTTGCGCATAAATACCCGCATTCCCCTGTATAGGATCATCTCTACTGCCGTCATCCTTGTAATGCTGTGCATAAATACCCAAATTCCCCTGTATAGGATCATCTCTACTGCCGTCATCCTTGTAATGTCGTGCATAAATACCCAAATTCCCCTGTATAGGATAATCTCTACTTCCATCATCCTTGTAATGCTGTGCATAAATACCCGCATTCCCCTGTATAGGATCATCTCTACTGCCGTCATCCTTGTAATGTCGTGCATAAATACCCAAATTCTCCTGTATAGGAAAATCTCTACTTCCGTCATCCTTGTAATGTCGTGCATAAATACCCGCATTCCCCTCTATAGGATCATCTCTACTGCTGTCATCCTTGTAATGTCGTGCATAAAAACCTGCATTCCCCTGTAAAGGATAATCTCTACTTCCGTCATCCTTGTAATGTCGTGCATAAATACCCGCATTCCCCTGTATAGGATAATCTCTACTTCCGTCATCCTTGTAATGTCGTGCATAAATACCCGCATTCCCCTGTATAGGATCATCTCTACTGCCGTCATCCTTGTAATGCTGTGCATAAATACCCAAATTCCCCTGTATAGGATCATCTCTACTGCCGTCATACTTGTAATGTCGTGCATAAATACCCAAATTCCCCTGTATAGGATCATCTCTACTGCCGTCATCCTTGTAATGTCGTGCATATATACCTGCATTCCCCTGTATAGGATAATCTCTACTTCCGTCATCCTTGTAATGTCGCGAATAGATACCCGCATTCCCCTGTATAGGATCATCTTTACTGCCATCATCCTTGTAATGCTGTACATAAATACCCAAATTCCCCTGTATAGGATCATCTCTACTGCCGTCATCTTTGTAATGTCGTGCATAAATACCCGCATTCCCCTGTATAGGATAATCTCTACTGCCGTCATCCTTGTAATGTCGTGCATAAATACCCGCATTCCCCTGTATAGGATCATCTCTACTTCCGTCATCCTTGTAATATCGCGCATAAATACCCGCATTCCCCTGTATAGGATCATCTCTACTGCCGTCATCCTTGTAATGCTGTGCATAAATACCCAAATTCCCCTGTATAGGATCATCTCTACTGCCGTCATCCTTGTAATGTCATGCATAAATACCCAAATTCCCCTGTATAGGATAATCTCTACTTCCATCATCCTTGTAATGCTGTGCATAAATACCCAAATTCCCCTGTATAGGATCATCTCTACTGCCGTCATCCTTGTAATGTCGTGCATAAATACACAAATTCCCCTGTATAGGATCATCTCTACTGCCGTCATCCTTGTAATGTTGTGCATAAATACCCAAATTCCCCTGTATAGGATCATCTCCACTGCCGTCATCCTTGTAATGTCGTGCATAAATACCCGCATTCCCCTGTATAGGATATTCTCTACTTCTGTCATCCTTGTAATGTTGCGCATAAATACCCGCATTCCCCTGTATAGGATCATCTCTACTGCCATCATCCTTGTAATGCTGTGCATAAATACCCGCATTCCCCTGTATAGGATAATCTCTACTGCCGTCATCCTTGTAATGTCGTGCATAAATACCCAAATTCCCCTGTGTAAGATCATCTCTACTGCCGTCATCCTTGTAATGTTGTGCATAAATACCCGCATTCCCCTGTATAGGATCATCTCTACTGCCGTCATCCTTGTAATGCTGTGCATAAATACCCGCATTCCCCTGTATAGGATAATCTCTACTGCCGTCATCCTTGTAATGTCGTGCATAAATACCCAAATTCCCCTGTATAGGATAATCCCTACTTCCATCATCCTTGTAATGCTGTGCATAAATATAAATACCCACATTCCCCTGTAAAGGATACTCTCTACCGCCTCCATCTATACAAAGAAGCCTGGCCTCCTTCCTGAGCATTTTTGATTTATCAAAATAAATTGCTATACTCTTGGTTATATATATATATATATATATATATACCAATAGCAAAAATCAGAGGCGGCACTCAGAGACTTTGTAATCAGTGAAAAGCTGTATTAGTGAGGTCAACGTTTTCGGGGACCACCTCCCCGTCTTCAGGACAAACACACAGTGACAATAGTGAACAATAAATACACACTTACCCCCCTCCTCTTTCTGATCTCCCCGCCAGCGTCCGCCGCAGCCACGTCAGCCGCACTTCCTGTCCGGTATTCTGTGTATGACGTCTAGGGCGGAAGTGACGCATCGTTATTCCGTGGGCCGCGTGACCATGGCAACGCTGAGGGGGAAAGAGAAAAAGTGAACACTTAAACATCCACTTTACATGATCACAATAAAATCGTGCTTCTTATACATAGTTAAAACTATGGCAGTTAACAGCTAGCTGCCTTGTTGTGTTAAATTGAACTATAATATATATTCAAAAAAATACATTTAAAACTTACATTTGGTAAAAAATACAATTCATCTAAATGTTGATCGATGTGTTCACATTAACCCATTTACTACCTCCTATGACTAAACTCCTAGTAATTAAGACCCATACATCAAAAAATAATTAATTGATGACAGGATGAATGTTAGCTCATATATAATATTGTGCAAAAACCCACATCTAAATTACCGTGTCTTTAACTATAATACATTTGACATTTAGCTACTTGTAAGATGTTCTTTTTGGCCTTGCCTTGCTCTCCTTTTGTCACTCCACTCTCTCCATTTGTGAATACAATTTTTACATATGCTACCTTGTATATATTTGGGACCTTTTCATAAGGAAATAGCGGTCCCCTCAATTTAATTTCCTACCTGTCTTCACAGAAAATTAATCAAGCCCAGGCTATCATTCAGGCCTCCCGGTTTCAAGGTGTTTAACCTATGAATCCACCTGGACTCTAGTCTCAGTAACTGTTGTCCTCGGTTGCCCCCTCTAGGCAATATTGGCACATGATCAATGATCCTATGTTTAAATGTTGCCATGCCATGCCTATTTTCCAAAAAATGCCTGGCCACTGGCTGATCCCCATTGCCCGTGGCCAGAGCATTGCGAATTGCCTGCCTATGTTGTGCCATCCTTATCTTGAACTGGCACTCAGTTTTACCGATATAGTAACGCCCACATGGGCATATGATGGCATATACCACGAATTTGGTGCTACACGTCAACGGCCACCTGATCGGGAATTTCTTCCCTGTATATGGGTGGACAATATAGTCTCCAGGTGACATGTGGGAACACGTGGTGCAACCTGTGCACTTGTAGCATCCATTCTTACGTGCTAAAAAATTCTTTACCGGGGTTGCTTTTAATTTGGACATCACAAGAATACAGAATACAGAATGCAATTAGTGAAATTGATACAGGAGGCGCAGGATGAGGGGGTTATAACAGCAGAAGTTGGTAGAAAGCTGTGCCCAGAATATCCAGTAAAACCAATATTTTACACAATCCCCAAGATACAAAAGAATGCGCAGAGGCCTCCGGGCAGACCAATCATATCTGCCCGGGGGTCTCTGTGCGAGCCAGCCGCAGTGTATTTGGATACTTACCTGCAACCCTGTATCCAGAACACAGTCTCCCACTTAAAAGATTCCAGTATGTTGCTTAGAAAATTCCTGTCTATTAAAGAGGTACCAACAGATGTAATACTGGCAACATTAGACGTTACAAGCTTCTACATGTGCATACCCCATGTACAGGGATTGCAGGCTGTGAGGCAGTTGATAACGGGTAATATACACTATGAGGGACCAGATGTAGATTTTTTTAATTGCTTTGTTGGAATTTACCTTGACCCACAATTTTTTATTTTTGATGGGGGTTATTACAGACAGCAAACGGGGTGTGCCATGGGTTCATTTGTGGCACCCTCGTTTGCAAACTCCTATATGTGGGAGGTGGAGAGAGAGCTCTTTTTTGCTGATAAAGAAGTGGCGGATCTCCTGTTTATCTACTACCGGTAAATAGACGATCTATTGCTATTTTGGAAGGGCACAGAGCAGACACTAAACAATGTGGTGTTGACACATAATGCCACAACTAGCCCTATAAAATTTACCGTAACAAGCAGTAGCACAGAGATCTGTTTTTTGGATATTCATATTAAATTCCAAGATAAACAGATTGTCACTGGTCTGTACAAGAAACCGACAGACCGCAACACTATGTTGAGGTATGACAGTTTTCATCCCCCGGCGACGGTCAAAGGTCTCCCCTACTCCCAGTTCCTAAGGGTATGTAGAGTTAATAGTGACAAGAAAGAGATGTTAACTCAATTGGATGAGATGGAGCAAAGATTTCTCCAAAGGGGATATCCCCGAAAACTACTGCGGGCAGCTAGAGCAAAAGCCGCAGATAAAAATAGAGAAGAGTTACTGCAACCAGCTGCAGCAAGGGATATGACCAAAGTCATTCCATGGGTTAACGAGTTCTCAACTAGGAGTGAGGACATCAAAAAGAAGGTGCGAAAGTTATGGCCCATGGTCACCTCTGACCCAGATTTAAAGATCTTTCAGGATAAAAGATTGATGCCAAGCCACAGGAGGGGCAGAAATATCAGGGACATTGTTGTTAAAATCGATATGTCCAAATTAAAAGCAACCCCGGTAACGAATTTTTTAGCACGTAAGAATGGATGCTACAAGTGCACAGGTTGCACCACGTGTTCCCACATGTCACTTGGAGACTATATTGTCCACCCATATACAGGGAAGAAATTCCCGATCAGGTGGCCGTTGACGTGTAGCACCAAATTCGTGGTATATGCCATCATATGCCCATGTGGGCGTTACTATATCGGTAAAACTGAGTGCCAGTTCAAGATAAGGATGGCACAACATAGGCAGGCAATTCGCAATGCTCTGGCCACGGGCAATGGGGATCAGCCAGTGGCCAGGCATTTTTTGGAAAATAGGCATGGCATGGCAACATTTAAACATAGGATCATTGATCATGTGCCAATATTGCCTAGAGGGGGCAACCGAGGACAACAGTTACTGAGACTGGAGTCCAGGTGGATTCATAGGTTAAACACCTTGAAACCGGGAGGCCTGAATGATAGCCTGGGCTTGATTAATTTTCTGTGAAGACAGGTAGGAAATAGAGATGAGCGGGTTCGGTTCCTCGGAATCCGAACCCGCCCGAACTTCAGCTTTTTTTACACGGATCCGAGCGACTCGGATCTTCCCGCCTTGCTCGGTTAACCCGAGCGCGCCCGAACGTCATCATGACGCTGTCGGATTCTCGTGAGGCTCGGATTCTATCGCGAGACTCGGATTCTATATAAGGAGCCGCGCGTCGCCGCCATTTTACACGTGCATTGAGATTGATAGTGAGAGGACGTGGCTGGCGTCCTCTCCGTTTAGAGAAGAAATAGATAGGAGAGTGAGAGTGAGACAGTGACACTTCATTTACTGGAGCTTAGGAGGAGTACTCAGACAGAGAGTGCAGAATTTTGCTGATAGTATTAGTTAGTTATACTAGTGACAGAGTGAGACAGTGACACTTCATTTACTGGAGCTTAGGAGGAGTACTCAGACAGAGAGTGCAGAATTTTGCTGATAGTATTAGTTAGTTATACTAGTGACTGACCAGTGACCACCAGTGCAGTTTTATATTATTTAATATAATCCGTTCTCTGCCTGAAAAAACGATACACAGTGACTCAGTCACATACCATATCTGTGCTCAGCCCAGTGTGCTGCATCATCTATGTATAATATCTGACTGTGCTCACACAGCTTAATTGTGGGGGAGACTGGGGAGCAGTTAGGTTATAGCAGGAGCCAGGAGTACATATTAAAATTAAACAGTGCACACTTTTTTTCTGCAGGAGTGCCACTGCCAGTGTGACTGACCAGTGACCTGACCACCAGTATAGTATACTATATTGTATTGTGATTGACTGTCTGCCTGTAAAAGTTAAACACACGTCGTGTGACTTGTGTGGTGTTTTTTTATTCTATAAAATAAAAAACTCATTCTGCTGACAGACAGTGTCCAGCAGGTCCGTCATTATATAATATATACCTGTCCGGCTGCAGTAGTGATATATATATATTTTTTATATCATTATTTATCATCCAGTCGCAGCAGACACAGTACGGTAGTTCACGGCTGTAGCTACCTCTGTGTCGGCACTCGGCAGTCCATCCATAATTGTATACCACCTACCCGTGGTTTTTTTTTTCTTTCTTCTTTATACATACTACATCTCATTATCATCCAGTCTATATTAGCAGCAGACACAGTACAGTACGGTAGTCCACGGCTGTAGCTACCTCTGTGTCGGCACTCGGCAGTCCGTCCATAATTGTATACCACCTACCCGTGGTTTTTTTTTCTTTCTTCTTTATACATACTACATCTCATTATCATCCAGTCTATATTAGCAGCAGACACAGTACAGTACGGTAGTCCACGGCTGTAGCTACCTCTGTGTCGGCACTCGGCAGTCCGTCCATAATTGTATACCACCTACCCGTGGTTTTTTTTTCTTTCTTCTTTATACATACTACATCTCATTATCAACCAGTCTATATTAGCAGCAGACAAGTACGGTAGTCCACGGCTGTAGCTACCTCTGTGTCGGCACTCGGCAGTCCGTCCATAATTGTATACCACCTACCCGTGGTATTTTTTTTCTTTCTTCTTTATACATACTACATCTCATTATCATCCAGTCTATATTAGCAGCAGACACAGTACAGTACGGTAGTCCACGGCTGTAGCTACCTCTGTGTCGGCACTCGGCAGTCCATCCATAATTGTATACCACCTACCCGTGGTTTTTTTTTCCTTTCTTCTTTATACATACTACATCTCATTATCATACAGTCTATATTAGCAGCAGACACAGTACAGTACGGTAGTCCATGGCTGTAGCTACCTCTGTGTCGGCACTCGGCAGTCCGTCCATAATTGTATACCACCTACCCGTGGTTTTTTTTTTCTTTCTTCTTTATACATACTACATCTCATTATCATCCAGTCTATATTATCAGCAGACACAGTACAGTAGTCCACGGCTGTAGCTACCTCTGTGTCGGCACTCGGCAGTCCGTCCATAATTGTATACCACCTACCCGTGGTTTTTTTTTTCTTTCTTCTTATACATACTACATCTCATTATCAACCAGTCTATATTAGCAGCAGACACAGTACGGTAGTCCACGGCTGTAGCTACCTCTGTGTCGGCACTCGGCAGTCCGTCCATAATTGTATACCACCTACCCGTGGTTTTTATTTTCTTTCTTCTTTATACATACTACATCTCATTATCATCCAGTCTATATTAGCAGCAGACACAGTACAGTACGGTAGTCCACGGCTGTAGCTACCTCTGTGTCGGCACTCGGCAGTCCATCCATAATTGTATACCACCTACCCGTGGTTTTTTTTTTCTTTCTTCTTTATACATACTACATCTCATATCATCCAGTCTATATTAGCAGCAGACACAGTACAGTACGGTAGTCCACGGCTGTAGCTACCTCTGTGTCGGCACTCGGCAGTCCATCCATAATTGTATACCACCTACCCGTGGTTTTTTTTTTCTTTCTTCTTTATACATACTACATCTCATTATCATCCAGTCTATATTAGCAGCAGACACAGTACAGTACGGTAGTCCACGGCTGTAGCTACCTCTGTGTCGGCACTCGGCAGTCCATCCATAATTGTATACTAGTATCCATCCATCTCCATTGTTTACCTGAGGTGCCTTTTAGTTGTGCCTATTAAAATATGGAGAACAAAAATGTTGAGGTTCCAAAATTAGGGAAAGATCAAGATCCACTTCCACCTCGTGCTGAAGCTGCTGCCACTAGTCATGGCCGAGACGATGAAATGCCAGCAACGTCGTCTGCCAAGGCCGATGCCCAATGGCATAGTACAGAGCATGTCAAATCCAAAACACCAAATATCAGTAAAAAAAGGACTCCAAAACCTAAAATAAAATTGTCGGAGGAGAAGCGTAAACTTGCCAATATGCCATTTACCACACGGAGTGGCAAGGAACGGCTGAGGCCCTGGCCTATGTTCATGGCTAGTGGTTCAGCTTCACATGAGGATGGAGGCACTCAGCCTCTCGCTAGAAAAATGAAAAGACTCAAGCTGGCAAAAGCAGTAGCACCGCAAAGAACTGTGCGTTCTTCGAAATCCCAAATCCACAAGGAGAGTCCAATTGTGTCGGTTGCGATGCCTGACCTTCCCAACACTGGACGTGAAGAGCATGCGCCTTCCACCATTTGCACGCCCCCTGCAAGTGCTGGAAGGAGCACCCGCAGTCCAGTTCCTGATAGTCAGATTGAAGATGTCAGTGTTGAAGTACACCAGGATGAGGAGGATATGGGTGTTGCTGGCGCTGGGGAGGAAATTGACCAGGAGGATTCTGATGGTGAGGTGGTTTGTTTAAGTCAGGCACCCGGGGAGACACCTGTTGTCCGTGGGAGGAATATGGCCTGGTGAAAATACCAAAAAAATCAGCTCTTTGGTGTGGAAGTATTTCACCAGAAATGCGGACAACATTTGTCAAGCCGTGTGTTCCCTTTGTCAAGCTGTAATAAGTAGGGGTAAGGACGTTAACCACCTCGGAACATCCTCCCTTATACGTCACCTGCAGCGCATTCATAATAAGTCAGTGACAAGTTCAAAAACTTTGGCCGACAGCGGAAGCAGTCCACTGACCAGTAAATCCCTTCCTCTTGTAACCAAGCTCACGCAAACCACCCCACCAACTCCCTCAGTGTCAATTTCCTCCTTCCCCAGGAATGCCAATAGTCCTGCAGGCCATGTCACTGGCAATTCTGACGAGTCCTCTCCTGCCTGGGATTCCTCCGATGCATCCTTGCGTGTAACGCCTACTGCTGCTGGCGCTGCTGTTGTTGCTGCTGGGAGTCGATGGTCATCCCAGAGGGGAAGTCGTAAGCCCACTTGTACTACTTCCAGTAAGCAATTGACTGTCCAACAGTCCTTTGCGAGGAAGATGAAATATCACAGCAGTCATCCTGCTGCAAAGCGGATAACTGAGGCCTTGACAACTATGTTGGTGTTAGACGTGCGTCCGGTATCCGCCGTTAGTTCACAGGGAACTAGACAATTTATTGAGGCAGTGTGCCCCCGTTACCAAATACCATCTAGGTTCCACTTCTCTAGGCAGGCGATACCGAGAATGTACACGGACGTCAGAAAAAGACTCACCAGTGTCCTAAAAAATGCAGTTGTACCCAATGTCCACTTAACCACGGACATGTGGACAAGTGGAGCAGGGCAGGGTCAGGACTATATGACTGTGACAGCCCACTGGGTAGATGTATGGACTCCCGCCGCAAGAACAGCAGCGGCGGCACCAGTAGCAGCATCTCGCAAACGCCAACTCTTTCCTAGGCAGGCTACGCTTTGTATCACCGGTTTCCAGAATACGCACACAGCTGAAAACCTCTTACGGCAACTGAGGAAGATCATCGCGGAATGGCTTACCCCAATTGGACTCTCCTGTGGATTTGTGGCATCGGACAACGCCAGCAATATTGTGTGTGCATTAAATATGGGCAAATTCCAGCACGTCCCATGTTTTGCACATACCTTGAATTTGGTGGTGCAGAATTTTTTAAAAAACGACAGGGGCGTGCAAGAGATGCTGTCGGTGGCCAGAAGAATTGCGGGACACTTTCGGCGTACAGGCACCACGTACAGAAGACTGGAGCACCACCAAAAACTACTGAACCTGCCCTGCCATCATCTGAAGCAAGAAGTGGTAACGAGGTGGAATTCAACCCTCTATATGCTTCAGAGGTTGGAGGAGCAGCAAAAGGCCATTCAAGCCTATACAATTGAGCACGATATAGGAGGTGGAATGCACCTGTCTCAAGCGCAGTGGAGAATGATTTCAACGTTGTGCAAGGTTCTGATGCCCTTTGAACTTGCCACACGTGAAGTCAGTTCAGACACTGCCAGCCTGAGTCAGGTCATTCCCCTCATCAGGCTTTTGCAGAAGAAGCTGGAGACATTGAAGGAGGAGCTAACACGGAGCGATTCCGCTAGGCATGTGGGACTTGTGGATGGAGTCCTTAATTCGCTTAACAAGGATTCACGGGTGGTCAATCTGTTGAAATCAGAGCACTACATTTTGGCCACCGTGCTCGATCCTAGATTTAAAGCCTACCTTGGATCTCTCTTTCCGGCAGACACAAGTCTGCTGGGGTTGAAAGACCTGCTGGTGAGAAAATTGTCAAGTCAAGCGGAACGCGACCTGTCAACAACATCTCCTCCTTCACATTCTCCCGCAACTGGGGGTGCGAGGAAAAGGCTCAGAATTCCGAGCCCACCCGCTGGCGGTGATGCAGGGCAGTCTGGAGCGACTGCTGATGCTGACATCTGGTCCGGACTGAAGGACCTGACAACGATTACGGACATGTCGTCTACTGTCACTGCATATGATTCTCTCACCATTGAAAGAATGGTGGAGGATTATATGAGTCACCGCATCCAAGTAGGCACGTCACACAGTCCGTACTTATACTGGCAGGAAAAAGAGGCAATTTGGAGGCCCTTGCACAAACTGGCTTTATTCTACCTAAGTTGCCCTCCCACAAGTGTGTACTCCGAAAGAGTGTTTAGTGCCGCCGCTCACCTTGTCAGCAATCGGCGTACGAGGTTACATCCAGAAAATGTGGAGAAGATGATGTTCATTAAAATGAATTATAATCAATTCCTCCGCGGAGACATTGACCAGCAGCAATTGCCTCCACAAAGTACACAGGGAGCTGAGATGGTGGATTCCAGTGGGGACGAATTGATAATCTGTGAGGAGGGGGATGTACACGGTGATATATCGGAGGATGATGATGAGGTGGACATCTTGCCTCTGTAGAGTCAGTTTGTGCAAGGAGAGATTTATTGCATCTTTTTTGGGGGGGGTCCAAACCAACCCGTCATATCAGTCACAGTCGTGTGGCAGACCCTGTCACTGAAATGATGGGTTGGTTAAAGTGTGCATGTCCTGTTTATACAACATAAGGGTGGGTGGGAGGGCCCAAGGACAATTCCATCTTGCACCTCTTTTTTCTTTTATTTTTCTTTGCGTCATGTGCTGTTTGGGGAGGGTTTTTTGGAAGGGCCATCCTGCGTGACACTGCAGTGCCACTCCTAGATGGGCCCGGTGTTTGTGTCGGCCACTAGGGTCGCTTATCTTACTCACACAGTCAGCTACCTCATTGCGCCTCTTTTTTTCTTTGCGTCATGTGCTGTTTGGGGAGGGTTTTTTGGAAGGGACATCCTGCGTGACACTGCAGTGCCACTCCTAGATGGGCCCGGTGTTTGTGTCGGCCACTAGGGTCGCTTATCTTACTCACACAGTCAGCTACCTCATTGCGCCTCTTTTTTTCTTTGCGTCATGTGCTGTTTGGGGAGGGTTTTTTGGAAGGGCCATCCTGCGTGACACTGCAGTGCCACTCCTAGATGGGCCCGGTGTTTGTGTCGGCCACTAGGGTCGCTTATCTTACTCACACATTCAGCTACCTCATTGCGCCTCTTTTTTTCTTTGCGTCATGTGCTGTTTGGGGAGGGTTTTTTGGAAGGGACATCCTGCGTGACACTGCAGTGCCACTCCTAGATGGGCCCGGTGTTTGTGTCGGCCACTAGGGTCGCTTATCTTACTCACACAGTCAGCTACCTCATTGCGCCTCTTTTTTTCTTTGCGTCATGTGCTGTTTGGGGAGGGTTTTTTGGAAGGGACATCCTGCGTGACACTGCAGTGCCACTCCTAGATGGGCCCGGTGTTTGTGTCGGCCACTAGGGTCGCTTATCTTACTCACACAGTCAGCTACCTCATTGCGCCTCTTTTTTTCTTTGCGTCATGTGCTGTTTGGGGAGGGTTTTTTGGAAGGGACATCCTGCGTGACACTGCAGTGCCACTCCTAGATGGGCCCGGTGTTTGTGTCGGCCACTAGGGTCGCTTATCTTACTCACACAGTCAGCTACCTCATTGCGCCTCTTTTTTTCTTTGCATCATGTGCTGTTTGGGTAGGGTTTTTTGGAAGGGCCATCCTGCGTGACACTGCAGTGCCACTCCTAGATGGGCCCGGTGTTTGTGTCGGCCACTAGGGTCGCTTATCTTACTCACACAGTCAGCTACCTCATTGCGCCTCTTTTTTTCTTTGCGTCATGTGCTGTTTGGGGAGGGTTTTTTGGAAGGGACATCCTGCGTGACACTGCAGTGCCACTCCTAGATGGGCCCGGTGTTTGTGTCGGCCACTAGGGTCGCTTATCTTACTCACACAGCGACCTCGGTGCAAATTTTAGGACTAAAAATAATATTGTGAGGTGTGAGGTATTCAGAATAGACTGAAAATGAGTGGAAATTATGGTTTTTGTGGTTAATAATACTTTGGGATCAAAATGACCCCCAAATTCTATGATTTAAGCTGTTTTTTAGGGTTTTTTGAAAAAAACACCCGAATCCAAAACACACCCGAATCCGACAAAAAAAATTCGGTGAGGTTTTGCCAAAACGCGGTCGAACCCAAAACACGGCCGCGGAACCGAACCCAAAACCAAAACACAAAACCCGAAAAATTTCCGGCGCTCATCTCTAGTAGGAAATTAAATTGAGGGGACCGCTATTTCCTTGTGAAAAGGTCCCAAATATATACAAGGTAGCATATGTAAAAATTGTATTCACAAATGGAGAGAGTGGAGTGACAAAAGGAGAGCAAGGCAAGGCCAAAAAGAACATCTTACAAGTAGCTAAAAGTCAAATGTATTATAGTTAAAGACATGGTAATTTAGATGTGGGTTTTTGCACAATATTATATATGAGCTAACATTCATCCTGTCATCAATTAATTATTTTTTGATGTATGGGTCTTAATTACTAGGAGTTTAGTCACAGGAGGTAGTAAATGGGTTAATGTGAACACATCGATCAACATTTAGATGAATTGTATTTTTTACCAAATGTAAGTTTTAAATGTATTTTTTTGAATATATATTATAGTTCAATTCAACACAACAAGGCAGCTAGCTGTTAACTGCCATAGTTTTAACTATGTATAAGAAGCACGATTTTATTGTGATCATGTAAAGTGGATGTTTAAGTGTTCACTTTTTCTCTTTCCCCCCCAGCGTTGCCATGGTCACGCGGCCCACGGAATAACGATGCGTCACTTCTGCCCTAGACGTCATACACAGAATACCGGACAGGAAGTGCGGCTGGCGTGGCTGCGGCGGACGCTGGCGGGGAGATCAGAAAGAGGAGGGGGGTAAGTGTGTATTTATTGTTCACTATTGTCACTGTGTGTTTGTCCTGAAGACGGGGAGGTGGTCCCCGAAACGTTGACCTCACTAATACAGCTTTTCACTGATTACAAAGTCTCTGAGTGCCGCCTCTGATTTTTGCTATTGGTACATGTCAGGGATAGGTTCCCTGGGGAAGACACCGGAGCGAGGTACACCCTGAGGGGGAGGACTGGAGTGCCGGAGTTTATCGTCTACATATATATATATATATATATATATATATATATAATCTGGGGTGTCCATCCCTTAAAATTAGAGGGGGAGAGACAAAGGGGGTAGTAGGAGTTTTAAAATGGCCAAAGGCCGAATTCAATTACATGTGGTAAATTCCCGCACCAAGAAAAGGCTGGCTTTATTGCCTGGGAATATTCAATTACAGCTCCTTTTCCTTGTGCAGTAATTTACCTGAAAAGGCTCCAACAGAAATAAATGTTAACTGCAGCCTGTAGGGGTGATTGCAGGTTATAATTGAATAGCCCTGCCAGATCAATTAGCACACAGTAATTTATCCTGGCTACTTGAACCCACCCCCCAAATCTCTCCTGGAATTAGAGGTGGGCAAAGTACATATTTCAAGTGGGGACTGTTCGCACAGAAACAAAGCATAGATAAAACATGTAAAACATTTGTATCTCAGGATCTAATAAATAATAGTTGTTTTTTCTGAATAGTGTAGTGCTTCTATTGCTTATTTCAGGGCATACAGGTATTACCTGCAAAATTATTTTGACAACATTAACTTGTATAGTCTGTTTTAATAACCAGACATCATAGCATTGCTGGGTGTAAGATCCTGAGAGGAAAGGGTTATATGCAGAGTATAGTACACTCCCAGATGGACTTCCCCGATGGGCGGGTTTGGAATACGTGGGTGATACAGGTGCTGCCTGGTTACTTAGTCAGTCAGGAAAACCTGACAGAAAAACATGGTTTTGTTCACGGCGATTGTAACGTAGCAATGTCTGCCCAGCTTATATGGACACTTCTGCTTATTGGTTGCGTTGTCGGACTTGTACCAGGTATGTTATTTAAGGATTACATTTGTATAGTGTGTATAACTGTACAGACATAAGTACGTTTTGCAGGACCTTTTATGACAAGTTACAGGAAACGTAACTAAAATGCTGCAATAAAATAAACTATTTTAGAGTAGCAGAGAGCAAAATAGAAGAAAGAGAAGTATATAATAGACAAAATAAAAAAGATGAGATTAAAAAATACACAAGAAAGTAACAAGGGAGTGAGAAAGAGCTGTAGAGATAATACTAATTATTATTATTATTATTATTATTATTATTTAATACCAGTTATTTATATAGCGCACAGCGCTTTCCAGAGAATATTTGGCCATTCACATCAGTCCCTGGCCCCAGTGGAGCTTACAATCTATATTCCCTACCACATGTACATGCACACACATTCATGCTAGGGTTAATTTTTTGTTGGGATCCAATTAACCTACCAGTATATTTTTGGATTGTGGGAGGAAACCGGAGTACCCGTAGGAAACCCACGCAAGTACGGGGAGAATATACAAACTCCACACAGTTGGGCCATGGTGGGAATCGAACATGATCTCAGTGCTGTGAGGCAGTAATGCTAACCATTACACCATCCGTATCTTCATTGCTATTCAGTGTTTCTGAAGAAATTAGTGAAAGTAACATGTTGCGAAACTGAAAGCATAAACCTTTTTTGAAGTGCAAAAGGGGTGCGTGTATATACCTACAGTATACACAGCTTCAAAACCTCAGAGCAGTAAAAAAAAAACATAGACCTTCAATTACTATAATACATTACTATAATATATTTAAAAGGCCCAAACCAAATGCTTTTGGTTGTTAATGGAGGCACATTGTCAATCAGATTTTTACCTAACAGTGGCAGCTTGGAATGATATATAAACTTAATTACTGGGGTACATAAGAACGGCTGTACATGCTCTAATATCAGCAGCATTCTTGGGTATTAGAAAAATGGGTATATATTGCGGGATCACTGCGCTCGCCACACTGCGGGCTCTGTGGTGATCTGGGGTTGCCACAGGTTCTATTCCCACTCTATGGGTGACGTTGATACCCACGAGTGGGGAAAGTCCCTGTTGGTCGGCATGCTGACTGTTGGGACTGTGTGGGGGCTGGATATAGTGGGAGGTAATATGACTGTCGGTCTCCTGACCGCCGGTCACATAACTACATCCCGGAAAAATGTGTGGCTCCAAAATGCCTCCCAATAATGTTCAAAATAGTATAAATATTATCCTCATACAGTATACAGTTGGAAGATGATTGCTACAGGCTTGTTTGTGTGCGATCGTCTTCTCATCACACTACCAGGCCCCAGTGAAGCTATATAGTGTATGCAAATTTGACCTGAGGGAACAAGTGTTTGATCATATTTGACAGTGACCCTGATACTTGGGTCTTGGGATGAAATGCAGGACTCATACTCATATTTATATGTCTGACCAGCCTATTTGGATACTTACAGTATATAATGATGCCTATCCTTATTCTGTGTTTTCATACAGTAGCTGTCTAATATATAATAAACCTTCTTTCTACCCATTTTAATTTAATTTACCCTCTTAATAAGCTACATTATTTTCTTCTTTAACCAAAAATACTAAGGTTTATGTATCAAACAGTGAAAGAAGTGAAGAAGTGGACCTGTGGAGAAGTTGCCCAAGGCAACCAATCAGCATCTACCTATTATTTCATAGACTGTATTTGATAAATGCTTTGTCAAAGCTGATTGGTTGTTAAGGGCAACTTCTCCATTGGTCCACGTCTTCACCTCTTGCTACAACAACCCGTTACTGTATCAAAGTTGCTTCATTATGAGCATCACAACTACACATTTAGGGTCTGATAATGTGTTGGAGTCATTTGCATTTGCTTTTACATATAGTCATGCCAGCCTACTTACTGATTCATGCTCATGCGTGTATCACTCTGAGCATCCATACGAGTTGGTTCACCCACTGTTTTTCCATCAGTAAGTGTACCCAACCCATGTTGAGTGCAAAAAATCCATCATGTATCCCATCTACATCTGGATGCCTCAAACAAGTACGGCAGTTTGGCTACATAACCGTGACATTCCAAGGAGATGCATCTGTTCCGCGAATCTGCCTAGATAAGTTAATTTTATGTTGGGATGCTTCCGCTGCATTTGCAGTCCCAATGTGCAGTCAGTGGGGTATCCTCGATGCGACTGTTTTTTTGCACTTGCATCCAACTCAGAATCAGACCCTTAATGTATTCTTAATGTTACTTTACAAACACATAGACATTAATTGCTGCATATAGGCTATTTGGACTGATACAGAATTAAATGCATGCCCTATTGCGCAGTGTATCATGTGTGATTTCGCTCTGCGCATGCTCAGAAATTGGCAAGTGCAGGCAAATGCAGAGTTGTATGCATTGCTAACACATCTACGCCTGCGACCCAAGATGTTGAACTGAGTAATATCTGAGCATTCTTATGTTGGCAAAGTTAGTTAACACTGTTGAGCCTACAGTATATGTGGGTATGCAGAGCTGGATGTAATACCCCTGTTTGGAGGCATAGGGGTCGATTCTATTCGGCAACTAATGAATAGCGCCGGGAATTAGCTCCCGACGCTATTCAATTCAGCAACTAATTACCTGCAATTGTCGGGAATTCTTCTCTCATCCCCGGGGGATGAGAGAAAAAACCCGACAAAAGTGCTGCCTCGCGGCCGGCGCGAGGCTGATTCTGTCGGGAATCTGCCTCGCGCCGTAGAGTTAAGTCGGAGAATGCCCGTTCTCCCGACAATTCAACCTGTTTTGTCGGCGAGAACGGGCCATCGCCGACGTAACTAGTTGCTGAATTGAATAGCGTCGGGAGCTAATTCCCGGCGCTATTCATTAGTTGCCGAATAGAATCGACCCCATAGATACTGCTATTAGTAGAGTGTAGTCTGCAGTGATAATGATGACTATAGTAAGCCAGGCAACACTTCTTCCATGCACAATTCTTTCAGCTACAGTATGTTCTCCCAACTAACTTGTAACTTTGCATCAGGCTCATTGGCCCTCATTCCGAGTTGTTCGCTCGCAAGGCGATTTTAGCAGAGTTACACACGCTAAGCCGCCGCCTACTGGGAGTGAATCTTAGCTTCTTAAAATTGCGAACGATGTATTCGCAATATTGCGATTACAAACTACTTAGCAGTTTCAGAGTAGCTTCAGACTTACTCGGCATCTGCGATCAGTTCAGTGCTTGTCGTTCCTGGTTTGACGTCACAAACACACCCAGCGTTCGCCCAGACACTCCTCCGTTTCTCCAGCCACTCCTGCGTTTTTACCGGAAACGGTAGCGTTTTCATCCACACGCCCATAAAACGCTGTGTTTCCGCCCAGTAACACCCATTTCCTGTCAATCACATTACGATCACCGGAGCGAAGAAAAAGCCGTGAGTAAAAAAACTATCTTCATAGCAAAATTACTTGGCGCAGTCGCAGTGCGAACATTGCGCATGCGTACTAAGCAGAAAAACGCTGCGATGCGAAGAAAATTACCGAGCGAACGACTCGGAATGAGGGCCATTGTGTTTACATATTGCAAGAGACTTTCTACTGGCAAGCAAGTAACTACTGCAGCCCCTGAGAACCTGTACATAGGAAATCACGTTGCTACTTGTTCGCAGTGAAACCTGTTATGGGTTCTGTAATGTTCTGGGTATATTAGGACATATTGCAAGTGATGTTTTCTTTTGATTATCGGTTATAAGTCTGCCCTACAAAGATCAGCAGTCTGACCTACAAAGATCAGCAGACTGTTAACTCTACTCGGGAAACCAGAAGGGTTCTCCAGTGTAGTTTTATTAAAATGTGCATTCAATTATGGAATCTAGTCAGCAGGAGACTGCAGTTACCTGGGCAGGAAATTGGTAAATACAGCATTTAATCTGACATAAGGATGCTTACCTGTCTCCTAACAGAGGACGGGGTAAGCATTCAGCCGTCTGCTTAAAAATGTATTCAGACTATGGGGCATAT
The DNA here is from genome assembly GCF_028390025.1 of Pseudophryne corroboree. Classification (NCBI taxonomy): domain Eukaryota; kingdom Metazoa; phylum Chordata; class Amphibia; order Anura; family Myobatrachidae; genus Pseudophryne; species Pseudophryne corroboree. The sequence goes on from NC_086445.1 coordinate 544,112,939, forward strand.
TTCTTACCGCCTTTTTTTTTAACTAAAATACTGTGAAAAAGGGCGTTCACAGGGCTGGCATAATCACAGGGCTCATTCAGGTTGAATTGCAGATAATGCTAAAACGCAAAATCTGCAATCCTTTCTTTCGCATGCTAGGGGCCGCCCATCACAGGGCACCCACTTTGGCTGACCCTTGCCTCCGCTGCCCGGCTGTGAAGGCAGGCGGCCCGCTGCCATTTTTTCCATCGGAACAGCTGCATGTGATGTCACACAGACGCCCCCTCTCCCCTTTTTTCCTGAGCAGCCACCCCAAAATGGTCTGTGGCCGCCCCCACCCACTGTCAATCAGGAAGAGGTGTTCGCAGCCAATGCGAATACATTGGCTGCGCACACGCAGGATGGGACCTGTGCATGTGTACATGCACCAGACAGGGCAAACTGCTGGCATTACCCTTCACACCGAATACCCGGCGGTCTGGCTATAGTACATATGAAAAAGTAAATCCCTGCCTAAATCAGGCTTAGAAATAGGCCCTTTTCCTCCCTATCAGAGATTTCCCTAGGAGCCAGATAACATACACCCAGCCATGTCCCCATACTTTTGCAGAAAATGACATGTCAGTCTAAGCACATTTAACTAATGCAATCAAAAGGCTCAAACACACAAAAGTGCCAAATGTACTGTAATAAGAATATTTTTTTTCCCCACGCAGTCAGGATCAATTTAATCCATGATGCTACGGTAAATCAAGCAATACTTCAGGAGAAAATTAGAAAAGTTTAAATTGATAAAGATAGTTTCTAACATGGTGGAAGATTAGACTTTCACCTGGCATGCCAGCATTCAGACAGGAAGCACAGGCACAGAATGAATTACAGACAAGTACAGCAGGCATGCAACCTGAACCCCTACACAGACAAGTAGGAACACGTGTATAAATTGCTTTGCATTTTTTTAATGGTTTATTAATGAACCTTAATGTCTTTTTTTGCAGTAACTGTTACTACGTTTTTAATATACAGTATTTCAGGTAGTTTTGTGTGTTTTAATAACATTTTAAAACTTTATTGTAGTATTAATATTCAGCTGTCTATTCTAAAACCACAAGTGCATTTTCCAGCCAGTTGTTCTATAAGAAGCCCATCTGTATGACTGATAGGAAACCTAAAATTGTCTCACACCTCGCCCTGACGGAGATGACGCTGTAGCAGAAACCTACAGTAGTTTCAAATAACTGTTGATTGTGGTTATATAGTATTGGTTTGTGTTGCCACAAATATAATACAAGGTACTGTACTACCTTCAGGTTAGGCTTTTAGTTAGTAGTGCTTGATGGAAGCATTGATTCATTGATGATGATCATTATCTGCAAGGACCTTTGCGGTGTATAAGAAAGTTGTAAAATAAATTAATCATTCCCCCCTAAAAGAAAGTGAACTAAACACCAGAGCTTATAGCCAGGTTGCTGCTAATGCAAGGGGATAAACAATGGGTGCTCTGTAGAAAGTCACTACCAACATCGGACTATGACTGGCTAGACTGGTAACATTGGGATAATATGGGGTCTTCCTGATATAGTGGGACACAACCACAGCCTACTGTATTTAGCATGAAGCTAAAGTTTGCTATGCTTTAAATGGGATGAAGGCACGTTGCCAGCTGTCAGGATGCCGGCAGTCAGGGACTGACGCCAGAATCCAGCGGCTAGAAATTTGCAACAGAAGGAATGCCGATTTACAGGGGCTATTCCCACTCATGGGTGCCCGCAAGGGGCTTTGTTGCGCTCCCCCCTGCTGGCATACTGACGGCCTTGATCCCGACGCAGGTATACTGACTGCCAGGATCCCGGCAGCCGGCATACCCAACCCAAATCCTTTGACTGTATCGTCATGCAGAAACATCTAACACGTTAAGCTGTGTTGCGCATACAGTATATTAAGATACGTCAAATCAATTGGCAAATAATTTTTGTGATGCACATATTTCGCATATACAGTATATGGTGCGGATGAATTGTGTCAGACTCTACATTAGGCCCTCAGTAAACATATATTTAAAGTTTGAAAAGTTCGTCTTCATGAGCTTTGTGAATGGTCTTTGAGTGATAAAAATGTATTTACACATTTATTTGATGATATTTTTAAGAAGTGTTCAGGGACACAGTTGCTGAGCACCAGTAGCGGATCTTGCTACGGGCACGCAGGATTTTTGCCCGGGGTGCCACCTTCCGGAGGGCGCCACCGCCATAGCAAGATCCGCTACTGGTGCCCCCGGTCCTCGGTAGATGCTGTGCAGTGCGGTGATGCTATGTGGTGCACGATGAAGTCATAGCGCACCGCACGGCATTGTGGGAGTGGCACATAGACACTAGGGGTCATGATTGATGTCTAGTGTCTATACTGTGCTATGGGAGAGACGTCATGACGTCTCTCCCATAGATCAGAGGAGGAGCGGCGCCGGCGGCCAGAGACGGAGGGCAGCAGTGGTCGGGAATCAGGAGCGGGGATGGTGAGTCTTAATTAAACTTTTTTTTTTGTAAGGGGCACACCTCTACTGGGGGTACAAACGGGGGCATAACTCTACGGGGGGCATAACTGACCATGCCCCATTATGAAGCCACACCCCTATATTCGCCCGGGGCGTCACAAGGGCTATTACCGGCTCTGCTGAGCACATGTATCTAAGCCAGAATTAATAAACTGAACTCGGTCTTAGGGACCTATTTATCACCACCTGCATCCAACGATGCGGCTATGAGGTGATAAAATCGCTCATATTCACACTGCAACTGAACTTACGCCCCCCTCCCCCCCCCCCACGTGCCGCGTACCTCCCTGTGCATAATGAATATACTCACCAGTCCATGGAGCCGAATCCTGTGCGCTTCTGAGACCCCCGGTGCTGTTGAGTGCACTGCCGCTTTGCAGCGTCATTTTACTGCACTGGGGCCACAGCGCAGCACATGGAGGACCCGGCACCGCACAGGAGCACCGATCACCCTCTCCCTGGACTGGTAAGTATGGGTTTTTGTTTTTTTTTTAAACTTTTTTTATATTTTTTTATTTTCATTTTTTTAAGCAGTAATCAGCTTGTGTGTCCACTGGACACACATAGCTGATCACCGGAGCCCGGTCCCCGCACAGCTTTCTTTGCCAGGGGGCAGAGAATGCTGGGCATAGGCTGCAGATCACAGTGCTGCCCTGTGATTTTCACATGGCACACTGCAGGGTTTGTTTGTTTTTTACTTTTTTTTTAAAAAATTTGGCCACATCGCATTTCCCATTATAAGTATGGGAAATGCAATGTATGTTACTAAAAAAAATTACAATTAATGGGTTTGGAGCAGGTTTTTCAGTTTGGCTCTGCACACCCAAACTGAGCAACACTTGAATTGCTCCATCGGGCACCATCTAGTTGCTGCTGGCGCGCAAAACACTTGAAGTTCCCCCCATAGAGGTGAGCGGTAACGTTAGCCTTTTAATATATAGAATAGTACCCACTTCTATTGGAACACAATGAAGGCAGCATATGCTATGCCCCCCCCCCCCCTCAAATACAGTATATATATATATATATATATATATATACATACATACATACATACATACATACATACATACATACATACATACATACATACATACGATTTCCCAGCATGTAACACTTGAGAACAGACAAACCCTTTGAGGGTCTGTGAATGATGTCCTGATGATAATATGATTGTGTCTCTCTGTAGTCTTGAAGACGTGATACACTGTAACTAGCTCAGTGCCCACCTTGGTGATTTTTTACTTCCCTGATTCACGTGTAAGTGAATTTGACTGACTCAGATTTGACAGAGATTTCTTTATTTTAAACAAAAAAACATGTATACATTTGCATAATACGAGTCCACATTGGACTCCATCTTGTATCCATTGAGTTGTAATTAGTAGTCCCCGTCATACAGGTGTGTCCTCATACACCATTGCTGCAGTCACACCAAACAGCCCCTCTCAGTGCACCAGGTCCCATGTGACTCGGCCGTGCTGAGGGTCTTATTTGCTCAAAATCTGCATCTTCGCACTATTAAAAACAACTGGAAGTGATAAAAACTACAGTACAATATGTAGTCATAACGCACTGATTCATTTTATGTACGACATTTATACCTTTGAGTCTGAATCTGTATACGAAGTGCAACGATGCAAGGTCATACATTATTTTAATTTTATTTTTTTTCACACCAAGTTCCATTGTGCTTCATTTACAACTTTGTATGCTTTTATAACTAATTCCTGTGTGGTGAAACTTGCAGCCCAGTATAATAGTGTGAATGATATTTTGCAGCATCTGCAATCCGGATAAGATGAAATTGAAAGAAACAGTCACTACGCTATACAGCTCAGCGCGGCTCAGTCATCGCAGTCGTCTCACATGGGGGTAGATGTATTAACCTGTACAAGACATAAGGAAGTGATAAACCAGTGATATGTGCAAGGTGATAAACGTACCAGCCAATCAGCTCCAATATGTAAATTAACAGGAGCTGATTGGCTGGTGCATTTATCACTTTGCACATATCACTGGTTTATCACTTCCTTATGCCTTCTACAGGTTAATACATATGCCCCACTGTTTGGTCTGTTGAGGCTTGGTGCATGAGGCAGTGTCGGACTGGGGCATGAAGGGCCCACCAGGGAAATGCAGTGGTAGGGGCCCATTCTTAGAGGCTTGGCAAACCATTAGTGCATGGTCTGGGCCCCTTGATAAATAATATATATAGTAAATACTGCTAGTGCATGCATGATAATGTACCAGATTAATAACTAGAGATGAGCGCCTGAAATTTTTCGGGTTTTGTGTTTTGGTTTTGGGTTCGGTTCCGCGGCCGTGTTTTGGGTTCGAACGCGTTTTGGCAAAACCTCACCGAATTTTTTTTGTCGGATTCGGGTGTGTTTTGGATTCGGGTGTTTTTTTCAAAAAACACTAAAAAACAGCTTAAATCATAGAATTTGGGGGTCATTTTGATCCCAAAGTATTATTAACCTCAAAAACCATAATTTCCACTCATTTTCAGTCTATTCTGAATACCTCACACCTCACAATATTATTTTTAGTCCTAAAATTTGCACCGAGGTCGCTGTGTGAGTAAGATAAGCGACCCTAGTGGCCGACACAAACACCGGGCCCATCTAGGAGTGGCACTGCAGTGTCACGCAGGATGTCCCTTCCAAAAAACCCTCCCCAAACAGCACATGACGCAAAGAAAAAAAGAGGCGCAATGAGGTAGCTGTGTGAGTAAGATTAGCGACCCTAGTGGCCGACACAAACACCGGGCCCATCTAGGAGTGGCACTGCAGTGTCACGCAGGATGTCCCTTCCAAAAAACCCTCCCCAAACAGCACATGACGCAAAGAAAAAAAGAGGCGCAATGAGGTAGCTGTGTGAGTAAGATTAGCGACCCTAGTGGCCGACACAAACACCGGGCCCATCTAGGAGTGGCACTGCAGTGTCACGCAGGATGTCCCTTCCAAAAAACCCTCCCCAAACAGCACATGACGCAAAGAAAAAAAGAGGCGCAATGAGGTAGCTGTGTGAGTAAGATTAGCGACCCTAGTGGCCGACACAAACACCGGGCCCATCTAGGAGTGGCACTGCAGTGTCACGCAGGATGTCCCTTCCAAAAAACCCTCCCCAAACAGCACATGACGCAAAGAAAAAAAGAGGCGCAATGAGGTAGCTGACTGTGTGAGTAAGATTAGCGACCCTAGTGGCCGACACAAACACCGGGCCCATCTAGGAGTGGCACTGCAGTGTCACGCAGGATGTCCCTTCCAAAAAACCCTCCCCAATCAGCACATGATGCAAAGAAAAAGAAAAGAAAAAAGAGGTGCAAGATGGAATTGTCCTTGGGCCCTCCCACCCACCCTTATGTTGTATAAACAAAACAGGACATGCACACTTTAACCAACCCATCATTTCAGTGACAGGGTCTGCCACACGACTGTGACTGATATGACGGGTTGGTTTGGACCCCCCCCAAAAAAGAAGCAATTAATCTCTCCTTGCACAAACTGGCTCTACAGAGGCAAGATGTCCACCTCATCTTCACCCTCCGATATATCACCGTGTACATCCCCCTCCTCACAGATTATCAATTCGTCCCCACTGGAATCCACCATCTCAGCTCCCTGTGTACTTTGTGGAGGCAATTGCTGCTGGTCAATGTCTCCGCGGAGGAATTGATTATAATTCATTTTAATGAACATCATCTTCTCCACATTTTCTGGATGTAACCTCGTACGCCGATTGCTGACAAGGTGAGCGGCGGCACTAAACACTCTTTCGGAGTACACACTTGTGGGAGGGCAACTTAGGTAGAATAAAGCCAGTTTGTGCAAGGGCCTCCAAATTGCCTCTTTTTCCTGCCAGTATAAGTACGGACTGTGTGACGTGCCTACTTGGATGCGGTCACTCATATAATCCTCCACCATTCTATCAATGTTGAGAGAATCATATGCAGTGACAGTAGACGACATGTCCGTAATCGTTGTCAGGTCCTTCAGTCCGGACCAGATGTCAGCATCAGCTGTCGCTCCAGACTGCCCTGCATCACCGCCAGCGGGTGGGCTCGGAATTCTGAGCCTTTTCCTCGCACCCCCAGTTGCGGGAGAATGTGAAGGAGGAGATGTTGACAGGTCGCGTTCCGCTTGACTTGACAATTTTGTCACCAGCAGGTCTTTCAACCCCAGCAGACCTGTGTCTGCCGGAAAGAGAGATCCAAGGTAGGCTTTAAATCTAGGATCGAGCACGGTGGCCAAAATGTAGTGCTCTGATTTCAACAGATTGACCACCCGTGAATCCTTGTTAAGCGAATTAAGGGCTGCATCCACAAGTCCCACATGCCTAGCGGAATCGCTCCCTTTTAGCTCCTTCTTCAATGCCTCCAGCTTCTTCTGCAAAAGCCTGATGAGGGGAATGACCTGACTCAGGCTGGCAGTGTCTGAACTGACTTCACGTGTGGCAAGTTCAAAGGGCATCAGAACCTTGCACAACGTTGAAATCATTCTCCACTGCACTTGAGACAGGTGCATTCCACCTACTATATCGTGCTCAATTGTATAGGCTTGAATGGCCTTTTGCTGCTCCTCCAACCTCTGAAGCATATAGAGGGTTGAATTCCACCTCGTTACCACTTCTTGCTTCAGATGATGGCAGGGCAGGTTCAGTAGTTTTTGGTGGTGCTCCAGTCTTCTGTACGTGGTGCCTGTACGCCGAAAGTGTCCCGCAATTTTTCTGGCCACCGACAGCATCTCTTGCACGCCCCTGTCGTTTTTTAAAAAATTCTGCACCACCAAATTCAAGGTATGTGCAAAACATGGGACGTGCTGGAATTTGCCCATATTTAATGCACACACAATATTGCTGGCGTTGTCCGATGCCACAAATCCACAGGAGAGTCCAATTGGGGTAAGCCATTCCGCGATGATCTTCCTCAGTTGCCGTAAGAGGTTTTCAGCTGTGTGCGTATTCTGGAAAGCGGTGATACAAAGCGTAGCCTGCCTAGGAAAGAGTTGGCGTTTGCGAGATGCTGCTACTGGTGCCGCCGCTGCTGTTCTTGCGGCGGGAGTCCATACATCTACCCAGTGGGCTGTCACAGTCATATAGTCCTGACCCTGCCCTGCTCCACTTGTCCACATGTCCGTGGTTAAGTGGACATTGGGTACAACTGCATTTTTTAGGACACTGGTGAGTCTTTTTCTGACGTCCGTGTACATTCTCGGTATCGCCTGCCTAGAGAAGTGGAACCTAGATGGTATTTGGTAACGGGGGCACACTGCCTCAATAAATTGTCTAGTTCCCTGTGAACTAACGGCGGATACCGGACGCACGTCTAACACCAACATAGTTGTCAAGGACTCAGTTATCCGCTTTGCAGTAGGATGACTGCTGTGATATTTCATCTTCCTCGCAAAGGACTGTTGAACAGTCAATTGCTTACTGGAAGTAGTACAAGTGGGCTTACGACTTCCCCTCTGGGATGACCATCGACTCCCAGCGGCAACAACAGCAGCGCCAGCAGCAGTAGGCGTTACACGCAAGGATGCATCGGAGGAATCCCAGGCAGGAGAGGACTCGTCAGAATTGCCAGTGACATGGCCTGCAGGACTATTGGCATTCCTGGGGAAGGAGGAAATTGACACTGAGGGAGTTGGTGGGGTGGTTTGCGTGAGCTTGGTTACAAGAGGAAGGGATTTACTGGTCAGTGGACTGCTTCCGCTGTCACCCAAAGTTTTTGAACTTGTCACTGACTTATTATGAATGCGCTGCAGGTGACGTATAAGGGAGGATGTTCCGAGGTGGTTAACGTCCTTACCCCTACTTATTACAGCTTGACAAAGGGAACACACGGCTTGACACCTGTTGTCCGCATTTCTGGTGAAATACCTCCACACCGAAGAGCTGATTTTTTTGGTATTTTCACCTGGCATGTCAACGGCAATATTCCTCCCACGGACAACAGGTGTCTCCCCGGGTGCCTGACTTAAACAAACCACCTCACCATCAGAATCCTCCTGGTCAATTTCCTCCCCAGCGCCAGCAACACCCATATCCTCCTCATCCTGGTGTACTTCAACACTGACATCTTCAATCTGACTATCAGGAACTGGACTGCGGGTGCTCCTTCCAGCACTTGCAGGGGGCGTGCAAATGGTGGAAGGCGCATGCTCTTCACGTCCAGTGTTGGGAAGGTCAGGCATCGCAACCGACACAATTGGACTCTCCTTGTGGATTTGGGATTTCGAAGAATGCACAGTTCTTTGCTGTGCTGCTTTTGCCAGCTTGAGTCTTTTCATTTTTCTAGCGAGAGGCTGAGTGCTTCCATCCTCATGTGAAGCTGAACCACTAGCCATGAACATAGGCCAGGGCCTCAGCCGTTCCTTGCCACTCCGTGTGGTAAATGGCATATTGGCAAGTTTACGCTTCTCCTCCGACAATTTTATTTTAGGTTTTGGAGTCCTTTTTTTACTGATATTTGGTGTTTTGGATTTGACATGCTCTGTACTATGACATTGGGCATCGGCCTTGGCAGACGACGTTGCTGGCATTTCATCGTCTCGGCCATGACTAGTGGCAGCAGCTTCAGCACGAGGTGGAAGTGGATCTTGATCTTTCCCTAATTTTGGAACCTCAACATTTTTGTTCTCCATATTTTAATAGGCACAACTAAAAGGCACCTCAGGTAAACAATGGAGATGGATGGATTGGATACTAGTATACAATTATGGACGGGCTGCCGAGTGCCGACACAGAGGTAGCCACAGCCGTGAACTACCGCACTGTACTGTGTCTGCTGCTAATATATAGACTGGTTGATAAAGAGATAGTATACTCGTAACTAGTATGTATGTATAAAGAAAGAAAAAAAAACCACGGTTAGGTGGTATATACAATTATGGACGGGCTGCCGAGTGCCGACACAGAGGTAGCCACAGCCGTGAACTACCGCACTGTACTGTGTCTGCTGCTAATATATAGACTGGTTGATAAAGAGATAGTATACTCGTAACTAGTATGTATGTATAAAGAAAGAAAAAAAAACCACGGTTAGGTGGTATATACAATTATGGACGGGCTGCCGAGTGCCGACACAGAGGTAGCCACAGCCGTGAACTACCGCACTGTACTGTGTCTGCTGCTAATATATAGACTGGTTGATAAAGAGATAGTATACTCGTAACTAGTATGTATGTATAAAGAAAGAAAAAAAAACCACGGTTAGGTGGTATATACAATTATGGACGGGCTGCCGAGTGCCGACACAGAGGTAGCCACAGCCGTGAACTACCACACTGTACTGTGTCTGCTGCTAATATATAGACTGGTTGATAAAGAGATAGTATACTCGTAACTAGTATGTATGTATAAAGAAAGAAAAAAAAACCACGGTTAGGTGGTATATACAATTATGGACGGGCTGCCGAGTGCCGACACAGAGGTTGCCACAGCCGTGAACTACCGCACTGTACTGTGTCTGCTGCTAATATATAGACTGGTTGATAAAGAGATAGTATACTCGTAACTAGTATGTATGTATAAAGAAAGAAAAAAAAACCACGGTTAGGTGGTATATACAATTATGGACGGGCTGCCGAGTGCCGACACAGAGGTAGCCACAGCCGTGAACTACCGCACTGTACTGTGTCTGCTGCTAATATATAGACTGGTTGATAAAGAGATAGTATACTCGTAACTAGTATGTATGTATAAAGAAAGAAAAAAAAACCACGGTTAGGTGGTATATACAATTATGGACGGGCTGCCGAGTGCCGACACAGAGGTAGCCACAGCCGTGAACTACCGCACTGTACTGTGTCTGCTGCTAATATAGACTGGTTGATAAAGAGATAGTATACTCGTAACTAGTATGTATGTATAAAGAAAGAAAAAAAAACCACGGTTAGGTGGTATATACAATTATGGACGGGCTGCCGAGTGCCGACACAGAGGTAGCCACAGCCGTGAACTACCGCACTGTACTGTGTCTGCTGCTAATATATAGACTGGTTGATAAAGAGATAGTATACTCGTAACTAGTATGTATGTATAAAGAAAGAAAAAAAAAACCACGGTTAGGTGGTATATACAATTATGGACGGGCTGCCGAGTGCCGACACAGAGGTAGCCACAGCCGTGAACTACCGCACTGTACTGTGTCTGCTGCTAATATATAGACTGGTTGATAAAGAGATAGTATACTCGTAACTAGTATGTATGTATAAAGAAAGAAAAAAAAACCACGGTTAGGTGGTATATACAATTATGGACGGGCTGCCGAGTGCCGACACAGAGGTAGCCACAGCCGTGAACTACCGCACTGTACTGTGTCTGCTGCTAATATATAGACTGGTTGATAAAGAGATAGTATACTCGTAACTAGTATGTATGTATAAAGAAAGAAAAAAAAACCACGGTTAGGTGGTATATACAATTATGGACGGGCTGCCGAGTGCCGACACAGAGGTAGCCACAGCCGTGAACTACCGCACTGTACTGTGTCTGCTGCTAATATAGACTGGTTGATAAAGAGATAGTATACTACTAATATTATATATACTGGTGGTCAGGTCACTGGTCACTAGTCACACTGGCAGTGGCACTCCTGCAGCAAAAGTGTGCACTGTTTAATTTTAATATAATATTATGTACTCCTGGCTCCTGCTATAACCTATAACTGGCACTGCAGTAGTGCTCCCCAGTCTCCCCCACAATTATAAGCTGTGTGAGCTGAGCAGTCAGACAGATATATAATATATATAGATGATGCAGCACACTGGCCTGAGCCTGAGCAGTGCACACAGATATGGTATGTGACTGACTGAGTCACTGTGTGTATCGCTTTTTTCAGGCAGAGAACGGATATATTAAATAAACTGCACTGTGTGTCTGGTGGTCACTCACTATATAATATATTATGTACTCCTGGCTCCTGCTATAACCTATAACTGGCACTGCAGTAGTGCTCCCCAGTCTCCCCCACAATTATAAGCTGTGTGAGCTGAGCAGTCAGACAGATATATATAATATTATATATAGATAATAGATGATGCAGCACACTGGCCTGAGCCTGAGCAGTGCACACAGATATGGTATGTGACTGAGTCACTGTGTGCTGTGTATCGCTTTTTTCAGGCAGAGAACGGATTATAAATAAAACTGGTGGACACTGGTCACTATCAGCAAAACTCTGCACTGTACTGAGTACTCCTAATGCTCCCCAAAATTAGTAAATCAAGTGTCTCTCTAATCTATTCTAAACGGAGAGGACGCCAGCCACGTCCTCTCCCTATCAATCTCAATGCACGTGTGAAAATGGCGGCGACGCGCGGCTCCTTATATAGAATCCGAGTCTCGCGATAGAATCCGAGCCTCGCGAGAATCCGACAGCGTCATGATGACGTTCGGGCGCGCTCGGGTTAACCGAGCAAGGCGGGAAGATCCGAGTCGCTCGGACCCGTGAAAAAAAACATGAAGTTCTGGCGGGTTCGGATTCAGAGAAACCGAACCCGCTCATCTCTATTAATAACATCAATGCACTGTAGAAAATACACCATAGTCCTGTGCAGTATAATGTAACATATTCATACTGTATAATTGAGAGGGTGGGGCCCACCAGTGGTTTCCCCTGTACCCCTATGGGCCAGTCCGAGCCTGGCATGAGGGTACATCTGTTATAGAAAAAGACATCCACTTTTCACAGATTCTAAATTAGAACCTTTAAGCTGCAAACGCATCTAAATATATCTTTCTAAGAAGACAACTTAAAGGCTGGTTGGATCGAAAATCTGGTAATGTTTGGGAACAAACAACAATCAACCGCTTGCTCCTAAACACTGGAAAAATGAACAAAAATGGTTGCAGCATCACCATGTACCTCTCTCTATCACCCTCTGCCTCCCCCTGTCATTCACTGCTTTCCCTGTTTTGACACTCATTTACACTAACATGGTACACTACCAGCATATTACAGTATGTAGCATATTATGAACACCGGATATGTCGAAGGAGGGGTCCAAATCCTATTTTGCACTTGGGCCTACCACTTGCAAGCAGAGCCGTAACTAGACATTTTTGTGTATCAGAAAGAGAATTGGTTCCCCCCCCCCCCCCTCCAATATTTAAAATAGAAGCGGTGTGCACTGAAGGCGCATACGAAAAATATAGGGGTGTGACTTCATAGGGAAGGGGTGTGGTTTCATGGGGAAGGGACGTGACCACAGAATAGCTCCCCTAGTTATGTACTCAGGGTCACCATGCACTTGCAGGGCAAACCACCCCATGGCACCAGGAAAGCAGCCCAAATCACATGAAGCACAGAGTTTGCACTTTTCACCCAGCAGCTCCACTGCACCACAAAGCTGCAATGTGCTGTGTCCATCAGCTCCCTGACCCCATGCTGCCTGGAGCAACCCAGCTTCTGGGGAAGGTGCTGCTGTCCTATACAATAAGCACAAGTTTCAGGTGGGTCATCACATGTACCAGCCATCAACCTGTAGCGCTACTCACTGGGAGCCATTGCTTTCCCTGGCCCTCCTGGTATGGACGGACCACACAAATGAGGTCAGTGAAAGTCTATAGCTCGGACCAGCGAGCTCACTGCTCTCCTCCTGCTGTCCAGTGTCTCCTCCCCGCGCAAGGAGCTCTCTCACCTTCCCATAGGCATGGCAATCACAGGTGGATGCTGGCGGTGCGCTCAAATAGCAAATGCGCTGTGGGCTAAGCACCTTCTGCACAGCCCTAGTTACGGCCCTGCTCGCAAGTATGTGTTAACATACCAAACAATAAAAAGTGCCCTCTATTTGGTCTTTTGACTAAAAAATTACACAAGGAAAATTGAATTACAATCTATATATGCACATCTGGAAAAATCCCACAAATGCCACTTCAGTTATTAAACGTCTAACATGTTATGTTTGTGAAGCAACCTTTGACCAGGTGAATTCACTTCTCTTATGCCCCCTACACACTCAGCGATCTGCTGCACGGGGGGAACAGGAGGTGAGGGGGGGGAGTGAACTTTCTTTACTCCCCCCGGCTCCATAGCACTGTATGCTAATATGGACGAGATTGCCCATATTGGCCTGCATGTATAAGCGACCCGGCACCAACGATGAACGAGCGCAGGGCCGCGCATCTTTCATCGTTGGTGCCTATACACTGAATGATATGAACAAGTTCTCATTCATTAATGAACGAGAACGTTCATATCGTGCAGTGAAATCTGTAAGTGTGTAGGGCCTATTAATCTCTGCACAGAGCAAAGTTTGAAAATGGAGTCTCAGGAGTATATTTACTAAAGTGCCCTACACACTTAAAGATTATCTGTCCAATCTTTCTGGTTGGAACAAAAGTCTGGTAATGTATGGGAGTAAATGACAATTGACCATTTGCTCTCAAACACTGGACAACAGACAGAAATGAACTTTCAAACAAATTGGTTAAGTTTGTTTTGTTACAACAATTGATCTTAACAACCATTTCTGTCCATTTTCTGGATATTGGGAGCAAATGGTTGATTGTCATTTGCTCCCAGACATTGCCAGATTTTCTTTCCAATCAGACAGATTGGACAGATAATCTTTAAGTGTGTAGGGCCCTTAAAGCTTCTAAAATTGAAAAGTGGTGATATTGCCCATACAGTCTGTCGCAACCAATCCAATTCTGTCTATCATTTTCTAGGATGCAAGAGAGAAATGATAGACAGAATCTAATTGGTTCCTATGGGCAACATGACCACTTTTTCATTTTTAGAAGCTTTAGATAATGTACCCCATAGATTCATTTATCTGTATGTGGATGTATATTACTTTGAATCAGTACTTTGTGCTATTAGTGACAGTCTGGAGAAGGCATAAGGAAGTGATAGACCAGCGATAAGTGCAAGGTGATAAACGCACCAGCCAATAGGCTCCAATATGTAAATTAACAGTTAGGAGCTGATCAGCTGATACGTTTATCACCTTGCACTTACAGTATCACTGGTTTATCACTTCCTTATGCCTTCTTAATACATCTGCCCAGTATTCTTTATGTATAACAATAATTATAATTTTATTCATATAATGCTTTTCTCCGGGAGGACTCAAGAAGCTTTACAGAAATCATGAACATAATACAGAGGTTAGATTTGCAGGAAATACAGAAACCAATGATCTTAATACATGGTTGATGCCGCCATTTTGGATAATAATTCCAAGTATTATTTATCCTATACATCTGTATACCAGGATAATGCTTCAGTCTTACGCCTGACGGCTACCATCCCTTAAGGTCCATCAATTCATTTGTGTCAGTGTTGTGCTTGGCAGAATGGCACCCAATGATGCTGCTCTGCCAGACCTGTGCCATCTCGGGCATCACACGTCTTATAATCGGGCATTCAGGATTTAAACACAAAATCCAGTCCGTTCTCTGCATTGAGGGCCCTCTCATAAGGAAATAAAACCTACAGGTTCTATTCCCAGTCTATGGGTGTTGTGGATGCCCACGAGTGGGAGTAGTCCCTGTTAGTCAGCATGATGACTGTAGTGCTTTTGATCGCTTGGGATCCCGCCGTCGGCATGGTGACCGCCACAATCCCAAGCGCTGGTCACGTGACCGTATCCCATACAGACAGCTGAAGACTCACCTGTTTAATTACATAGATGTACGTGTATTTGTACTAGTAAACTAATAATATAAAACCACCTGAGTCAACTCAAGACCAGTTACAAGCCTTGCGCTGATAAATGCAATACATAATACAAATAGTACCTAGGTCAGTAGTTTTACCCTGAGGTCCGTGACAATATTTATGTACGTCATCATGCATACTGTACAAAAGGATTTGCTGATACCGATTCCGTTTCACATTGACTACCTAAATGAGTTTCATAACTCCTGCATATAAATACAAACGACCTACATAAGAGTTATGACATGGGTGTGGTTCGTACTATAAACAAGGTATTATCCTTGATTCGGAGGTCAACATAGTTGCATTCACTACTTTCTGGATTTGCGGCTGCTGAAATATGCAAATTCTAGTTTCAGCCCTCCCCTTGTGCACTTGTGTGTGATGGAACAGGCAAGCCCTGAGAAGACCACTTTCAATGGCCATGGAAGGTGTAAATCTCCGGTGGTTGTAAATACTCTACCATCAGAGCATCATCGCTCTCACCATGGATACTTGCACCAGCCTTGGGCAGATACAGTGGGGGTCATTCCGCTCGCTAGCTATTTTTTGCAGTGCTGCAATCAGATAGTCGCCGCCCACAGGGGAGTGTATTTTCGCTTTGCAAGTGTGCGAACGCTTGTGCAGCCAAGCAGTACAAAAAAGTTTTGTGCAGTTTCTGAGTAGGCCTGAAGTTACTCAGCCGCTGCGATCACTTCAGCCTGTCTGGTCCCGGAATTGACGTCAGACACCCGCCCTGCAAACGCTTGGACACGCCTGCGTTTTTCCAACCACCCCCTGAAAACGGTCAGTTGGCACCCATAAACGCCCTCTTCCTGTCAATCTCCTTGCGATCGGCTGTGTGAATGGATTCTTCGTTAAATCCATCGCCGAGCACCGATCCGCATTTCACCCGTACGATGCGCCTGCACATTGCGGTGCATACGCATGCACAGTTTTGCCAAGTTTTGACCTGATTGCAGCGCTGCAAAAAAATAGCTAGCGTGCGATCAGGTCGGAATGACCCCCAGTGTCTCTTTCTCAACATGGCCTCGGTGGCTGCAGTACTGCATCTGAGAATGCAACCACTTGCCTTGACATGCCTGCGACACTCCCATAGCACACCGATAAGATGTTTTCTTTTTGCGTTCACTTCAGGCCACCTCCCAGTCACTACCCAGCAACACCCATGGTTTTGCCTTGCTGTTCCTTATGCCAGCGCGTACAGAGTTGTACACTCAAGCAAATGCGCAAAGGGGTTTTCTGGATTTGCACATGTTCCGTAGCAAATAATTGCTCAAATGCGCACAAATCAACATTGCATCCTGCACTATTATTAATATGCCAAAGCAGATAGTCATTAAGTGTAAATGTTAAGTTACATTTCATTTGAAATGTATGTAACAGAATTTTGCAATAAATGTATGTTTTCCTTCTACAAAAATATCAACAGAATCAAAGGGGTGGCGGACAGCATAAAAGTTAAGAACCACTGATCTACATGTGTATTAGAGTGGAATTTAACCTTGAATCCACTAATGTGGGTTCTACTTATTGTTATATCAATAACCTTTATTAGTTTTCTATTCTGTTTTAGTTCTGACTGGTGAACCCGTTTCCAACATCACCCTTACCACTCCTGTGACAGAGGCAGTTGCTGTTTACGCCTCTAGGTTTCCATTGTATAAAAAGGGTTAAAGTGAGTGTGTACTGATGGTTAGTGGTTTACCTCCTGCTCATTTCTGGAAGAGCAGGTTTAATAGTTCCATGAGGCAACCAGGTAGTACAAGCAAACAATGTAAGTTGACTTTTACTGAGGAATGTGCATAGGTTTTTTTTTTTTTTTAAAGTCAGCCTCAGTTTACATCACTTCAGGCAGTGATTAATTCTCACAAGTTTTGGAATATGTGCGTCAACGAACAGCCCAGTACTTAACCAGTGGGGAGGTTTATTGACTGGGTAGAAGTGGATGCAAGTGGAACAAGGCCCTGTATAGCAACTCTCTGGTGGTGTGGATGCATCAATCGTAGGTCTATCCTGGAGCTAAATGGAAGACGTCTGTCTCGCACTGTGATGCTCTAACTGTAATCAGTGCTTTCTTACAATAGAGCTGTTTGGGGAGTGATAAGGGTGTCTAGAACTTTCCCATTAAAACTGAATGATTGATTGTGTCTTTTCCTATTAAATATGGGGGAATGTTATTTCCAGATGCATATCTACATAAGGTTCAAGTGGAGCCATGGCCGGACTGGCCACCTGGCACATGCCAGAAGGGCCGATTGGCAGGTGGGCCGAACTGGTCATTCAGAGATCCCGGAAGGCCGCGCGCAGCCTCTGGCTCTCTGGTTCCATGGTCTCCCCTGCCCCCGTGCAACCTTCGCCATGGTAATGGGGGTGTGCCACGAGTCCACGCCCCCATGACTCGCGGCACACCCCCATACACCGTGCGGCGCGCCCCCCCATGATGCGCACGCGTTCACGAATGCCAGGGCCGAATTAAGGCCCCAGTCCATCGCTGGGTGGGCACCCAGCCCACCTCGCTGGGAAGCACCACAGACTTGGGCCTTCCTCTAACATGGAACAAAGTGATTGTTGTACAGCCCCCCCCCCCCCCCCCCTCCACCACACATACACCTCTATCACTCTCTGTGGAACAAATATTTCTACAGCATGAAGCAGGAACAACTGATTAGGCAGCACTTTGGTCTGCTCCTGGGGCACGGACTGAAACATCTTGTGTGTTACACCACTAGAATAGTCACCTGTGATCCTACTACATTTTATACCAGTTGCAAAACACAGCAGCCTCAGTGACAGTTGGGTGGCATATTCTCATCCCTTGACAATGTGGGCTTCAGAAAAAGTAACGCTATTTCTCAGTACATTAAAGACTACTACTGTGTATGAGCAGTGTCTTTCTGTCCGTTTTCACAATAGTGTCTTTCTAACTATGCTACGTCAACGGACCCCTTCTTTCAAAGTGGTATTTATCACATGGTGCATACACACTGGGCGTTTTTGTCCAATGTGTATGCACAGCAATGATGTTAATATCGCTGGGGCGGAAAATCGCTCAGTTCATACATGCTGAGCGATTTTCACCCTGGCCCAGCGATGTTCACTGGGGTGAACCACTTTCTACAGTAGGAGACTGTGGAAAGTGGTTTACTTGGCTTGTAAAACAAGCCAATGAATGGTGGCGGCGAGCGATGATGCGGGAGTGCGCATCAGCGCTCACTGCCCGCCAGTGGTGCAAGTAGAAAAAATGTCTTACAGGTACTGTGTGCGCGCCCCCAAAAATGGGTGTGGCCAAATGCCATATGGGGCGTGACCAATGAAAATGTGGGCGTGATACACATATGGGGGATGGGCAGATACACATATGACCCCCACAGTGCCAGATACACGAATGCCCCACAGTGCCAGATACACGAATGCCCCACAGTGCCAGATACACGAATGCCCCACAGTGCCAGATACACGAATGTCCCCCACAGTGCCAGATACACGAATGCCCCCCACAGTGCCAGATAAACATTGCCCACAGCAGTGCCAGATAAACATTGCCCCCCACAGTGCCAGGTATACATTGCCCCCCACAGTGCCAGGTATACATTGCCCACAACAGTGCCAGGTATACATTGCCCCCCACAGTGCTGACTCCCCCCCCCCCTCCCCAGCTCACCGCTGTTGTGTTGTCTCCCGTGTGTGAGGGAAGGAGAGCGCAGCCTGCGCCTCTCCTTCCCCTCATCTCCGGCGGGTGAGTTCAATATTCAGCGCCGATCCGTGAGCCAATCAAAGCTCCGCGAGCTCTGATTGGCTCACGGGCAGCGCTGATTTGAACGAAGACACTGAGGGCAGGAGAGGCGCAGGCTGCGCTCTCCTCCCCTTACATCAGCGGTAGCAAGCGGCGGCCCGTCGGTGTGGGTACGGCGTACCCATGGTGAAATTCTTAAGGGTACGCCGTACCCACCCGTACCCGCATACTTGCACCGCTGCTGCCCGCCCATACACACTGGCCGAGTTTGAGCTCAAAGTAGCTCAAAATGCCAAAAGTGAGCTACTTTAGCTCAAAATCGCCCAGTGTGAATGGGCCTTAAGCAGAGGCGTAACTCTGGGAGGCAATGGAGTCGGCTGCCGCCGGGCTCCTGCCCTGCAGGGGGCACCACTCCTCAGGGATGTTGGGGACAGGAGTCCCAGCAGGCATTTGTAGCCATGAAGAGATATAACCACTGACATACCTTAGTGGTGCAAGCTGTCTCACTCTTCTGTGCACATCTGCCCCCTTCCCCCGGCAAGTACTACAGTCACCTGCTGCTGGCCGATGGCTGTCGCTGTGCAGGGAGGATGGGGGTCTCTGCTGGTGGTTTCTGGCTCCTAAGTCTCCTCTGTGTGTTCTGCTGCCACCTGTCCCTCCTCAGACCCTGCCCATCCCAGACACCCAGACCCCAAAGTACAGGATGGGTGTTACTGTGTGCGTATGTGGGGAGGGGGGGGGGGCTGTTTCAGACATAGGCTGCATGTTACTGTGTGTGTGTGTGTGTGTGTGTGTGTGTGTGTGTGTGTGTGTGTGTGTGTGTGTGTCAATCTCTATCTTTCTAAGGGGGGGCACCAACATTTATCTTGCCTCCGGGCACCCGCGACGAACTTACGCCACTGGCCTTAAGAAATACAACCTAGGGACGGTGCTGGTTGGTTTACCCTTCCCTGTCATTACACTCACTGCCTTTTAAGATTCATTAGCTGTCAATAGTAATGGAGTACTTGAATCAGTAGATAGGGGGGATGTATCAAGCCTTGGAGAAAGCTTCTAGGTATCCTTTATCTTGGACAGTCTGTAAAATTACAGAAGCTCATTGATTGCTTCGGGCAACTTCTCCACTTTACAGCTCTCCAAAGTTTGATAAATCTCCCATAGGGTGGGATGTACTAAGAATCGCATCCATGGTGTGGTACATTACGCCACTTACTGCATATATAATAATCGCATATGTACTTACATATGCGATTAGTATCGCAATGGACTGTTCTCCTTTATAAGAGCTGTCCTTTGTGATGTCAGGACTTCCGGGTGTAGCACACGGGGGTCGCTCTGCACATGTGGCGGCCGCTGGCGGTGCTGGGAGGGATCCCTCTCAGAGCAGAACGCAGAAAGAAACCCATAGGCATCTATAGGGTAATGCAAGCAAAAGCATTCCGAGCTTGGTACACATGGAAAATGTGGTTAAAATCCCAAAACGCCGGTTTTCAGGTTTAGGAGTCTATTTACTAAGCCTTGGATGGAGATAAAGGGGGTAATTCTGAGTTGATCGCAGCAGCAAGTTTGTTAGCAATTGGGCAAAACCATGGGGGTCATTCCGAGTTGTTTGCTCGCAAGTGAATTTTAGCAGATTTGCTCATGCTAAGCCGCCGCCTACTGGGAGTGAATCTTAGCATCTTAAAATTGCGAACGATGTATTCGCAATATTGCGATTACACACCTCGTAGCAGTTTCTGAGTAGCTTCAGACTTACTCGGCATCTGCGATCATTTCACTGCTTGTCGTTCCTGGTTTGACGTCACAAACACACCCAGCGTTCGCCCAGACACTCCCCCGTTTCTCCGGCCACTCCTGCGTTTTTTCCGGAAACGGTAGCGTTTTTTCCCACATGCCCATAAAACGGCCTGTTTCCGCCCAGTAACACCCATTTCCTGTCAATCACATTACGATCGCCAGAACGATGAAAATGCCGTGAGTAAAATTCCTAAGTGCATAGCAAATTTACTTGGCGCAGTCGCAGTGCGGACATTGCGCATGCGCATTAAGCGGAAAATCGCTGCGATGCGAAGATTTTTACCGAGCGAACAACTCGGAATGACCCCCCATGTGCACTGCAGGGGGGGCAGATATAACATTTGCAGAGAGAGTTAGATTTGGGTGGGTTATTTTATTTCTGTGCAGGGTAAATACTGGCTGCTTTATTTTTACACTGCAAATTAGATTGCAGATTGAACACACCACACCCAAATCTAACTCTCTCTGCACATGTTACATCTGCCTCCCCTGCAGTGCACATGGTTTTGCCCAATTGCTAACAGAATTCCTGCTGCGATCAACTTGGAATTACCCCCAAAGTGCATGGAGATAAAGTACCGGACAATCAGCAACTACCTGGCATGTCACAGACTGGGTTTAAAAAATGACAGTTAGGAGCTGGTTGGCTGGGGCTTTATCTCCATGTACTGTGGGGGTCATTCCAAGTTGATCGCACATAGCAACTTTTTGCTGCTCGTGCGATCAACTAGGCGCCACCCAGAGCCGGCCCTAACCAATATGATGCCCTAGGCAAGATTTTGGCTAGTGCCCCCTAGCACCACTGCTGGTTCTGCCTCTGACCTTGCACTTCTTTCTCAGAACCATCACCCCTCAGCCATAGCAGTCCTTATTTTGGTGTTTGTACCCCCTATATTTTAAATAGGAACAGTTCGCACATTTGGCGCACAGCCCAAAAAGGGGTGTGTTTTTGCTGGCAAGGGGCATGGCCACACAATAGTAACCCCAATTCCAAATACGCCACACAGTACTGCACTTTATTCACATTTGATCATGCGATAGTTTCCATAATTCATATTACATCCCACAGTAGTATCACTTTACCTTATAAACGTTACTCCTCACAGTAGAGCCCCTTATTCACATTACATCACACTGAATTGCTCCTTATTCACATTACACTACACCCTATTGCTCTTTATTCACATTAGACGACACAGTAGTGCCCTTTCTATACGCAACACCACATAGAAGAGCACCTTAAACACATAATTCCACACAGTAATGCCCCTAACACATATGAGACACATTATTAATGTCCATCTAAACATAATGTGCTTACACATTATGATGACAACCTTTATTAATGCCCTTTTACACATAATGTCCCTTACACATATGCCGCACATTATTAATGCCCTAATACACATAATGACACACATAGTGCCCCCTGCACATTTGCTGCACATTGTTAGTGCCTCTATACACATAATGACACATACAGTAGTACCCTGTTACACATACAGTATGCCACACATTATTAATGTCCTTAAACACATAATGACACACATATTAATGCATTTTTACATGACACACATAATGCTCCTTACACATATTCCGAACACTACTGCACAACCAACCCACTCACATGCACACAGCACTCACACTGCCGCTAACACTGTGACCTCTGCCTCTGCTTGGATACAGATGTGTCCTCATAAATATTGCCTCAGTGCTAACGTCGGGCAATTTTTTTAATGAAAATGCATCTTATTTGCATTGTTATGTGGCTAGGATGCACAAGCAGCTTCTGCTGATTAAAATGATATACAGCATGCCTTTATACTGTGTGAGACTGTGGCTGTATCTGCATATGAATTGCTACACACAGAATATAGGCATGCCGCATATCATTTTAATCAGCAGAAGCTGCTGATGCCCCTGGGCATATCAAATGCCCTAGGCAATTGCCTAGTTTGCCTATAGCTATGGCCGGCTCTGGCGCCACCTATTGGGGAGTGTATTTTAGCATAGCAGGGCTACGATTGCTTGTGCAGCCCTATGCTAAATAGTTTTGTGTAAAACAAGACCAGCCCTGCAGTTACTTACCCAGTGCAATCAATTCAGCGATGAAGGTCCCAGATTTGACGTCGGACATCTGTCCTCCAAATACCTGGACACGCCTGCGTTCAGATCTCCATGCCCGGAAAACGGTGAGTAGACGCCCCGGAACGCCTCCCCGCTGTCAATCTTTTTGAACCGCAGCGTGCATACGGGTCAGAATGACCCCCGTTATCTCCATCCAAGGCTTAGTAAATAGACCCCTTAATCTCTTACCAGATATACCAGGCTGCCTAAATGACTTTCTGCTTTCACTGAGTGATGTGTGTAGTGGATATTATAATAGTAATGGGTTCATGTCTAGCAGTGACATGCGGTGACCTCAATGGCTGGGGAGGCATCAGCGATTGTCAGAACTGAATATATTTATGTATGTATTAAGCAAATCTAGTAATTTTGTAGTGTAAGAGGTGGCATACTGGGCTCTGGGTAAATACTGTAAATGATCATCCAGCGCTCCCTTAAGTTAAACAAGCAAATTCCAATCTAATTTGATAGACTACTATATAATAAAATATAAGCAAGGGTTGGAAGCACTAATTGTATGTAATGGTAATATAATAGTACTAGCACTTATGTTAAATACAGTAATAGTTTACATTGCCAGACCTTCATGCACTGATAAAATGGAGTAAAACCAAATAACATGTACTGTACATGCACAAACATGCATACACATGCAGTGGCGGATTTAGGGGAGGGGGGGGGGCACCAAGGCACGTGCCCCCCCCTGTCATTTTTAGTAGATTTTTGCATTTTCTTTTTTGTGCGCACGGCGGGCACGGCGCGCACTTCCGACATGATGAGGCTGCTGCAGCTGCTGCTGGTCCAGGATTGGCTCCCTCGAGAAACGTGACATGCAGTCAGTCAGTGCATGTCACGTTTCTGTGCAGAGGAGCCGAGCAGGAGGAGGTCCCAGCTTTAGCCCGCCGCCGCCGCTACTGAGGGACAACACCATCCGTGACCCAGCCAGTCACACAGCGCTGCGCAGCCGGCCCTGATCACCCCCTTCCTCCTCCCCCACATGGTGAGCCGTGGCACAGGCAACAGTGCCCGATCCGACCACCCGTCCTTTTCATTTGAGCCTGACAAAGGATGCGGCTGCTATGGGGCCTGGACTTTTTATAGGTCCCGCCGCTCCCCTGCAACCAGACACCTGTAGTGTCTTCCAACGCTGGTCCTTTAGCCCCACCAGCTCTCCCCAGAGCTCAGCTCCATGCTGCAGAGTGTACGCTGCACGAATCTCAGATTTCGGATTTCCACACCTGTGCCTGCCCTGGCACCTTCTCAGGACCTAGGTGAGTGCCTGAGTTTGCCGTAATGTGTAAAAAGGGGGACGCTGTCTGTCGTAATGTGTAAAAAGGGGACTCTGTCTGCCGCAATGTGTAAAAAGTGGACTGGGGGGACTCAGTCTGCCGTAATGTGTTAAAAGGGGGATGCTGTCTGCCGTAATGTGTAAAAAGGGGGAATTTGCCTGCCGCAATGTGTAAAAAGGGGACTCTGCCGCAATGTGTAAAAAGCGGACGGTGTCTGCCGTAATGTGTAAAAAGGGGGACTGGCTGCCGTAATGTGTAAAAGGGGGCTCTACCTGGTGTAGTGGCGCTACTGTGCGGCGTAATTTGAATAATGGAGACTACTGTGCACCGTAGTATGAATTGGAATTATTTTGTGGCCACACCCCTTCCCCATGAAGCCATGCCCCTATATTTTTTTTGCGCGCCTACGGCGCGCACTGCCCCGTCTTGCACGGGGAGGGGGGAAGCGCCAATGCCATTTCTTTCACATAGCGCCAAAATGCCTAGTTACGGCACTGGCAGGTACCTATCGGGAGCACTGGGTACTCGACTGGACTGTACTCCTGGGCACCTGGCTACACAGCAGAAGTGGGTCTGATGTCAGAGGGCTTCCAGTTCAGGTGGAAATGCTTAATTCAATGTGTATGTATGTAACTGTATTAATGTGTGTATATATATAGCCAGTTGGTGCTTCCCTCCCCTCTGTAGAATAACATCCCCCCCACTATTGGCCTTCCATATGGAGGAGACACCCTCACTGCTGCCCTACCCTCCATATCCCCCTTCCCTCCTCCCACTGCTGCCCTCCCATATGGAGGAGACCCCCTCACTGCTGCCCTACCCTCCATATCCCCCCTTCCCTCCTCCTACTGCCCTTGTTGTGAGGCCACGCGCACCTTCATGGGACCGCACGCCCCCCCTGTCATTTTTTCCTGGATCCGCCCCTGTACACAGGCATACTAAATATATACAGTATAATGTAAATACAGTAGCTCCCTTTAGATGGAGTGCACGAGCCTCACAGTCACTGAGGGAAGATGGCATAGAGAGCTGTAACTCTTCCAAGCTGTGAGTTTTCTGCACAGCTCTGAAACACTGTTGGGACACCTGCTTAGGAGATCTGTGGGAGCGCCCCGTCTGGACACCAACTCTTCATGTTAGGGTGAGTTGCGGCCGATGGAGCCGCTCGTCAATACAAATCCTGGGAGCAGCAGGTGGGGAGTGGAGGGGGTAAGGGTCAGATACTTACAGAGAACACTGAAGATTGCCGCCGTCGCCGAGTCACCAGCGCCCAGTGCAGAAGGCCACCAGAATCGCACGAGTGTCGGACAGGTAGTGTCATAGTCCGGCAGGTCCACAGGGGTGCGGTTAAGACCTGGAGCTGCACCAGGGGGATATATTAGCTGAGCTCTAATGATGGGGCAGATGCATAGGGGCTGGTCCTGCCGAAGAACGAGGGTAGAATAGTGAGAGCCAGTGTAGCCAGGACTCCTTTGTCATCCAATCAGCACGGTCAGGAAGCCGTAGGTTACGTTCCCTCCTCTCGGATCTGTCTCTGTAATTATCAGCTATCACATCTGCCTGAGAGGGGCGTGCCTTGATATGGACTCAAGGCACAGCCCTGTGAATGAGGCAGATGTACAGCTGCCTCAACTCCTATGTTTTTTCAATGGGCTTTTCCTGCCCGCGGACCTGGCCCCGCCCCCCGCTTCAGATAGTTTATAATTGTCAGCTGGAGGCAGCGCTCTCGCTGCCTCCCATCCAGATTTAGCTAGGGTTTCACTGAACAAATTAATAGATTAATACAAAAAAGTTAATATAATACAGAATCTATGTTATAAATCTCTTCTTTATATTATTCTAATCATCAGATCAGAAAATGACAGGGGAGGCTCTGCCTTCCCTGACTGCACGTCCCTGAATTGTCTAGTGAATGTTACAATGCACGGTAATGTGGTATGATATGAGTGAGGGCATTGCACCGTAACATAATGAACTGGGGACTCTGCAATGTGGCACAATGTGATCTTGGGAAACTGTGAGGTATAATGTGAAGTAGGGCACTAGTACTGGATATAAAATAAACTATGGTACACTTATTATTATTACCAGTTATTTATATAGTGCACACATATTCCACAGCGCTTTACAGATATTATTTGCCCATTCACATCAGTCCCTGCCCCAGTGGAGCTTACAGTTTTATTACATGTTCATTTCCACACGTACACACACACACACGGGTTAATTTTGTCCGGAGCCAATATAACCGACCAGTATATTTTTGGATTGTGGGAGGAAACCAGAGCACACGGAGAAAACTCACGCAAGTACTGGGAGAATGAACAAACTCCAAACAGTTAGTGCTGTGGTCAGGGGCGTTTTATGAGAGGAGGAGGCCCGTGTTCAGCCTCCTCCATTCGGGCCCCCTCCTCTCTGCCCGGAGCGCTGTACAGTCTGAGCACTAGAGGGCTCAGACTCTACTGCGCATGCGCAGATCTCTGGAAAAATGGCGCGGCGGCCACTTTCCCTGAGATTTCTCTACTGCGCATGCGCAGAACTCCGGGAAAATGGAGGGGTGAGTATTTGAAAAATGGGTGCAGTGTGTACGGTGGGGCCCCCTCTGGACTCAAGGGCCCATGTGCATTTCACACACTGCAGCCATTATAGAAACACCAGTGGCTGTGGTGTGAATCAAACCCACAACCTCAGTGCTGTGAGGCAGCAATGCTAACCATTACACAATCCGTACTGTCCTCTTATGGGGCATACGATTGAATAGTGCACTACCAGGGCCGAAACTAGGCTTTCTGTCACCCGGGGCAAGGCACAAATTCTCACACACACACACACACACACACACACACACACACACACACACACACACACACACACACACACACACACCAAAAAAAAAAAAAAAAAAGGTTTTCCACCTGTTCTATATTGTCTTGTAAGTGCTGTTTTCTTGTTTGCCCATCTTGCCCACTTGATTATGTACTGTGTAATGGGCACTGTGGCTCCCTTGTGGCGCCATATAAATAAAGGATAATAATTTATATATATATATATATATATATATATATATATATATAATGTCCTAAACAATAGTAGCAATGGCCCAGGTGCCCTTTGTACTGAATAGATACCCACTGAAAAAAGACAATGGCACTCGGGGTTTTTGTTTTTTTTAAGTGTTACAAGTATATTGTCAGGTGTCGCATCAAATAAGCCAATGTTACGAGGCCCGTAGCCCAAAGGGGCTAAGGAGGGGATACGGGCGCCAGAACATTGGCTTATTTAATACTTTACAATATACTTGTAACACTTCAAAAGACCCTGACTGAGTGCCAAAATATTTATATATCTATATTTATGTGTATAACATTATATATATATATATATATATATATATACATACACACATAAGCACATATCCAGCAGACAGTGCAGTGTGCACTGCAGCCAAGCTTAGCCTGTTGCCCCAGTGCCAGCACGCATCTTCTTTTGGGTGCGCATCATGGGCTCACTCTGTGACAGGAATAAACTGTGACTATCTATACAAGTAACCATTGCTAACTGCACCGTTAATTTGTTTCATATATATAATTTGCACATTTTGTCATAATAAACAGATATGTTTATACATTACATATTATATTCTTGAAGAGCGCGAGAACCCACAACCCTATCTATAATACTATTGCACACAGGGGACGGGTACCCCTGTAAGGGTTCCAGCCGCAATCCGGCATACATGATCTAAAGAGCACATACTTGGTCAATCCCTGTACTTACACACGCTCACTCACTACTGTCCGTGGCCACCAGACTCCCGCCTCCGTTCTCTCCCTAGCACGGCCGCATCCTGCCTCCTTCCTCTCTCATCGCTCATGTGACATCATGATGCACCGCATCCGCCGCGTCCCATGTGCCGCGTCCGCATCCCGGAAGCGCTGGGACCCTCTAGTGCTGCTGGCACCCGACAGCAGGTAACTTACTGTCGGGGGAGCTAGCGGGGCCAGTGCTGCACCAGAAGTGGTCTCTTAGCGCCCCCCTACTGCCCAGCACCCGGGGCACGTTACCCCCTAGCCCCCCCTCTAGTTGCGGCTCTGGCACTACTATGGGGCATACGATTAAATAGTGCACTACTATGGGGCATTCCATTGAATAGGACCCTACTATGGAAAATAAAATTACTTAGGACACTACTAAGGGGTATAAATTAATAACCACCATAAAGAGAGGTGTCTCTCTAGAGAGAGATGTGGTCCCCATGTTACTATGGAGCCCATAAAATTCTAATTATGTCCCTGGTTATTTCTGTTTATTGCAAAATACGTGTACTGTAGCATGTGGCATACAACACACAGGCTTACTGCTTGAGCTTTAAAAAAAAAAAAAAGTTTAACGCATAAGTGTTACTGTATGTAGGGAATGTCAAAGAACTGTGACTATTTGTAATCAATCACATTAACAGTTTGTGGGTGATGCTGGTTTAAACTAGTGATGTGCACCGGAAATTTTTCGGGTTTTGTGTTTTGGTTTTGGGTTCGGTTCTGCGGCCGTGTTTTGGGTTCGGACGCGTTTTGGCAAAACCTCACCGAAATTTTTTTGTCTGATTCGGGTGTGTTCTGGATTCGGGTGTTTTTTTCAAAAAACCCTAAAAAACAGCTTAAATCGTAGAATTTGGGGGTCATTTTGATCCCATAGTATTATTAACCTCAATAACCATAATTTCCACTCATTTTCAGTCTATTCTGAACACCTCACATCTCACAATATTATTTTTAGTCCTAAAATTTGCACCGAGGTCGCTGGATGGCTAAGCTAAGCGACCCAAGTGGCCGACACAAACACCTGGCCCATCTAGGAGTGGCACTGCAGTGTCAGACAGGATGGCACTTAAAAAAAATTGTCCCCAAACAGCACATGATGCAAAGAAAAAAAGAGGCGCAATGAGGTAGTTGTGTGACTAAGCTAAGCGACCCAAGTGGCCGACACAAACACCTGGCCCATCTAGGAGTGGCACTGCAGTGTCACGCAGGATGGCCCTTCAAAAAAATACTCCCCAAACAGCACATGATGCAAAGAAAAAAAGAGGCGCAATGAGGTAGCTGTGTGACTAAGCTAAGTGACCCTAGTGGCCGACACAAACACCTGGCCCATCTAGGAGTGGCACTGCAGTGTCACGCAGGATAGCCCTTCAAAAAAATAGTCCCCAAACAGCACATGATGCAAAGAAAAAAAGAGGCGCAATGAGGTAGCTGTGTGACTAAGATAAGCGACCCAAGGGGCCGACACAAACACCTGGCCCATCTAGGAGTGGCACTGCAGTGTCACGCAGGATGGCCCTTCAAAAAAATACTCCCCAAACAGCACATGATGCAAAGAAAAATGAAAGAAAAAAGAGGTGCAAGATGGAATTGTCCTTGGGCCCTCCCACCCACCCTTATGTTGTATAAACAGGGCATGCACACTTTAACGAACCCATCATTTCAGTGACAGGGTCTGCCACACGACTGTGACTGAAATGACTGGTTGGTTTGGGCCCCCACCAAAAAAGAAGCAATCAATCTCTCCTTGCACAAACTGGCTCTACAGAGGCAAGATGTCCACCTCCTCCTCATCGTCCGATTCATCACCCCTTTCACTGTGTACATCCCCCTCCTCACAGATTATTAATTCGTCCCCACTGGAATCCACCATCTCAGGTCCCCGTGTACTTTCTGGAGGCAATTGCTGCTGGTGAATGTCTCCACGGAGGAATTGATTATAATTAATTTTAATGAACATCATCTTCTCCACATTTTCTGGAAGTAACCTCGTACGCCGATTGCTGACAAGGTGAGCGGCTGCACTAAACACTCTTTCGGAGTACACACTGGAGGGAGGGCAACTTAGGTAGAATAAAGCCAGTTTCTGTGCTCAGCCCAGTGTGCTGCATCAATGTATATATATATATCTGACTGTGCTCAGCTCACACAGCTTATAATTGTGGGGGAGACTGGGGAGCACTGCAGTGCCAGTTATAGGTTATAGCAGGAGCCAGGAGTACATAATATTATATTAAAATTAAACAGTGCACACTTTTGCTGCAGGAGTGCCACTGCCAGTGTGACTAGTGACCAGTGACCTGACCACCAGTATATATAATATTAGTAGTATACTATCTCTTTATCAACCAGTCTATATTAGCAGCAGACACAGTACAGTGCGGTAGTTCACGGCTGTGGCTACCTCTGTGTCGGCACTCGGCAGCCCGTCCATAATTGTATATACCACCTAACCGTGGTTTTTTTTTCTTTCTTTATAGTCATACTAGTTACGAGTATACTATCTCTTTATCAACCAGTCTATATATTAGCAGCAGACACAGTACAGTGCGGTAGTTCACGGCTGTGGCTACCTCTGTGTCGGCACTCGGCAGCCCGTCCATAATTGTATATACCACCTAACCGTGGTTTTTTTTTCTTTCTTTATACATACATACTAGTTACGAGTATACTATCTCTTTATCAACCAGTCTATATATTAGCAGCAGACACAGTACAGTGCGGTAGTTCACGGCTGTGGCTACCTCTGTGTCGGCACTCGGCAGCCCGTCCATAATTGTATATACCACCTAACCGTGGTTTTTTTTTCTTTCTTTATACATACATACTAGTTACGAGTATACTATCTCTTTATCAACCAGTCTATATATTAGCAGCAGACACAGTACAGTGCGGTAGTTCACGGCTGTGGCTACCTCTGTGTCGGCACTCGGCAGCCCGTCCATAATTGTATACTAGTATCCAATCCATCCATCTCCATTGTTTACCTGAGGTGCCTTTTAGTTGTGCCTATTAAAATATGGAGAACAAAAATGTTGAGGTTCCAAAATTAGGGAAAGATCAAGATCCACTTCCACCTCGTGCTGAAGCTGCTGCCACTAGTCATGGCCGAGACGATGAAATGCCAGCAACGTCGTCTGCCAAGGCCGATGCCCAATGTCATAGTACAGAGCATGTCAAATCCAAAACACCAAATATCAGTAAAAAGCCTCTTTTTTTCTTTGCGTCATGTGCTGTTTGGGGAGGGTTTTTTGGAAGGGACATCCTGCGTGACACTGCAGTGCCACTCCTAGATGGGCCCGGTGTTTGTGTCGGCCACTAGGGTCGCTAATCTTACTCACACAGCTACCTCATTGCGCCTCTTTTTTTCTTTGCGTCATGTGCTGTTTGGGGAGGGTTTTTTGGAAGGGACATCCTGCGTGACACTGCAGTGCCACTCCTAGATGGGCCCGGTGTTTGTGTCGGCCACTAGGGTCGCTTATCTTACTCACACAGCGACCTCGGTGCAAATTTTAGGACTAAAAATAATATTGTGAGGTGTGAGGTATTCAGAATAGACTGAAAATGAGTGTAAATTATGGTTTTTGAGGTTAATAATACTTTGGGATCAAAATGACCCCCAAATTCTATGATTTAAGCTGTTTTTTAGTGTTTTTTGAAAAAAACACCCGAATCCAAAACACACCCGAATCCGACAAAAAAAATTCGGTGAGGTTTTGCCAAAACGCGGTCGAACCCAAAACACGGCCGCGGAACCGAACCCAAAACCAAAACACAAAATCCGAAAAATTTCAGGCGCTCATCTCTAGTTTCTGCAAGGGCCTCCAAATTGCCTCTTTTTCCTGCTAGTATACGTACGGACTGTCTGACGTGCCTACTTGGATGCGGTCACTCATATAATCCTCCACCATTCTTTCAATGGTGAGAGAATCATATGCAGTGACAGTAGACGACATGTCAGTAATCGTTGGCAGGTACTTCAGTCCGGACCAGATGTCAGCACTCGCTCCAGACTGCCCTGCATCACCGCCAGCGGGTGGGCTCGGAATTCTTAGCCTTTTCCTCGCACCCCCAGTTGCAGGAGAATGTGAAGGAGGAGCTGTTGACGGGTCACGTTCCGCTTGACTTGACAATTTTCTCACCAGCAAGTCTTTGAACCCCTGCAGACTTGTGTCTGCCAGAAAGAGAGATACAACGTAGGTTTTAAATCTAGGATCGAGCACGGTGGCCAAAATGTAGTGCTCTGATTTTAACAGATTGACCACCCGTGAATCCTGGTTAAGCGAATGAAGGGCTCCATCCACAAGTCCCACATGCCTAGCGGAATCGCTCTGTTTTAGCTCCTCCTTCAATGTCTCCAGCTTCTTCTGCAAAAGCCTGATGAGGGGAATGACCTGACTCAGGCTGGCAGTGTCTGAACTGACTTCACGTGTGGCAAGTTCAAAGGGTTGCAGAACCTTGCACAACGTTGAAATCATTCTCCACTGCGCTTGAGACAGGTGCATTCCACCTCCTTTGCCTATATCGTGGCCAGATGTATAGGCTTGAATGGCCTTTTGCTGCTCCTCCATCCTCTGAAGCATATAGAGGGTTGAATTCCACCTCGTTACCACCTCTTGCTTCAGATGATGGCAGGGCAGGTTCAGGTATTTTTGGTGGTGCTCCAGTCTTCTGTACGCGGTGCCTGAACGCCGAAAGTGGCCTGCAATTCTTCGGGCCACCGACAGCATCTCTTGCACGCCCCTGTCGTTTTTTAAATAATTCTGCACAACCAAATTCAAGGTATGTGCAAAACATGGGACGTGCTGGAATTTGCCCAGATGAAATGCACGCACAATATTGCTGGCATTGTCCGATGTCACAAATCACCAGGAGAGTCCAATTGGGGTAAGCCATTCTGCGATGATCTTCCTCAGTTGCCGTAAGAGGTTTTCAGCTGTGTGCATATTCTGGAAAGCGGTGATACAAAGCGTAGCCTGCCTAGGAACGAGTTGGCGTTTGCGAGATGCTGCTACTGGTGCCGCCGCTGCTGTTCTTGCAGCGGGAGGCAATACATCTACCCAGTGGGCTGTCACAGTCATATAGTCCTGAGTCTGCCCTGCTCCACTTGTCCACATGTCCGTGGTTAAGTGGACATTGGGTACAACTGCATTTTTCAGGACACTGGTGAGTCTTTTTCTGAGGTCTGTGTACATTTTCGGTATCGCCTGCCTAGAGAAATGGAACCTAGATGGTATTTGGTACCAGGACACAGTACCTCAATCAAGTCTATAGTTGGCTCTGAATTAACGATGGATACTGGAACCACGTTTCTCACCGCCCAGGCTGCCAAGGCCTCATTTATCCGCTTTGCAGCAGGATGACTGCTGTGATATTTCATCTTCCTCGCAAAGGACTGTTGTACAGTCAATTGCTTACTGGAAGTAGCACAAGTGGTCTTCCGACTTCCCCTCTGGGATGACGATCGACTCCCAGCAGCAACAACAGCAGCGCCAGCAGCAGTAGGCGTTACACTCAAGGATGCATCGGAGGAATCCCAGGCAGGAGAGGACTCGTCAGACTTGCCAGTGACATGGCCTGCAGGACTATTGGCTTTCCTGGGTAAGGAGGAAATTGACACTGAGGGAGTTGGTGGTGTGGTTTGCAGGAGCTTGGTTACAAGAGGAAGGGATTTACTGGTCAGTGGACTGCTTCCGCTGTCGCCCAAAGTTTTTGAACTTGTCACTGACTTATGATGAATGCGCTGCAGGTGACGTATAAGGGAGGATGTTCCGAGGTGATTAACGTCCTTACCCCTACTTATTACAGCTTGACAAAGGCAACACACGGCTTGACACCTGTTGTCCGCATTTGTGTTGAAATAATTCCACACCGAAGAGCTGATTTTTTTTTGTATTTTGACCAGGCATGTCAATGGCCATATTCCTCCCACGGACAACAGGCGTCTCCCCGGGTGCCTGACTTAAACAAACCACCTCACCATCAGAATCCTCCTTCTCAATTTCCTCCCCAGCGCCAGCAACACCCATATCCTCATCCTGGTGTACTTCAACACTGACATCTTCAATTTGACTATCAGGAACTGGACTGCGGGTGCTCCTTCCAGCACTTGCAGGGGGCGTGCAAATGGTGGAAGGCGCAAGCTCTACCCGTCCAGTGTTGGGAAGGTCAGGCATCGCAACCGACACAATTGGACTCTCCTTGGGGATTTGTGATTTAGAAGAACGCACAGTTCTTTGCTGTGCTTTTGCCAGCTTAAGTCTTTTCTTTTTTCTAGCGAGAGGATGAGTGCTTCCATCCTCATGTGAAGCTGAACCACTAGCCATGAACATAGGCCAGGGCCTCAGCCGTTCCTTGCCACTCCGTGTCGTAAATGGCATATTGGCAAGTTTACGCTTCTCCTCAGACGCTTTTAATTTTGATTTTTGCGTCATTTTACTGATCTTTTGTGTTTTGGATTTTACATGCTCTGTACTATGACATTGGGCATCGGCCTTGGCAGACGACGTTGATGGCATTTCATCGTCTCGGCCATGACTAGTGGCAGCAGCTTCAGCACGAGGTGGAAGTGGATCTTGATCTTTCCCTATTTTTTTAACCTCCACATTTTTGTTCTCCAAATTTTAATGCGCACAACTAAAAGGCACCACAGGTATACAATGTAGATGGATGGATAGTATACTTATGGACGACGAGTAACGACACAGAGGTAGGTACAGCAGTGGCCTACCGTACTGCTATATACAGTATAATGGACCTGGTGGACACTGTCAGCAGACTGCGTTTATAGTATAAAAAAAAAAGACACCACAGGTATGCAATGTAGATGGATGGATACTTAGTATACTTATGGACGACGAGTGACGACACAGAGGTAGGTACAGCAGTGGCCTACCGTACTGCTATATACAATATAATGGACCTGGTGGACACTGTCAGCAGACTGCGTTTATAGTATAAAGAAAAAAAGACACCACAGGTATACAATGTAGATGGATGGATAGTATACTTATGGACGACGAGTGACGACACAGAGGTAGGTACAGCAGTGGCCTACCGTACTGCTATATACAGTATAATGGACCTGGTGGACACTGTCAGCAGACTGCATTTATAGTATAAAGAAAAAAAGACACCACAGGAGTGTTTTTCAGGCAGACAAACGTATACTGGTGGTCACTGTCGGCAAAACTGTGCACTGTACTCCTGCTATAGCTGCTCCCCAGTCCCCACAATTAAGCAGTGTGAGCACTCAGCACAGATATATCATGCAGCACACTGAGCACAGATATGGTATGGAGCGTTTTTTTCAGGCAGAGAACGGATAAAAAACTGGTGGTCACTATTAGCAAAACTCTGCACTGTACTCCTCCTAACAGCTGCTCCCCAATCCTCCCCACAATAAGCTAAGCAATCAGATCAACTGTGTAACTATATAAACGGAGAGGACACCAGCCACGTCCTCTCCCTATCAATCTCCATGCACGTGTGAAAATGGCGGCGACGCGCGGCTGCTTATATAGAATCCGAATCTCGCGAGAATCCGACAGCGGGATGATGACGTTCGGGCGCGCTCGGGTTAACAGAGCCATACGGGAGAATCCGAGTATGGCTCGGACCCGTCTAAAAAGGGTGAAGTTCGGGGGGGTTCGGTTTCTCGGAAACCGAACCCGCTCATCACTAGTTTAAACCAGAGCTATCCCTGACAATAATTCAAATAAGCAGCAACCACTAATAGCCAAATGTATTTGGAACAAATGTGTTTAAATCTGTGTGAAAATATGATCCTACCAAGTGCCAGAGGTCCCCCAACACCGCTTCATACAGCTACATTGGAGTAACCTGTGATTGGTGTGAGTGTAAAGCACATGATCATAGTGCAGTCTGGGGATACACTAGACAAAGTTTGGTATGAAAATCCTGGCAGTCACAATCCCGTCAGTAAGGATGCCGACAGCGGCATTCAGGTGGTCAAAATCCCAACGGATCATAGTAAATTATTTAGCCCTAACTCTAACCAATCCCTCCCGCAGCCTAACCCTAACTGCCCCCTCCACGTCCTAACCCTAACCCCCCTCCACACACACACACACACACACACACACACACACACACACACACACACACAACCTAACCCTAGTGCCTAAACCCTAACCCCAGTACTTACTCTCGGGATCCATCGTAATACCAGTCTGCTGGGATCCTGACCGCATCCTGTTTCAAGGGAGCTTACTTCAAAGCTGCAAGAAGCTACAGAGACATTGAATACATAAGCAATCATGCTGTGACCAATAGGGAGCCAAGCCCAAAACCACTAAATCAGCCTTTAGAGCAGGGGTGGGGAACCTTTGGCCCTCCAGCTGTTGTTGAACTACACATACCAGCATGCCTTGCTACAGGTTTCCTATTTAGCCATGCTAAAACTTTTGCAGGGCATGCTGGCATGTGTAGCTCAACAACAGCTGGAGGGCCGCAGGTTCCCCACCCCTGCTTTAAAGTAGGAAACATATTTAACAAGGGGACACCTTGGCATCTGAGAGATCTGCTGTGTTCCCTCTCTCTTAATAATGTCAGAGGGCACGGGAAAAGCTAAAGCAAGCTGGGTTCCAATGTCTAGGTCGACAGTCAACAGGTCAACCCCATATGGTCGATATGCGTTAGGTTAACATGGTCAAAAGGGTGACAGATAAAAGGTAGCCAGTACGTATTGTCAACAGGTACAAAAAGTAGATGTGACAATGGTCGACACACAAATGATTAACACAAGTTTTATGGGGTATTTTTCATGTTTTGCTTGGTTTACTATCCACGTGGACTACGATTGGGAATATTGGGGCAGATGTATTAACCTGGAGAAGGCATAAGGAAGTGATAAACCAGTGATATGTGCAAGGTGATAACGGCACCAGCCAATCAGCTCCTAACTGTTAATTTACATATTGGAGCTGATTGGCTGGTGCGTTTATCACCTTGCAATATCACTGGTTTATCACTTCCTTACGCCTTCTCCAGGTTAATACATCTGCCCCAGTAACTCTTGCCCCAAGCGTGGGGGATGCTGGTGGTGAGTGGTGCCATATACAAAACTGCAAGTGCATTGGGGGAACTGAAGATTCCATCAGCACTATAACAATGCCGATCTGTGCATGAATTCTCAGAGCAGCCTCATGTATGATTATCAGCCCCTCCAAGTGCTACTTCCTGCTGAGAGGTTACATGTTCTGCAGGGTTGGTAACGGGTGACCCCACCATACCGATGCAGGAATCCCATTTGTTAAATGGCCGGCAAGGCCAAGCGCAACAAAGCCCCTTGCGGGCTCGGTGGCTCACTTCGCTCACCACAGGTTCTTTTCCCTCTCTATGTGTGTCATGGACACTTAGGAGTGGGTATAGTCCCTGTTGATTGGCATGCCAACCAGCGGACTAGGCAGTGTTCGGAATGCCGGTCACATAACCGCATCCCGTTCTGTAAGTAGATACACATTGTTGACAAATGATTGCAGAAACAGCTCCTGCAGTGGTTGTAGCAAGTTAGTAAAACACAAAGAAACATATTTTTTAGAGGCTGTACATGTGGACTTTGAGGTGGTAGCATGTTACTTTTGTGCAGTTCAAACCTAGAGATTGGACAGGCAGTATATGGTGAATATGGTGAGAAGACATTTATTTAATATGGGAGGGGAAAGCTAATTCTAGAGGGGGATCTATGAATACTGGCGTGGTTGGATAATGCTACTTCGGGATCTTTAGTCACAAGGGTAGGAGGGTGAAGCTAAAGGGGTGGGGCAATGGCTACAGGGGTAATAAATTAGGATAATGCAGTGGGGTGGGATGAGATAGGGTGACCAGACTATCACTTTAACGTGGGACACTCATGAATTACACAGGTTCTGTGGCTGGCTGACAACAAGCCTGCATTTCACCTGGTTTTAAGCAGCCACAGAACCTGTGTAATTCATGAGTGTCCCAGGTTAAAGGGATAGTCTGGTCACCCTAGATTAGAGGTTCTCAAACTCGGTCCTCAGGATGATCTAGGGCAGTGGTTCTCAAACTCGGTCCTCAGGACCCCACACAGTGCATGTTTTGCAGGTAACCCAGCAAGTCCACAGGTGTATTAATTACTCACTGACACATTTTAAAAGGTCCACAGGTGGAGCTAATTATTTCACTTGTGATTTTGTGAGGAGACCTGCAAAACATGCACTGTGTGGGGTCCTGAGGACCGAGTTTGAGAACCTGTGATCTAGGGCATAGGTTCTCAAACTCGGTCCCCAGGACCCCACACGGTGCATGTTTTGCAGGTCTCCTCACAGAATCGCAAGTGAAATAATTAGCTCCACCTGTAGACCTTTTAAAATGTTTCAGTGAGTAATTAATACACCTGTGCACTTGCTGGGTTACCTGCAAAACATGCACTGTGTGGGGTCCTGAGGACCGAGTTTGAGAACCTGTGCCCTAGATCAGGCATTCCCAACCACGGTCCACAAGGCACACTAACTGCAGGTTTTAGTGATATCCAGGCTTCAGCACAGGTCACTTAATTAGTAGCTCAGTTATTTTGATTTAACCATCTGTACTGCAGTCTGGATATCACTAAAACCTGCACTGTTGGTGTGCCTTGAGGACCGTGATTGTGAATGGCTGCCCTAGACGATAGTGCAACAGGGGATGGGGATAATGTTTCAGGGGCAAAGATTTTCAAGGAGAGAGGAGCCAGGGATCAAAATTTGACAGGGTTCATTATTCTTATGGTGGCCCTGCCTAAGGGCTACATTACTGCACAAAGTGGGACTGGCTCACTGGGGTACTGCTGCCAGACCATGTATGCCAGTACAATGTTTAGAGACACCCGACTCTCTGCACCTGCTCCCATACACAGGCAGCATAACTGATGTCATAATCAGCTATGCAAATTATAGTTGCAAGTGCAGATAGGTGCCTCTAAACATTGTCCTGGCATACATGGACTGGCGTCTGGCAGCAGAGCCCTGGTGAACCAGTCTAACTGTGTTACTGCATGAGGGATCTGCAGTAACACAGTTATAATCTGGTTAGATTTTTCATAAAGGCACCTTTGAGTAGGAATTCAGGAGAGAAAGCTGCTTCGGTGGATATTACTAGGGGTAACGAGATTGTGATTACTCACAAGTCTCTGGTGCCCATGATTATGCTGACTTTACTGTGAACTGTAAGAAAGTGTCTGTTCCTTCTTACACCTGTTTCCAAACATGCTGCATATACAACGATCCATATGCAGCACAGTCTCTCTCTAGAAGGAGGAAGGGGCTCTTTCCAAATATTCCTATTGGGCCCACAAATTTCTGGCTATACCACATACCTCCCAACTTTACAGTTCCCTAAAGAGGGACACACGCGCGGCTAAGCCGCGCACGCGCTCCCGAAAAAGGGACGTGGTCTAAGAAAAGGGGGCGTGGCTTCGCGGTAGGACCCGCGATCGCGAGCCACGCCCCGTTTTCATCACTGAGGGGGCATGCCCAGCGCTCTGTGAGCCGCTGGCATTCCCCCTCTCCCTCTGAATCCAGTGAATAGACGCTGTGCGCATGCGCACAGCGTCTATTCACCGCTGCTCTGCTAAACAGGGCAGCGAGACACAGAGACTCCCAACTGCCCCCCCTCCCCCCACCGCGGGACACTGCGGCCCGCGGGTGGGACAGCGGGACAGTCCCCAAAAAACGGGACTGTCCCGCGAAAAACGGGACAGTTGGGAGGTATGATACCATACCCTCCAAGTGTACCTCTCTACCAATTTTTGGCTCCCAAACTCCCATTGAAAGTATAGGAAAAGGGGAGTGACCATGCCCCCTTTCCTGATTTGAACCGCTTTTTATGTGTAAAATGTTGGAGGGTATGCTATACCCCTGAAGAGGGTTGCAAACAGATGTCCACTTACATCTGCCCCACTTGTGAGAGAAACATTCTTTTTTAATGCTCCTTATACTGAATCCTCAGATAGTTACTGACAAAAAGTAAGGGCCTAATTGAGACCTGATCGCAGCAGCAAAATTGATCTCTTATGGGCAAAAAAAAAACATGTGCAGGGAGAGTTAGATTTGGGTGTGGTGTGTTTAAACTGAAATCTAAATTGCAGTCTAAAAATAAATCAGCCAGTATTTACCCTGCACAGAAGCAAAATAACCCACCCAAATCTAAATTTCTCTGCACATGTTATATATGATCTGCTCCCCCTGCAGTGCACATGGGGGGTCATTCCGAGTTGTTCGCTCGGTAATTTTTTTCGCATCGCAGCGATTTTCCGCTTAGTGCGCATGCGCAATGTCCGCAGTGCGACTGCGTCAAGTAAATTTGCTATGCAGTTAGGTATTTTACTCACAGCTTTTTTATCGTTCTGGTGATCGTAATGTGATTGACAGGAAGTGGGTGTTTCTGGGCGGAAACTGGCCGTTTTATGGGTGTGTGTGAAAAAACGCTACCGTTTCTGGGAAAAACGCGGGAGTGGCTGGAGAAACGGAGGAGTGTCTGGGCGAACGCTGGGTGTGTTTGTGACGTCAAACCAGGAACGACAAGCCCTGAACTGATCGCAGATGCCGAGTAAGTCTGGAGCTACTCAGAAACTGCTAAGAGGTGTGTAGTCGCAATTTTGAGAATCTTTCGTTTGCAATTTTAAGAAGCTAAGATTCACTCCCAGTAGGCGGCGGCTTAGCGTGTGCAATGCTGCCAAAAGCAGCTTGCGAGCGAACAACTCGGAATGAGGGCCATGGTTTTGCCCATTAGTGAACAATTTTGCTGCTGCGATCAGGTCTGAATTAGGCCCTAAGTCCTGGGCTACGCACAGACTGCACAGTATGGAAAAATCATTTGGTGGTGAATAACTTGTGAACGGATTTGCAGATGTCCACTTGCATTCGCACACTTGCACAAGTTGGATTTTCACTCTCCCTGGGCGGCAACTATCTGATCGCAGACCTCTGCAAATTTTCAGCACAGCGATCAGGTCGGAATTAGGCCCTATATATTGTTTTACATTTTGTGTATTATTTGCATCACAGACACAGTGAAACACCACTCACAGTGTACTACAGATGCTGGCTGCGACTTTATTTTTAAATGTGTACAAAGGTGCAGAGGAAGCACATTGAAACTTGTTGCACAAATTTAGACTCAGTCGCACACAGATGTACAAATGTTGCACGTCAAACTGATCAGTGTATTCTAGCAAAGTAGTTTTGTCGCTTCTAATTTTGAGCAAGGAAGATGCTTCGTGCTGCCAAGTTGCACTGCACTGATGCACGAAGAGGGTCTATTTGCTATGATTTGAGAAACAGTTTATGAGGACAGATATGTAAGAAGACACCTTGGTAGGGGCCGGCACAACCCGCTCAGCAGAGTCTGCAAAGCAGTGAGGCGCCGGGAGACTCTGCTGCTGTCCGCTGATGCTGCCGACTGCCACTGCGCCTATCACACTGTATGACAGGCAGCGATGCCAGCAGCAGAGGGATGGTAGGGGGAAGTCCCTGCAACTCACTGCGGTGCCGAGCCTCTCCTTCCTGATCTCAGCAAAAAGGTCAGAGGAGCATGTGATGAACTTTGATTGGAGGAACTCGGCACATTTTATTATAAGAGCCGCTGATTGGAGGAGATTGTCACATGCTCCTCTGACCCCTGGAGCACTGAGGATCTCACAGTATGCCCCCTGTCTAAGTATTTAGACTGCCTCCTCTGTCTCCACATTTCCTGCTCCTGTCTCCATAGCTCCTATCTCAGGCACCCTCTCTATGCAGCTTCTGTCTCTCTCTGGCTTCTACATGTTTCATTCTGTTTCTCTATAACCTGTTCCCAGTATCTGTATCCCCCCTCTCTCGGCCCAACACCTGCCCCCCCCCCCCCCCCCCCTCATCTACCCAGAATGTAGCTGCCTATCTTCCCCTCCCTCTCTGCCCAACACCTCCCCTCCTCTGCCCAGCATCTGCCTCCCTTTCTCTCTCTTCCCAGCATATAGATGCCCACCCCCCCCCTCTCTGCCCAGCATTTGCCTCCCTTCAGAATAGTTTCAGATCTATATCCCCATCTCTACTGATTAAGATTTGCTGTATGAACTGTACATAGGTTGAAATACTGTTTGAAAAACTTTACTATTCTTTTCCCTGGAACTATAACATGTTCAACTATATGTAAATTTATAAACAGCGACGTGCAATGAGTTGAGGCAGAGCCTTTCCTGTCATACTAACGTATATGCCAGAATTTGGATATATTATAAAGTAAATGAAAAATACAAAGAAGATGGGCGAGATGTACTAAGCCTCCAAACTAACATTTTTCAAACAATGACAGTTAGGAGCTGATTGGCTGGTGCTTTATCTCTCTCCTTTTTATCCCTCTCCAAGGCTTAGTACATATCCCTCTACATTAGAAATAGCTTCTTGGTAATAGTCTAATCATTTTTATAGCCCAAACTCTGGAGTTAAGTTTATGGTAGGTGAGGCAGTGCCTCCCCTGCCTATCTCATCCGCACATCTCTGATCAAATCTCACAACATTTCCAGCAGTGTATGCTGCACCTGTGTGTATGCCTACATGTAGCCTTGGGCTCATATATTGTGTGTAAATCGTCCCCTGAATACTGGCCAGTGCCTCCTCAGTCATTTACCTCACCGTTTGTCCCTGCTACCAGGAAAACAAAATGGCACACAACAGACATAAAACCCATGCCATGTAATTGGGTTTTTTTCAACTGGAATATCTAATATTCTTATTGTAATTTCTTGAATTTTAAACCAAGGTGTGCAGTTAGAATATTTGTGCAGGATATATGTTTTGATAGTCAATAAAATATTCTGCAATTAGTTTGAAACTTGTTTTTATTAAATAAATAATATCATTAAAATGGATTCAGTATGATATGCTGATATGCTGGCTGTCGGGATCCTGGCGGTCAGGAGACCGACGCCGGAATCCCAACAGCAGGAATTCTGGGAGGTGAGCGCAGCATGTACCCTCGGGGGCTCACCTTCGGTTACCATAGGTTTAAATTCCCCCTTGGGTGGTGGCGAGGACCGCCACCCGAGTGATTTTTCACCGGGTGTCGGGATTCCGGCATCTGTATCCTGACAGCTGGGATACCAACAGCCGGCAAAATAAATGCCTCCCATTAAAACATAGCCTCTTTTCATAGAGTGCTTTCTTTTTATCCAACGAGTATAATTTATGTAACAGTTGCAGGAAAACAATATACTTGATAATGCTGGTTAATAATGCAAAACAAAACCAAAAAATAGCATTTTTTTGCAGTTATAAGAGTACACTCCTATTGTTATAATGGTTTACTATTGTTTTTAGGTAAACTTCATAAACCCTTAAATCTCAAATTGGAATCTAGGAACTTCAGTCTCTTCCTAACGTGGCTTCCAAATCCTGAAAATCGACCTACAGTGACCTACAAAGTTGGCTACATAG
Source organism: Pseudophryne corroboree (assembly GCF_028390025.1). Lineage (NCBI taxonomy): Eukaryota > Metazoa > Chordata > Amphibia > Anura > Myobatrachidae > Pseudophryne > Pseudophryne corroboree. Next base: position 544,156,337 of record NC_086445.1, read on the forward strand.
TTGGATACAAAGCAGATGGCGAAAATCGGTAATTCTAGACATGCTGCAACTTTTTATTTTACAATACAATTTCAAGTTCAATGCAATAATGTCCTTATAAGGATAATACACTAAGTAATTAATTATTTATGTAGATTTTCCCTTGCTGCTTCAGGAACTGTGAGTTAAAATCTGTGTTAAATGCACCCTCCGGGGCTTACCATGCGGTTATTCCAAAGCTCATGGCACTTAACCTGGGAGCTATGAATTAACAATTGTTAGACACAGGCTTACCTTGTATGGAAGTTGGCAAGTAATGAATGGCTCTGGGCGTTAAGTCCCGTGGCTAATTGAATCTGCCCGTGTGTGTATAGTTGAAATGGGAGAAGTGAGGTGCTCCAAAATACCCTGGAGCTGGCCATGATACTAGGGATACATTAGCATATCTGGTTGATCCAGTAATGGATATTACTCTTAGCCTTCTAGATTTTCCGCACTTGTTTTAGATGCATGTTATGGCTTAAAGTGGGTGCAGAGTATAAAAAAGCACTGCAGTCTGTTCCGTTTTCAGGCTCTGTTCTTTTTGGTCCAGGCTTGGACACTACAGGTGCTACTGGAAGAAAAAGTACATTTTACCTGTTAGATATTCCAGACCTGTCAGTCAATGTCAATGCTTCCTTCCTTTCAAAGCTCTAGTCGTCATAGAGGAGTACCGAATAAGGGATTTGTGGCACGTTTAAAGGGAAGTCTGCAAGATGGGCTCTGCAGTTCTTTCTGAAACAGGGGATAGCATCCACATCTGATCAATGGGTAGGAAGCATAATCCGCGGAGGTTAAACAGTATAATAAATATGTTGTGTCCTCTACCCAAAAGTTTCTTTGCCACACCAATTCCTCAAAATTGTCAGTCTTCTTGGGGAAATTTAGGCCCTGCAAAGCTCAGGAGCACTAGGACTGGTCTCAAAGGAAAAGGAAGAACTGGGCTTCTATTCCAATATCTGTTTTTTTTCTGAAGCCAGATCATTCAGCCTATCCAATTGTCAACTTTGAGGTTCTAAATCTTCACTGGAATGTAAAAAGATTCAAAATGGAGTCTCTTTGCTCTGTAATAAATGGAATGGGAAAAAATGAGATTCTAGCATAACTGGATATAAGAGATTGCTACCTTCTCAGATATGCTGTGGGAAATGCTAATTTACAAATTCAAGCACTTACTTTTGGACTGGCTACAGCTCCCAGAGTTTTTACTAAGATAATGATGATCATAGCAAGTTTACTGAAGGGAAGTGGAACTACAATTATTACTTACTAAGATAACCTTCTTATAAAAAGTTCTAGTGACATGCCAAAGGGTACTAGAGGTTGGCTAAAGGTTAGGTCACATGGCTATAACTCAAACAAAAATACAAAACCCTCATGTCTTAGCACCTTCTGCCCTTAAATTCAGGCACCTGCGGTAAGGGGCTCGCTTCACCTCATGACAAAAGCACTTCTTGCTGCTGGGCCTAATGTTTCTGTGGATCCAAAACATGTGTATGTACAAGTATATCACATTATACCATAATGTATTGTTTGCAGGGCCGGTTCTAGCCCTTGTGGCGCCCCGGGCGAAAATAGGGGCATAGCTTCATAGAGGGGTGTGATCAATGTGCCCCCGTTTGTGCCCCCAGTAATATTGCAACCATTTGTGGCCCCAGTAGTATTGCCCCCGTTTGTGCCGCTTTTAAAATAAACTAAAAAATAATACTTGCCATCCCCGCTCCTGATTCCCGACCGCTGCTGCCCTCCGTCTCTGGCCGCTGGACCGCCCCTCTGATCTATGGGAGACGTCATGACGTCTCTCCCATAGAACCGCATAGACACTAGAGGTCAGTCATGACCTCTAGTGTCTAAGTGCCACTCCCACAATGCACGTGCACCGCACAGCAGTACCGGCACCGGGGGGGGGGGACACCGCCAGTAGTGGATCTTGCCACGGCGGCAGTGCCACTGGCAAAAGTACTGTGTGCCTGTAGCAAGATCCGCTACTGATTGTTTGTAAGATACAAACTGTGCTATGATATTGTATGCCATTATAAATTGATCTTTTGCACATTATGGGGTGTTTAAACCACATTTATTCTGGTCCATGCAACAAGGTCTTCATTTCTCCAAAGTTTATTTGTTCAAACCATGGCCTATTTTGTCCATTCCAGAATATTTATTATATGTAGGCATTAGCTGTTTGTCTTGGATTAATTTTTTTTCCATCTTTTTTGTTTTTTTTGGTTTTTTTTTAAGTTGGAAAAGTGTACCAACATGCAAAAATGTCACTGTGCCAGAGTGTGATCTTACATGTGTCCTAATGACGGAACGCTATTTGCAACATACGGTGCGGGTAAAGGCTGTCTATTTGCGACCAAGCTCTCCATGGGTCGAACTTGGAAATATATCATACATGTTTTCAGGTGAGTGTTAGTGTATCAAAGCAAGTGATAATAATTTTTTACTAATCAACAAGTGAGCAATTTAATATTCTGGTAATAAAACGCTGCCGTACCAGTTATTAGGCTTTTACGTGCAGCAGAAACATTCTTGCATACAGCTTAGAGCCTGCTAAATAGCTTACAGCACACAAGGCAATGGGGGTAATTCCAAGTTGATCGCAGCAGCAAATTTGTTAGCAGTTGGGCAAAACCATGTGCACTGCAGGGGGGGCAGATATAACATTTGCAGAGATAGTTAGATTTGGGTGGGTTATATTGTTTTTGTGCAGGGTAAATACTAGCTGCTTTTTCTCTGACGTCCTAGTGGATGCTGGGAACTCCGTAAGGACCATGGGGAATAGCGGGCTCCGAAGGAGGCTGGGCACTCTAGAAAGAATTATGACTACCTGGTGTGCACTGGCTCCTCCCACTATGACCCTCCTCCAGAGGCGTCACTCACCTCTGTGACACCCGGTGCGGCAGCGAGGATAAAAGGGGCGGGGCTTCGAGGGAATGGGCGGGGCTTAAATAGAGGGGCGGGGCTTCACGGGCGGAACCCGTTTTTAAACCATTGCAGGCACGTAAAGGGGGCGGAGCTTTGCGGAGGGGCGGGGCGGAGCGTCCCGACACCCGTTTTTTTTTTTTCACTGGGGGGTGTGGGAGGTGAGGGCTGACTCTCGGGAGGTGCTGTCCCTGCAGTGCTGGCTCCTACAAAGTGACAGGAGCCGAGTGCTGCACATAATATAACAGTGCAGCACTCGGCTTCTGTCACTCTGCAGGAGCCGGCATTTTGGTGTCACCCCTCGGCGGGTGACACCCGGGAGCGGGCCGCACCCCCCGCACCCCCCTTGTGACGCCACTGCCCTCCTCCAAGCCTCAGTTAGATTTTGTGCCCGGCCGAGGTTGGATGCACACTAGGGGCTCTCCTGAGCCTTTAGAGAGAAAGTATAGAAATTAGGTTTTTATTTTCAGTGAGACCTGCTGGCAACAGGCTCACTGCAGCGAGGGACTAAGGGGAGAAGAAGCGAACCTGCCTGCTTGCAGCCAGCTTGGGCTTCTTAGGCTACTGGACACCATTAGCTCCAGAGGGATCGACCGCAGGCCCAGTCCTTGGTGTTCGGTCCCGGAGCCGCGCCGCCGTCCCCCTTACAGAGCCAGAAGCAAGAAGAGATCCGGAAAATCGGCGGCAGAAGACATCAGTCTTCACCAAGGTCACTGAGGGTGCAGGGCGCTGGGGGGGGGGGCGCCCTGAGAAGCAATAAATACACCTTGGCTGGCAAAAATACCACAATATATAGCCCCAGAGGCTATATATGTGGAAAATACCCCTGCCAGAATATAGAAAAAAGCGGGAGAATAGTCCGCGGAAAAGGGGCGGAGCTATCTCCCTCAGCACACTGGCGCCATTTCTCCCTCACAGCTCCGCTGGAAGGAAGCTCCCTGGCTCTCCCCTGCAGTCTACACTACAGAAAAGGGTAAAAAAGAGAGGGGGGGGCACTAAATTTAAGGCGCAGTATACAGTTATATAGAAAAAGCAGCTATAGGGGACATAACTCAGTTAGTCCCTGCATTATATAGCGCTCTGGTGTGTGCTGGCATACTCTCACTCTGTCCCCCCAAAGGGCTTTTGTGGGTCCTGTCCTCTGTTAGAGCATTCCCTGTGTGTGTGCGGTGTGTCGGTACGGCTGTGTCGACATGTTTTGATGAGGATAATGAGGTGGAGACGGAGCAGATGCCTTTAGGAGGGATGTCACCCCCTGCGGGGCAGACACCTGAGTGGATGTGCTTATGGAAAGAAATGAGTGCACGTATAGACTCTTTACATAAGAAATTTGACGACATGCCAAATGTGGGACAGCCGACTTCTCAGCTCGTGCCTGTCCAGGCGTCTCAAAGGTCATCAGGGGCTCTGAAACGCCCACTACATCAGACCGCAGACGCAGATGTCGACACTGATACTGACACCAGTGTCGATGACGATGAGTCTACCCTGATGCCCACTAAGGCCATTCACTGCATGATTGAGGCAATGAAAGAGGTGTTACACATTTCTGATATAAATACAGGTACCACTAAAAAGGGTATTATGTTTGGGGAGAAAAAACTACCCGTAGTTTTTCCCCCATCAGATGAATTAAATGAAGTGTGTGAAGAAGCGTGGGCTTTCCCTGATAAAAAATTGGTAATTCCTAAAAAGGTACTAATGGCGTTCCCTTTCCCGCCAGAGGATAGGTCACGTTGGGAAACACCCCCTAGGGTGGACAAAGCGCTCACACGTTTGTCTAAAAAGGTGGCACTACCGTCTCCGGATACGGCCGCCCTCAAGGAACCTGCTGATAGAAAGCAGGAGGCGATCCTGAAGTCTGTATACACACACTCAGGCATTATACTTAGGCCAGCTATTGCGTCAGCATGGATGTGTAGTGCTGCCGCTGCGTGGTCAGATAAACTGTCAGAGAATATTGACACACTAGACAGAGACACGATCCTGTTAACCATAGACCATATCAAAGACTCAGTCATATATGAGAGATGCACAGAGGGAAATCTGCCGGCTGGCATCAAAAGTAAGTGCATTGTCCATTTCTGCTAGGAGAGGCTTATGGACTCGCCAGTGGACAGGAGATGCAGATTCTAAAAGGCACATGGAAGTTTTGCCTTATAAGGGTGAGGAATTATTTGGGGATGGTCTCTCGGACCTAGTTTCCACAGCAACGTCTGGGAAGTCAGCATTTTTACCCCATGTCCCCTCACAGCCTAAGAAGGTGCCGTTTTATCAGGTTCAGTCCTTTCAGACCCAGAAAAACAAGCGTGGAAAAGGCGGGTCTTTTCTGTCCAGAGGCAGAGGTAGGGGAAAAAGGCTGCAACAAACAGCAGGTTCCCAGGAGCAAAAGTCCTCCCCCGCTTCTTCTTCCAAGTCCGCCGCATGACGGTGGGGCTCCACAGGCGGAGCCAGGTATGGTGGGGGGCCGCCTCAAGAATTTCAGCGATCAGTGGGCTCGCTCACAGGTGGATCCCTGGATCCTTCAAATAGTATCTCAAGGGTACAAACTGGAATTCGAGGCGTCTCCACCCCACCGGTTCCTAAAATCTGCCTTGCCGATTGCTCCCTCGGACAGGGAGGCGGTGATAGCGGCAATTCACAAGCTGTATTACCAGCAGGTGATAATCAAGGTACCCCTACTTCAACAAGGCCGGGGTTACTATTCTACACTATTTGTGGTGCCGAAACCGGACGGTTCGGTGAGACCCATTCTAAATTTGAAATCCTTGAACACATACATAAAAAAATTCAAGTTCAAGATGGAATCGCTCAGGGCGGTTATTGCAAGCCTGGAGGAGGGGGATTACTTGGTATCCCTGGACATCAAGGATGCTTACTTGCATGTCCCCATTTACCATCCTCACCAGGAGTACCTCAGATTTGTGGTACAGGATTGCCATTACCAATTCCAGACGCTGCCGTTTGGACTGTCCACGGCACCGAGGGTATTTACCAAGGTTATGGCGGAAATGATGATACTCCTTCGAAAAAAGGGTGTTTTAATTATCCCGTACTTGGACGATCTCCTAATAAAGGCGAGGTCCAAGGAACAGTTGTTGGTGGGAGTAGCACTATCTCAGGAAGTGCTGCACCAGCACGGCTGGATTCTGAATATCCCAAAGTCACAGCTGGTTCCGACGACACGTCTACTGTTCCTGGGTATGATTCTGGATACAGTCCAGAAAAAAGTGTTTCTCCCGGAGGAGAAAGCCAGGGAGTTGTCATCTCTAGTCAGAGACCTCCTGAAACCAAAACAGGTATCGGTGCATCACTGCACGCGGGTCCTGGGAAAGATGGTAGCTTCTTACGAAGCAATTCCCTTCGGCAGGTTCCATGCCAGAATCTTTCAGTGGGACCTGTTGGACAAATGGTCCGGATCGCATCTTCAGATGCATTGCTTAATAACCCTGTCTCCAAGAACCAGGGTGTCTCTACTGTGGTGGCTGCAGAGTGCCCATCTTCTAGAGGGCCGCAGGTTCGGCATACAGGACTGGGTCCTGGTGACCACGGATGCCAGCCTTCGAGGCTGGGGGGCACTCACACGGGGAAGAAACTTCCAAGGACTATGGTCGAGTCAGGAGACTTCCCTTCACATAAATATTCTGGAACTAAGGGCCATTTACAATGCCCTAAGTCAAGCAAAATCCCTGCTCCTACACCAGCCGGTGCTGATCCAGTCAGACAACATCACGGCAGTCGCCCATGTAAATCGACAGGGCGGCACAAGAAGCAGGATGGCAATGGCAGAAGCCACAAGAATTCTCCGATGGCCAGAGAATCATGTACTAGCACTGTCAGCAGTGTTCATTCCGGGAGTGGACAACTGGGAAGCAGACTTCCTCAGCAGACACGACCTCCACCCGGGAGAGTGGGGACTTCATCCAGAAGTCTTCCAGATGCTGGTAAACCGTTGGGAAAAACCACAGGTGGACATGATGGCGTCCCGCCTCAACAAAAAGTTAAAAAGATATTGCGCCAGGTCAAGGGACCCTCAGGCGATAGCTGTGGACGCTCTAGTGACACCGTGGGTGTACCAGTCGGTTTATGTGTTCCCTCCTCTGCCTCTCATACCAAAGGTATTGAGAATAATAAGAAAGCGAGGAGTAAACACAATTCTCGTGGTTCCGGATTGGCCAAGACGAGCGTGGTACCCGGAACTTCAAGAGATGATCTCAGAGGACCCGTGGCCTCTGCCGCTCAGACAAGACCTGCTACAGCAGGGGCCCTGTCTGTTCCAAGACTTACCGCGGCTGCGTTTGACGGCATGGCGGTTGAACGCCGGATCCTGAAGGAAAAGGGCATTCCGGAGGAAGTCATTCCTACGCTTATTAAAGCCAGGAAAGATGGTACGGCAAATCATTATCACCGCATATGGCGGAAATATGTTGCATGGTGCAAGGCCGAAAAGGCCCCAACAGAGGAATTTCAACTAGGTCGATTTCTGCATTTTCTGCAAGCAGGAGTGAATATGGGCCTAAAACTAGGCTCCATTAAAGTACAGATCTCGGCTCTGTCGATTTTCTTTCAAAAAGAACTAGCTTCAGTACCTGAAGTTCAGACATTTGTGAAAGGAGTGCTGCATATTCAGCCCCCGTTTGTGCCTCCTGTGGCACCTTGGGATCTCAACGTGGTGTTGATTTTCTTAAAATCACATTGGTTTGAGCCACTAAAAACCGTGGATCTGAAATATCTCACGTGGAAAGTGGTCATGTTATTGGCCTTGGCTTCAGCCAGGCGAGTGTCAGAATTGGCGGCTTTATCATGTAAAAGCCCTTATCTGATTGTCTATATGGATAGGGCAGAATTGAGGCCTCGTCCCCAGTTTCTCCCTAAGGTGGTGTCAGCGTTTCACCTGAACCAGCCTATTGTGGTGCCTGCGGCTACTAGGGACTTGGAGGACTCCAAGTTGCTAGACGTTGTCAGGGCCCTGAAAATATATGTTTCCAGGACGGCTGGAGTCAGAAAATCTGACTCGCTGTTTATCCTGTATGCACCCAACAAGCTGGGTGCTCCTGCTTCTAAGCAGACTATTGCTCGCTGGATTTGTAGTACAATTCAGCTTGCACATTCTGTGGCAGGCCTGCCACAACCAAACTCTGTAAATGCCCATTCCACAAGGAAGGTGGGCTCATCTTGGGCGGCTGCCCGAGGGGTCTCGGCTTTACAACTTTGCCGAGCAGCTACTTGGTCAGGGGCAAACACGTTTGCAAAATTCTACAAATTTGATACCCTGGCTGAGGAGGACCTGGAGTTTTCTCATTCGGTGCTGCAGAGTCATCCGCACTCTCCCGCCCGTTTGGGAGCTTTGGTATAATCCCCATGGTCCTTACGGAGTTCCCAGCATCCACTAGGACGTCAGAGAAAATAAGAATTTACTCACCGGTAATTCTATTTCTCGTAGTCCGTAGTGGATGCTGGGCGCCCATCCCAAGTGCGGATTGTCTGCAATACTTGTAAATAGTTATTGTTAACTAAAGGGTTATTGTTGAGCCATCTGTTGAGAGGCTCTGTTGTTTTCATGCTGTAAAACTGGATATAGTATCATGAGTTGTACGGTGTGATGGGTGTGGCTGGTATGAGTCTTACCCGGGATTCAAAATCCTTCCTTATTATGTCAGCTCGTCCGGGCACAGTGTCCTAACTGAGGCTTGGAGGAGGGTCATAGTGGGAGGAGCCAGTGCACACCAGGTAGTCATAATTCTTTCTAGAGTGCCCAGCCTCCTTCGGAGCCCGCTATTCCCCATGGTCCTTACGGAGTTCCCAGCATCCACTACGGACTACGAGAAATAGAATTACCGGTGAGTAAATTCTTATTATTTTTACACTGCAATTTAGATTTCAGTTTGAACACACCACACCCAAATCTAACTCTCGCTGCAAATGTTATATCTGCCCCACCTGCAGTGCACATGGTTTTGCCCAACTGCTAACAAATTTGTTGCTGCAATCAACTCTGAATTACCCCCAATGTCTGGTCTATCAACATACTGTCCAAAATGCTGCAAATACCCCAGTAAGCTTTATTATGGGCAGTGTGTGATTATGGGTGGTGTCAAAATATGATTTCTTTTTTTATCTATATTGAATTATTTACATGGCGGCATGGCTGGGATCGCCCAGGATCGCCCAAGATGCATCGTATGCAAAAGGACAGAATACGATGTATCTTGGGCGATCCTGCCCTCTGGGAAGCTGCCGGGGTGGTCGCCTGCGACATGTGGTCGCATAAGTGTATGGGGCCCTTAAGATACTGTATTCAATACAAGCTGAACTGATCTAGATGTACATGATAAATTGACTATATGACTGTTTACTTTCAAGACTGTGCATGTTGTAAATGGAAAGTACAAAATAGATTAGTTTAGGAAAGAGACAAGTTTTATCTCTCTATGCATTTTTTGCTGTCTTGCAGTGGAGCCAGACCCACCAATCCTACACCTAATACAAGGGGAGAACAATGTATTTATTAATGCTTCCATGCCGTCACCATCTTGCATGCCAAGAATACTTTCTCTATCTCTTAAGTTCCTTGTGGATGTCACAAGGGATAAAACTCTGCAACAGGTACATACAACATATCTTTTAGTGTTTAATCTCTAGCAGCAGAACTATAAAATGTAGAAATGGCTATACTTTGAGACTATTGAATGGTAACTCCTCCCTAAACTTTAGTAATGCTCCTGAGACCATTAGCAATCAAACATGCTCTTCATCATGGGATGAAGATGATCACCATGTATTGTTTGTCTTTAATCTTGACAATAAAATCTAAAAACAATTACTGCTCTCAAACCATGCCAAGAAAATGTACCAGACAAAGGTGGAGCTGCCAAACCCTACTTTGTTGGAAACAAGCCCTCAAGTTACTTATGTAGGTGCCATCCATGTACTCATCTGTATGCATTTACAAACGGGATTTGCCAATTGTGATATGTACTGTAGTTTATGCATCCTAACCAGACAATGGGGCATATTTCTAAATGTTTTTTATTACTAAAATAATCTGAAAAAGGGTGTGTTTATTTTAGTGTCACTTGAATGTATTATTTTTTTTGAAAAACTGCTCCAAACCCTTTAATTCTAATTTCTCTTACGTCCTAGTGGATGCTGGGGACTTCGTAAGGATCATGGGGTATAGACTGGCTCCGCAGGAGACATGGGCACTATAAAGAACTTTAGAATGGGTGTGCACTGGCTCCTCCCTCTATGCCCCTCCTCCAGCCTCTGTTAGATCCTGTGCCCAGAGGAGACTGGGTGCATTACAGGGGAGCTCTCCTGAGTTTCTCTGTAAAAATAATTTTGTTAGGTTTTTTATTTTCAGGGAGCACTGCTGGCAACAGGCTCCCTGCATCGTGGGACTGAGGGGAGAGAAGCAGACCTACTTAAGTGATGGGCTCTGCTTCTTAGACTACTGGACACCATTAGCTCCAGAGGGTCGGAACGCAGGTCTCACCCTCGCTGTTCGTCCCGGAGCCGCGCCGCCGTCCTCCTCACAGACCGGAAGATAGAAGCCGGGTGAGTAGAAGAAGAAAGAAGACTTCAAAGGCGGCAGAAGACTTAAATTCTTCAGTGAGGTAACGCGCAACCATTGCTCCCACACACACACACAACAGCGGGCACTGTAAGGGTGCAGGGCACAGGGGGGGCGCCCTGGGCAGCAATTAATAGCCTCAAGGGACACTGGCAGATGTAAATATACTGCGGAGGCAGTATATTATTAACCCCCGCCAGTTTTTTTATTATTTGAGCGGGACCGAAGCCCGCCACTGAGGGGGCGGGGCTTGATCCTCCAGCACTAACCAGCACCATTTTCTCCACAGCACATGCAGAGAAGCTGGCTCCCCTGACTCTCCCCTGCTGAACACGGTCACAGAGGGCAAAAAAGAGGAGGGGGGGGGGGTACTTTTTATTGGCGCAGTGAGTGTATATTTATATATTTATATAAAAGCGCTGTTTGTCTGGGAATTTATTTTCCAGTGTCAGTTGGCGCTGGGTGTGTGCTGGCATACTCTGTCTCTCCAAAGGGCCTTATTGGGGAACGGTCTCCATATAGATATATCCCTGAGTGTGTGGGGGTGTCGGTACGCGTGTGTCTGAAGCGGAAGGCTCTTCTAAGGAGGAGGTGGAGCAGATGATTGTGGTGTCTCCGTCGGCAACGCCGACACATGATTGGATGGATATGCTGAATGTTTTAAATGCAAATGTGGCTTTATTACATAAGAGATTGGACAAAGCAGAGTCCAGGGATAAAGCAGGGAGTCAATCCATGGCTTTGACTGTGTCACAGGGCCCTTCTGGGTCTCAGAAACGCCCACTGTCCCAAGTAGCAGACACTGATACCGACACGGATTCTGACTCCAGTGTCGACTACGATGATGCGAGGTTACACCCAAGGGTGGCCAAAAGTATTCATTATATGATTATTGCAATAAAAGATGTTTTACATATCACAGATGACCCCTCTGTCCCTGACACGAGGGTGCACATGTTTAAGGAAAAGAAACCTGAGAAAACTTTTCCCCCATCTCATGAGCTGAATGAGTTATTTGAAAAAGCTTGGGAAACTCCATACAAGAAACTGCAGATTCCCAAGAGAATTTTTATGGCGTATCCTTTCCCGGCAAAGGACAGGGTACGGTGGGAATCCTCGCCCAGGGTGGACAAGGCTTTAACGCGCTTGTCCAAAAAGGTGGCGCTGCCATCTCCAGACACGGCAGCCCTCAGGGATCCTGCTGATCGCAGGCAGGAAACTACCTTGAAGTCAATTTATACACATACGGGTGCCTTGCTCAGACCGGCAATAGCGTCGGCTTGGGTTTGTAGCGCTGTGGCGGCCTGGACAGATACTTTGTCAGCTGACATTGATACCCTGGATAGGGATACCATGTTATTGACCTTGGGTCACATTAAGGACGCAGTCCTATATATGAGAGATGCTCAGAGAGATGTTGGCCCGCTGGGTTCGAGAGCCAACGCCATGGCGATTTCTGCTTGGCGAGCCCTGTGGACCCGCCAATGGACGGGTGATGCCGACTCAAAGAGGCATATGGAGGTTTTGCCTTACAAGGGTGAGGACTTATTTGGGGAGGGTCTCACGGACTTGGTTTCCACAGCTACGGCAGGTAAATCTACTTTTTTGCCTTATGTTTCCTCACAGCAAAAGAAAACACCACAATATCAGATGCAGTCCTTTCGGTTGCATAAGTCCAGAAGAGGTCGGGGCTCTTCCTTCCTCGCCAGAGGTAAGGGTAGAGGGAAAAAACTGCCGGCTACGGCTAGTTCCCATGAGCAGAAGTCCTCCCCGGCTTCTACTAAATCCACCGCATGACGCTGGGGCTCCGTGGAGGGAGTCCGCTCCGGTGGGGGCACGTCTTCGACTCTTCAGCCACGTCTGGGCTCAATCAGAGGTGGATCCCTGGGCAATGGAAATTGTATCCCAGGGTTAAAAGCTAGAATTCGAAGACGTGCCTCCTCGCCGGTTTTTCAAATCGGCTTTAACAGCTTCTTCCCCAGAAAGGGAGATAGTTTTAGTGGCAATTCAAAGACTGTGTCAACAACAAGTGGTTGTCGAGGTTCCCCTAGTTCAGCAGGGGAAGGGGTACTATTCAACCCTATTTGTGGTCCCGAAACCGGATGGCTCAGTCAGACCCATTCTAAATGTAAAATCCCTAAACCTGTACTTGAAAAAGTTCAAATTCAAGATGGAATCACTCAGGGCGGTTATCTCCAGCCTGGAAGGGGGGGATTTTATGGTCTCACTAGACATAAAGGACGCATACCTTCATGTCCCCATATATCCTCCTCATCAGGCATACCTGAGATTCGCTGTACAGGACCGTCATTACCAGTTTCAGACGTTGCCGTTTGGGCTTTCCACGGCCCCGAGGATTTTTACCAAGGTAATGGCGGAAATGATGGTGCTCCTGCGCAGGCAGGGAGTCACAATTATCCCGTACTTGGACGATCTCCTGATAAAAGCGAGATCGAGAGAACAGTTGCTACAAAGCGTGTCACTCTCCCTAAGAGTGCTGTAGCAACACGGCTGGATTCTCAATCTACCAAAGTCACAGTTGGTTCCAACGACCCGGTTGACTTTCTTGGGCATGATTCTGGACACGGAACAAAGGAGGGTTTTTCTCCTGATAGAAAAAGCCCAGGAACTCCAGAACATGGTTGAAACCGAAAAGTGTGTCGGTCCATCAATGCAGTCGAGTACTGGGAAAAATGGTGGCGTCCTACGAGGCCATTCCCTTCGGCAGGTTTCATGCAAGGACTTTTCAGTTGGACCTTCTGGAAGAGTGGTGCGGGTCCCATCTGCACATTCATCAAAAAATCAGCCTGTCCCCCAGGGCCAGGATGTCTCTCCTGTGGTGGCTGCAGAGTACTCACCTTCTAGAGGGTCGCAGGTTCCGCATTCAGGACTGGGTTTTGGTGACCACGGACGCAAGCCTACGAGGATGGGGAGCAGTCACACAAGGAAGAAACTTCCAGGGACAATGGTCAAGTCAGGAGGCTTGTCTACACATCAACGTACTGGAATTGAGGGCATATACAACGGCCTGCGTCAAGCGGAGAATCTTCTTCGCGACCTACCGGTTCTGATTCAGTCAGACAACGTCACAGCCGTGGCTCATCTAAACCGCCAAGGCGGAACAAGGAACAGAGTGGCGATGGCGGAAGCCACCAGGATTCTTCGCTGGGCGGAAAATCATGTAAGCGCTTTGACAGCAGTCTTCATTCCGGGAGTAGACAACTCGGAAGCAGACTTCCTCAGCAGACACGATCTCCATCCAGGGGACTTCCTCAAATAGACATGATGGCGTCACGCCTCAACAAGAAGCTTCGGAGGTAATGTGCCAGGTCAAGGGACCTTCAGGCAGTAGCAGTGAACGCCCTGGGGACACCGTGGTAGTTTCAGTCGGTCTATGTGTTTCCTCCTCTTCCACTCATCTCAAAAATATTGAGAATCATAAGACGACAAAGAGTGCAAACAATACTCATTGTTCCAGATTGGCCTCGCAGGGCCTGGTATTCAGATCTTCAGGAAATGCTCACAGAAGATCCGTGGCCTCTTCCTCTCAGAGAGGACCTGTTGCAACAGGGGCCCTGTCTGTTCCAAGACTTACAGCGGTTACATTTGACGGCATGGCGGTTGAACACCAAATCATAGCTGGAAAAGGCATTCCGGAAGAAGTCATCCCTACTCTGATAAGGGTTAGTAAGGAGGTGACGGCAAAGCATTATCACCGTATCTGGAGAAAGTATGTATCTTGGTGTGAAGCCAAGAATGCTCCTGCGGAAGATTTCCATCTGGGCCATTTTCTCCACTTTCTACAGACAGGAGTGGATATGGGCCTAAAATTAGGCTCCATTAAGGTACAGATTTCGGCCCTATCAATTTTCTTTCAGAAGGAATTGGCTTCTCTCCCAGAAGTCCAGACTTTTGTAAAGGGAGTGCTGCACATCCAGCCTCCTTTTGTGCCTCCAGTGGCACCATGGGACCTTAACGTGGTGTTACAGTTCCTGAAATCTCACTGGTTTGAGCCTCTTCAAACGGTGGAATTAAAGTTTCTCACTTGGAAGGTGGTCATGTTGTTGGCCTTGGCATCTGCAAGGCGGGTGTCTGAATTGGCGGCTTTGTCTCACAAAAGCCCCTATCTGATTTTCCATGTGGATAGAGCAGAATTGCGGACTCGTCCTCAAGTTTTGCCTAAGGTAGTTTCATCGTTTCATATGAACCAACCTATTGTGGTGCCTGTGGCTACAGGGGACTTGGAGGATTCCAAGTCCCTTGATGTAGTCAGGGCATTGAAAATTTATGTTGCCAGGACGGCTCGGGTTAGGAAAGCAGAGGCTCTGTTTGTCCTGTAGGCAGCCAACAAGGTTGGCGCTCCTGCTTCTAAGCAGACTATTGCACGCTGGATTTGTAATACGATCCAGCAGGCTCATTCTACGGCTGGATTGCCGTTACCGGATTCGGTAAAGGCCCATTCCACTAGGAAGGTGGGCTCTTCTAGGGCGGCTGCCCGAGGCGTCTCGGCATTACAGCTTTGCCGAGTGGCGACTTGGTCGGGTTCAAACACTTTTGCTAAAGTCTACAAGTTTGATACCTTGGCTGAGGAGGACCTCATGTTTGCTCAATCGGTGCTGCAGAGTCATCTGCACTCTCCCGCCCGGTCTGGAGCTTTGGTATAATCCCCATGGTCCTTACGGAGTCCCCAGCATCCTCTAGGACGTAAGAGAAAATAAGATTTTAAACCTACCGGTAAATCTTTTTCTTCTAGTCCGTAGAAGATGCAGGGCGCCCGTCCCAGTGCGGACATATTTCTGCAAGGCTTGTATATAGTTATTGCTTACATAAGGGTTATGTTACAGTTAAGATCAGTCTTTGGCTGATGCTGTTTTGTTCATACTGTTAACTGGTTGCGTATATTCCATGTTAGACAGTGTGGATGGTGTGGGCTGGTATGAATCTTGCCCTTAGATTAACAAAATCCTTTCCTCATACTGTCAGTCTCCTCTGGGCACAGTTTCTCTAACTGAGGTCTGGAGGAGGGGCATAGAGGGAGGAGCCAGTGCACACCCATCTAAAGTTCTTTATAGTGCCCATGTCTCCTGCGGAGCCTGTCTATACCCCATGGTCCTTACGGAGTCCCCAGTATCCTCTGCGGACTAGGAGAAAAAGATTTACCGGTAGGTTTAAAATCTTATTTTTGTTTCTGCTGAATTATTCGCCTAGGTGAAAAAATGGCCCTGCTATTGAACAGGACAAATCCCCATTTACCGTAAAAACAGCGAAAAGTGTCCTTTTTAAAAAAAACTTAACTAATTGCATCCCTGATCTTGATCTATGGAAAACGGGTGGTCTTCAGGTTGCCGGCGGCCGGGCTCCCGACGACCACCATACCGGCACCGGAATCCCGACCGCCGGCATACTGACAACTTTTCTCCCTCTTGGGGGCCTACGACCCCCCTGGAGGGTGAATAGATAGTGTGGTGCGATTAGCGCGCCACCGTGCCTGCAGAGTGGCGAGCGCAGCGAGCCCGTAAGGGGCTCATTTGCGCTCGCCCAGCTGTCGGTATGCCGGCGGCCGGGATTCCGGCACCGGTATGCTGTTCGCCGGGAGCCCGACCGCCGGCAACACATACTACACGCTAAGGTGCATACATATGAAATATGATTGTATATGTATGTACACTGCTCAAAAAAATAAAGGGAACACTTAAACAACACATCCTAGATCTGAATGAATGAAATATTCTTATTAAATACTTTGTTCTTTACATAGTTGAATGTGCTGACAACAAAATCACACAAAAATTATCAATGGAAATCAAATTTATTAACCCATGGAGGTCTGGATTTGGAGTCACACTCAAAATTAAAGTGGAAAAACACACTACAGGCTGATCCAACTTTGATGTAATTTCCTTTAAACATGTCAAAATGAGGCTCAGTAGTGTGTGTGGCCTCCACGTGCCTGTATGACCTCCCTGCAATGCCTGGGCATGCTCCTGATGAGGTGGCGGATGGTCTCCTGAGGAATCTCCTCCCAGACCTGGACTAAAGCATCCGCCAACTCCTGGACAGTCTGTGGTGCAACGTGGTGTTGGTGGATGGAGCGAGACATGATGTCCCAGATGTGCTCAATTGGATTCAGGTCTGGGGAACGGGCGGGCCAGTCCATAGCATCAATGCCTTCGTCTTACAGAAACTGCTGACACACTCCAGCCACATGAGGTCTAGCATTGTCTTGCATTAGGAGGTCTCACAAGGGGTCTGAGGATCTCATCTCGGTACCTAATGGCAGTCAGGCTACCTCTGGCGAGCACATGGAGGGCTGTGCGGCCCCCCAAAGAAATGCCACCCCACACCATTACTGACCCACTGCCAAACCGGTCATGCTGGAGGATGTTGCAGGCAGCAGAACATTCTCCTTGGCGTCTCCAGACTCTGTCACGTCTGTCACATGTGCTCAGTGATTACCTGCTTTCATCTGTGAAGAGCACAGGGCACCAGTGGCGAATTTGCCAATCTTGGTGTTCTCTGGCAAATGCCAAACGTCCTGCACGGTGTTGGGCTGTAAGCACAACCCCCACCTCTGGATGTCGGACCCTCATACCACCCTCATAGAGTCTGTTTCTGATCGTTTGAGTAGACACATGCACATTTGTGGCTTGCTGGAGGTCATTTTGCAGGGCTCTGGCAGTGCTCCTCCTGTTCCTCCTTGCACAAAGGCGGAGGTAGCGGTCCTGCTGCTGGGTTGTTGCCCTCCTACGGACTCCTCCACGTCTCCTGATGTACTGGCCTGACTCCTGGTAGCGCCTCCATGCTCTGGACACTATGCTGACAGACACAGCAAACCTTCTTGCCACAGCTCGCATTGATGTGCCATCCTGGATAGCTCACTACCTGAGCCACTTGTGTGGGTTGTAGACTCCGTCTCATGCTACCACTAGAGTGAAAGCACCGCCAGCTTTCAAAAGTGACCAAAACATCAGCCAGAAAGCATAGGAGCTGAGAAGTGGTCTGTGGTCACCACCTGCAGAACAACTCCTTTATTGGGGGTGTCTTGCTAATTGCCTATAATTCCCACCTGTTGTCTTTTCCATTTGCACAACAGCATGTGAAATTGATTGTCAATCAGTGTTGCTTCCTAAGTGGACAGTTTGATTTCACAGAAGTGTGATTGACTTAGAGTTACATTGTGTTGTTTAAGTGTTCCCTTTACTTTTTTTGAGCAGTGTATATATAACTGAGCCAGGGCAGTTGGACTTAATTCCCTGCTGTAATGACTTAATCCCCTGCTGTATTGTTATCTGTATTGTATTGCAGCTGAGAACAATAGATGAAGGGTTTATGCTAATAAACCATGGTGTGCCTAGGCGCAGCAGAGAAGCAAAGATAACCGTAGCTCCATCTGTATGTATAGAGAGAGAGAGAGAGATAGAGAGAGAGAAAGATGTGGCATTCATATTTATACACTTCAGTTTTTATATGCATAGAGAGACTGTTTCTATTAGAGTACTAACCCATGTGCTCTCCTTGGCTCCGCATGTGATGATGCGATGCTGCTGAAGAGCTGAGCACTTAGGATGTGCATGTCCACCCTAAAGTTGAGGTATGCGCTATACAAGATACAGGATGTCCATCTTTTCGGACATATGAAAACAGTCACCCAGCCAGTATGTCACAAGGAAAGCGTGTTAATGCATCAGCTGACCATGTAAAGATTTTGCTGCATGATGGTGTAAAGTACTGTAAGTGAAAAATGGTAATAATCGCTACAATATTGGTTACATATATTATAGCCAATATCGCTATTATTGCTAAATAGACCCCATAGTTTCTTGTTATAGAATATGCTCCGCTAGTAATCTTGCAAAGCTATTTTTTCATACAGTTCCATATAGTTTATCATCTTACCCAGGGCCAGAATAAGGGCCACATGGGCCTGGAGCTGAAAATATTCAAGGGCCTATTATGAGAAATGGGGGAAGTGTGATCAGTGCTGTGTGGGTGTGCACTGAACTCCCTGTTTTGGATGCTGCAATAACTTTCCACTTCACCTGTTACTATTGTACTTGTATTTGTACTTTCAGTTTTTCACAAACATCTGAATGTGCATGTGTGCCCAATGTAATTTTGCCTTTTATACACTTGAACGTCCATTGCTTTTTTGCCTAACCTCACATCCTCTCATTTCCCTATCAAACTTTCCACTTCTCTACAAAGCTTCAAACGGAAGCTCAAGGCCCACTTCTTTGTCAAACCCAGCCATTGTTCACACTAACCCTCTGTTCCATGTTCATTGTCTACCCTAGATATGTCAATCCTGTTTGTCTGCCCACCCCCTCCCCTTTAGAAGGTAACCTCTCACGAGCAGGGTCCTCTCTCATACTTAGACTATCATCTACTCGATACGCCCCACAATGGCACCTAACCCTCGGTTTCTACCACCCTGATGCTTATTTCAGTGTCATGAACGCTGATGCAGAAATGTTTATATACCATGTACTTGTTTTGTCTTGTACTGTAAGTCACTGTTTATGTACTTTGTTAGGCACTGTGGAATCCTTGTGGCGCCATAAAAATTAATAATAATAATAATAATAATAATAATAATAATTGTGCACATGGTTAGTCCTAGAGAGGATAAAAATATTATAGAGATCAGATGTAGGAGAACAAATGCAACCCTAACTTTGTTTATAGCCTGCAGAGGGATAACTTAACACAACAAGTATGTACATCCTTCTGCTATGCGCAGTTAAGCAACATTACGCTTGTTTTTCACTACAGATATGAACCAGGGCACTCTATAGGCTTTAGGACCTGGGCTTAGCAATACCCCTGCAAAAATAAAAATACCTCAGTTCCATTTATTCTCTTGAAACATTTCAAACCCTCTTATGTCCCAGTGTTCTATAATGTACCACTGCAACTGTTCATATTTATTACTTTAACATATATAGGAGGGAACGTCGCAGTAAATAATGGGTGCCCAACAAAACAATTGAATAGTTTTGGGCACCCATTAACTGCAGTGCTGGTCATGCCCAAAAGCACCGGTCTTAGCTACATATAGCGGTTAAACCTTTCTAAAGTCCTGATTAGAGCGCCAAAACAGTAGTTTGGTCACCTAAACTACAGTTTGCGTGCCCAAAACCAGGGAGTTTTTGCACATTTCTGCTCACCACTTCAGGAGGTTGCGAGTAGAATGAGGGTGCCTTAGGTATTCACGCCCGATCAGAGCAAAACTGAATTACTACATCAGCCGCCCATTAATTTAGCTTGCCACTCTAAAACAATTGAATTCTCCCCACAGAATTTTGAAACATAATAAAATGGCATAATTGACATTAATTATTCCCTAATTACCTTAAACTCTTTCTGCATTATATTTTATCCTTCTTAGATCATACAGGAACAAGCAATGGATGGATCTTCAATAACAATAAAAACTCATGGATATAAAGGAGAATATTGTTTTGCAGCCAAGACAAAATATGTTATAGACAAAATTAAAGTAAGCCCGTTATCGAATCCAGTGTGCAAGTTCTTTGTTCCAAAAGGTAACATTTTAAATGATTTAATTTAATAGTTTGATTTCAGTTAAGCAGGCAAATAACCTTCATAGCAAATGAGATCTGAATTCAGGATCATTTAGTCTGGACATTTCCAGCATGTAGTAGACTTTCCTGATACCATGGGCCATGGACAAATGCCCTCCTTGCTCCTTTTATAAATGGGAATTGAAAGCAGTTTTATTCTATATACATCAGCAACTGTTAATGAAGTAAGGCATCTTGCACTCATTCTCATACTGTACCATGGATTGACAGCATAGTCATCAAAAGGCCATTGATATAAATGTATAGATGTTTGAACTGGGTGTGCATCATTGTTAAATCCAGTCCATATGGTATAACAATTTGAAAGGTTTGTGACTTCATAAAAAAAAAAAAAATCAAGCTAATGTTGTGAGATACAGTATTGAATATTCTCAAGACTGTTCATCCATGTTTGATCCAGTTAGCACAATTAAGAAGCAACTTGAACTTGTTTAAGCTTAAACTGATACATACAGTATTAAAGGATTTTGTGTGCAAAGAATAGTGATCCTGGTTAAAATTAAAAAGTATATTCACATACTCGGCTGGGTGTGGCTGCAACTGCGTCATCATGGCCATGCCCCTGTTATACAATGCCATAATTACTAATATTGTAAAGTAAGGGAAGGACCCACAATAATGCAAATGAACACAAATTGCGTCTTCAAGCTGCCCGTATTGCCCACTTATATCAGGAAGTGGATAGCTGCAGGGGGCCTCGGGGAGGCTTGCCTGCTTTTCCCCACGTTAGGAAGGGCCAACTGAGATTTGCTACTTTCCTGAAAGTCCCGGGAGAATAGGCAAATTAATATATAGTTATAATATACATTAAAAACACTCATTTTAATGAGAACAGCACCCCTCAAATCCACATAACCTAATTCATGATCGTATGTAACCGCCGGTGTTCACGAAAGTGAGCATTTATCTGCAGTTTGCGCAGGCATAGCGATCGCACTGCGCATGTGTCAAGGTGCTTTGGTTATCACGCATGCACGGAGATCTTATTGCAGAGTGATTAACAGGATGGGACCATTTGTGGAAGGTAATGGGGAGTAGCATCAAAAACGTTTTCAGGGAGTGCAGCTTTTTGTATGTATAGGTGATATGTTTCTATGATTCTTGCTGGTAATAAGGGGAGATGTGAAAAGATTTCCAGAAAGCCTTAAATAATCAGTTAATCATTTAAAGTATAGCTGGCATGCAGTTTTCAAAAACTTGACTATTTATCAAAATTACTTTTACTAAAATAATATGAAAAATTGTGTTTTCACTCCCATTTCACATTATTTAGTGTCACCTGAATGTACTTATGGGCAACTGGAGAATTAGCAAAATTCTCCTCCAAGCGGTTATACTTGCATTTCTTTTAGTAACCAGATCGCATTTCCCTTACTTATAATGGGAAATGCAATCTGCCGAAATGTACTAAATTTAAATTGTAAAAAAGTGCAGAAGGGAGTCAGCCCCTGTAATCGGCCATGTGTGTTTGAAAGTCACACAGGCTGATCACTGTGGCCGCATTTTAAAGAGCCCTCCGCTCCCCAGCCCACAAACACCTACTTACGGCGGGGATTAGTGCCCGAGGACGTTCCTGCCAGGCACCGGAGATAGTGGTGGGAAAGAGGCTGCCATCCCCGGCTCCCCACCGTTTGCTGTTACCGGAACCGAGGCATTTAAGAAGACGCTGCTCGGCGGGCGCCATCTTCCCGTGCACACGCTCCCACCTTGCTCTGATTTTGCTGTGGCTGAGATCCTCCGTTCTCCTATCAGGGTACGAGAGACAGGCGGTGTGTGGTCGTAATTACAGCTCTGACTCGCCGCTCTCTCCCCCCTGCACTGCCTGTGTCGGAGCTGCGGTGCCTGAGGAGGGACGCATCTCCCTGCACCCATACCTCCCCCCCTGCACTGATACAGCTGTGACTGGATAATCTCACCCTTTTGGAGGGCGGACATTGTATTAGAGGTGAGTGACTGGATATATCACTGGCATTGCACCATCTCCTATCATTGACTGCTTCACTCCGGCTGGAGTCCCACCACCTAGGAATATTATACACCACTGGCATTGTCCTGTTACTCCCCCCTGCATATAGTCCTCCTGCCTCTTCCTTGTGTGCCAAGCCGCTTTGCACCCTCTTGCTTCAGTAGGAACCTTAAGGGGCGGAAATTCTTTCATTACCCCTGAGCTTGGAGTATCGCCCTGAGGATCCCTCCACCTTCTCACTGAGCTGCTGTGACGTGTTTAGGAGGAGTCATGTTAATATCCTTTGATCTGCAGTGCCGGATTTCCCTCATCTGCTATTATTAAAGTTCCAAGTCCTTACACGCCTGCCAGCTGACCTGTATTTTCTCTACATATTTTCAAAATATTTGGTGCCGTTTTATATATATATATATATATATATATATATATCCTAATTATGGATAAATTTGTTGCTAAACCTCAGAGAGGCGGTAGGGGCGGCACGAATGCCAAAGTTCGGGAAACGAGCCAACGCCACGCCGGTACAGAGCCCACCGTCCTCCCCGCCTGGCGATGACGTACTACAGGGTGTATCAGATCCCACTGCTTTCAGCACAGCGTCTATAGCCAAAGCCCAGGAGATAACGAGTTTTATGGTAAGAACTTACCTTTGTTAAAACTCTTTCTGCGAGGTACACTGGGCTCCACAAGGAATGGACAATGGGGTGTAGAGTAGGATCTTGATCCGAGGCACCAACAGGCTCAAAGCTTTGATTGTTCCCAGAATGCATAGCGCCGCCTCCTATATCACCCCGCCTCCCTGCACAGGAGCTCAGTTTTTAGTTAACCAGCCCAATGCAGTAGCAGGAAAAGAGACGACAACGGTTAGTAGCCACAACACCGCATTCTCATGACAGGAGACGTGTCAGCGGCTAATGCCATATCAACCCAAAGAAGCTAAGTGCGTCAGGGTGGGCGCCTTGTGGAGCCCAGTGTGCCTTGCAGAAAGAGTTTTAACAAAGGTAAGTTCTTACCATAAAACTCGTTTTCTGCTGCGGGGTACACTGGGCTCCACAAGGAATGGACAATGGGGATGTCCTAAAGCAGTTCCTTATGGGAGGGGATGCACTATAGCTGGCACAAGAACCCAGCGTCCAAAGAAAGCATCCTGGGAAGCGGCAGTATCGAAGGCATAGAACCTTATGAACGTGTTCACAGACGACCATGTATCCGCCTTGCACAATTGTTCAAGGGTCGCACCACGTTGGGCCGCCCAAGAAGGTCCAACAGACCAAGTAGAATGGGCCTTAATGTGATTAGGAGCAGAGAGACCAGCCTTCACATAAGCATGTGCAATCACCATTCTAATCCATCTGGCCAGAGTTTGCTTGTGAGCTGGCCAGCCCCGTTTGTGAAACCCAAACACAACAAAAAGAGAATCCGATTTCCTAATAGGAGCAGTTCTCTTCACATAGATACGGAGAGCCCGTACCACATCCAAAGACCGCTCTTTGGTAGACAGATCAGGAGAAACAAGTGCCGGAACTACAATAATCTGATTAAGGTGGAACGAGGAAACCACCTTAGGCAGATAGCCGGGACGAGTCCTAAGAACCACCCGGTCACGGTGAAATATCAGATATGGGGAACTACAGGACAAGGCACCCAAATCCGACACTCTTCTAGCTGAAGCAATAGCCAGCAGAAACACCACCTTAATGGAAAGCCACTTAAGGTCAGCTGAACCCAGAGGTTCAAACAGACTCTTGTAACGCCTCCAAAACCACAGACAAGTCCCAAGGAGCCACAGGCGGGACATAAGGAGGTTCGATACGCAACACGCCCTGAGTAAAGGTATGCACATCAGGTAAGGTCGCAATTTTTCTCTGAAACCACACCGACAAGGCAGATATTTGAACCTTGAGGGAGGCTAGACGCAGGCCTAAGTCCAGGCCCTGCTACAGAAAAGCCAACAACTTGGCTATACTAAACTTGGAAGTGTCATAATCGTTAGATGTGCACCAAACAAAGTAAGAATGCCAGACCCTATAGTAAATCCGAGCCGAAGCCGGTTTCCGGGCCCGCAACATAGTTTGAATGACCGCCTTAGAAAACCCTTTAGCCCTTAAGATGGAAGCTTCAAGAGCCAAAGACAGCCGGGCTAGGTCCTGGTAGACACAGGGGCCCTGAACGAGGAGGTCTGGGCGTTGTGGAAGTAGAATTGGACGCTCTGACGATAGGCCTTGCAGGTCTGAGAACCAGTGTCGTCTGGGCCACGCTGGAGCTATGAGTAGCAGAATTCCTTTTTCTTGCTTGAACTTCCGAATTACCCTGGGCAGGAGTGACACCGGAGGGAACACGTACGGCAGCCGAAACCTCCACGGTACTGCCAGCGCATCCACGAATGCTGCTTGAGGATCCCTTGTCCTTGCTCCAAAGACCGGAACCTTGTGATTGTGTCGAGACGCCACCAGATTTACGTCTGGAAGGCCCCACCTTTCCACTAGGAGTTGAAACACTTCTGGATGGAGGCCCCACTCGCCGGCATGCCCGTCCTGACGACTGAGAAAGTCTGCTTCCCAATTCAGGACTCCCGGAATGGATATTGCCGATATGGCTGGTAGATGGCGTTCTGCCCACTGTAGAATCCGTGAGACTTCCTTCATTGCTAGGCGGCTTTGAGTGCCGCCTTGATGATTTATGTAAGCCACTGTGGTGTCGTTGTCCGACTGTACTTGAACAGGACGGTTCCGAATTAAATGCTGGGCTAGGTTCAAGGCATTGAAGACCGCCCGCAACTCCAGAATATTGATCAAGAGGAGGGACTACTCCTTGGTCCACCGCCCCTGAAGGGAGTGTTGCTCCAGCACCGCGCCCCAACCTCTTAGACTGGCATCTGTCGTCAACAGGACCCAGTTGGATATCCAGAACGGACGGCCCCTGCACAGTTGTTGGTCCCGGAGCCACCAGAGCAGCGACAGACGGACCTCCGGAGTCAATTAGATCATTTGAAACCTGATCCGGTGAGGCAGGCCATCTCATTTGGCTAGAATCAGCCTCTGGAGAGGGCGAGAGTGAAATTGAGCATACTCCACCATGTCGAATGCTGACACCATGAGGCCCAGCACCTGCATCGCCGAATGTATCGACACTTGCGGACGAGATAGGAAGCAACGAATCCTGTCCTGAAGTTTCAGGACTTTCTCCTGCGACAGGAACAACCGCTGGTTGTGAGTGTCCAATAGTGCTCCCAGATGCACCATGCTCTGAACAGGGATCAGGGATGACTTCTTCCAGTTGATGAGCCACCCGTGGGCTTGCAGAAACCAGACCGTCGCATCTATATGACGCAGGAGAAGTTCTGGGGAATTTGCCAGGATTAACAAGTCATCCAAATACAGCAGTATCCTGACCCCTTGACGGCGGAGTACCACCGTCATCACCGCCATGACTTTTGTAAAGACTCGCAGAGCCATTGTTAAACCAAAAGGTAACGCCCGAAACTGGTAATGGCAGTTGCCAATCGCAAATCTCAGGTATTGCTGGTGAGACACTGCTATAGGAATATGCAGGTAAGCATCCTGTATATGCAGGGAGACCATGAAGTCTCCAGGTTCCAAGGCCAGAACTATAGAGCGAAGAGTTTCCATCCGGAACTTGGAAACCTTCACAAACTTGTTCAATGCCTTGAGGTTGAGTATGGGCCGCGAGGACCCATTCGGTTTCGGGACTAGAAACAGCGAAGAATAGTACCCCCGGCACCTCTGCGCAAGAGGCACCTGTACTACGACTCCTGTATCCAGGAGGGTCTGTACCACCAAATGTAGAGTGTTTGCCTTTGTCTTGTCCAACGGGACATCTGTCTGGCAAAATCGATGAGGGGGTCTGTTTTTGAAGGCTATGGCGTAACCTCGAGTGACGACTTCCCGTACCCAGGCATCTGAAGTGGTCTTCAACCATTCCTGGGTATACCCTAGAAGCCAGCCCCCCACCCTGGGATCCCCCAGAGGGAGGCCCGCCCCATCATGTGGCAGGCTTATCTGTCTTGGAAGCTGGCTGATGGGCCACCCAGGCTCTTTTGGGCTTAGGCTTACCAGGTTTGGAAGTGCGGGCCTGCTTGTTGTACGCCTGACCTTTTGCTTTACCTGAAGGACGAAAGGGGCGAAAGGAAGTACCTTTAGCCTTCGACACAGAAGGAGCAGTACTTGGCAGGGTTTTTCTAGAGTCCAGATCCACAGACCAGGATCTCAGCCACAATATCCGGCAAGCCAGGACTGACATAGTAGAGGCCTTGACTGCCAGGATACCGGTATCAGAAGCCACCTCTTTAATATAACGAGAAGCTGTGACAATATAAGACAAGCATTGCCTAGCATGGTCAGAGGAGATTTCAGCATCTAACTCCAAGGCCCATGCTTCAATGGCCTCTGCAGCCCAAGTAGCTGGAATAGTGGGCCTTTGTGCAGCACCCATTAGGGTGTAAATCGCTTTCAGACAACCCTCCACACGTTTATCCGTATGCTCTTTTAGAGACGTGACGGTGGTGACCGGTAGAGCTGAGGAAACCACCATCCTAGCCACATGTGAGTCCACTGGAGGAGGCGTTTCCCAATTTTTAGACAGCTCCGGCGCGAGGGGATAGCGAGCCAGCATCTTCTTTTGAGGCACAAACTTCGTACCCGGGTTTTCCCAGGGTTCCTGACGTATATCAATTAGGTGGTCAGAGTGAGGTAAAACTTGTTTAATCACCTTCTGACGCTTGAACCTATCTGGTTTCTTAGGAGGAACGGATGGCTCGGGATCATCCGTAATCTGTAAGATTAATTTAATAGCCTCCAAAAGATCAGGAACATCCACATGTGAACCACCCTCCCCATCAGCCGTATCCGAGTCAGAACCTGTGGGGTCAGTGTAAGTGCCGTCTTCATCAGACGAGGTGTCAGTGACAGCAGTGGATTGTGAGGAGATAAGCGCTCGCTTAGAGGGCCCTTGGACGTAGGCGAGCGATGGTCAGACTTTTTAGTAGTCGGGGACTGGTTCAACTTCTTTATTTGAGCAGATAAATCGTCCGCCCACGGCGGGTTAGCTGCAAGGACCACAAACGGTTGCACCGGCATTGGGGGTCCCATAGAGGGTGTTAGTTTATGAACTAGCGTATGCAGAAGCGTGGAAAAAGCGGCCCACGGCGGGTCATTATTTGCCCCTGTCGCCACTTTCCCACTGAAGGGCAAGGAGTCCCCAGAACCAGAGCCCAAAGCTGCTATTTTCTCCTCATAGGTATCTGCGGCTTCAGCAACACCGGCAGTGTGTTCAGCCCCAGAACCGTTACCCTTATAAGCAGACATGATATAACTTGTAATATCAGGTAACACAGTACAATTTGTCAGCAGCACAATACCTCTAGCCCAAACCCCTGCGCAGTGTTGTCAGCACCAGCAGAGATAAAGGAGAGATATGGTGACTAAATCACAGAGAAAAATACGTAATACAGTATATCTTTGTGAAAAATCCTATATTAGATAAAACCTGACGCACCAAGCCCCCTCAGGTTATAGAATATAGGGATAGCAAGTTGAATGAAAGACACGAGATGGACACCACTCAGCTATCAAATGCACACACAAATAGTCACAATCTGTACAATGCAGAGGTTCTTACTAACAATAATTCTGCACTGGACTAGCTTACACAGCTATATAACAGTAGATATAACAGTACACAGTAAGAACTGGATGTATATCACAGGGTAATTGTACTAGGAAACCCTAAGTGCACTCTCTCTTACTAACACTGACTAAAAAAGGAAGGTAGAATACTTAAGTGTCTTGTAAAGTCACAGCACTGACAACCAGGCGGCTTTACATAGGAGGATTTGCCCAAGCATTCCCAGGAACAGTGAGCTGAGGGATAATGCAGCTGGAGACACTGCCAGGGAGTGAGGGAGAGACAGATGTGCAACTCCAGGGTGGGAACATTTGCAGAAAATGGCGCCCTGGGGCTGGGGGAGGGGCTTCAGGTCCAAGCCTTATCCCCCTGCTGGCAAAACCACCGGGTACTGCGGGCTCTAATAAAACGGTTTATAGAGAAAACCTGACCTGTCCCATGCCCTGGTGATCTAGTGGGATCGCCTGTACTGCCACAGTGTCCACCGCCAGCGCGCGCGGCCTGCCTCCCACTGACCGCGCCAGATCGCGATAAAGACCGGGTCCCGCAAGCGGGACCCACTTACCACCTCCCGAAGCGCGGCCACGCCATCCCGGAGAGCCCCCATCATGTGTGCCTGACAAGAAGAAAACCGAAGCCTCCTGCTGTAGTTACCAGGCAACCAGGGCTCGGGAGTGTACAGCGCCGCTGGGGAGAGCCGGAGCTGCAGCCGTGAATGTCCACTGACATGTAACACTGCTGCTGCCCTTGAAGTCTTCACTTTTTTCCTCAGAAAAAAAGCTCTTCTTAGGGCTGCTTTGGAGCAGCCCCTCTGTTAAGTGCCTGCTACTGCAGCACCAACTTAGAAAACTGAGCTCCTGTGCAGGGAGGCGGGGTGATATAGGAGGCGGCACTATGCATTCTGGGAACAGTCAAAGCTTTGAGCCTGTTGGTGCCTCGGATCAAGATCCTACTCTACACCCCATTGTCCATTCCTTGTGGAGCCCAGTGTACTCCGCAGCAGAAATCTGATTTATTGTCCCTTCTTAGATAAAAAACTTGCTGGCCTACAGGCGGCTATTGAATCTACCGTCACTCAACTTAAAGAACACAGTGCTCGCTTCGACGAAGCTGAACAGCGATTTTCTGATGTATAAGATGGCCTGCTTACTGAGAGAGCCACTATCGCCTCCCAGGAAGCATCCTTAATTGCGATACATGATAAATTAGAATATCTCGAAAATAGAAATCGTCTGAACAACTATCCCCTGATACAGATGGGTCCACGGTTATCTTGACTAGTTTTCTGCGCCTAGGCACAACATGATTTATTAGCATAAACCATTCATCTATTGTTCTCAGCTGCAATACAATACAGAGAACAATACAGAAGGGGATTAAGTCATTACAGCAGGGGATTAAGTCCGACTGGCCAGTCTCAGTTAATCCTATTAAAGGTCAAGATAAATCTGGACCCATCTGTAGGTCTACCTGAATCGGTCAAGCAAAAAGACCTGATGGAGTTGGTATCAGTGTGGCTTTCTACAGAATTGAGGTGTTTACCAAAATCAGGCGCCATGCTCATAGAGAGAGTTCATCGCATCGGTCCAGACCGACAGAATGATTGTCGTAGACCCAGGACGGTTATTTTCAAGTTTCTGAACTACGTCGATAAAGTCTGTGTGCTCAGGGGCGGATCCAGAAAAAAATTACAGGGGGGGCACCATAAGGGGCGTGGCTTCGTTGGAATGGGCGTGGCTTCGTTGGAATGGGCGTGGTATTGCAGGAAAAGACTACCTTATACCCCAGTTTTGCAACCTGTACGCCCAGACGTTGGCCACTACAGGAAATAAAAATAATCCTGATTCATGCCCCTTACATTATTTGTCATTTTTCCTCCTTATAGTAATGCCCAGTATACATTATGCCACATACTGCAATGGCCCTTAGACATTATGCCACACACAATAATGCACATGACACAGTATGCACACACCGTAATGCCCCCGACACATTATGCCACACACCGTAATGCCCCCGACACATTATGCCACACACTATAATGCCTGTGACACATTATGACAGGAATTGCAATGCCCGTTATACATTATGCTACACACTGCACTGCCCCTGATACATTATAGCACATACAATGTCTGTGACACATTATGACACACACTGCAATGTCCGTGATACATTATACCACACACTGCAATGCCCGATACATTATAGCACATACAATGCCTGTGACACATTATGCCACACACTGCAATGACCTTGAGACATTATACCACAATGCCCGTGATATAGTATACCATACACCGTAATGCCTGTGACACATACCGCAATGCCCGTTATACCCTATGCCACACACCGCAATGCCCGTTATATATTATGCCACACTGCAATGACCCTGAGACATTATACCACATACCACAATGCCCGTGATATAGTATACCACACACCGTAATGCCTGACACATTATGACACACACCGCAATGTCCGTGATACATTATGCCACACACTGCAATGACCCTGAGACATTATACCACATATCACAATGCCAACGATATAGTATACCATACACCGTAATGCATGTGACACATTATGACACACACCGCAATGTCCGTGATACATTATGCCACACACCGTAATGCCCATTACACATTAAGTCCTACAGTAAGGCTTCTAATTACTTTTCAAATACCTGCTCGTTGTCAGGGGTTTCATGCACTGGGTGTCATGCTCGTTGCCAGGGGTTTCATGCACTGGGTGTCATGCTCGTTGCTAGGAGGTAGTCCTTGTTGCTAGGGCTGTGCTCCCAGTGCCACATATGTCCCCAATGCCAGATATTCCCCGACAGTGCCACATATGCCCCCAGTGCCAGATATCCCCCCCCAGTGCTATATATGCCCCCAGTGCCACATATGCCCCAGTGCCAGATATTCCCCCCAGTGCCACATATGCCCCCAGTGCCAGATATCCCCCCCCAGTGCCACATATGCCCCCAGTGCCAGATATTCCCCCCCCCAGTGCCATATATGCCCCCAGTGCCAGATATTCCCCCCAGTGCCATATATGTCCCCAGTGCCAGATATTCCCCCCCCCCTCCCTGCCAAATATGCCCCCAGTGCCAGATATTCCCCCCCAGTGCCAGATATGCCCCCTCAGTGCGTCCCCCATGCTTCCTCCGCCGCTCCCCCCGCTTCCCTGCTGTTAGGAGGGACACGGAGGGCACAGTGCACGCCTCCCTGTGTCCCTCCTGTGTCTCCGGCGGCCGCGGGTCACTCTAATAAAGGAAGTGCTCATGAACGGCACTTCCTTTATGAGACCCGCGGCCGCCGGAGACCCAGGAGGGACACAGGGAGGCGTGCACTGTGCCCTCCGTGTCCCTCCTAACAGCAGGGGAGGAAACGAGACCGCATACTGACATGCGGACGCTCGTCCGCATGTCAGTCTGCACTAAATCAGTGCACAAAATATAATAAAAATACAAAAATCAACTAAAAATGACAGGGGGGCACGTGCCTTGGTGCCCCCCCTAAATCCGCCACTGTGTGTGCTGGATGCTTATAGAAAATCTCGTGATCTGAATTACCATGGCGACAGACTTCTATTGTTTCAGGATTTCTCCTACCAAGTTGCGATGAAAAGAAAAGAATTTGCGCCTGTTTGTAAATCCATCTTCGATGCTGGTATTCGTTTTGCACTCCTATATCCGGCTAAGCTGAGGGTGCAACTGGATGGAAACAATCATTTCTTTGAATCTGTACAGCCCGTGAAGTCATTTCTTGCTTCACTTTCTACCAGAGGCGTCACCGGGTGTGGTGACACCCGGTGCGCGCCCCTGATCTCCTGCCGCAATTGCGGCAAAAAAGGGGCGTGACCTTGCGCTAAGGGGGCGTGACTTCACGGGATCCCGGAATCGTCACTCTGGGGGCGTGCCCAGCATCTCCGGAGATGCTGGGCTTCCCCCAGAGCCAGTCTCCGTCCGCTGTTGGCTCCTCTTCTGTGACAGGAGCCGGGAGCTGTAGGAGACTTTCTCACTGCAGCACCTGGTTCCTGTCAGTGCGGAGGAGCTGACATTTGGTGTCACCCTCCTCCAGGCGTCACACCCGGGTGCGGGCCGCACCCCCCGCACCCGCCTTGTGACGCCACTGCTTTCTACACACCCACATGCGCTGTCTGATGACGCGGACTAATTCCAGGACTGGTTCGCAAGTATAACACCTGTTCTGTGAATTGTAATGTCATTATGGTTAGGTTTGTTGTTTACCTTTCATTTACTGTTTATGACAAAGAGATCACGAATGCTGTGCTGTAGGCGCAAGTTGTTATGGTCACATGGGTCCACTTGGACTGCTTGTTTTTATCGCCTGACTGGCGATTGTTCTATCTTCTGTCCCCAGTTCCCTCCCCTCCCTTTTCGTTTCAATAGAGTTACAGATGTTCCTGTTGGGCTCCTCTGGCCCACAGTTTGGGTTCAAAAAATTAAGAAAATAGTTAGAACTGTGACATGTATTTTCTTGTTACACATTGTTTTTATTATCTGTGTTATGCAGGAGACATCTACTGGTGGCACCCCTGCTGGCTGGGACACGGGAGATCACCTACACGTTATTTGAGTTATCTTTTTTCTTCCCAAAAGCTAGGTATTGGTTAATATGACGCATACACAGACTTCGCTGCTCATGAAACGGGAGCATATAAAATTCTTGACCTGGAATGTAGAGGGCCTTAACAGACGACTTAAATGGAAAAAGTGCTGCAACATCTGAAGCGGCTTAAACCAGATGTGGCGGTGTTACAGGAAACACATTGGCGAGATGGGGACCCTAATACTATGAGAGATACTTGGTTTTCCGATTATATCTCAGCTTCTTATACTACTAAGCAATGCGGGGTGGTTCTCCTTATTAGTTAATCTTTACAATATACGGTTTTAGATAAAATGAGTGACCCGGAAGGGCACTATCTATTCATACAAATGCGACTGGAAGATGAAATTTATACCATAGCAACGTTATATGCCCCAACCGGTCCTAATAACACCTTTTTCACTGGTCTATGTTAAATTGCAAGATTGAGCTATGGGACACATAATCCTAGGTGGAGATTTCAACACCACTCTTAATCAGTCCTTAGACAAATCCGCTAATGCCACCCGCAATACGCCTTCAACTGCGCTTGCTTTACTGATTGACTCCTTAGATCTCACTGACCCATGGAGGTTTCAAAATCCGGTGGGTAGGGAATACACCTTCTACTCGCATCCACACCATACCTCTTCTAGGATTGATCTCTGGCTCATCCCCACTTCTTTGTTAGAGTTCATCGCTCCCGAATTGAAAATATTGCCATATCAGATCATGCTCCAACTTGGTTCACTCTGTCACTCTCCTCCCCAAGATTATCCTCCTTTAATTGGAGGTTCCCCTCCTACTTATCAGAATCTCCAGACTTTGTTGTTCCATGGACAACTTCTTTTTTAAATTATGTAGATGATAACAACCAAACACATAGAAGATGTCAATTTGTTTCGGGCTGCTTCTAAACCGGTGATGAGGGGCCATATAATCGCATATGTCGCAGCTAAACGTAAATTGTTGAACCAAAGGCTGCAGGACCTTAGTCTAGCAGTCTCCAGTTCTTATGCTGCAATGCTATCTAGTAATACTCCAGACACTCGTCAACTGTATACTGACACAAAGGCACTGTATGACTCCTTATGCACTGAAAAGGCGCAGTACTCATTAGATTATCAAAAAAATCGCTACTTCAGATGGGGTAATAAAGCCGGCAAATTACTAGCATCTGTGATAAGAAGCCAGCGAAAACCAACGCACATACCAAAAATAGTTTACAGATGCAGGCTCTTTGTTGTCTGCACCTGATATTGCTGCTTCGTTTTTAGATTACTATGCACGTTTATATACGGCTCCCACTGACAGTCCTTTGTTGGGTATGGACATTATTAAGAAGGTCGGAGCCCCGTCCTTGACAGATGATGAGGGTGAGGCGCTAGTAAGCACTATTTCAGAACAGAAACTTCGATTGGCTATTGGTCGACTGTCTAAAGGTAAAGCCCCGGGTCCTGATGGCCTTAGTGCTGATTATTATAAATTGTTGTCCCCGCAGTTGTTACCATTCTTACAAAATTTGTTCAATTCAATCCTCTCAGAAAGGGAACTCCCTTGTGGTTTCACACAAGCGGAATAATCTTATTACCTAAACCGGATAAAGACCCCACGCTGGTCATGTCCTATCGCCCCATTTCTCTCTTAAATCAGGACCTTAAGCTCTTTACAACTATAATAGCTCAAAGATTACAAGCTATATTGGCAAACATACTACATCCCTCCCAAAATGGCTTTGTTAAAGGCCGCTCATCAGTGCATAATATTCGACAGGTGGTGGACGCATTAACCCAATCTTTACATGGTTCGGGACACAATTCTTTATTGGTTAGTTGTGTCGTGAACAAAGCCTTTGACAGGGTGTCCTGGGCACACCTACTCCGAGTGTTGCATCTCCAAAATTTTGGGGTGGGATGCATTAGTTTATTCTGTAAGCTATATTCCTCTCCTACTGCTTTTCTGACTGTTAATGGCTTGAATACTTCAAACTTTTCTCTATCCCGTGGTACCAGACAGGGTTGGCCACTATCCCCTTTATTATTTAACTTCGCGCTAGGTCCCTTGATTAGATTGTTTCACTTGCACACTCCCTGGCGTGGGATTGAGTTGGGCCAACAAACATTAAAAGTCTCAGCATATGCAGATGATCTTCTTTTATACTTTACGAACCCCCAGGAAGCATTCCCAGGCTTCCTACACATATTGGATAATTTTGAGCAGATTTCTGGATTTATAATTAATAAAACAAAAACACACGCATTAGCCTTGCAGCCAGGTGCGAAAGATCATTGGTCAGAAGGCTTCCCATTTTTATGGGCAGACACTCCTCCATTAAATATCTTGGTTTAAACATAACAATAAAACCAGCTGATTTATATATGGCGAACTTTCCTGGGTTAATAGCGCACGTTATGTTAGATTTTAAACATTGGCGTCATTTACCATTGTCTTACACAGGTAGATGTTACTTAATTAAGATGGTATCATTTCCTAAGCTGTAATATGCCATACAAATGCTCCCCATTTTAACTGAAAAGACTCAGATTTAAAAATTATAAACAAGGCTATTAGTATTTAGTACATTTATTTGGTCAGGAAAAAAGACAAGAATATCATTATTTAAACTGAGCCAACCCCCTTCTTTGGGGAGTATAAATCTCCCTTGTATACGCAGCTACACCTTGGCGGCTAACTATCATTTTGCAGTGGATTGGCTTCACAACACTAGTAACTATGCCTGTACTGCCCTGGAGCAAGCCTCTTGCCCGGATATAGCTTTGCCTAGTTTGTTACACATGAAACCATCAAACCACCCCCCTACTGTATCTGATAACCTTTTACTTACTACTACTTGTACCGCCTGGCGTTTGGCTAGATCTGGTCTAAAACTATCAGCCTACAACACAATTTTTTGCTCCCTTTTCCCCACTGGCAATGTGTGTACTCCTTTGTTGTGGGGTTCTTCATTATCAAGGTCTTGGAATAAGAGGGGCCTTAGTTTAATTTTCCATACTTTGCAAAGGAATTGTTTGACATTACTACCACTTCCTTTGCTACGTGATAAATACCCAGATTTGTCTATACCGCTGTTTGTTTACTAGCAACTCCGCAGCCTTACCCGTAGTATGCTCTCTAAACTAACAGACAAAGACGCCTCCAATGAGTTTGATATTATGGTTGGAAATGCTACGGATAATGGGTGCTCAACCTCCTTGTTATATATGCACATTAAACAATGTATTAATCTGGAGAGTTTACAGACGGGAATGGCTAAATGGGTCGTTGATGTACCTGATGTTCCCATTGTGATACTTCTTGATGCTTTTACACGTCTTAATAAGACTTTAGTATCTGCATCTTACATGGAAATGCAATATAAACTATTACACCGAGCGTACTACACCACAAAACTACGCATATTAATGGGCGTTTCCACTGATTCGCACTGCTTTAAATGTGCGGCACCAGATGCGGATTTATTTCACTGCATGTGGAGTTGCCCAGAAGTGCATAAATTCTGGGTATTGGTGGGTCAACATATCAAAGACACATATGACATTATTATTACACTAACTCCTGAGTGGGCAATGTGGGATATATACACGTCCTCTGCTAGGAATAGACCAACATTGGGACAAAGGTTGTTTTTAGCTAAATTGGCAGCAGCTGTAAAGAAAACAATATTGTCTCAATGGATTTCACCAGACCCTCTGACATTATCTCTACTCCTGCCTATTGTGTCTTACCTTTTCTCAATGGATTGGCACAAATGTCTCTCAATAAAGAGAAGCGAGCTGAAATTTTTTTTAGTGTCTGGTTACCTCATATTCGTTCTCTGCCATTACCTGTCAAGGATTCATTGCGAAAGGCAATTTCATTAACATCTTGGTATAATTTGGAAATACTTGTCTCAGGTAGCCCTCCTTTCTGACTGAATGCCCATTATGCAATTGTTTATTGTTCCTCTTGTTTGTCTCTGTTTTTCTTCTTATCCTTCCACATAAGTAAGCCTTTGACTATGCTCTACATGAAATGAGTTATGCTGTTTGTAATGCATATTGCTTTTGTTTTATACCTTGCATTCCTACTGTTCATGTTTTCTGCATGACATGCACTCTGTTGTATAACATGTACAGCAGGGACGTGCAGTCAGGGGAGGCAGTGCCTCCCCTGTCATTAATGATTACAATAATACAAAGATACTTAAGACACATTCTGTGTCATAAGTATATGTTTTATATTATTATAATCAGTTTTACAATTTAAAAACATGCTTAAATAACTTTTGGAGGCACCCAGAGTGGTGCCTCCCGCAGACAATAATAAAGGGTAGGAAGCGGGGGGCGGGGCCAAGGAACGGGCAGTAAAAAAGCCCATTTAAAAAAGCGGGGTAAGCGGCACTAGTATAAGTGCCTCAGTGACAGGGGTGTGCTTTCAGCCCATATGAAAGCACGCCCCTGTAACCGATGCATATATGATTGGGCACCAGAATCACAGCTATCCCTGGGGTCCAGCCCACTCTCCTCCCCGAGAGAGGCCCCTGCTCCAGTGCACCTGTTCCCCTGCTCACCTCTCACTGATTGCCGGTAACGGGGGTAGCCGCTCTCACTGACATTACTCCAGGTACGGGGGGCGCCGCAGCCCAACATACTCGAGCCTCCACCATCCTCGTCTTGTGAACTATGCGCTCCGTCCCTCCACAGGTCAGTGACTGTCCCCGCTGTCAGCAGCGCTGCCAGCCGGATGGTGTGTATAACCCGCCATCTCCCAGAGTCTGTGCTGAGCGCTGCCGTGTACTGACCATGGGCTGCCGTGCGCTCTGTGTTTCAGATAGCAGAGCAGCCCATGGTCAGTACACGGCAGCGCTCAGCACTGAGATTTGCGCACTGTGCCGGGATATAAGGGGTTAAAGGAGGGGGGGGGGGTGATTACTGTGTGTCTGCAGGGGGGTGGTGATTACTGCAGTGCATATGTGCCGAGGTATACGGGGGGGGGGGGGGGGGGGGGGCGCTGCTGATTACTGCATATGTGCCAGGGTATAAGGGGAGGGGGCGATTAGGTGATTACTGTAGGTCTGCCGGGGGGAGGGGAGATTACTGCAGTGCATATGTGCTGGGGTATAAGGGGGGGGGGGGGGTGATTACTGTGTGTCTGCAGGGGGGTGGTGATTACTGCAGTGCATATGTGCCGAGGTACACGGGGGGGGGGGGCGCTGCTGATTACTGCATATGTGCCAGGGTATAAGGGGAGGGGGTGATTACTGTAGGTCTGCCGGGGGGAGGGGAGATTACTGCAGTGCATATGTGCTGGGGTATAAGGGGGGGGGGGGGTGATTACTGTGTGGCTGCAGGGGGGTGGTGATTACTGCAGTGCATATGTGCCGAGGTATACAGGGGGGGGGGGGGGGGGGGGCGCTGCTGATTACTGCATATGTGCCAGGGTATAAGGGGAGGGGGTGATTAGGTGATTACTGTAGGTCTGCCGGGGGGAGGGGAGATTACTGCAGTGCATATGTGTAAGGGGGGGGGGGGGGGGGGGTGATTACTGTAGGTCTGCCGGAGGAAGGGGGGGTGGTTACTGCACTTGTGTGCTGGGGTATGAGGGGAGGGGTGGGGGGATTACTGCATATTTGCTGGGGTGTAAGGGGAGGGGGTGATTACTGTGTGTCTGCTGGGGGGGGGAGGAGAGTGAGTGAATACTGCATATGGGCTGGGGTTTAAGGGGTGATTACTGTGTGTCTGCTGGGGGGGGGGGGAGAGTGAGTGAATACTGCATATGGGCTGGGGTTTAAGGGGTGATTACTGTGTGTCTGCCGGGGTACAAGGGG
Organism: Pseudophryne corroboree; assembly: GCF_028390025.1. Classification (NCBI taxonomy): domain Eukaryota; kingdom Metazoa; phylum Chordata; class Amphibia; order Anura; family Myobatrachidae; genus Pseudophryne; species Pseudophryne corroboree. Next base: position 544,194,513 of record NC_086445.1, read on the forward strand.
AGGGGGGGTGATTGCTGCATACGTGCTGGGGTATAAGGAGAGGGGGGGGGTGATTACTGCGTGTGTGCCTGGGTATAAGAGCAGGGGACGATTACTACCGCTGTCTCAATCAACTGACCTGCCGCTGTAATCCTGCTTCCAGGCAGACCCTCCACTGCTCTCTTTAACTTCGGGCACCTCTGCTGCCCAGGCCCTGGCTGCTATTACTCCCCAGACTTCTCAGGCATTGGTGACAGTATCAGATGGGGAATTAGCTGTGGGGGCGGTGACTTTAGCAGGCACTGGCAGCTGGCATGGGCAGCAGTACAGTAGCGGGCACTGGCGGCGGCCATAGTGGTGGTGGTAATGGGCATGCCTCACCAGCCACTGACCTCACTGCACGCCACTGATGTACAGTTCTCTAATAAAATATTTGAAAAATAAAGTAATACTTACCTGGACCCAGAGACCAGTGATCTGGTGAAGGCAGCTGGTCATCTGATCGCTGTGGTACTCGGTAAGCGGATTAGGGGGTTCGCAGGGTGCGGTGGTTGTAGCTGTCGTTGCCTGTGCGTGCGCTGAAGTGTATGAAGAGGATTTGCAGGGACAGAGCTTTTTTTGCAAGCTCTCTCACTGCATGCGATATTTGACACAAACAAGCTATTCAAATATCGCATTGCAGGTTTGGGCAAATATATCACATCTCATCTACATCCTAGATGCAGATTCTGATAAATATGCCCATTAATGTTAATTCTAGCTGTAATTTTTAGCTATCAACGTACTGTACAGTATATGCGGTGTGGTATATTTTTTCAGCAATCATTGACTGTGTTGACATGCCAACATAGTCTTAATGTCAATATTGGACATGTTCATAAAGTTGACATTAACCATATTGACATTCAGCATGTCTACATTATTTTTATTTTATTTTTTTTACTGTTTTTCTGTCCCTAAACATGATTAAAACATTATCACTAACCCTAATGGTAACTGCAAAACTAACCCTGATGGTAACCTTAATGTTAACCCAAGCTCTATCTGTAATCCTAACCCTAAAGGTAGCCGTAATGCTAACCGGAATGGCAAACCTAACCTGAAAGCTAACCTTTACACTAAGCCTAATTAAAATGTTGACATTATGACAATGTCAACAGTTTGCAGATGTTGACATTAATGATGTTGACATTTTAAACATGTTGCCATTATCAATGTCAACCTTCTGCTGTCAATATTGACTTTCTAAACAGACATTCTGGGTGGTATTCAACTGATTATCGTGCCTGATCACCCGTCTAAAATGACGGGAGATCGCAGGGGCAATATTCAATTGCATCTATTTTGGTCTGATGGCGCCAGTAGAGGTTGGTTTAGCCGTGGAAAGCAGCTAAATCCGACCAAAGATTTTGGCGTGCTCGCAAAAAGTACCGTTTGGGCGCCCAAACTGGTCACTTTTCGCGCATTTCAGCTTGCCACCACCAAAGGGTGTGAGCTGAAATGCAAGCACCGGCAGCCATAGAGCCCGAATGGAGCTGCAATTGAATTGTTCCATTTGGGCGCTATCTAGTGGCTGCCGGTGGGATAAGAATTGAATCTCGCCCTCTGTAAACTGTATATGCAATGCTTGAGTAATTGACTATACAGTTGTGATCCACCATCTTTATTTTTTATTTACCCGTAGGCAAAATGTTTTGATTATTATTTAGGGTTCCATTGAGGGTTGACGTATGTCATTTTTTTTGCATTAGATACTAATTTCTGTGCTGCACATGTGCAGTTAAAACATATATATATCTATATATAGTATATATATATTTGTGCAAAACAGGGGCAGACAAGGGCAATGAGAGTTTAGTGGAGAACAGTAAAGCCGAGTTCACATAATTGCAAGACAATAAGATTTGAATGCATCTGCAAAAGTACCTGTTAAGGTGCTGGAGGTGTGTAATGTGCAATGATAATTACTATCAGCAGTAATATCTAGCTTTTTCTGATTTGATTGATTGATTGATTGATTGACTGCTTACATTGCTCTAGCTGATTGCATATTGATCCACTGAACTCACTGGCGGCCCTCAATATGCATCACTTGACATTTCTATGTAATTTCTATACCTCAATAACCCAGGTTATTGCCGGGTATACAAGGGTCGCATTCCTACAGGACACATTCCTACAATATAGTGTATCAACATATAGATGTTTTTCAACATGAAAGTAAATACACTTTTTACTCATATGTGTTTTCCCAACATCCATTTGGAACATATACAGTCCTTCTCTAGGTGTCACAATCCGGGTATCTGGACGCCATTTCTTACCTATCAGATGCCTCCTAAGGCTGGCTCAGCGCTCCAGGACCGGATCCCATCTGTTATCCTGATGTGCACATTCCTGCATCCTCTCCTGTTTCTCTGTACGCAGTCACAGTAACGCCTTATACATCTGGCATGGTGTCTCCCGCGGCCTCCGCCGCCGTCCCTGAGCTTCTGCATTCAGAGTGGCGATTACGTCAGCCGCGGCCTCCGCTGTGTCCGCGTGGTCGGATGTGCATCTGTCAGCCTGGCGTCTCCTGTCTCCGGTGGCCGGCGCCGCCATTACTGTTTTCCAGACCACATGGATTACAATCCAAACTTCCCTCCAAGTGTCTGCATGGGCGCAGTCATCTTGGATTCTGTCAGCTGATCTTTCCTACCAATCCGTTGTCAGTATTATTAATTTGCATAATTGCCTAGCCAATGCCTTCCTTGCTGCAGGTATAAATAGGTTGTGCCAGTGCAAGGAAGGCGTCAGTGCTTTGGTTGTCAAACCTAGTTCCAGTTTGTCTCTCTCCTGTGATTGTCTTCCAGGTTCCAGCTCCTGTGTCAATCCTTCCACTACAGAGACCCGCACCAGCATTCCATCTGCGGTGTAGCCTGACTCTCCGATTCATTCTGGACTCACCTGTTTCCAGCTACAACAATCACCTGCTTCCAGCCCAGCTTCCAGCAGTGTACAGCTTCTCTTAAAGGGCCGGTGTACCAGCATTCCATCTGCGGTGTAGCCTGACTCTCCGATCCATTCTGGACTCACCTGTTTCCAGCTACAACAATCACCTGCTTCCAGCCCAGCTTCCAGCAGTGTACAGCTTCTCTTAAAGGGCCGGTGTCCTTTCTGCAGTTTACCTCTCTCCACCGGTCTTATTATTTCTCCGTTCTCAAATTCTACATTTCATCTATATTGCATCGCTCTCAAGCTTTATTTACTATTTAACTGGTTCCAGCCAGTATCTACTCCGTGCCAACACCTGTCTGGTTCTAACCAGTACCCACAGCAGCATTTTATCTACAGCAGTCCAGCTTTCCCTGGAACACCAGCTGGTACGACCCTGGGCTTTCCTCATTGCTACAGTTGAGCCTGGTAAGGACTTTCCAACTTGCAGATAATAAGAACTGTCTCATACCACCAGAGCTCTGTGGCCCCTGCCACCCTGTAGTACCCAGGAACTGTATTATTATTTCTCTGCTGATTTTTATGTTCTTTTACTGCTACTGTGATGCATGGAGTTTGTCATAAATAAACATCATTGACTTTTATTCCTGGTTGTCGTGGTCACGCCTTCGGGCAATTCTTCTATATGTCTAGGGGTCTGATACAACCTGCCAGGTTCCATTACACCTCAGCCCCTACAACTGAGGCTGCCTCCCGTCAGCTCAGGCCCTCAGTTGTGACAGTAAGCACTGACCTAATGAATCCAGCCGGGGACCAGGATCAAGCGGCCAGGCCAATGCAAGAACTGGCAGCCCAACTTGAACATCAGGAGGCTGCACAGGGCCACATCATCCGCTGTCTCCAGGATCTCTCTACTCGGCTGGATGGGATTCAGACAACCCTCCGTGGATCAGACGCGTCCGGTGCGTCAACCACAGTGACTCCAACTATAACCCCACCCACCTTACCCGTTTCTGCTCCACGTCTTCATCTTCCAACGCCAGCAAAATTTGACGGATCTCCAAGATTCTGCAGGGGATTTCTCAACCAGTGTGAGATTCAGTTTGAGCTACAACCCGGCAATTTTCCCAGTGACCGTATAAAAATTGCCTACATCATCTCTCTTCTCAGTGGCTCAGCCCTTGACTGGGCATCACCGTTATGGGAGAGGTCCGACACCCTGCTATCTTCTTACACTGCATTCGTGTCAACATTCAGGCGCATCTTCGACGAGCCAGGCCGGGTAACTTCAGCTTCGTCTGAGATTCTCCGTTTACGCCAGGGATCACGTACTGTAGGACAATATCTTATACAGTTCCAGATCCTGGCATCTGAACTGGCATGGAACGACGAGGCCCTGTATGCTGCATTCTGGCATGGTTTATCCGAGCGTATTAAAGATGAGTTAGCTACCAGAGACTTACCCTCCAAGTTAGATGAGCTAATCTCACTTTGTACGAAAGTTGACTTACGTTTCAGAGAGAGAGCAACTGAGCGTGGAAGATCATCTGCTCCAAAATCTTCTGCTCCTCCTCCTCGCCAACTGTCACCAACTAAAGATGAACCCATGCAAATTGGCCGTTCCCGTTTAACTCCTGCTGAGCGCCGAAGACGTCTCTCTGAGTCTCTCTGTCTGTATTGTGCAGCTCCGTCTCACACTATTAATGCCTGTCCCAAACGTCCGGGAAAACTCCAAATCCTAGCTCGCCAAGGAGAGGGCCGGCTAGGAGTAATGATCTCCTCTCCATCTCCTCAAGATTGTAATCTCCCAGTCTCGCTTCAAGTTGCTCAACGTTATCAAAACGTCATTGCCCTCCTGGATTCCGGAGCAGCTGGGAACTTTATTACCGAAGCCTATGTTAAACGGTGGTCCCTACCCACCGAGAGACTTCCTTCCTCCTTTTCCTTAACTGCCGTGGATGGCAGTAACATTTTTGATACAGTTATTGCTCTAAGGACTCTACCAGTTCGTCTGAGAGTGGGAGTTCTTCATTCCGAACTTATTTCACTTTTAGTGATTCCAAGAGCCACACATCCTGTGGTCCTGGGCCTTCCATGGCTCCGTCTTCACAATCCTACAATTGATTGGACGACTACGCAAATTCTGGCATGGGGTCCCTTTCCCGCTCATGGGAGCAAGAAAATGAGTCAGAGTCTTCAGACAAGCATCCTATTATAAATCCGTTGGCATTCTCCACGGTAGGGATGGACTCTACGCCCCCATCAGGGAAAAGTTTTGTGAAGCCGACACTAAGGAAGAAGCTCATGCATTGGGCCCATGCTTCCCGCTTTGCCGGACATACAGGTATCCAAAAAACCCTGGAGTTTATCTCTAGGTCCTATTGGTGGCCAACTCTGAAAAAGGACGTTTTGGAGTTTATTGCATCTTGCCCAAAGTGTGCTCAACATAAAGTATCCCGCCAGTCGCCTGCGGGGCAACTGGTTCCACTATCTGTTCCCCGTCGACCATGGACCCATTTGTCGATGGATTTTATTACAGATTTGCCCATGTGCAACAAGTTTAATACCATCTGGGTGGTAGTTGACCGGTTCACCAAGATGGCACACTTCATTCCTCTCACCGGTCTTCCGTCAGCTTCCAAGTTGGCTCAAGTATTCATACAAGAGATCTTCCGACTCCACGGTCTTCCTGAAGAAATTATCTCAGATCGAGGAGTTCAATTCACAGCCAAATTCTGGCGAAGTTTATGTCAAGTCCTCCAAGTCAAGCTAAAGTTTTCCACGGCTTACCATCCTCAGACCAATGGTCAAACCGAGAGGGTGAATCAGGACTTGGAGGCCTTCCTCCGCATCTATGTGTCCTCCTCTCAAGATGACTGGGTTCAATTACTTCCCTGGGCCGAGTTCTGTCATAACAACCAGTATCATTCTTCATCTGCTTCAACACCATTCTTTACTAACTTTGGATTCCACCCTAAAGTCCCTGAGTTCCAACCGCTTCCAGAAACTTCTGTTCCCGCAGTGGATATCACCTTGCATCAGTTTGCCAATATCTGGAAGAGCGTACGATCAGCTCTGCTCAAGGCATCGTTCAGGTACAAGAAGTTTGCGGATAGGAAGCGTCGAGCAGTTCCTGCTCTCAAGGTGGGTGATCGGGTATGGTTATCCACAAAGAATTTGAGGTTAAGAGTTCCCAGTATGAAGTTTGCACCTCGCTATATCGGTCCTTTCAAGATTGAACAAGTCATCAATCCTGTTGCTTACAGACTCCAGTTGCCTCCCTTCTTAAAAATACCCAGGACATTCCATGTTTCCCTGTTGAAACCGCTAATCTTGAATCGGTTTCATTCCTCACTTCCTCCAACTCCGAAAGTCCAAACTCAACGAGGCGTTGAGTATGAAGTAGCCAAGATCCTGGACTCACGTCACCGTTACGGTCAACTTCAGTATCTTATTGACTGGAAGGGTTATGGCCCTGAGGAACGTTCATGGACCAATGCTTCTGATGTCCATGCTCCTGCCTTGGTCCGGAGATTCCATTCCAAGTTTCCTCAAAAGCCAAAGAAGTGTCCTGGGGCCACTCCTAAAGGGGGGGGTGCTGTCACAATCCGGGTATCTGGACGCCATTTCTTACCTATCAGATGCCTCCTAAGGCTGGCTCAGCGCTCCAGGACCGGATCCCATCTGTTATCCTGATGTGCACATTCCCGCATCCTCTCCTGTTTCTCTGGACGCAGTCACAGTAACGCCTTATACATCTGGCATGGCGTCTCCCGCGGCCTCCGCCGCCGTCCCTGAGCTTCTGCATTCAGAGTGGCGATTACGTCAGCCGCGGCCTCCGCTGTGTCCGCGTGGTCGGATGTGCATCTGTCAGCCTGGCGTCTCCTGTCTCCGGTGGCCGGCGCCGCCATTACTGTTTTCCAGACCACATGGATTACAATCCAAACTTCCCTCCAAGTGTCTGCATGGGCGCAGTCATCTTGGATTCTGTCAGCTGATCTTTCCTACCAATCCGTTGTCAGTATTATTAATTTGCATAATTGCCTAGCCAATGCCTTCCTTGCTGCAGGTATAAATAGGTTGTGCCTGAGCAAGGAAGGCGTCAGTGCTTTGGTTGTCAAACCTAGTTCCAGTTTGTCTCTCTCCTGTGATTGTCTTCCAGGTTCCAGCTCCTGTGTCAATCCTTCCACTACAGAGACCCGCACCAGCATTCCATCTGCGGTGTAGCCTGACTCTCCGATCCATTCTGGACTCACCTGTTTCCAGCTACAACAATCACCTGCTTCCAGCCCAGCTTCCAGCAGTGTACAGCTTCTCTTAAAGGGCCGGTGTACCAGCATTCCATCTGCGGTGTAGCCTGACTCTCCGATCCATTCTGGACTCACCTGTTTCCAGCTACAACAATCACCTGCTTCCAGCCCAGCTTCCAGCAGTGTACAGCTTCTCTTAAAGGGCCGGTGTCCTTTCTGCAGTTTACCTCTCTCCACCGGTCTTATTATTTCTCCGTTCTCAAATTCTACATTTCATCTATATTGCATCGCTCTCAAGCTTTATTTACTATTTAACTGGTTCCAGCCAGTATCCACTCCGTGCCAACACCTGTCTGGTTCTAACCAGTACCCACAGCAGCATTTTATCTACAGCAGTCCAGCTTTCCCTGGAACACCAGCTGGTACGACCCTGGGCTTTCCTCATTGCTACAGTTGAGCCTGGTAAGGACTTTCCAACTTGCAGATAATAAGAACTGTCTCATACCACCAGAGCTCTGTGGCCCCTGCCACCCTGTAGTACCCAGGAACTGTATTATTATTTCTCTGCTGATTTTTATGTTCTTTTACTGCTACTGTGATGCATGGAGTTTGTCATAAATAAACATCATTGACTTTTATTCCTGGTTGTCGTGGTCACGCCTTCGGGCAATTCTTCTATATGTCTAGGGGTCTGATACAACCTGCCAGGTTCCATTACACCTCAGCCCCTACAACTGAGGCTGCCTCCCGTCAGCTCAGGCCCTCAGTTGTGACACTAGGTAAGTTCCTTAATTCAAATTGTGCATGCAGGGACGTATCTACCTATTGGCCAGGATGGCACTCGCCAGGGGCACCAGCAGAGATGGGGTGCCGCCCAGTGGTGCCAGCCGTGTCCAGTAGGTAGCAGCTGAATCCGTTCAACAAGGGAATCTAATGCGTTTCATCCTTTAGGACTTCATCAAGACCCCTTGATGAAGTCCTAAAGGACGAAACGCCTTGAGTTCCTTGTTGATCTCCATTGATACTAAGATAAGTCTGATCTCCTGTAATATAATATGCTGAATTTGTAATTATTATTATTATTTTTAATTCTTTTTTTTTTAATTCTTTACATATTTTTATTGTTGTACTTTTTGCTCTCTTGTGTATTAAATTTGTTTTATATACTTTTATTGGCTCTTAAAGTTATGCAATTTTTTTTAAATATTACCATAGCATAGTGTATTTTCTTTATATTTCTAAATAACACTAGTCGCCATCACCCCTACCCCCTTTTTTTCTACACACATCACAGTACTATACCGGTACTGTACTTCTTAGGGGTTGGCTGACACTCGAATGTTGCTGGGGTGTGTATTTTATGGTATTCTAGTCAAATAGGCTATTTTTTATTCATATTTCTTTTCCTTGGATGTTATCCTATCTATCTATCTATCTATCTATCTATCTATCTATCTATCTATCTATCTATCTATCTATCTACTGCTCCAACGGTGGCACTCAGGACTTTCATACAAAAATTACAAGACATGGCTCTTCAAATGGCAACGTTTCAGCGCTGTCCAGCGCTTTTATCAAGCCTCACAGCACTGGACAGTGCTGAAATGTTGCCATATGAAGAGCCATGTCTTGTCATTTTTGTATGAAAGTCCTGAGTGCCACCGTTGAAGCAGTATATTTCGTGGAGCCGTGCAGGCTCACATGTGGAGGGCACCAGATGCATTTGTTAAGTTGTACCCGTGGCGTGCCAGAGCTTGGGGAGATATAGCAGGGGAGGAGGCAGATGGCGGTGGCGGCAGTGCAAGGAGGAGGAGGCTGTGGTCGGTGGCACTGCGGATCCTATGACCGTGGCGATACTATTTCAAAGATTTGAAATAGTAGCGCCGTGGTCATAAGAGCAAGAGCTCGATGCGGCGGTGGGGGCAGACTGACTCAGTGCTCGAAGAAGTGCTGGTATGCCACACCATTGTATACCAGCCCACTTCGAGCACTGGAGATATAGAAATAGTATCGCCGCGGTCATAGGATCCGCAGTGCCGCCGACCACAGCCGCCTCCACCTTGCACTGCCACCGCCACCCTCTGCCTCCTCCCCTGCTACACCGCTGCCGCCCTCAGTCCTTCTCTGCACCTCTGCCTCCTCTGCACCATGCCAACCACAGCCTCCTCATCCAACGCACTGCAGACCACAGCATCATCAGCACCGCCATTGCTAAATAGATAATCTTACCCTGCTGCCTTTCTCTCTCCCTAGTCCCTACTGTATGTCCTTGCTGTCCCTTTCTCTCCCTCTCCCTACTGTCACTTTCCCTGTCCCTCTCCCTATGTCCCTGCCGTCACTTTCCCTGTCCCTCTGTCACTCTCCCTGTCCCTCCTGTCACTCTCCCTGAATTTTTGTCTCATTCCACGTGGCATAATGGGAATTCTGGCTGATTCTTTGTGCTATAATGTGAATTTCGGCTCATTCTGCGTGCTATAGTGTGAATTTCAGCTCATTCTGCGTGCTATAGTGTGAATTTCAGCTCATTCTGCGTGCTATAATGTGAATTTTGGCTCATACGTGTGGTATAATGTGAATTTCGGCTCATACTGTATGCTATAATGTGAATTTTGGCTCATACCGTGTGGTATAATGTGAATTTCGGCTCATACTGTGTGCTATAATGTGAATTTTGGCTCATACCGTGTGGTATAATGTGAATTTCGGCTCATTCTGTGTGCTATAATGTGAATTTTGGCTCATACCGTGTGGTATAATGTGAATTTCGGCTCATTTTGTGTGCTATAATGTGAATTTCAGCTCGTACCATGTGGTATAATGTGAATTTTGGCTCATACCATGTTGTATAATGTGAAAGGGTCACCAGCACTAGATAGTATAAGGGGTCCTACTATTGTGGTGCATAATGCATATAAGGGGTATATGGTGTGGTAAACTACACTGAAGGACACGCCCCCCATTTAATGGCCATGCCCCCTTTTCCGAAATGATGCGCGCATAATTGCAACCTTCACTTTTCCATACCCCCACTTCAAAATTTCCATTTCGACCTCTGTATATATATATCAAAAAACATTCAGACTGGAACTACACTCAACAAAATAGATGGTCCGGTGCCCTCAGTGTGAGGTGTATACAATGATTGTTCCCCCGTTGCTGGGGGAGACAGAAGCGACACTCCAGAGATTTAGTGAAGAAGTTAAATTTATGTTCAATGCACCAAAAATACACAGACGTTTCGGGGCTCGCATGTCCCTTCTTCTGGAGTACCGCTTCTATCTCCCCGAGCAATAGGGGATGGGGGAACCTTTAGATACACCCCTGTGTGCATGTTCAAACCTTGCTGGTGGTAGTCAGTGTCACATATGAGGACAGGTGGTAGGTATGCTGACATACAGTACCTAATGAATGGAAGATGTAGTACAGCAATAATAGCAAGAAATGCTGGATACAAAATGATTAAGTCTCCTGAAAATGTGACATTTTTCTATCCCCCTTATTTTGTAATTTTTCCAGTGTCAATGTGACGTTTTGGTTTGTGATCCCTTTATTAATGTCAGCACTGTCCTAGGTTAGTAAAAACCAGGGGCGTACTATTGTGAATCTAAACAAATCACATTTTTATTAATACACAAATATAGGTGGACATTATTTATTAGCTTTAACTGGGTATGGGGACTAACGTCTTCCACTTCACGACTACTTATGTAGTAGAAGAGAAACATAACATTACCACTGTGTTCCTGCATTTAACCCTGTACCTACCTGCTGTTACCAATAAAACCAGCATCCTGGTTAAGGATTGTGTGGCCTAAAGGTGGGTACACACTAGGCGATGTGCTCCACAAGCGACATCGCCTAGTGTGTCCCTTCCCAGCCGGGCATACACACTGTGAGATATCGCTAGCGATATCGCACAGTGACGTCATGCCGAGGCCGGGCTGTACATGCAGCTTTGGAGTCCAAATTGAGCTGCTTGTGCGACCGACACCGTGGGTTGTTAACGACCCACGGGGCCGCGCATTGGCTGTCGTCAGCTGCATACATACTGGGTGATATAGTAAACAATATCGCTCAGGAGGGGGAAAATTAGCGAAATCGTTTACTGTATCGCTAAGTGTGTATTCACCTTTACAGTCACTGTGCATCTATTGTGACCACCACCCCAATATGCTATATAAAATCAGAGGGGTATCATCATATATTTATACATTTCTGCATTTAATATTTGATCAAGATTTTAGGAAGAAATAAGTTGAATAAAAATGCTTTCAGTATGTATATTTTTTTTTAAATGTCTGTCCATTTTATACAGTGTGCATAAAGATCTTGTCTTTAGCAACAGTCTAATTGTAACATTTTTCCTTTTTAGAAGACAGCCATAAAGGACCGTTACTGATTGGATTTGCAGTTCCAGTGGCTACTATCTTGTTTTTCATTATATGTTTAGCATTCTGGTATAATGCAACCAAAAAAGTGAAGACACCCAACGTATTGGTAAGTTTGGCATGAGTTCTGAGAACAAAGTTTTAATGAAAAGTTATGACTACAAAGTGAGATTAATGGGGGGTTTTTCCAGCTGCCTCCAGAGTACATGGGAAAATGCACACTTATTGACATTAAAGACGAAAACAACTAAATTAAAAAAAAAAAAAAACCCTGCAGTTAGTACATAATGTACAGTTTTGTCTGGGTAATTTACACCTTTATAACGGTTGTAACAAATTGGGTAATGGACTTATGGTGGTACTGAATAATAATAATTAAAATAAATAAGTGGTAGATGAGAGCAATTAGTACAAATGCTACATCTGTTGAACTTGCTGCTCTCGGTTAACTTGGTCTGTTCTAAGATGTAAAAAAAAATATATATATATATGTGTGTGTGTATGTATATATGTATATATATATATATATATGTATGTATATATATATACTCGAGTATAATTCGACCCGAATATAAGCCGAGGCACCTAATTTTACCACAAAAACCTGGGAAAACTTATTGACTCGAGTATAAGCCTAGGGTGGGAAGTGCAGCTCTAGCCGTACACAGCCCTCATAGTGCCAGATATGCCCTCATACTGCCAGATATGCCCCCACAGTGCCAGATGTGCCAGATATGCCCTCAATCTGCCAGATATGCCCCACAGTGCCAGATATGCCCTCATGCTGCCAGATATGCCCCACAGTGCCAGATGTGCCAGATATGCCCCACAGTGCCAGTTACTTACCCTCCGTCGCTCCCGCGCTGTCTTCTGAAGGAGGGACACGGAGGGCACAGCGCGCGGCTCTCCTGTGTCCCTCCTGCGTCTCCGGTGGCAGCGGCCACTGCCGCCGGAGACGCAGGAGGAACACAGTAGAGCACGCTGTGCCCTCCGTGTCCCTCCTAAATACTGACTCGAGTATAAGCCAAAGTGGCTTTTTCAGCACAAAAAAAAGTGCTGAAAAAGTCGGCTTATACTCGAGTATATACAGTATATATTTATTCTCAGGAACCACTGCTATTCTGCTAAGACAGCTATGTATGTACTGACTGCAGCGTGCACAGAAGTATAGACTTGCCCTCTAATTATCACAGCTCACATCACAAATCATATTCTACTGAGGTTTTCCCCAAGTACAGTCAAGGAAGAATGAATGTCATATTTACTGTATAGTAATCTCATAAAATCATAAGCATGTGACAGTTGATGTTGCTTGCTGAATGGCTTTTTTATGTTTTATTGAGTTGTGTGATTGGGGGGTAGATGTAACAAATGTCGTTATGGGGGAGACGCTGTATGTGTATATGTGTATGTATGTATATGTGCTATAATTTCTTCACCCCCATGTATGGAGGAGATGTGTGCCCAGAGACAGGGGAGCTACTGTAGGCGGCCCATCTATATCGGTGCTGCTATTTTCAAGATAGCACAGCAATGTTGTTGGCAATGAATGGTCGGTCAGTAGCACTGACCGTTCTGACATCTGCAGCTAGCGATTCCGACAGCTGCAGGTGTCATTGCCCATACACCAAAGCCAGGAATAGTGCTGTCCCTGGCTGCGGCGGATGATGGCTACAGGCTGCGTGTGAGATCTCGCAGTAGTAGTGAGATCTCATACATGCGCACTAGAGCCGGCCTTGGTGAGACACAGCACATCAGCACTAGGCTGATGCACTGCGGGGCACAGGCAATGATTGCCAAAGGGGGCATTTCAATCTTCTGCTTCAGCATCCACTATGTTAATACATCTCGGCGCTGCAGTAAAGAGGTGAAGCAGGAAGCGTTATACCCGCTTGGTTCTCCCACATAATGTAGAAAAGTATTCCGTTGTAGCATGGTGTCTTCTGTGTTCAATGGTCTAGCAAATAGCCATTGTGCCTGTATCTATCAATGCTATTGCGCCCCGCTAAACTAACAAATTGTACTGTTGTTAGTGGCCAGAATGTGAGGAAAACTAGACAGGGTAGGAGTTTTACTGGATAGTAGGGATGGCCATCGATGATTCCAAATCATCAATGGCTTATGGCCACTGGTGAACAGATGGTTTCCCGCCATTGATGGTACAGAACCACCCAATTTTTTTTTTTTCTACAAGGTGTCGAGACACAGCATAGCTTCGCCCCTGACACCCTTGAAGCTGCGCACCCAGGTTCTGATTGGCCCACAGACAATTCAGTGAAAAGACAGGAATCATCATTGGTTGATGAAACCATTGATGGTCATCCATTGCATAGTATGCAACTGTTGATGGTCACTTGCCATTTCACGTCAAATGATAACCATTGATGGTAGCCGCACTGATGACCATCCCTACTGGATAGTCTCTGAATGAACTGCAATCACAGTGGTAAATTATGATGATCTGGAGGGCCTGGACTGTATCAGGTGTTTGATGCTTCACATAGGGCATGATTTTGAGCCGGATACATCTTAAGAAGCAGATGCATTTTCTGATTTCACAATTGTGATGTGTCTGCAGTAGCAAGTAGTTGCACCTGCATCAGATCTTAAGAGTACAGGGACTAACATCAAGAAGACGTTTCTGTGTGGAGAATATTCAAATGCATAGAGTGTTTCATGGGAGTGTTGTGGGCATGTAGCCGGACTTCCGATCTTGGTGTTCAGGCAAATCTTTTGCACCCAGCATGGAACCAGTGCAAATCAGATACTAATGATAACAGCTGAAGAAAGGATGCAGAAAGACAGTATGCAATACAACCAGGATACATGAAATTGACAGACAAATAGCATAATTAGCATATCTCAGGGAGTAATTCAGAGTGGATTGCTGCAGCGACAGCAGTCTGAAGCCCTTTGTGGAGTGCACTCACGCACCCTGGGAGGAGGAGTGAGATGCTAAAAGCATCTCAGGGCTGCGATCACCTCTGCCTGAGCTGCTGCGACCCAGGTTGCGGCGAGTAGCCGCCTGCCAGCGCAGCTAGCTACTCAGCGGGTACAAATGCATTGTCGCCATGCAATGCTTTTGCACCCGTTTGGGGGAAGGGGGGTGTAGGGCCTGTCAGAGTAAATGATCGTAGATGTGCTAAATTTTGCACATCTATGATCAGATTTGAATTACCCCCTTAGTCCGTAGGATACAGTGGCTGGACTCAAATTCAGACATGGCTGCATCCAACTTAGAAACAGGTCCATAATGTACATTTGGCATGCAGTGTAAACTATGGTGATTCTGATGCACATAGTACCCCCCTCCTCCCCCACCCCACCCCTTCACCTACCACACAGCATTATGTCCTTACCATCTTACATATGCCCCTAACTCTACATCACTTTGTTAAATATGCCTCCAAAACAAAATTTCCACGTCATACATGATCCCATTGTTATTTTGGGGGGTTGGCAACTAACACTGTCAGACCACATCTGTATGCAATCATTAGCTGGAAATATACAAACTGATGTGTGTGGCTTACTATTGTTTTGAGTGGGATACATCGTGAAGTGTGTGATGCAATATACACATGTATATACACTTTTCTGCATATTTCTTTTGCCTCCAGCATTAAATGAAACCCATTGTTCCGAACGCATTCATTGCTGTCTATTTTCATTATCTGTGGCTATAACACATGTAATACCATTGTATCTAAAGTATGAAAAACATAGCTATGTGTCATTTTCGAAAAAACAGAAAAAAACAATGTTTTAAACTGCATGAAGATACAGTGTGTAAAACCCACTGTATTTATAACCAGTTATTTATATAATGCACACACATTCCACAGCGCTTTACAGAGAATATTCCTGTCATTCACATCAGTCCCTGCCCCAGTGGAGCTTACACTCTATGTACCCTACCGCATACACTCTAGGGTTCATTTTTGTCGGGAGCCTATCAGTATACTTTCAGAATGTGAGGGGAAGCAGGAGTGCCTGGAGGAAACCCACGCAAGCACAAGGAGAATATATAAACTCCACACAGTTAGGGCCCTGGTGGGAATTGAACCCAAGACCTCAGTGCTGCGAGGCAGTAATTCTAACCATTACACCATCCGTGCTGCCTCCCAATCAAGTTTCCTATAACTGGAAACCTCTTAAGACTTGTGTAAATTAACACAAATATTAGAAAGTAGCAAATCATTTATGATGATCATACAATTTTTGTTATACAACTAACATTCATTTTCTAAATGTATTTTTTTTTTTCAATAGGATTTTCCAGTAAAAGAAAGCAATTATTCAATAATGCTTTGGTTCACAGAAAGTGAACACGGACCTAGAGAGTATAATGAAATGGATCAAGTGTCATCGGTTTTACTTGTGCAATATAGTGAGACAGGTGTCATTGAGAAAGATTATCCGATAAGTAGTTACATGCAGCGACGTACTATGCAAGATAACATAAATAAGACTGGTAATTCTGCACACCGTGATTATACGTCCTCCAACAGTGATAAGTCTTCCTCGGACTGTAACGGTGAAAATACATCAGGATCAAACACAGGAATATCAGTGACACTGGATAAAATGCAAATCAATGATATCCAACAAGATGTAACTGTTTCTGAGGGAATTCAGACTTTGTCACCTACAAACAGTCGTAAGCACCACCTGTTTAATAGCCCTTGTTTATTGGACTCTAATGACTTAAGCAATGTGAACTTTAATACATTGTGTATAGCTGACAGTGACCAGCAGGAAACTTCAGATGATGAATCTTCTAACCAGCTCCTTACAGACTCTGAAGATCCCATTGAGAAACTAAGCAGTGATGTTACAGACTGTGACATACCTCATTCTAACAGAACTGTAAAATATGGAAAACCGCAAAAGAACTGCAACTCGGGTTACGAACAGAGGAGTAATATGACCAGGAGATGTTAAATATGTATTTTTTTCCTTAAAGTAACTTAATATCCTTACCCAAAAAATTCAAAGAATCAAAAATTGGAACAAATAAGCCCCACACTTCATCCAATCCCGATCAATGCACAGTCACATATTCTCAAAATGCCACACCCCTTTTCAGACCTAGCAAAATCAGAATGGTGGGGGAGTATGTATTTCAGTTTGTGGCGGAAGATGATGCACATGTTTGGAGAGGTTAGGGGGGAATTCAATTAGCCGACTAATTATCACGCTGCGCAGTGAACAGCTATTCATTAAATAGCCTTTTCCCCGCACAGTTAATTAGTGGATAGTGCTCGCTAACCCTCTAATTCCGAATAAAATGCAGAATCAATGGGTTCACCCACACATTAAACTCCTTATGGTCCTTTTTTCATGCAGACTTTTCTTTGCAGCTCTAGAGGCTGTAAGGAAATGTCCACCCTCAGCGATTAACAAGATGGGTAATCCCTAGCAGTTGAATTACCTGGATATGTTTATTAGCCGCGGGGTTGGATTTCCCCTGTTATACCACTTTCACACATGTGACCCGGGAATTTGCCGGGTCCAGCAAACTGTGCAAATTCCTGGGTCTCAACTACATGTGCTGAGAGGGTCTGTTTGGTGCGACTGCAGCAATGATGTATGAGGACACATCTGTATCTGCTGTGGTCAACAGTCCTCATAGGTTTCTATAGGGTCTGCAATGCTATCAGATTTACTAAGCACATTCCGGAGCTTGGCCCCGAATGGATAACCCCAACAGCTGTGCATGGGCATTGGCTGTCAGGGACCCTAACCAGGAATTAGTGTGATCGCATTGTGCAATCACACTGCTTCCAGCTCTTTGCCAGGACAGGCTATCTCCTAGTAAGAGACTATTGGTAAATGTACGTGAAAATATTTATTTTCACTTTGCAAATTTACATGAAAACTATTTATGTTTTCTACCCTAAATGTGGATTGTGATAAATATGCCCCTAACAAGGACCAAGTAACCAATTAAAAAACTTCAAATATGGCTTACATTATATAAAAGAGCTACTAATATTGTTTACAAATTTACAGGCCTGGGGGGTCATTCTGAGTTGATCATAGCATGCAGGGCTACGATCATGTCCATAGACATGCGGGGGGATGCCCAGCACAGGGCTATCCTGCCCCACATGTCAGTGCCGCCCCCCCCCCCCCTTCTCCCGCAGAAGTGCAAAAGCATCGCACAGCGGCGATGCTTTTGCACTTCAGGAGTTGCTCCCGGCCAGCGCAGCTTTAGTGTGCTGGCCGGGAGCTACTCATCGCTCCCCGGCCCGCAGCGGCTGCGTGTGACGTCACTGCTGCGGCCCGCCCCCCGCACGGTCCGGCCACGCCTGCATTGGCCGGACCGCGCCCACAAAACGGCGGGCAAACGCCGCCGTTTCGTTCCCCCCCTGTCAATCTGGCAGAGGCGATCGTACCGCAGCGACGGTAATTGCGGTAATTCTGACCCGATCGCATCGCTGTGATAAACTGCAGCATGACAGAATGATCCCCCTAAAGCAGACTCGCCTACTCTCCCAGAATGCCTGGGAGGCTTCCGAATTTTGAGTGCCGATCTTAGCTACTCGGAGGAGTATTTAAGTCTCCCGGAGCAGCCCGCGTCCATTCAGCACCACCCACTTCATGCAGAATTGCTTCATCGTGGCCCCACCCCTCTCTTTACAAAGCTGGTAATCTTGGCATTGTATAGCAGGTGTGAGGCCAATATAACACGCTTATGAAATCACCCTTCCCTGCACCGCCAACTTATGCCACACCAAGGCTCCCGCTGTGCTGGTCTGGCTACCCATCCTGGAGTAGGAAGCAAGAAAATCAGCAAGTATGATATAAAGTGTTCTGAGAGTTGAATATAATGCAGGTGTAGGGGACCTGTGATCACGTGACATTTGATTCATAAACCCCAGACTTCCTATAAAGACAGTGTCTTTGTAATAAAACAAACATAATTTTATGTTATAATAACAGTGGTTTTAACAGCTGGTGTACAATTAACGTAGAACTGTTCCTGAAATAATATTTTGTTATGTTTTAGAGCAGAGCTGGCCAAACTGGTCCTTAAGATCTACTAACAGTTCACGTTTTCCAGACCACCTAGCTAGAGCAGAGCTGGCCAAACTGGTCCTTGAGATCTACTAACAGTTCACGTTTTCCAGACCACCTAGCTGGTGCACAAGTGTAGTCTTTACTAATAAAGATGCATTCATTTATTCTACAGATATAAAGGAGACCCGGAAAACAAACTGTTGGTAGATCTCGCTGACCCGTTTGGCCCGCTATGTTTTAGATAATGAATTGTGCTTTGTCATCCATTGAATATAACATCTGAAAACTATTTTATTCAAACGTACATAGTGCCACTGCTATAAAAAAAAATGAATTCACAGTCATCTATTTTGATTTAAACAGTAAATGGCTGTTACATACCTCCCGCCATATGGGAGTGTGAAGGCTGCCTCCAGGGCTCAACCTACCACACTGTTTCAATGATGGCAAAACAGTGGGGCAGATGTATTAACCTGGAGAAGGCATAAGGAAGTGATAAACCAGTGATATGTGCAAGGTGATAAACATACCAGCCAATCAGCTCCCATATGTAAATTAACAGTTAGGAGCTGATTGGCTGGTACATTATCACCTTACACTTAACGCTTTATCACTGGTTTATCACTTTCTTATGTCTTCTACAGGTTAATACATCTACCCCAGTGCTTGAAAAGTGGGACAGTCCTGCCAAAGTCAAGACAGTTGGGGGGGTATTCTGTTAATGACATCATAAGCCTTGGCAGACTCTTACTTACTTCATCTACCATATTGTACAGAGCAGAGCATTTCTGTAATTATTCACTTTCCTTTCTGCACAGAATTATACATTTTGATAGTCAGAATCATGACAACTCCCAGTCAGCAAGAGCTAACATTGTACAGCGGATAACAGATATTTATTATGCCTCCCTAGAGTATTCTACCCGATTGTCACCCTTCTACACCACCAACATTGGGGGTCATTCCGAGTTGATCGCTCGCTAGCTACTTTTAGCAGCCGCAAAACAAGACCAGCCCCGTAGTTACTTATTCTGTGTGATGATTGCAGCGACGAAGGTCCCGGAATTGACGTCAGATACCCACCCTGCAAACGCCCGGCCACGCCTGCGTTTTCCCAATCACTCCCAGAAAACAGTCAGTTGACACCCATAAATGCCCTCTTCCTGTCAATCTCCTTGCGATCGGCTGTGCGAATGGAATCTTTGCTAGATCCAGTGCACAGCAGCGATGCTCTTTGTACCCGTACAACGCGCGTGTGCATTGTTGTGCATATGCATGCGCAGTTTTGCTGTTTTTTTTTACCTGATCGCTGCACTGCGAAAATCGGCAGCGAGCGATCAACTTGGAATGACCCCCATTATTGTACACAATCTTATTTTTGCATCCAAGAAGCCTGTGACTGGGTTATATAGCCCCACCGAGCACTTTTCCCATTTTATGCATGGACCAATATGCAATATGCAGCACTTAACCTCATGTATCAAACTCCTATTAGCCTGTAGAGTGTAAGCTTGAGAGCAGGGCTCTTGTTTTATTAATGTTTATTAATGTAATGTTTATTAATCTGTTGGTTCCAAATCGTAAAGTGCTGCCGAGTATGCTGGTGTTGGGTGTGGTATGGAAGGTAGATAGTAACTAGGTCGACAGTGTCTAGGTCGACAGGGTCTTTAGGTTGACATGGTCTAGGTCGACAGGTCAAAAGGTCGACATGAGCTTTTTAATGTTTTTTTTGGTGTCGTTTTCTTAGTAGGGTGACCGGGAACCCCAATTAGTGCACCGTGTCCCCTCGCATGGCTCACTTCGCTCGCCATGCTTCGGGCAAGGTGCCTCACTCCGCTGCCGCTTCACTCGGCACAGATTACCGTTCCAATCGTAGTCTACGTGGATCGTTAAGTATGAAAAAAGAATTTTTATTTTAAAAGACCTGTCGCCCTAGAACATGTCGACCTAGAGACCCTGTCGACCTAGTTACTGTCGACCAATAGTGGTCGACCTAGATAGTGTCGACCTAGTTACTGTCAACCTACAGACCGGATCCCGCTGGTGTTATATAAGGTTGTTAATCTTATCTTATTATCTGTCTGTTTTAAATACTAATTTATCACTTTCAAGTTACGAACCTCTAGTATTCATAGACACCATTAACCTAAAGCTACCCCCACTTACTACCTCATTAAATAAAATGTGTATTTTTTTTTTGTGTTGCTTAACTGCATTCATTTCTTTACTAATCAAAGTAAGATCAAACTTATATAGTTTCCAGCAACTGATTAGCATTAACATTTGGCAAAAGGCATGTGATTCTATAGTTATAACTTTTAACATGGTGCATTTTGATGTTTGTGTTTTCCTACTTGACTATGGCAAGGCACTTTTTTAGGCAGGTTGCACTTCGGTCATTGAAAATTAAGCTGGTGATGTCTAGGATGTTCCAGTTTTTCAATGCACTTGAGCAGTGCCGTAACTAGGCATTTTAGTGTTGTGTGTAAGAAACGGCGTTGGCGCCCCCCCCCCCCATATGCAAGATAGGGGCAGTGTGCTTCATAGGCGCACAAAAAAATATATAGGGGCGTGGCTTCATGGGGAAAAAATAATAGCAATTCATACTACAGTGCACAGTAGTCTCCATTATTCAAATTACGCTGCACAATAGCGCCACTACACCATGTAGAGCCCCTTTTACACATTACGGCAGACAGCGTCTCCCTTTTTACACATTACGGCAGACAGCGTCTCCCTTTTTACACATTACGGCAGACAGCGCCCCCCTTTTTACACATTACAGCAGACAGCATCCCCCTTTTTACACATTACGGCAGACAGCGTCCCCCTTTTTACACATTACGGCAGCCAACATCCCCTTTTCACACATTACGGCAGCCAGTCCCCCTTTTTACACATTGCGGCAGACAGAATAGATAGAGAGAGAGACAGATACTTACCATCTCTCCCCGCTGGAAGTCAGGCTCCTCGTGCTGGCAGATCCCGGGCAGCCGCAGGGGAGGAGGAGGAGGAGGGAGGAGGGAGCCGCAGCAGCGCTATGTAATTGGTGGAGGCGCCGCTGCAAATGGGTGTAGCGTGTGCGGTGGGGCAGGTGCATGGACTCAGTGGCCCGAGTGCACCGCACACACTGCACCCAATATACATAAGCCACTGACAGTAATCAGGAGCTAGTAACATATAGCTAAAGGAGCTGCTCCTAAGTCTGACAAATATGAAATAGATTAAGGAACTTATTAGAAATATATATTTGAGATAATGCAAGTAAAGTTTATTTCATTTTTTTATTTAACAAAACTGGATGAAAATTTTTTCTATAGTACAGTTAATGATACCAATTTTCTATAGCAATCTACTATAAGGAACAGAAAGGTTAAGTCCCCTGTTGACACTGGTGCACATGGGTAGGATGGGAGCTTAAAGTGTCCAATGATTTCTTTTTTTAAAGAGGTCTCATATGGGCGAGTCAACTATATACATGTAGATTCTGCCAGCGCAAACTTAGTTGGGGTTAGCAAACTGTTAGCCCAAACTCCAATACAATGCAGAGAGCCTCCACGTTACCACCATAAAAAGCAACATCAATGTTATATGCCATGTAATGCAGAGATTATTCACATAATCTCCATACAGAACATTGAGCACTCCAGTGACTGGCCTACAATATAAAGATGATCTATGTCACCACCATACAGCACACTGAGTATCCCATAAATGTCATCCCAGATACTTCCATACATATACTGAGCGTCCCAGTGACCGCCATACAGTACACTGAGCATCATAGTGAATGCCATTCATTACACTGAGTGTCAACGTTACAGCAATATTAGTGTGTATATATATATATTTCTCTGACGTCCTAGTGGATGCTGGGAACTCCGTAAGGACCATGGGGAATAGACGGGCTCCGCAGGAGACTGGGCACTCTAAAGAAAAGATTAGGTACTATCTGGTGTGCACTGGCTCCTCCCTCTATGCCCCTCCTCCAGACCTCAGTTAGAATCTGTGCCCGGCCAGAGCTGGGTGCTCCTAGTGGGCTCTCCTGAGCTTGCTAGTAAAGAAAGTATTTGTTAGGTTTTTTATTTTCAGTGAGCTTCTGCTGGCAACAGACTCACTGCTACGTGGGACTAAGGGGAGAGAAGCAAACCTACCTGCTTGCAGCTAGCTTGTGCTTCTTAGGCTACTGGACACCATTAGCTCCAGAGGGTTCGAACACAGGCACCTGTCCTCGATCGTCCGTTCCCAGAGCCGCGCCGCCGTCCCCCTCGCAGAGCCAGAAGAACAGAAGCTTGAAGACGACGAAATCGGCGGCTGAAGACTCCTGTCTTCATTAAGGTAGCGCACAGCACCGCAGCTGTGCGCCATTGCTCCCAGCACACTTACACACTCCGGTCACTGTAGGGTGCAGGGCGCTGGGTGGGGGGGGTGCCCTGGGCTGCAATTGTGGTACCTTTTGGCATAAAAATACATATATACAGTCTGGCACTGTATATATGTAAAAAAACCCGCCATTTTTTTACACAGAAAGCGGGACAGAAGCCCGCCACTGAGGGGGCGGGGCTTTCTTCCTCAGCACACCAGCGCCATTTTTTCTTCACAGCTCCGCTGGAAGCAGCTCCCCAGGCTCTCCCCTGCAGTATCCAGGTACAAGACGGGTTAAAAAGAGAGGGGGGGCACATAAATTTAGGCGCAAATAAGACTTATAAAGCAGCTATTGGATAAATCACTTATTGTCAGTGAAAATCCCTGTGTTATATAGCGCTGTGGTGTGTGCTGGCATACTCTCTCTCTGTCTCCCCAAAGGACTTTGTGGGGTCCTGTCCTCAGTCTGAGCATTCCCTGTGTGTGTGCGGTGTGTCGGTACGGCTGTGTCGGCATGTTTGATGAGGAGGGTTACGTGGAGGCGGAGCAAGGGCAGATAAGTGTGGGGTCGCCCCCGTCGGGGCCGACACCTGATTGGATGGATATGTGGACTCAGAAACCGTCTGGGGCTCATAAACGCCCTATATCTCAGATGGTTGACACAGATGTCGACACGGAGTCCGACTCCAGCGTTGACGATGATGAGGCACATTTACAGTCTAAAATGACCAAAGCCATCCGATACATGATTGTTGCAATGATAGATGTATTACACATTTCTGAGATTAACCCTGTTAATACCAAGAGGGTTTATATGTTTGGGGAGAAAAAGCAGCCAGTGACTTTTCCCCCATCTGATGAATTAAATGAATTGTGTGAACAAGCGTGGAGCTCCCCTGATAAGAAATTAGTAATTTCTAAGAGGTTACTGATGGCGTATCCTTTCCCGCCAACGGACAGGTTACGTTGGGAAACATCCCCTAGGGTGGACAAGGCGCTGACACGCTTATCTAAAAAGGTGGCCCTGCCGTCTCAGGATACGGCCGCCCTATCGAGCCTGCGGATAGAAAGCAGTAAGCTATCCTGAAGGTGTATACACACTCTGGTACTCTACTGAGACCTGCTATTGCTTCAGCCTGGATGTGTAGTGCTGTAGCAGCGTGGACAGATTCTCTGTTAGACGACATAGATTCCCTCGACAGAGATACTGTTTTGCTAACACTGGGCCATATCAAAGACGTCGTCTTATATATGCGGGATGCTCAGAGGGACATTTGCCTGCTGGGCTCTAGAATTAATGCTATGTCCATTTCTGCCAGGAGGGTCTTATGGACTCGGTAATGGACAGGAGATGCTGATTCTAAAAAACACATGGAAGTTTTGCCTTATAAGGGTGAGGAATTGTTTGGGGACGGTCTGTCGGACCTCGTGTCTACAGCGACAGCTGGAAAGTCGACTTTCTTGCCTCAGGTTTCCTCACAGCCTAAGAAAGCACCGTTTTATCAAATGCAGTCCTTTCGTTCCCAGAAAGGCAAGATAGTCAGGGGCACATCCTTTCTTGCCAGAGGCAAGGTTAGAGGTAAGAAGCTGCACCATGCAGCCAGTTCCCAGGAACAAAAGTCCTCCCCTGCTTCCACTAAGTCCACCGCATGACGTTGGGGCTCCACAGGCGGAGCCAGGTGCGGTGGGGGCGCGTCTCCGAAACTTCAGCTGCCAGTGGGTTCGCTCACAGGTGGATCTCTGGGCTATACAAATTGTATCTCAGGGATACAAGCTGGAATTCGAAGCGACCCCCCCCCCCCCCCCCGCCCCGCCGTTTCCTCAAATCAGCCTTGCCAGCTTCCCCCATGGAAAGGGAGGTAGTGCTGGCGGCAATTCACAAGCTGTAGCTGTACCTCCAGCAAGTGATTGTCAGGGTTCCCCTCCTTCAACAGGGAAGGGGTTACTATTCCACAATGTTTGTGGTACCGAAACCGTACGGTTCGGTGAGACCCATTCTGAATTTAAAATCCTTGAACACTTATATAAAGAAATTCAAGTTCAAAATGGAATCGCACAGAGCGGTTATTGCAAGCCTGGAAGAGGGGGATTTTATGGTGTCGCTGGACATCAAAGATGCTTACTTGCATGTCCCCATTTATCCACCTCACCAGGAGTACCTCAGATTTGTGGCACAGGACTGTCATTACCAATTCCAGACGTTGCCGTTTGGCCTGTCCACGGCACCGAGAATATTTACC
This sequence comes from Pseudophryne corroboree, assembly GCF_028390025.1. Taxonomy (NCBI): domain Eukaryota; kingdom Metazoa; phylum Chordata; class Amphibia; order Anura; family Myobatrachidae; genus Pseudophryne; species Pseudophryne corroboree. The sequence continues at coordinate 544,219,695 of NC_086445.1, forward strand.
AAGGTAATGGCCGAAATGATGATACTCCTTTGGCAGAAGGGAGTTATAATTATCCCGTACTTGGACGATCTCCTCATAAAGGCGAGGTCCAGGGAGCAGTTGTTGATCAGCGTAGCACTCTCTCAGGAAGTGTTGCAACAGCACGTCTGGATTCTGAATGTTCCAAAGTCGCAGCTGATTCCTACGACGCGTCTGCTTTTCCTGGGTATGATTCTGGACACAGAACAGAAGAAGGTGTTTCTCCCGGTGGAGAAGGCTCATGAATTAGCATCTCTGGTCAGGGACCTCCTGAAACCAAAACAGGTATCGGTGCATCACTGCACGCGAGTCCTGGGAAAGATGGTGGCTTCATACGAAGCCATTCCCTTCGGCAGGTTCCATGCGAGGATCTTTCAGTGGGATCTGTTGGACAAGTGGTCCGGATCGCATCTTCAGATGCATCGGCTGATCACCCTGTCGCCAAGGGCCAGGGTGTCTCTTCTGTGGTGGCTGCAGAGTGCTCACCTTCTCGAGGGCCGCAGGTTCGGCATACAGGACTGGGTCCTGGTGACCAAGGATGCAAGCCTCCGAGGGTGGGGGGCAGTCACTCAGGGAAGAAACTTCCAAGGGCTGTGGTCAAGTCTGGAGACTTCTCTACACATAAATATACTGGAACTAAGGGCCATTTACAACGCCCTGAGTCAAGCAGAGCCCCTGCTTCGAAACCGGCCAGTGCTGATTCAGTCAGACAACATCACGGCGGTCGCCCATGTAAACCGCCAGGGCGGCACAAGAAGCAGGATGGCAATGGCGGAAGCCACAAAGATTCTTCGATGGGCGGAGAATCACGTGCAAGCACTGTCAGCAGTGTTCATTCCGGGAGTGGACAACTGGGAAGCAGACTTCCTCAGCAGACACGACCTCCACCCGGGAGAGTGGGGACTTCATCAAGAAGTCTTCCAACTGATTGCAAACCGATGGGAACTGCCACAGGTGGACATAATGGCGTCCCGCCTCAACAAAAAGCTAAAAAAATATTGCGCCAGGTCAAGGGACCCTCAGGCGATAGCTGTGGACGCCCTAGTGACACTGTGGGTGTACCAGTCGGTATATGTGTTTCCTCCTCTTCCTCTCATACCCAAGGTACTGAGAATAGTAAGAAAGAGAGGAATAAGAACAATACTCATTGTTCCGGATTGGCCAAGAAGGACTTGGTACCCGGAACTGCAAGAAATGCGCACAGAGGACCCATGGCCTCTGCCTCTCAGACAGGACCTGCTGCAACAAGGGCCCTGTCTGTTCCAAGACTTACCGCGGCTGCGTTTAATGGCATGGTGGTTGAACGCCGGATCCTAGCGGAAAAAGGCATTCCGGATGAAGTTATTCCTACGCTGATAAAGGCTAGGAAAGACGTGACAGCAAAGCATTATCACCGTATATGGCGAAAATATGTTGCTTGGTGTGAGACCAGGAATGCCCCTACAGAGGAATTCCAGCTGGGTCGTTTCCTGCACTTCCTACAGTCAGGGGTGATTATGGGCCTGAAATTGGGGCCCATAAAGGTCCAGATTTTGGCCCTCTCCATTTTTTTTCCAAAAAGAACTGGCTTCACTGCCTGAGGTTCAGACGTTTGTTAAGGGAGTGCTGCATATTCAGCCCCCTTTTGTGCCACCAGTGGCACCCTGGGATCTTAACGTTGTGTTGGATTTCCTGAAATCCCACTGGTTTGAGCCACTTAGGACCGTGGAACTAAAGTATCTCACGTGGAAAGTGGCCTTAGCTTCGGCTAGGCGTGTGTCGGAATTGGCGGCTTTGTCATGTAAAAGCCCATATCTGATCTTCCATATGGACAGGGCAGAATTGAGGACTCGTCCCCAATTTCTCCCAAAGGTGGTATCATCGTTTCATTTGAACCAACCTATCGTGGTGCCTGCGGCTACTCGGGACTTGGAGGACTCCAAGTTACTGGACGTAGTCAGGGCTTTGAAAATAAATGTTTCCAGAACGGCTGGAGTCAGGAAGACTGACTTGCTGTTTATCCTGCATGCACCCAACAAGCTGGGTGCTCCTGCTTCAAAGCAAACTATTGCGCGCTGGATCTGTAGCACGATTCAGCTAGCTCATTCTGCGGCTGGATTGCCGCATCCAAAATCAGTAAAAACCCATTCCACAAGGAAGGTGGGCTCTTCTTGGGCGGCTGCCCGAGGGGTCTCGGTTTTACAGCTTTGCAGAGCGGCTACCTGGTCGGGTTCAAACACATTTGCAAAGTTCTACAAGTTTGATACCCTGGCTGAGGAGGACCTTGTGTTTGCTCATTCGGTGCTGCAGAGTCATCCGCACTCTCCCGCCCGTTTGGGATCTTTGGTATAATCCCCATGGTCCTTACCGAGTTCCCAGCATCCACTAGGACGTCAGAGAAAATAAGAATTTACTCACCGGTAATTCTATTTCTCGTAGTCCGTAGTGGATGCTGGGCGCCCGTCCCAAGTGCGGACTTTCTGCAATACGTGTATATAGTTATTGCTTAAATAAGGGTTATTGTTATGAGCCATCCGTTGAGTGAGGCTCAGTTGTTGTTCATACTGTTAACTGGGTAAGGTTATCGCAAGTTGTACGGTGTGATTGGTGTGGCTGGTATGAGTCTTACCCTGGATTCCAAAAATCCTTTCCTTGTAATGTCAGCTCTTCCGGGCACAGTTTCCCTAACTGAGGTCTGGAGGAGGGGCATAGAGGTAGGAGCCAGTGCACACCAGATAGTACCTAATCTTTTCTTTAGAGTGCCCAGTCTCCTGCGGAGCCCGTCTATTCCCCATGGTCCTTACGGAGTTCCCAGCATCCACTACGGACTACGAGAAATAGAATTACCGGTGAGTAAATTCTTATTACATATAAATATATATAGCGAAAGTAACGGGCGGCACTCCAAGGACTTCAATGCGTAGAGAACATAATATCAACGTTTCGATTTTATTCAAATCGTTATCAGGATATGAAATGCAATAAGACAAACAAACATATATAGCTCACCATCACCCAAGACGCCAACCTCGCTTCCTCCCGCCCTTCCGCACACAGGGCGCTGGCGGCTAACAATGACATCACACGCTGGAACGCACGCATGATGCGACAGGATGTTGTACGGCGGTGCCATGCATCATGCGTGCGTTCCAGCGTGTGATGTCATTGTTAGCCGCCAGCGCCCTGTGTGCGGAAGGGCGGGAGGAAGCGAGGTTGGCGTCTTGGGTGATGGTGAGCTATATATGTTTGTTTGTCTTATTGCATTTCATATCCTGATGACGATTTGAATAAAATCGAAACGTTGATATTATGTTCTCTACGCCTTGAAGTCCTTGGAGTGCCGCCCGTTACTTTCGCTATACCGTGGTGTCTCTACATCGGGGCGGGCACCTGGGCCTGTTGTATCTTGTACTGTGAGTGCCGGCTGCAATTCTGTTTTTTTTATATATATATATATATATATATATATATATATACATATACATATATATATATATATATATATATATATATACATATACATATATATATATATATATATATATTTGTTTTATTCATTAACAGTTTCTTATATAGCGCAGCAAATTCCGTTGCGCTTTACAACTGGACACAATGAGAAGACAAAACTGGGTAATGACAAACAGTCATAGAGGTAGGAGGGCCCTGCTCGCAAGCTTACAATCTATGGGGAAATAGGCATCGATACACAAGGATAGGTGCTATCTATTGCATAGTTGTCCACCTGATTGCAAAGGTTCTTGGTGGGCTGTATGATATCACATCACAGCAGGGTCAGGAACGGAGAGTTAAGATAGAAAATATGTGGGGGATATGTGTGGACTGTACTGTGTGGATATAAGTGCATAGGAAAGCTATGAAGGAAATGTGAGCGGTTCTGGAATTTTATAAGCTTGTCTGAATAGGTGAGTTTTCAGGGAATGCTTGAAGGTTTGAAGACTAGAGGAGAGTCTTAATGTACGTGGTAGGGCATTCCACAGAGTGGGTGCAGCCCGAAGAAAGTCCTGTAATCGTGCATGGGAGCAAGTAATGAGTGTGGATAAAAGACTTAGATCTTGTGAAGAGCGAAGGGGCCAAGTTGGGAGATATTTTGAAATGGTTATGGTTAATAGCCTTTTGTGTAAGTACAGGTTGAGTATCCCTTATTCTAAATTCAAAATCCCACAGTTTTGGGTCCCCTACTAAGATAATAGCATATTATATATTATATATTACGTGTATATATAGACATATTACATCGATATATAATATCTATATACTGTATATGTGTCATTATCTCAGTAGGGGACCCAAAAATGTGTGATTTTGGATAAGGTATACTCAACCTGTAACAGTATTTTATATTGAATACAGTAGAATACAGGTAACCAATTTGAGGGACATAGTGGGTCTGCAGATGATGAATGTCTAACGAGGAAACTTAGCCTCACAGCTGCATTCATAATGGATTGTAATGGCAAGAGTATAACAGTATATTTAGTTATTGCAGTGACCATCATTGAGTATCTCTGATTGCTATGCAGAATATTTAGCATCACAATGATCACCATAAAACACAGTGTTCCGGTGACCACCATACAATACATTGAGCATCCCAGGGGCCACTGTGAGTACATTGAGCATCCCAGTAACTGTCATAACACAACATTAAACATCCCAATTAGTGTCATACAGTACATTGAGTATCCCACTGTCAGGTGTTTAGTTTGTCTTGTACTGTCTTTGTCGGGGCCACAAGGCAGGACTGGGCAGAACTGGAATGAATGGAACTAGGTGGTTGTATGATGTTTTTTCTCATTAGCACCCTGAACACTGAGCAAGAGACTGAATAATGCAAGGCTAAACTAGGTATGCTACCTGGCAATGCTAGTTAAATGGTTGGAGCCTAGGACACGTGAGTGCTTGGAACATGGGGCCTGATTCAGATGCGGTCACAATGCAGACGCAATAGCGATCCTTTTCGGTGACAAAACTGTGAGTAAGTTCAGCAGCTGCCCACAAGTGACCAGAGATGCCCATCGAGGCAATCACAACATTCTCAGCAACTGCGTACTCCATTGCAACTGCAACACAGCGGCATCGACTCACTGAGTGCCTCCATGGGCACCCAGAATGGGTGCTGAAGCGGCGATGTTGGTGCCATGTTATATGCGTACGAGATATTTTCAGGAGATGTGCACAGGGCCTATTTAATGACATCAGCCAATGTTAGCTATTAGTGGAGTGTAATGTATATTTCAATCTCCCATGTTCATATTCCATTAAGTTTGGTAATGTTACTTTGCATAGCCTCCTAATGCTCAGAGGAACGGGCAGTCCTTCAAGCCACAGGTCCCCAGAGGTTTCCCCCACAGTAGGTTTTCCTGTCCTGGGTGCTGAAGGATAACTCTCTGTGAGTCATGAGGCTACCATCAGCTTGGTCTTCTTATAGGACAAGTTTGTAAGTGCCGCCAGACAATCTTGGTAAATAATTTCCTAATTTATAATGCAGAGTAAAAATGTTTAATTTTACTTAAAAACTCTGAATACATTTATTTGAATATAGATTTTGCTTGATTTTGTCCTTGTTTCTTGAGTGGAGTCTCTCAGAATGTGAACAGTCTGTGAGGTCCAGCAGGGTCAATGAGACCAGAATGGGTAATGGAAAATAATATAGTAGTTAGGAAACTGAGCTAAGCTATATATACTATAGAGCAGGCCAGGCCAACCTGTGGCTCTCCAGCTGTTGTGAAACTACACATCCCAGCATGCTTTGCCACAGTTTTGCTATTAGGGAATGCTAAAACTGTGGCACAGCATGCTGAGATGTTTAGTTTCACAACAGCTGGAGAGCCACAGGTTGGCCAGGCCTGCTGTAGAGCATGGGGAAAGGTGTACAATTTGGTGATGATAAAAATTAGGTGGTTACATACTTACATAGTCAGTGAGGTTGAAAAGAGGCAAAATGCCCATTGGGTTCAACCTGTATTCTGTGTTAATCTGTTCATATTATAATGCGCCTGCTGAAGTAATGGTTTAGTACCAATTGACAGCTATAAATCTTACCACTCCCAGATAATTTAATGTCAATATGTTAAATGCTATAGCCCTGGATACATTTTCCAGTTAGAAATGTGTCCAATCCATTTTTAAATGCATTTACAGAGTTCACCATTATTACCTTCTCCGGCAGGGAGTTCCAAATCTTAATTGTCCTTACCATCAAGAACCCTTTCCTACGTTGTGTACAGAATTTTCTCTCTTCTAGCCTCAGCAAGTGCCCCCGCGTCCTATACAGAGTTCTTTTAATAAACAAATCCGCTGCTAGCTCCTTGTAATGACCCTTTACATATTTGAAGATGTTAATAATGTCTCCTCTTTTCTAGTGTGTACATATTTAAACTAGTAAGCCTCTCCTCATACTCCAGTGTCTCTAACCCTTTATTCAATTTAGTAGCTCTTCCTTGAACTCATTCTAGTTCCCTGATATCTTTTTTATAATACGGTGCCCAGAACTGAACACAATATTCCAGGTGCGGATGTACTGTACCAATGATTTGTACAGCGGCATGATTACAACCTCGTCCCTTGTCTCAAAGCCCCGTTTAATGCACGCAAGGACTTTACTTGCCTTCTTTGCTGCAATTTGATATTGTGTACTGTTATTAAGCCTATTATCTATGAGCACCCCCAAATCTTTTTCCACCATAGTTACCCCTATATTTTCCCCATCTAGAGTGTAGGATGCAAGTGTGTTTTTTGTCCCAAAATGCATGACTTTGCATTTTTCTATATTGAACCTCATTCTACATTTAGACGCCCAGGTCTAAAGTTTAAATAAGTCATTCTGTAGAGACTCCACATCGCCTTCTGAATTAATTACCTTACATAGTTTAGTATCATCTGCAAATATTGACACTGTGCTTTCCAGGCCTATTCCTAGATCATTGATAAATATAGTGAACAGCAATGGGCCAAGAACAGACCCTTGTGGTTTTCCGCTGACTACTTGTGCCCAGCTGGAGAGCATCCCATTGACCACTACCAATTGTACTCTGTTATCCAGCCAATTGCCTATCCATGTACTAATGGTATTTCCTATGCCAAGTTCCCTTAATTTGCTGATCAGTCTCCTGTGAGGCACTGTATCGAAGGCTTTTGCAAAATCCAAATACACCACGTCCACTGCTTTTCCCTGATCAAGATTCTCGCTCACTTCCTCGTAGAATCTAATTAAGTTGGTTTGACATGATCTGTCCCTTACAAACCCATGCTGACTTTTGCTAATAAACTTAGTAGCCTGTAGGTGCTCCTCTATGCTATCCCTCAAAAGGCTTTTGAATATTTTACCCACTATAGAGGTTATAGATATATAGTGTGTGTGTGTGTGTGTGTGTGTGTGTGTGTGTATATATATATATGTATATGTATGTATGTGTGTATATATATATTTCTCTGACGTCCTAGTGGATGCTGGGAACTCCGTAAGGACCATGGGGAATAGACGGGCTCCGCAGGAGACTGGGCACTCTAAAAGAAAGATTAGGTACTATCTGGTGTGCACTGGCTCCCCCCTCTATGCCCCTCCTCCAGACCTCAGTTAGATTTCTGTGGCCGGCCGAGCTGGATGCACACTAGGGGCTCTCCTGAGCTCCTAGAAAGAAAGTATATGTTAGGTTTTTTATTTTACAGTGAGACCTGCTGGCAACAGGCTCACTGCAACGAGGGACTAAGGGGAGAAGAAGCGAACCTACCTGCTTGTAGCTAGCTTGGGCTTCTTAGGCTACTGGACACCATTAGCTCCAGAGGGATCGACCGCAGGACCCGTCCTTGGTGTTCGTTCCCGGAGCCGCGCCGCCGTCCCCCTTACAGAGCCAGAAGCATGAAGATGGTCCGGAAAATCGGCGGCAGAAGACTTCAGTCTTCACCAAGGTAGCGCACAGCACTGCAGCTGTGCGCCATTGCTCCTCATACACACTTCACACTCCGGTCACTGAGGGTGCAGGGCGCTGGGGGGGGGGGGGGGGGGGCGCCCTGAGCAGCAATAAAAACACCTTGGCTGGCAAAATAATCACAATATATAGCCCCAGAGGCTATATATGTGATAATTACCCCTGCCAGAATCCATAAAAAAGCGGGAGAAAAGTCCGCGAAAAAGGGGCGGAGCTATCTCCCTCGGCACACTGGCGCCATTTTCTCTTCACAGTGTAGCTGGAAGACAGCTCCCCAGGCTCTCCCCTGTAGTTTTCAGGCTCAAAGGGTTAAAAAGAGAGGGGGGGCACTAAATTTAGGCGCAATATTGTTTATACAAGCAGCTATTGGGGAAAATTCACTCAGTGATAGTGTTTATCCCTACATTATATAGCGCTCTGGTGTGTGCTGGCATACTCTCTCTCTGTCTCCCCAAAGGGCTGTGTGGGGTCCTGTCCTCAGTCAGAGCATTCCCTGTGTGTGTGCGGTGTGTCGGTACGGCTGTGTCGACATGTTTGATGAGGAGGCTTATGTGGAGGCGGAGCAGATGCCGATAAATGGGATGTCGCCCCCTGTGGGCCGACACCAGAGTGGATGGATAGGTGGAAGGTATTAACCGACAGTGTCAACTCCTTACATAAAAGGCTGGATGACGTAACAGCTATGGGACAGCCGGCTTCTCAGCCCGCGCCTGCCCAGGCGTCTCAAAGGCCATCAGGGGCTCAAAAACGCCCGCTCCCTCAGATGGCAGACACAGATGTCGACACGGAGTCTGACTCCAGTGTCGACGAGGTTGAGACATATACACAATCCACTAGGAACATCCGTTACATGATCCCGGCAATGAAAAATGTGTTACACATTTCTGACATTAACCCAAGTACCACTAAAAAAGGGTTTTATGTTTGGGGAGAAAAAGCAGGCAGTGTTTTGTTCCCCCATCAAATGAGTGAATGAAGTGTGAAAAAGCGTGGGTTCCCCCGATAAGAAACTGGTAATTTCTAAAAAGTTACTGATGGCGTACCTTTTCCCGCCAGAGGATAAGTTACGCTGGGAGATATCCCCTAGGGTGGATAAGGCGCTCACACGTTTGTCAAAAAAGGTGGCACTGCCGTCTTAGGATACGGCCACTTTGAAGGTACCTGCTGATAAAAAGCAGGAGGCTATCCTGAAGTCTGTATTTACACACTCAGGTACTAGACTGAGACCTGCAGATAGTGCTGCTGCAGCGTGGTCTGTAACCCTGTCAAACAGGTAGAGATGAGCGCCGGAAATTTTTCGGGTTTTGTGTTTTGGTTTTGGGTTCGGTTCCGCGGCCGTGTTTTGGGTTCGACCGCGTTTTGGCAAAACCTCACCGAATTTTTTTTGTCGGATTCGGGTGTGTTTTGGATTCGGGTGTTTTTTTCAAAAAACACTAAAAAACAGCTTAAATCATAGAATTTGGGGGTCATTTTGATCCCAAAGTATTATTAACCTCAAAAACCATAATTTACACTCATTTTCAGTCTATTCTGAATACCTCACACCTCACAATATTATTTTTAGTCCTAAAATTTGCACCTAGGTCGCTGGATGACTACGCTAAGCGACCCTAGTGGCCGACACAAACACCGGGCCCATCTAGGAGTGTCACTGCAGTGTCACGCAGGATGGCCCTTCCAAAAAATACTCCCCAAACAGCACATGACGCAAAGAAAAAAAGAGGCGCAATGAGGTAGCTGTGTGAGTAAGATAAGCGACCCTAGTGGCCGACTCAAACACCGGGCCCATCTAGGAGTGTCACTGCAGTGTCACGCTGGATGTCCCTTCCAAAAAACCCTCCCCAAACAGCACATGACGCAAAGAAAAAAAGAGGCGCAATGAGGTAGCTGTGTGAGTAAGATAAGCGACCCTAGTGGCCGACACAAACACCGGCCCCATCTAGGAGTGTCACTGCAGTGTCACGCAGGATGTCCCTTCCAAAAAACCCTCCCCAAACAGCACATGATGCAAAGAAAAAAAGAGGCGCAATGAGGTAGCTGTGTGAGTAAGATAAGCGACCCTAGTGGCCGACACAAACACCGGGCCCATCTAGGAGTGTCACTGCAGTGTCACGCAGGATGTCCCTTCCAAAAAACCCTCCCCAAACAGCACATGACGCAAAGAAAAAAAGAGGCGCAATCAGGTAGCTGTGTGAGTAAGATAAGCGACCCTAGTGGCCGACACAAACACCAGGCCCATCTAGGAGTGTCACTGCAGTGTCACGCAGGATGTCCCTTCCAAAAAACCCTCCCCAAACAGCACATGATGCAAAGAAAAAAAGAGGTGCAATGAGGTAGCTGTGTGAGTAAGATAAGCGACCCTAGTGGCCGACACAAACACCGGGCCCATCTAGGAGTGTCACTGCAGTGTCACGCAGGATGTCCCTTCCAAAAAACCCTCCCCAAACAGCACATGACGCAAAGAAAAAAAGAGGCGCAATGAGGTAGCTGTGTGAGTAAGATAAGCAACCCTAGTGGCCGACACAAACACCGGGCCCATCTAGGAGTGTCACTGCAGTGTCACGCAGGATGTCCCTTCCAAAAAACCCTCCCCAAACAGCACATGACGCAAAGAAAAAAAGAGGCGCAATGAGGTAGCTGTGTGAGTAAGATAAGCGACCCTAGTGGCCGACACAAACACCGGGCCCATCTAGGAGTGTCACTGCAGTGTCACGCAGGATGTCCCTTCCAAAAAACCCTCCCCAAACAGAACATGACGCAAAGAAAAAAAGAGGCGCAATGAGGTAGTTGTGTGAGTAAGATAAGCGACCCTAGTGGCCGACACAAACACCGGGCCCATCTAGGAGTGTCACTGCAGTGTCACGCAGGATGTCCCTTCCAAAAAACCCTCCCCAAACAGCACATGACGCAAAGAAAAAAAGAGGCGCAATGAGGTAGCTGTGTGAGTAAGATAAGTGACCCTAGTGGCCGACACAAACACCGGGCCCATCTAGGAGTGTCACTGCAGTGTCACGCAGGATGTCCCTTCCAAAAAACCCTCCCCAAACAGCACATGACGCAAAGAAAAAAAGAGGCGCAATGAGGTAGCTGTGTGACTAAGATAAGCGACCCTAGTGGCCGACACAAACACCGGGCCCATCTAGGAGTGTCACTGCAGTGTCACGCAGGATGTCCCTTCCAAAAAACCCTCCCCAAACAGCACATGACGCAAAGAAAAAAAGAGGCGCAATGAGGTAGCTGTGTGAGTAAGATAAGCGACCCTAGTGGCCGACACAAACACCGGGCCCATCTAGGAGTGGCACTGCAGTGTCACGCAGGATGTCCCTTCCAAAAAACCCTCCCCAAACAGCACATGACGCAAAGAAAAATTAAAGAAAAAAGAGGTGCAAGATGGAATTGTCCTTGGGCCCTCCCACCCACCCTTATGTTGTATAAACAGGACATGCACACTTTAACCAACCCATCATTTCAGTGACAGGGTCTGCCACACGACTGTGACTGAAATGACGGGTTGGTTTGGACCCCCACCAAAAAAGAAGCAATTAATCTCTCCTTGCACAAACTGGCTCTACAGAGGCAAGATGTCCACCTCATCATCATCCTCCGATATATCACCGTGTACATCCCCTTCCTCACAGATTATCAATTCGTCCCCACTGGAATCCACCATCTCAGCTCCCTGTGTACTTTGTGGAGGCAATTGCTGCTGGTCAATGTCTCCACGGAGGAATTGATTATAATTCATTTTAATGAACATCATCTTCTCCACATTTTCTGGATGTAACCTCGTACGCCGATTGCTGACAAGGTGAGCGGCGGCACTAAACACTCTTTCGGAGTACACACTTGTGGGAGGGCAACTTAGGTAGAATAAAGCCAGTTTGTGCAAGGGCCTCCAAATTGCCTCTTTTTCCTGCCAGTATAAGTACGGACTGTGTGACGTGCCTACTTGGATGCGGTCACTCATATAATCCTCCACCATTCTTTCAATGTTGAGAGAATCATATGCAGTGACAGTAGACGACATGTCCGTAATCGTTGTCAGGTCCTTCAGTCCGGACCAGATGTCAGCATCAGCAGTCGCTCCAGACTGCCCTGCATCACCGCCAGCGGGTGGGCTCGGAATTCTGAGCCTTTTCCTCGCACCCCCAGTTGCGGGAGAATGTGAAGGAGGAGATGTTGACAGGTCGCGTTCCGCTTGACTTGACAATTTTCTCACCAGCAGGTCTTTCAACCCCAGCAGACTTGTGTCTGCCGGAAAGAGAGATCCAAGGTAGGCTTTAAATCTAGGATCGAGCACGGTGGCCAAAATGTAGTGCTCTGATTTCAACAGATTGACCACCCGTGAATCCTTGTTAAGCGAATTAAGGGCTCCATCCACAAGTCCCACATGCCTAGCGGAATCGCTCCGTGTTAGCTCCTCCTTCAATGTCTCCAGCTTCTTCTGCAAAAGCCTGATGAGGGGAATGACCTGACTCAGGCTGGCAGTGTCTGAACTGACTTCACGTGTGGCAAGTTCAAAGGGCATCAGAACCTTGCACAACGTTGAAATCATTCTCCACTGCACTTGAGACAGGTGCATTCCACCTCCTATATCGTGCTCAATTGTATAGGCTTGAATGGCCTTTTGCTGCTCCTCCAACCTCTGAAGCATATAGAGGGTTGAATTCCACCTCGTTACCACTTCTTGCTTCAGATGATGGCAGGGCAGGTTCAGTAGTTTTTGGTGGTGCTCCAGTCTTCTGTACGTGGTGCCTGTACGCCGAAAGTGTCCCGCAATTCTTCTGGCCACCGACAGCATCTCTTGCACGCCCCTGTCGTTTTTTAAAAAATTCTGCACCACCAAATTCAAGGTATGTGCAAAACATGGGACGTGCTGGAATTTGCCCATATTTAATGCACACACAATATTGCTGGCGTTGTCCGATGCCACAAATCCACAGGAGAGTCCAATTGGGGTAAGCCATTCCGCGATGATCTTCCTCAGTTGCCGTAAGAGGTTTTCAGCTGTGTGCGTATTCTGGAAAGCGGTGATACAAAGCGTAGCCTGCCTAGGAAAGAGTTGGCGTTTGCGAGATGCTGCTACTGGTGCCGCCGCTGCTGTTCTTGCGGCGGGAGTCCATACATCTACCCAGTGGGCTGTCACAGTCATATAGTCCTGACCCTGCCCTGCTCCACTTGTCCACATGTCCGTGGTTAAGTGGACATTGGGTACAGCTGCATTTTTTAGGACACTGGTGAGTCTTTTTCTGAGGTCTGTGTACATTTTCGGTATCGCCTGCCTAGAGAAGTGGAACCTAGATGGTATTTGGTAACGGGGGCACACTACCTCAAGAAATTGTCTAGTTCCCTGTGAACTAACGGCGGATACCGGACGCACGTCTAACACCAACATAGTTGTCAAGGCCTCAGTTATCCGCTTTGCAGCAGGATGACTGCTGTGATATTTAATCTTCCTCGCAAAGGACTGTTGGACAGTCAATTGCTTACTGGAAGTAGTACAAGTGGTCTTCCGACTTCCCCTCTGGGATGACCATCGACTCCCAGCAGCAACAACAGCAGCGCCAGCAGCAGTAGGCATTACACGCAAGGATGCATCGGAGGAATCCCAGGCAGGAGAGGACTCGTCAGAATTGCCAGTGACATGGCCTGCAGGACTATTGGCATTCCTGGGGAAGGAGGAAATTGACACTGAGGGAGTTGGTGGTGGGGTGGTTTGCGTGAGCTTGGTTACAAGAGGAAGGGATTTACTGGTCAGTGGACTGCTTCCGCTGTCACCCAAAGTTTTTGAACTTGTCACTGACTTATTATGAATGCGCTGCAGGTGACGTATAAGGGAGGATGTTCCGAGGTGGTTAACGTCCTTACCCCTACTTATTACAGCTTGACAAAGGCAACACACGGCTTGACACCTGTTGTCCGCATTTCTGATGAAATACCTCCACACTGAAGAGCTGATTTTTTTGGTATTTTCACCAGGCATGTCAACGGCCATATTCCTCCCACGGACAACAGGTGTCTCCCCGGGTGCCTGACTTAAACAAACCACCTCACCATCAGAATCCTCCTGGTCAATTTCCTCCCCAGCGCCAGCAACACCCATATCCTCCTCACCCTGGTGTACTTCAACACTGACATCTTCAATCTGACTATCGGGAACTGGACTGCGGGTGCTCCTTCCAGCACTTGCAGGGGGCGTGCAAATGGTGGAAGGCGCATGCTCTTCACGTCCAGTGTTGGGAAGGTCAGGCATCGCAACCGACACAATTGGACTCTCCTTGTGGATTTGGGATTTCGAAGAACGCACAGTTCTTTGCGGTGCTTTTGCCAGCTTGAGTCTTTTCAGTTTTCTAGCGAGAGGCTGAGTGCTTCCATCCTCCTGTGAAGCTGAACCACTAGCCATGAACATAGGCCAGGGCCTCAGCCGTTCCTTGCCACTCCGTGTGGTAAATGGCATATTGGCAAGTTTACGCTTCTCCTCCGACAATTTTATTTTAGGTTTTGGAGTCCTTTTTTTACTGATATTTGGTGTTTTGGATTTGACATGCTCTGTACTATGCCATTGGGCATCGGCCTTGGCAGACGACGTTGCTGGCATTTCATCGTCTCGGCCATGACTAGTGGCAGCAGCTTCAGCACGAGGTGGAAGTGGATCTTGATCTTTCCCTAATTTTGGAACCTCAACATTTTTGTTCTCCATATTTTAATAGGCACAACTAAAAGGCACCTCAGGTAAACAATGGAGATGGATGGATACTAGTATACAATTATGGATGGACTGCCGAGTGCCGACACAGAGGTAGCTACAGCCGTGGACTACCGTACTGTGTCTGCTGCTAATATAGACTGGATGATTGATAATGAGATGAAATCAATATATATATGTATGTATATATAATATCACTAGTACTGCAGCCGGACAGGTAGATAATATATTTATTAGGTATTGGTAATGATGACTGATGACGGACCTGCTGGACACTGTCAGCTCAGCAGCACCGCAGACTGCTACAGTAAGCTACTATACTATAGTAGTATGTACAAAGAAGAAAGAAGAAAAAAAAAACACGGGTAGGTGGTATACAATATTATATATATATATATATATATTATATACAATTATATATATATTAAACTGGTGGTGATTGATTATTAAACTGGTGGTCAGGTCACGTTGCAACTTGCAACTAGTACTCCGAGTCCTAAGCAGACAATCACAAAATATATTATTATACTGGAGGTCAGTGTGGTCACAACAATGGCAGTGTGGCACTGACTCTGGCAGCAAAAGTGTGCACTGTACGTTATATGTACTCCTGAGTCCTGCTCTCAGACTCTAACTGCTCCCCACTGTCAGTGTCTCCCCCACAAGTCAGATAATACACTTAGTCACACTATCTAATCTATAAATATCACTTCAGCAAGTAGTATAGTAGTATACAGTATAGTAGTACTCCTCCTAATAATGCTCCCCAAAATAGTATACTGTGTCTCTCTCTTCTCTAAACGGAGAGGACGCCAGCCACGTCCTCTCCCTATGACTCTATAAATATCACTTCAGCAAGTAGTATAGTAGTATACAGTATAGTAGTACTCCTCCTAATAATGCTCCCCAAAATAGTATACTGTGTCTCTCTCTTCTCTAAACGGAGAGGACGCCAGCCACGTCCTCTCCCTATGACTCTATAAATATCACTTCAGCAAGTAGTATAGTAGTATACAGTATAGTAGTACTCCTCCTAATAATGCTCCCCAAAATACTGTGTCTCTCTCTTCTCTAAACGGAGAGGACGCCAGCCACGTCCTCTCCCTATGACTCTATAAATATCACTTCAGCAAGTAGTAGAGTAGTATACAGTATAGTAGTACTCCTCCTAATAATGCTCCCCAAAATACTGTGTCTCTCTCTCTTCTCTAAACGGAGAGGACGCCAGCCACGTCCTCTCCCTATGACTCTATAAATATCACTTCAGCAAGTAGTAGAGTAGTATACAGTATAGTAGTACTCCTCCTAATAATGCTCCCCAAAATACTGTGTCTGAGTAGTATACAGTATAGTAGTACTCCTCCTAATAATGCTCCCCAAAATACTGTGTCTCTCTCTTCTCTAAACGGAGAGGACGCCAGCCACGTCCTCTCCCCCTATGACTCTATAATATCACTTCAGCAAGTAGTATAGTAGTATACAGTATAGTAGTACTACTCCTAATAATGCTCCCCAAAATACTGTGTCTCTCTCTTCTCTAAACGGAGAGGACGCCAGCCACGTCCTCTCCCTATGACTCTATAAATATCACTTCAGCAAGTAGTATAGTAGTATACAGTATAGTAGTACTCCTCCTAATAATGCTCCCCAAAATAGTATACTGTGTCTCTCTCTTCTCTAAACGGAGAGGACGCCAGCCACGTCCTCTCCCTATGACTCTATAAATATCACTTCAGCAAGTAGTATAGTAGTATACAGTATAGTAGTACTCCTCCTAATAATGCTCCCCAAAATACTGTGTCTCTCTCTTCTCTAAACGGAGAGGACGCCAGCCACGTCCTCTCCCTATGACTCTATAAATATCACTTCAGCAAGTAGTAGAGTAGTATACAGTATAGTAGTACTCCTCCTAATAATGCTCCCCAAAATACTGTGTCTCTCTCTTCTCTAAACGGAGAGGACGCCAGCCACGTCCTCTCCCTATGACTCTATAAATATCACTTCAGCAAGTAGTAGAGTAGTATACAGTATAGTAGTACTCCTCCTAATAATGCTCCCCAAAATACTGTGTCTCTCTCTTCTCTAAACGGAGAGAACGCCAGCCACGTCCTCTCCCTATGACTCTATAAATATCACTTCAGCAAGTAGTAGAGTAGTATACAGTATAGTAGTACTCCTAATAATGCTCCCCAAAATACTGTGTCTCTCTCTTCTCTAAACGGAGAGGACGCCAGCCACGTCCTCTCCCTATGACTCTATAAATATCACTTCAGCAAGTAGTAGAGTAGTATACAGTATAGTAGTACTCCTCCTAATAATGCTCCCCAAAATACTGTGTCTGAGTAGTATACAGTATAGTAGTACTCCTCCTAATAATGCTCCCCAAAATACTGTGTCTCTCTCTTCTCTAAACGGAGAGGACGCCAGCCACGTCCTCTCCCTATGACTCTATAAATATCACTTCAGCAAGTAGTAGAGTAGTATACAGTATAGTAGTACTCCTCCTAATAATGCTCCCCAAAATACTGTGTCTGAGTAGTATACAGTATAGTAGTACTCCTCCTAATAATGCTCCCCAAAATACTGTGTCTCTCTCTTCTCTAAACGGAGAGGACGCCAGCCACGTCCTCTCCCTATGACTCTATAAATATCACTTCAGCAAGTAGTATAGTAGTATACAGTATAGTAGTACTCCTCCTAATAATGCTCCCCAAAATACTGTGTCTCTCTCTTCTCTAAACGGAGAGGACGCCAGCCACATCCTCTCCCTATGACTCTCAATGCACGTGTGAAAATGGCGGCGACGCGCGGCTCCTTATATAGAATCCGAGTCTCGCGAGAATCCGACAGCGGGATGATGACGTTCGGGCGTGCTCGGGTTAACCGAGCAAGGCGGGAGGATCCGAGCCTGCTCGGACCCGTGGAAAAAAGCTGAAATTCGGGCGGGTTCGGATTCAGAGGAACCGAACCCGCTCATCCCTACAAACAGGGATACTATTTTGCGAACATAAGACGTTGTCTTATATATGAGGGATGCACAGAGGGATATTTTGCCGGCTGGCATCCAGAATTAATGCAATGTCCATTCTGTCAGGAGGGTATTAGAGACCCGACACTGGACAGGTGATGCTGACTTTAAAAGGCACATAGAGCCTTATAAGGGTGAGGAATTGTTTGGGGATGGTCTCTGGGACCTCGTACACAGCAACAGCTGGGAAGAAAAAATTTTTACCTCAGGTTTCCTCACAGCCTAAGAAAGCACTGCATTATCAGGTACAGTCCTTTCGGCTTCAGAAAAGCAAGCGGGTCAAAGGCGCTTCCTTTCTTCACAGAGACGAGGGAAGAGGGAAAAAGCTGCACCAGTCAGCCAGTTCCCAGAATCAAAATTCTTCCCCCGCTTCCTCTGAGTCCACCGCATGACGCGGGGGCTCCACAGGCGTAGCCAGGTACGGTGGAGGGCCGCCTCAAAAATTTCAGCGATCAGTGGGCTCGCTCACAGGTGGATCCCTGGATCCTTCAAGTAGTATCTCAGGGGTACAGGCTGGAATTCGAGGCGTCCCCCCCCCCGCCGTTTTCCTCAAATCTGCCTTGCCGACAACTCCCTCAGGCAGGGAGGCTGTGCTAGAGGCAATTCACAAGCTGTATTCCCAGCAGGTGATAGTCAAGGTGCCCCTACTTCAACAAGGACGGGGTTACTATTCCACACTGTTTGTGGTACCGAAACCGGACGGTTCGGCGAGACCCATTTTAAATTTGAAGTCCTTGAACACATACATGAAAAAATTCAAATTCAAGTTCAAGATGGAATCGCTCAGGGCGGTTATTGCAAGCCTGGAGGAGGGGGATTACATGGTATTCCTGGACATCAAGGATGCTTACCTACATGTCCCCATTTACCATCCTCACCAGGAGTACCTCAGATTTCTGGTACAGGATTGCCATTACCAATTCCAAACACTGCCGTTTGGACTGTCCACGGCACCGAGGGTCTTTACCAAGGTAATGGCAGAAATGATGATACTCCTTCGAAAAAAGGGAGTTTTTAATTATCCCATACTTGGACGATCTCCTTAGAAAGGCGAGGTCCATGGAGCAGTTGTTGGTCGGAGTAGCACTATCTCGGGAAGTGCTACAACAGCACGGATGGATTCTATACATTCCAAAGTCACAGCTGGTTCCTACCACACGCCTGCTGTTCCTGGGGATGGTTCTGGACACAGAACAGAAAAAAGTGTTTCTCACGCAGGAGAAAGCCAAGGAGCTGTCATCTCTAGTCAGAGACCTCCTGAAACCAAAACAGGTATCGGTGCATCACTGCACACGAGTCCTGGGAAAAATGGTAGCTTCTTACGAAGCAAAATTCCATTCGGCAGGTTCCATGCAAGAACCTTTCAGTGGGACCTCTTGGACAAGTGGTCGGAATCACATCTTCAGATGCATCGGCTGATAACCCTGTCTCCAAGGACCAGGGTATCTCTACTGTGGTGGCTGCAGAGTGCTCATCTTCAAGAGGGCCGCAGATTCGGCATACAGGACTGGGTCCTGGTAACCACGGATGCCAGCCTTCGAGGCTGGGGGGCAGTCACACAGGGAAGAAATTTCCAAGGACTTTGGTCAAGTCACGAGTCGTCCCTACACATAAATATTCTGGAACTGAGGGCCATTTACAATGCCCTAAGTCTGGCAAGGCCTCTGCTTCAAAACCAGCCGGTACTGATCCAATCAGACAACATCGCGGCAGTCGCCCATGTAAACCGTCAGGGCGGCACAAGAAGCAGGATGGCGATGGCAGAAGCCACAAGGATTTTCCGATGGGCGGAAAATCACGTCTTAGCACTGTCAGCAGTGTTCATTCCGGGAGTGGACAACTGGGAAGCAGACTTCCTCAGCAGACACGACCGACACCCGGGAGAGTGGGGACTTCATCCAGAAGTCTTCCAACTGTTGGTGAACCGTTGGGAAAGGCCACAGGTGGACATGATGGCGTCCCGCCTAAACAAAAAACTAGATATTGCGCCAGGTCAAAGGACCCTCAGGCAATAGCTGTGGACGCTCTAGTGACACCGTGGGTGTACCAGTCGGTTTATGTATTCCCTCCTCTGCCTCTCATACCAAAGGTACTGAGAATAATAAGAAAACGAGGAGTAAGAACGATACTCGTGGTTCCGGATGGGCCAAGAAGAGCTTGGTACCCAGAACTTCAAGAAATAATATCAGACGACCCATGGCCTCTACCGCTCAGACAGGATCTGCTACAGCAGGGGCCCTGTCTGTTCCAAGACTTACCGCGGCTGCGTTGGACGGCATGGCGGTTGAATTCCGGATCCTAAAGCAAAAGGGCATTCCGGAGGAAGTCATTCCTACGCTGATAAAAGCTAGGAAAGAAGTAACCGCAAACCATTATCACCGTATTTGGCGAAAATATGTTGCGTGGTGTGAGGCCAGGAAGGCCCCAACAGAGGAATTTCAGCTGGGTCGTTTTCTGCATTTCCTACAGTCAGGAGTGACTATGGGCCTAAATTTGGGTTCCATTAAGGTCCAGATTTCGGCTCTGTCGATTTTCTTCCAGAAAGAACTGGCTTCACTGCCTGGAGTTCAGACATTTGTAAAGGGAGTGCTACATATTCAGCCCCTTTTTTGTGCCTTCTGTGGCACCTTGGGATCTCAACGTGGTGTTGAGTTTCTTAAAATCTCTTTGGTTTGAGCCACTTAAAACTGTGGATTTGAAATATCTCACGTGGAAAGTGGTCATGTTATTGGCCTTGGCTTCGGCCAGGCGTGTGTCAGAATTGGCGGCTTTGTCATGTAAAAGCCCTTATCTGATTTTCCATATGGATAGGGCAGAATTGAGGACTCGTCCCCAGTTTCTCCCTAAGGTGGTATCAGCTTTTCACTTGAACCAACCTATTGTAGTGCCTGCGGCTACTAGGGACTTGGAAGATTCCAAGTTACTGGACGTAGTCAGGGCCTTAAAAATTTATATTTCCAGGACGGCTGGAGTCAGGAAAACTGACTCGTTTTTTATCCTGTAGGCACCCAACAAAATAGGTGCTCCTGCTTCTAAGCAGACTATTGCTCGCTGAATTTGTAGCACAATTCCGCTGGAGCATTCTGCGGCTGGATTGCCGCATCCTAAATCAGTAACAGCCCATTCCACGAGGAAAGTGGGCTCATCTTGGGCGGCTGCCCGAGGGGTCTCGGCTTTACAACTTTGCCGAGCTGCAACTTGGTCATTGGCAAACACGTTTGCTAAATTCTACAAATTTGATACCCTGGCTGAGGAGGACCTTGAGTTCTCTCATTCGGTGCTGCAGAGTCATCCGCACTCTCCCGCCCGTTTGGGAGCTTTGGTATAATCCCCATGGTCCTTACGGAGTTCCCAGCATCCACTAGGACGTCAGAGAAAATAAGATTTTACTCACCGGTAAATCTATTTCTTGTAGTCCGTAGTGGATGCTGGGCGCCCATCCCAAGTGCGGATTGTCTGCAATACTTGTATATAGTTATTGCCTAACTAAAGGGTTATTGTTGAGCCATCTGTTGAGAGGCTCAGTTATATTTCATACTGTTAACTGGGTATAGTATCACGAGTTATACGGTGTGATTGGTGTGGCTGGTATGAGTCTTACCCGGGATTCAAAATCCTTCCTTATTGTGTCAGCTCTTCCGGGCACAGTATCCTAACTGAGGTCTGGAGGAGGGGCATAGAGGGAGGAGCCAGTGCACACCAGATAGTACCTAATCTTTCTTTTAGAGTGCCCAGTCTCCTGCGGAGCCTGTCTATTCCCCATGGTCCTTACGGAGTTCCCAGCATCCACTACGGACTACGAGAAATAGATTTACCGGTGAATAAAATCTTATTATATATATACAGTGGAGCAAAAAAGTATTTGGACAGCCACCGATTGTGCAAGTTGACCCACTTAAAAAGATGAGAGAGGTCTGTAATTATCCATCATGGGTACACTTCAACTGTGAGAGACAGAATCTGGAAAAAAAAAAAACAGGAAATCACATTGTATGATTTTTAAACAATTTATTTGTATATTCTTGTGGAAAATAAATATTTGGACACCTACCAAGCAGCAAGATTTCTGGCTCTCACAGACCTGTTACTTCTTATTTAAGAAGCTCTTCTATCTTCCACGCGTTACCTGTATTAATGGTACCTGTTTGAACTGGTTATCTGTACAAAAGACACCTGTCCACACCCCCCAAACAGTCAGACTGCTACCTCTCCACCATGGCCAAGACCAGAGAGCTGTCTAAGGATACCAGGGACAAAATTGTAGAGCTGCACAAGGCTGGGGATGAGCTACTCGACAATAGGCAAGCAGCTTGGTGAGAAGAGATCAACTGTTGGCGCAATTATTAAAAAATGGAAGAAATACAAGATCACTGACAATCTCCCTCGACCTGGGGTTCCATGCAAGATCTCACCTCGTGGGGTATCAATGATCTTGAGAATGGTGAGGAATCAGCCCAGAACTACATGGGGGAACCCGGTCAATGACCTCAAGAGAGCTAGGACCACAGTCACAAAGGTTACCATCAGTAACACACTACGCCGTCATGGATTGAAATCCTGCAGTGCCCGAAAGATCCCCCTGCTTAAGCCAGCACATGTCCAGGCCCATCTAAAGTTTGCCAGTGACCATCTGGATGATCCAGAGTAGGATTGGGAGAATGTAATGTGGTCAGATGAGAGCAAAATCGAACTTTTTAGTATAAACTCCACTCTCCGTTTTTGGAGGGAGAATGGCATCCCAAGAACACCATACCCACTGTGAAGCATGGGGGTGGAAACATCATGCTTTGGGGCTGCTTTTCTGAAAAGGGGACAGGACAACTGATCCCTATTAAGGAGAGAATGAATGTGGCCATGTATCGTGAGATTTTGGGCAAAACTCTCCTTCCCTCTGTAAGAGCATTGAAGATGGAACGTGGCTGGGTCTTCCAGCATGGCAATGACCCCAAACACATCGCCTGGGCAACTAAGGAGTGGCTCCATAAGAAGCATTTCAAGGTCCTGGAGTGGCCTAGCCAGTCTCCAGATCTCAACCCAACAGAAAATCTGTGGAGGGAGTTGAAAGTCCGTGTTGCCCGGCGACAGCCCCAAAACATGACAGATCTAGAGAAGATCTGCATGGAAGAGTGGGACAAAATACCTGCTACAATGTGTGCAAACCTGGTCAAAAACTACAGGAAACGTTTGACCTTTGTAATTGCCAACCAAGGTTATATTACAAAGTAATGAGTTAAACTTTTTGATTGTCCAATATTTATTTTCTGCAAGAATATACAAATAAATTGTTTAAAAATCATACAATGTGATTTCCTAGTTTTTTTTCCCCAGATTCTGTCTCTCACAGTTGAAGTGTAACTATGAAGGAAATTACAGACCTCTCTCATCTTTTTAAGTGGGTCAACTTGCACAATCAGTAGCTGTCCAAAAACTTATTTACCCCACTGTGTGTGTGTATATATATATATATATATATATATATACACTGCTCAAAAAAATAAAGGGAACACTAAAATAACACATCTTAGATCTGAATGAATGAAATATTCTCATTAAATACTTTGTTCTTTACATAATTGAATGTGCTGACAAACAAAATCACACAAAAATTATCAATGGAAATCAAATTTATTAACCCATGGAGGTCTGCATTAGGAGTCGCCCTCAAAATTAAAGTGGAAAAACACACTACAGGCTGATCCAACTTTGATGTAATGTCCTTAAAACGAGTCAAAATGAGACTCAGTAGTGTGTGTGGCCTCCACGTGCCTGTATGACCTCCCTACAACCCACACAAGTGGCTCAGGTAGTGCAGCTCATCCAGGATGGCACATCAATGCGAGCTGTGGCAAGAAGGTTTGCTGTGTCTGTCAGCGTAGTGTCCAGAGCATGGAGGCGCTACCAGGAGACAGGCCAGTACATCAGGAGACGTGGAGAAGGCCATAGGAGGGCAACAACTCAGCAGCAGGACCGCTACCTCTGCCTTTGTGCAAGGAGGAACAGGAGGAGCACTGCCAGAGCCCTGCAAAATGACCTCCAGCATGCCACAAATTGTCATGTGTCTACTCAAACGATCAGAAACAGACTCCATGAGGGTGGTATGAGGGCCCGACGCCCACAGGTGAAGGTTGGGCTTACAGCCCAACACCGTGCAGGATGTTTGGCATTTGCCAGAGAACACCAAGATTGGCAAATTTGCCACTGGCGCCCTGTGCTCTTCACAGATGAAAGCAGGTTCTCACTGAGCACATGTGACAGACGTGACAGAGTCTGGAGACGCCAAGGAGAACGTTCTGCTGCCTGCAACATCCTCCAGCATGACCGGTTTGGCAGTGGGTCAGTAATGGTGTAGGGTGGCATTTCTTTGGGGGGCCGCACAGCCCTCCATGTGCTCGCCAGAGGTAGCCTGACTGCCATTAGGTACCGAGATGAGATCCTCAGACCCCTTGTGAGACCATATGCTGGTGCGGTTGGCCCTAGGTTCTTCCTAATGCAAGACAATGCTAGACCTCATGTGGCAGGAGTGTGTCAGCAGTTCCTGCAAGACGAAGGAATTGATGCTATGGACTGGCCCGCCCGTTCCCCAGAACTGAATCCAATTGAGCACATCTGGCACATCATGTCTAACTCCACCCACCAATGCCACGTTGCATCACAGACTGTCCAGGAGTTGGCGGATGCTTTAGTCCAGGTTTGGGAAGAGATCCCTCAGGAGACCATCCGCCAACTCATCAGGAGCATGCCCAGGCATTGTAGGGAGGTCATACTGGCACGAGGAGGCCACAGACACTACTGAGCCTCATTTTGACATGTTTTAAAGACATTACATCAAAGTTGGATCAGCCTGTAGTGTGTTTTTCCACTTTAATTTTGAGGGTGACTCCAAATCCAGACCTCCATGGGTTAATAAATTTGATTTCCATTGATAATTTTTGTGTGATTTTGTTGTCAGCATATTCAACTATGTAAAGAACAAAGTATTTAATAAGAATATTTAATTCATTTAGATCTAGGATGTGTTATTTTAGTGTTCCCTTTATTTTTTTGAGCAGTGTATAGTTATATTATATGTATGTATTTTTATTGTGAATTTCCATTATTTCTAATAAACATTTAAGTGCCAGCGTTAATATATACTGCGGACGCAAGGCGCATCTTATTACCATATACGCTAAAAGGGTGCTGAACTTTGCAGCACTATGGTGGTCATTCCGAGTTGATCGCAAGCTGCATTGGTTCGCTGTGCAGTAATGAGGCACAAAAAACGGCACTTCTGCGCATGCGTATGCGGCGCAATGCGCATGCGCAACATACTTTTCCAACGAACGATGTAGTTTCACACAGGGTCTAGCAAAGCTTTTCAGTCGCACTGCTGGCCGCAGAGTGATTGACATGAAGTGGGCGTTTCTGGGTGTCAACTGACCGTTTTCAGGGAGTGTACTGTCGAAGTCAAAAATATTACATAGAAAGAACATACAAACTCTACACACATATAAGTTGCTACACTTGCAAATACGCGCAGCGAGCACAGCAATATATGGTAACACACGCATTTACACAGACATGCCACAGAGATGGATTCAACACTTATTTCATACAGTACATAATTATAATAATATCAAGCGCCAGACATCATAATGATTTAAAATTATATAAGGAGTAAATGTCATGTGTGTGTATTATTTGAACAAAGCCAGATACACCTGTCATATTTGGTATTAAAGCAACCAGATTAATGTGTAGATTAATTTGATACTTGTTATTAAGTTGTAGGACACTGCAACAAATAGTTATGTTTAAATGTATGAAAGCTAAAATCACTTTTATTAGAACAATAGACATTTACAGAAACAGGTAGTGGACAGGAAGCTCAGGACAGCCCCTTTTGATGTCTTCAAGGTTGAACCTGTTTAGCATACAAATAGACTAGTGACTCATCATGAATGAGAAAGTTCCCTCCCCCAAAACTAGATAACACATTGCAGAGACACACAGTTCTCAGTTGCTGTTTTGTATCAGACGATGATGGAGTGCCTGCATGATTTTACAGAGAGAGAGAGAGTGATATGGAAAGACGAATTTATATGAGAAAGGAATGGTATTGTATGCTGTAACTGTAACTGTACCTGTATATATTAACTGCTTACTGTATGAGTTGTAACCATGAAACTATATGTATACTGTACATTGTAATATATTGAATCCATATCCTTTTAATAACAAATATATACATCAATGAGCTTTGGAACTCAGATAATGTGTTGGTGTAATGTTTTCTCTTATGGGATGCAGTGTTTTACGATGTACAGCGCACTTTTATCGTATATAGTAATAAGATGCGCCTGGCGTCTGCAGTATATATTAGAGTGGGCATTTAAATATTTGTTAGAAAGCAATTTGGTATTTACAGATGGGGGCTCGTCCGGGATATCATGGTCTTAATGATGCACTGTACATTATAAACGCAACACTGTGGTCGATCAGCTTGTGGTGGATGCATCGTGAAGCTGAGAAAATCATATCCGTGTGTTCTGTTGTGTTATCAGTAAGCCAATGATATGAAAATTCAAGGGACAATGTCTTTCTCATAATATTTAAGATGCTAAAATGTATTTTTATTGTTGCAAAACAAAGTTCAAATAAGTCATATTGTGTTTGATTCAGATTGGATTGTTTATCTGTTAAGTAGGTTTAAAAGTACACTTAAAAGTTGCTGCATAGCCTTGATATAGTTTTTTTTTTTTTTAACTCAGGCCTAAAATAACTTCTGGTGTTTGTATAATGTGTGATTTCTTTGTGACAAAGGAAGCCGCATGGTCTGTCCTCCATTTTGGACTAACCACATGGCCTGTCCACCATTTTGTGTAAACCTCATGGATGTGGAAAGGGGAGGAGCAGTGGCCATTTTAGGAAGGTCATTTTCTAAATAGCTGATTTTCAGTCTGCTCAGAACAATCAGTTTCCCTTGTCACATCAAGAACCATTTATGAGTTACCAATGCATTTATTTAACCCATGCCATAGTCAATTACAAATAGTTTCAATTGGGCCTAGTGAGAGTAAATGGTGAGATAAATGCTTGGCTTGGTGTAAGAGGTAACACACAGATAGAAAAAGGAAAGAAAGAGGTTTGTTTGTTTTTTTCTTTTCCTTCCAAGACGTGTAGAATCTGCTTACTAGGGAGGATAGCCATTGAAATGCAAATTAACCTGTGTAACTGTAACTCAGTGAAAAGCAAATAGCTTTGATATGCAAATAAGAGGTAAGGTGTCTCATAGGAGACCAGTGAATGGTACATATATATAATATTATTATAATTATGTGTATATTTATATCAGTGTATGTTCTGCAAGATAGCTATCCAATCTGAATCATATCATTTAAATTATTGATTATTGCAGTAATTATAGATCTGTGTGAAACTGGATATATTTGTTGCTATATAGGTAAATTTGAAATAACAGCATTTAAGGAAGTAAGTGTAAAGACACAAACGCAGTTCTGGCATGGTTGTTAAGAAAAAACTGGGTGTTGTGTTAAGTGAGCGATTATAGTTAGTATTGCTCACATTTATAGAGACTGTGGTTTGTTGAATTGCGTACGCACATTGGTACACGTGGTACGGAACGTGAGGACAGCGTACAAAAATGTGAATGTGGCGTAGGAGTGCGTAAGGCCAAACACGTGGCATAGGAGTACGCACGGTTGCGTAATTACGCAAGCTTGCGTAGGGTTGTGTGTGCATAATAAAACCACACGATATTTGTTCAATTAAGGTGGGATAGTAGCCATGCTACAATAGCACAAAACTACCCGGTTTCTAAAGCAGATTAGTATAAAACTTTTGTTTAAACTGTATTGCCTCTGAGGGTAAAGCTGCCAATCAGAATGAGTGAAAATTTTCTGTACAGAAAAACAAAGCGTATTTGAGTGAGTGAAAGCGGAGTGAGTGGAGCTGAACCCAGGAACTAAGTGGTAACACTGGGTTAGTAGAGGCCCGGTGGTGTAGGGTTCGCTACCTTGCGTGACTAAGTGGTCTTAGTGGTCTAAGTGGTCTTAGTGATCCCATACAACTAAGTGGTCTGGAGTGGTCTAGGCTAAGTGGTCTACAGCAATCGTAGGGCATATAGATAACTAGTATCTATAGGCTGTGCTATTGCATCGCATGTCCGGGTGTTCTACACAGCACAACGTGATACCATTGTGTCATATGCGCTGTGGAAAAGCATACACAGACGTGATTGTATAGACAAAGGGGTTTTTCTTTGATAACGTCAGGAAATCTCCCTGGTGGGCTTCACTGGAAAGGGTGAAGGATAGTTATCTAATTTCTCTGTTTTTCACCCTACAAACAATTCCAGTTGAAAGATACCGAAAAGGAATTTTTCGCTGCCTCTCTCAGGAAAATATTCCAACAGAACTTCCACTGAAAGAAATTACGGTACTGTAAGGTCTGATAGGAGCCCTAAGTTGGGTACATCGCCTTCGCTATCGACAGTGTATGGTAGTACCGGCCAACGTGGGCGAGAGTGGGTGGAAGCGCTCTGAGAACTTTCACCGTCGCCTTATATTGAGTATTTTAGTATTTGTGGGCTTGGCCGAGAAGGTAAGACCCACAAATTATGGGAGCTAGTTGCTCAACTAAGGGACGTATGGTAGCCAGGGTTCAGGCAGAAGAGTTGGGACCGAGAAGGTCAGAATTGCGGCCGAAAGGGTCAGCAAGGTTTATAATGTGTGAAAAATATGGTTCACACACAGAAGTTTTATGCAATGAATGGGTATGTATGACTGGAGATAGGGTACCATTCCCTAGGGTGGGCAGCTTTGAACCAGAGGTATTGCAGAACTTAAGGATAAGGATATGTCTGATAAAATCCCGAAAACAAAGGGTCAGACATACAAATTGTTTAAACCTGTGACAGCAAGAGGGGTTGGTGAGTTTGATCCTAAGGTATTGCAGGTGGTATGTCTAACCAAAGTCATATAAGACAAGAATGGAAATATAAGAACTGTTTGAACTTGTAGCAACAATAAACAAGTAGGAAGAAGAAAAAAAGAGAATGCAAGTACACCGCCATATGTAGATGTGGAAGTAGTTACGGCCAGCATACAAACTATAGAAAATAATAAAAATATGAAAAATATGACTGTAACCTATATATGTACTAATGAATGTTGAAGTTTATTTAGGAGGAGAAGGTGACCTGATTGTTTTCAGCCATTTCTCATGCACCCAGAGGAGTATCCAACCGGTAAAAGAAGAGCAGTAGCCTGCGGGGGAAGTGGCTGAGACCAGTGGAACAGGTAAGTATGGTATCATTCATGTACATATATAGTAAAACCCAAAAATAAAACCCCCCCAAAAAATCAAGAAAGTAACGTCAGAAATGGAGAAAAAACCTGTCCGCACATTAGTATTTGCCAGTAGGAAATCGGACAGAGACAGGATAACCCCCGAGTATTTCTTTCAGTTACCATATAAGAAGTATTCATTCCTAGTAATGCCCCTAGTCAAGATGAGCTCGGAAATTTTTGTTGGACCATGTACAGACCCTTAATACGGGATGAGAAGGATTGAATTAATACTTTGCATGACCTAGAAGCTTGTTAAACTAAACTTTTTTTTTGTCTTTTGCAGTAACAGAAAACTCTCCATCTGGATAAGATCACTGGTAAAAACTAATTCGGCAAATGGGAAGTGGCTGTCTCTGTGCTAATGGATGGGCTCAATAAGGCATTGAGGGTCAGGGTGCAGAATTCTTTGCCAAATTGGATAGGAGTCACAGTAGCTAATCTTAGAGAGTGTGCTATTGAACATCACAAGAATAGTGCTAGGCGCAGAGAACAACAGGTGGAGAGGTTGAGGACGGTAAGTATACTGGCACATACAGGAAAGACCCATCAGTCCAAACCCCAGATCCCTAATGATCAATAATATGTTACACTTGTAGGAAGGAAGGGCATTTTGCCTGAGATTGTAGGAGTAGTAGAACACATAGTCAATAAAGACCCCCTAGACAGAAAACATAAGCCACATTATTAAACACACAGATGGGTCCAACGGACATATAGTAAGGAATCATAAGCCATATAGAAAACACAGATTCGGCTAATGGGAAGAATAAAATAAATGCAACATTACGCTTTGACAAAACTTGCTGGGGTTTAGATGGGGCCTCTAAACTTTTGCTTCTTTTTCCTAGCAGAAATGGCCCCTGATTAACTTAATTTTGTTAGATATGATATACATATACTGTGCTCCCGCTCAGGAAGTACAAAGTATGTTAGACACCCCTCAGAGACTAATGTTACATATCACTGTTCTAGATGCATGTCCATCACAGGTAGAGGAAATTATCTCACAGATACCGGGTTCCCTATGAACTTAGGATGGACAGGACACTGGATTGATGGCTGGGATAGTCCCAATAGCGATACGATAAACACAGAATTTTTTTTAAGGGGTATAGACCAAGTAGAGAATCACTTCCCCGTAGTGCCCAATCCAGTTGTCAAATTTTTATAAAATCTTCTCTACCTCTACAAACTCATCTGTCACCAACCTCTTTTCTGTTTCTCTACAGTTTCCTCTTCATCTTTTGCGTTCACACAGGGTGGTACAATACATGGACCCGATTACAGTTCAAACACTATATGCCTAATTGGTCCTTCAGAGTTGTGCCCAAACCCAGTATATCTCAACAGCACGATAACACCAGTATTACTGCAGTGTGCCTTGTCATGCACAAAGGGTGGAGGATGGGAATACTGGTGAAGGGAAAATTTGTATTGACACTGATATGCCTGTTGGTGAATGGCAAACCTGACATTTTTCTTTTTCATTTTCTTCTTCTTTCTCTCCTCTAGAGATGTTTTTTTTCTTTTTTTTGAGTTATGCTCATGATACTCTACATTGCAAACACACGATAGTAAATTAAAATGAAAAATTTGTGTTCCCTACAGGAAAAGGCAGTCTGGAGGACAAAGGGGTATGGCCAGGAGTCCTCAGGACTGTGGACAGGTGGACACGGAAAGTCAGTAGCCCCCAGAGCATACCTTCCAAGTCTAGCTGAGGTGGCACACGGTCTGACTCATCTAGGCAAAGAGGGTATGTGCAAGCTGATGAGAGGCTACTGGTGTGCGCCAGGATTCTATTCTCATGCAGGTAAGAGAGCAATGACCTGTCTTACGTGCTTGAGGAAGAATATTGGTAAGGCAATACAAACAGAGCCATTCCATATCCCTCCTGCAGACGGATCTTTTCAGGAAATACAAATCGACTTTGTACAGTTAACACCCTTTAGGAATTATTGTTATGTATTGGTGTGCACTGATGTTTTCTCAAACTGGGTAGAGGAATTTCCTGCAGCCACGGATGCTGCTGTGTTTACCGCAAAGAAAAATGCGCAGAAATTTGTGTGTAGATAATGGTACCCCTAGAAGTAGGAGCAAAGCTTGAAATTGTACTATTATGATCATAGATACTACCACTAGCATTATGTAGCATCAGAACCACTCCCAGATCTTCACTCAACGAATCACCCTCTTCGAAATTTGTTTTTGTTTTTGTTTTGGTATTTGTGTCTTTTTTGGTTGTTTTTGGAAGACAACCTCATGTCATGATTGATCCGCACAATGATCAGAAATACACCAATGAGGTGACAGTACAGTACCTTATTGAGATGAGCCAGCATTTGAGAACTTGACAAAAGAATTTGAAACTGTTGATTGCTGGTATGCCAAATACTAACTGTCTTAATTGTGAACCAAGAGACTGTGTGATTGTCCTTGCGCTCAGGTTACCTAATAGGTGGGAAGGACCATACCAAGTTTTGTTGACAGCACTATCCCAGTGAAAGTAGCCATGAGAGAGACTTGGGTCCACGATTCCCATAGCAGGAAAGTCGGTAGTCCGGAAGGAACTCGTAAATGGAGTGAGATCGCAAAAGTATCACCAGATACTCTGTTCCGTGAAGACTGAGAGGCGGCACTGTTGAACACTACCTGAGCGTACTAAAGGATTGCAGAAAGACCAGTCATTGTAATTGATTTGTTATGAACAAGAGTTGTTTTGTTCTATTTCTCTTTTCTCTCTTTCCCACTGACAAACATTTTTTTTCAGGATATTCTAGTTTTGCGAGGTTTTTTTTTTTATGAGGAGTCGAGTGTGGGACTGGAACTGGTTCTGGAGGAAGGAGTGATTTCCTTATAGGATCCCAGGATTAGCCGATCAGTTTGTTAAAGTCAGAGAAAAATCAAAGGTCTAGTAGTTATGGAGTTCAGAGGTAATCAGGAACAACCAGACAATGGCTATTCACACAGTGCAGATAAAGAGCTCATTAATATATGTGGAAGAAAGGTTTATGAGCGGCTCTCCCCGAACTCCGAAGGTTTATGTTATTTAGGAAGGACACTACTTATAACCCTTGTTCGATTATTAAACAGACCTAGCATACGTTCCAGAAATGGAAACAATGTTCAGAAAATGATAGGAATATGTAGATCATGAAAATTTGTATATGTCACTTTCACGATTTGTTTGTGTCTTCTTCATCTACCCAGCAGAACCTCAATCGAATCCAAACATCAGTGTACAAAGACGTAGGTACATGTATGTGTGAAATGTTTGTCGCAAATCAGACATTATAGGCCAAAGCACTGTCCCAGCATACTCTATAGGTTGAATGTTGTCCCACACCCAACCAGTGGTCCCGTGACTGCCGAGTGCATATAGAGGATGTCTCGTCCTCCTCCCTGTCTTCCCCAAATATAGTCAAGTGTCTGATTTGCGAAATGAATACATACTTGTGTCTAGGTCACCGATTATTGTATGAAATATTTTTTTTTATGTTAATAATTGATGGCAGTTATTGTTTACTGCCAAATGGTGGACTGTCGAAGTCAAAAATATTACATATAAAGAACATACAAACTCTACACACATATAAGTCGCTATACTTGCAAATACGCACAGCAATATATGGTAACACACGCATTTACACGGACATGCCACAGAGATGGATTCGACACTTATTTCATACAGTACATAATTATAATAATATCAAGCGCCAGACATCATAATGATTTAAAATTATATAAGGAGTAATGTAATGTATGTGTATTATTTGAACGAAGCTAACTATGAAGGAAATTACAGACCTCTCTCATCTTTTTAAGTGGGTCAACTTGCACAATCAGTGGCTGTCCAAATACTTTTTTACCCCACTGTGGCAATTACTGGTTGGGTGTGGCTTGGGCCTGCCTTTGCTATTTAAGGGAAGCCTGTGTGACATATGGTGAATGGTGATGCACTGGACAGTTGTCTTCCTGATGTCCTTGTATGATGTCCTGAAGACACACCGTCTTTATGTCTCTGTGAGTTATTAATAAATACCTGTTGGAATTTACTGGTGAGTGCCTGCATACCCAAATTTCTATATACTGGCCTATGGGCCTTTGTGGAGCACCCCATCGTTGATCTTATCAAGTCTGGAGTGTGGACTTTACCGTATTTGTATATGGAGGATGGTCTTCTTTGGCTATTTTCCTTGGTCCAGCACCCGCATTAGTTTATAATTCTATTTGGATGAAGTCTCTTTTCCACTGGAAGGCCTATGTCTGATGGACACCTATTCACTTGTTCCACCCGTTGTTTACATCTAAGAGTTGTGGATCTTTTTAAGAAAAATTGTGAAAAATACCAATTTTAAATATGTAACTTGTTTTTAAATATTTTTTCGGATTCCTCGGGCCCTAATTGCATTTGGTTTCTCAGACCTTGTTTTGGCGCGGTCTCGGGTGTCGCCCCACCATTTTTTGTTATTATATTATAATTTTTTGTTTGTTATTTTCTTGTTATCTCTGCTAATTTTTATGTTATTTTCCATTATTCTGATTGTGTGTTTTACCACATTCTAGGAGCGTTGGGTTTGGTCTGGTCCCCCACTTTTGCCCAGTCATGTCCACGGACACCGTGCAGATTGATGATGAAGCATTTTTTCAAATTGCTCATAGTACTTTGGTCTCACTGACCGATGATGACGCAGAGAAAGTTCTCTTCGATCACACTGAATTTTACAAACTCCCCGATGAGACACCAATTGATCTATTTCATAAAATTTCAAGATTACGATGACGTGAAGTGGATTTAACCCTTCACGGACAGTTTCTATCAGATTATTATAGAAATAAAAAAATTCCAAGGGGGTTTCGCGTACATAACGTACCAACTATTGGTAGGAACAACTTAACATTTTGCACCAAATGGTGCTTTGTTTTAAACAAGTGCTCACTTGATCTCATCCTTTTGGTTATTGAGGAGGTGGGCACTGAGCTTAAACAGGTACGTCAGGATATTACTGCTTTCAACACCTTACACTTAACTACATTATCTGGTGATAAGACCAAGGATTGGCTGAGCAATTTGGGTGACCAGATTAACACTTACCATCAAGAATTGGTGGCTTTTAAGCGAAAAAAATTTACTGTGGTAAACTCGGATTATACTAACAATCAGATATATAGATGGCTTAGAGGAGAAACTAGGAATTTCCGTCAGCGGAGATATAATTCTCATCCCAGATCTAGGACAACATATATTAAAGACACCTCCACTTCTCAGTCCAATTCAGATAGTGAATTTGTTGATAATCGTCCCCCAAGTGGTTCAGTGCCTACCCCATCTTTTTTAGGGCGAACAACCAGGAATACCACCAATCCGTCCCGAAATCGCGGGTCAGGTACCCAACTCGGAGGGGCAAATTCAAGAAAAAGAGGGAGGGGCAGACGCTAGATACGGCAGTGTTTAACCTCTCTAGTCATATACTTACGCCTGATGAAATTGAATTATTATCACTCGGCTTGTCTTTTGTGCCTAGAATTAACCACGATAGTTTTGGTTGGTCAGTGGATCAGTATAAGTTCGGTAGAAAACTCACATTGAGAGAATTTTTTGCTGATAAGGAATTTGTTCCTAATACCGAATTTAATCTCAACAAACCCAGTTCTTTCGACCCTCAAACCTCTAATGCTAGTATTAAATCTTTTTTGAGATTGATTGAACATGATATGTCTACCATAAACAGTGACCCTAGTTATGACAATCTAACGGCTCCACAACGGAAGGCTTTGCGTGATTTAATGCATAACGATAATTTGGTGATCAGGAAGGCGGACAAGGACGGGGTCATTGTCGTTCAGGACTGGCATGCCTATGATCGTGAAATCCGCCGCCAACTAGCCGATACTAATACCTATCATAAACTGCATGCTAGCCCAGTTGCCAGAGTTAAAAAATGGGTAGATTCTGCTATAGATATGGGTGCACAGCATGGTTGGTTAGATGACAGCATCAGTGCTTATTTGAAGGTTGAACATCCCGTGTGTCCCATATTATACACACTTCCCAAGATCCACAAGACACTGGTTGACCCACCTGGCCACTCCATCATTTCGTCCAGGGGTTCGACTCTTCAGCCAGTAGCAGTGTTCTTGGATAAGCTTCTACAGCCATACGTCCAGCAGATGCATAGCTACATACGTGATACTCCAGACTTTCTGGACAAGATTAAATCTTTGGGTGCTTTGCCCGCTAATGTATGGCTAGCATCTATGGACGTACAGTAGTTATATACGGTTATACCGCACAATGAGGGTCTGGAAGCTATGAGGCTAGCACTGATTTCAAGTCCACATACTGGTCCCCCCACTGAGTTTCTTGTAGATTTGGCTAGGCTGGTCTTGACCAATAATTATTTCTTGTATGGTAAAGATTATTTTATGCAAGTGGCGGGTACAGCCATGGGGTCTAACCTGGCGCCCGCCTATGCAAATCTTTACATGCAACAGTATGAGAATACATTCATACTATCAAAGTATGGAGATAAAATACTATATTTCGGGAGATATATTGACGATTTATTTTTTGTTTGGGGTGACACCGAGACTGAGTTCATGGCAATGGTTGAGTATCTGAATGCACTACCTAGCCCGATACGGTTCACATATCAGATTAGTCAATCTTCACTTAATTTTTTAGATGTAACCATTTCTTTTGAAAATAACCACTTGATATCTACTCTCTACCGAAAAGAGACAGATCGGAATATATTGCTACACGCTCGCAGCCACCATCCCAACAGACTCAAGGACAGCTTGCCGATTTCGCAGTTTATACGGATATTGCGCTATAATACATCTCCCACCAATACGGAGGCACAGATTCAAGATATGACAGAGAGGTTCATTGACAGAGGCTACTCACGAAAGACTATTTGCAGATGCCTCACCAGGGCTAGAAACAGATATGCACAACAGGTTGATAACTCACAAATAAATAACGCAGGTAGAATGATCTTTACTTCTACATATGATACCAAATCTATCTATTCTGAGAAGACTATTAGGTGACATTGGCCGATCATTTCTACGGATCCTGTGTTTAAGGCTCTAAGTGCACAATCACCTATGTGTGCTTACCAACGAGGGCCAAACTTGAACCAATTATTGATGAGACCTACTGTGCAACCGAGTGGAGCCCCTGCGAGTTGGCTACCAACTAGATGGAAGGGTTGCTTCAGGTATCCAGACTGCACCACATGTAGATCCTTGCAGACCGGGTCATACTTCACGCACCCCCATAGTGGGAATTGAATCAACATCCGACATCGACTCCATTGTAAAATGGACTATGTAATTTATATAATCATCTGCCCGTGTGGCTTATATTATGTCGGTATGACATCCCGTTGCTTTCGGGTTAGGATGGCAAATCATTGCTACTCCATCCGTTCAGCACTGGCCACTAAAGAGACGGATAAGCCAGTGGCTAAGCACTTTCTAACAATGGGCCACTCAGTCTCAAGCCTGAAGTGCATGCTGATTGACTTTATTCCCATGCCTCTACGCAGTGGTGACCGCGATAAATTGCTGCGTCAGTGTGAATCACGTTTGATATATCAATTGGACACCTTGTTCCCTCGTGGTTTAAATGAACATAATCCGTATAATATTTTTCTTCGTTAGGGGCAGGTAGGGACCCGAGGAATTCTAATTTGAGGAATGTATGACATACATTCTACATATTCTCTATTTTCTATTTTTCATTTGTTTTACTTTTCTATTTTTTGGTTAATTGTTAGGATTAATTTTTGTTATGGTAGTTTACTTGTTGTATCGGGTGCTGCTTTATGGGGGTCAGACTTTGTCTGCCCCGTATGGGCAGTTCCTGGTATTTTTGTACTTATTTGTCTTATGTGGTGTTTGTCTCCAGGCTTTTCCCTTTTATAGGTGAGGCTGCAGCACTTGGCACTTTTGCAGTAACTGCCCAGCTAGACTAATGTTTACATTTATTATATATACTTTTGTGACAAATTGAGCCAGTATTTATTGCTCCCATATATATACAGTGGCTGGTTACCATGGTGATGCATCTACCAAGTGGGCGGAGTGTGGTTTGCTGAGCGTGCACTGGCGCCCACTTGGTTTGTAACAGAACGATGAGCTCTTTTGATGTGTATTACGTCACTTCCGGTTCTGGCCGTCACTTCCGGTTCCGGTCGGGATGCGTTCCACAGTCTGTGGAACGCATGGCACTTCTGGCTGTGGCCGTGTTTTATTTGTTTCTGAGTCATTTGTGATGTTTTATTTAGTGGTATTAGGATTTGAGTCACATTATAGTATAATCGCCCATATAGGGTATAGGTCCTTGTTAGGATAGTTGTTTATGTGCAGAAATTAGTGCCTTTTGATGCACTTCCTGTGGCAATTACTGGTTGGGTGTGGCTTGGGCCTGCCTTTGCTATTTAAGGGAAGCCTTTGTGACATACGGTGAATGGTGATGCACTGGACAGTTGTCTTCCTGATGTCCTTGTATGATGTCCTGATGAAGGTCACGTGATGACCGAAACGTCGACACACCTTCATTATGTCTCTGTGAGTTATTAATAAATACCTGTTGGAATTTACTGGTGAGTGCCTGCATACCCAAATTTCTATATACTGGCCTATGGGCCTTTGTGGAGCACCCCATCGTTGATCTTATCAAGTCTGGAGTGTGGACTTTACCGTATTTATATATATATAGGTGTATATTTATTTTATTTGTATGTATTTTTATTGTGAATTTCCATTATTTCTAATAAACATTTAAATGCCAGCGTTAATATATACTGCGGACGCAAGGCGCATCTTATTATCATATACGCTAAAAGGGTGCTGAACTTTGCAGTACTATGGTGGTCATTCCGAGTTGATCGCAAGCTGCATTCGTTCGCTGTCCAGTGATGAGGCAAAAAAAGGCACTTCTGCGCATGCGTATGCGGCGCAATGCGCACGCGCAACGTACTTTTACAACGAACGATGTAGTTTCACACAGGGTCTAGCAAAGCTTTTCAGTCGCACTGCTGGCCGCAGAGTGATTGACATGAAGTGGGCGTTTCTGGGTGTCAACTGACTGTTTTCAGGGAGTGTACTGTCGAAGTCAAAAATATTACATAGAAAGAACATACAAACTCTACACACATATAAGTCACTATACTTGAAAATACGCGCAGCGAGCACAGCAATATATCGTAACACACGCATTTACACGGACTTGCCACAGAGATGGATTCAACACTTATTTCATACAGTACATAATTATAATAATATCAAGCGCCAGACATCATAATGATTTAAAATTATATAAGGAGTAAATGTCATGTATGTGTATTATTTGAACAAAGCCAGATACACCTGTCATATTTGGTATTAAAGCAACCAGATTAATGTGTAGATTCATTTGAAACTTGTTATTAAGTTGTAGAACACTGCAACAAATAGTTATGATTAAATGTATGAAAGCTAAAATCACTTTTATTAGAACAATAGACATTTACAGAAACAGGTAGTGGACAGGAAGCTCAGGACAGCCCCTTTTGATGTCTTCAAGGTTGAACCTGTTTAGCATACAAATAAACTAGTGACTCATCATGAATGAGAAAGTTCCCTCCCCCAAAACTAGATAACACATTGCAGAGACACACAGTTCTCAGTTGCTGTTTTGTATCAGACGATCATGGAGTGCCTGCATGATTTTACAGAGAGAGAGAGAGTGATATGGAAAGACGAATTTATATGAGAAAGGAATGGTATTGTATGCTGTAACTGTAACTGTATGTATTAACTGCTTACTGTATGAGTTGAGTTGTAACCATGAAACTATATGTATACTGTACATTGTAATATATTGAATCCATATCCTTTTAATAACAAATATATACATCAATGAGCTTTAATAATAGTCAGATAATGTGTGGATGTATTGTTTTCTCTTATGGGATGCAGTGTTTTGCAATGTACAGCACACTTTTATCGTATATGGTAATAAGATGCGCCTGGCGTCTGCGGTATATGTTAGAGTTGGCATTTAAATATTTGTTAGAAAGCAATTTGGTATTTACAGAAAAACGCAGGCGTGGCTGGGCGAACACAGGGCGTGTTTGTGACATCAAAACATGAACTGAACAGTCTGAAGTCATCGCAAGTGCTGAGTAAGTATTGAGCTACTCTAAAACTGCACAAAAAACGTTGCCCGATCCTTTCGTTCGCATTTCTGCTAAGCTAAAATACACTCCCAGTGGGAGGCGGCATAGCATTTGCATGGCTGCTAAAAACTGCTAGAGAGCGAACAACTCAGAATGACCACCTATGTCCCTTAAGAGAAAGCAAGCAGTCACACACATTGTATACTGAGGTCCAACGCTCAGAGATATATGTATTTGATATAAAAAGTTATGCATACAAAATAACACATAAATATGGTTACAGAGTTACAGCTACAAAAGAATCAGTTACAGGTACATAAGAATCAGTTACATACGTATACATACGCAAGTTTTCCAGGCAGCCAGTCATCAGGTAGGCGACTTCTGATAAGTGTGTGTGTGTGTGTGTGTGTGTGTGTGTGTGTGTGTGTGTGTG
The DNA here is from genome assembly GCF_028390025.1 of Pseudophryne corroboree. Lineage (NCBI taxonomy): Eukaryota > Metazoa > Chordata > Amphibia > Anura > Myobatrachidae > Pseudophryne > Pseudophryne corroboree. The sequence goes on from NC_086445.1 coordinate 544,259,331, forward strand.
TGTGTGTGAGAGAGGGTATATATATGTGTGTGAGAGTGAATGAGAATGCATGTGAGAGCTGCCTGATTCTGGTTCCCTCTTTTTATACAGTAAAATAATGGGTGAGTTTCATCTTCCATTGGTCCAGAGGTCAGACCTCTCAAGAACTCGACGGCTCATAGGTCAGTGTGAGGGCTTTTGTCCTATGTTGCAAACACATGTGTTTGCCCCCAGGGCCATGCTGTGAAGCCAGTTTCAAGTCTCAGGAAGTCCTTTGTATTCATACATTTGGTCATAACTAATTGTTGCAATGTGCTACAATTTACCCATAGCTATCAAATTAAAACACACATTCTCCTGATCATTTTGACACTAAGCATGCTATAATTAACTTGTTCCGTTCCAATAATACATATATATCTGATGTTACACTCTATTATATAAATACAATTTAATACAAAATGGTGCTAAACATGTTTTTTTGTCTATGTGTTGTATCAATATGAGTTGAATATGTCTTTGTGGCTTCTCTGTGTGAATGCGTATGCTATCGTATATCCTGTGCATGCTGTGTGTATGCACATGAACAGAGACCTCTCTGTAGTTTGTATGTTGTGTGTATGTAATATTTTTGCCTTCGACAGCCCACCCTTTGACAGTAAACAATAACTGTCATAACTGTCACACTAAACATCATTAGAAAAAATATTTCAAACACATAACTGGTGACCTAGTGTGAATAAGCCATTGTCTGATTATTCCTTATTACCTCCCAATTTCCTAGTTTCTGAAATTGGTGAGATTTAAACATACCAGTGATTTATCTATGGTACTGGTGGATCTTAAGCCTAGGGGGTTTAGTTATATTATATTCCTTGTCAACCGGTCCCCCCCCCCCCCCATGTAATTCAAGTACCTCAGCTAACTCTAAAGAATATGGCACTAATCCTGCATTATTTTGTCTTAGAGGTACCTGTGAGTGGTAATCACTCAAGGGATGTCTGTCAAATGATGCCTTATTGCTAGACTGACAACTCTGGATGCACTCATCTTCAATTATAGGGTCACAATAACTACAAAATACAGTATTCCTTAGACAATAGCCTATCACGTTACCTCCAAACTCCGTAACTACTAGACCTTTGATTTTCTCTGGCTTTGAACAAAGTGATAGGCTGATCCTGTAATCCTATAAGACATCACTCCTTTCTCCAGAACCAGTTCCAGTCCCACACTCAACTCCTCATGAAACCTCACAAAAATAGAATGTCCTGGAAAAAAAAATGTTTATCAAAAGAAAAAGAAAGATAGAACAAAACAAATCTTGCTTATAGCAAATCCATTACAACGACTGGTCTTTTTGTAATCCTTTAGTATGCTCAGGTAGTGTTCAACAGTGCCGCCTCTCAGTCTTCACGGAACAGATTCTCGAGTGATATTTCTGCGATTTCACTTCATTTACGAGTTCCTTCCGGACTAACAACTTTCCTGCTATGGGAATCGTGGACCCAAGTCTCTCTCTCGGCTACTTTCACTGGAATCGTGCTGCCAACAAAACTTGGTATGGTCCTTCCCACCTGTCTATTAGGCAACCTGAGCATAAGAATAATCACACAGTCTCTTGGTTCACAATCAAGACCATTAGTAGTTGGCATATCAGGAATCAACAGTTTCAAGTTCTTTTGTTAAGTTCTTAAATAAATGCTGACTCATCTCGATAAGGTACTGTACTGTCACCTCATTGGTGTATTTCTGATCATGGTGCGGATTGATCATGACATGAGGTTGTCTTCCAAAAAAAAATTTTTTCAAAGAGGGTGATTCGTTAAGTGGGGATCTGGGAGTGGTTCCGATGCTACATAACACTAGTGGTAGTGTCTATGACCACAATAGTCCAGTTTCAGCTATCACTTTGCTCCTACTCCTAGGGATACCATATTTACACACAAATTCTGCACAATTTTCTTTGCAGTAAACACAGCAGTATTTACGGTAGCAGGAAATGCCTCTACCTAGTTTGAGAAAACATCAGTGCACACCAATACATATTTCAAATTCCTACAGGGTGTTAACTGTACGAAGTCAATTTGTATTACCTGAAAAGGTCCGTCTGCAGGAGGGATATGGGATGGCTCTGTTGGTACTACCTTACCAAATGTTCTTCCTCATGCAAGTAAGACAGGTCATTGCTTTCCTGCTTGCCTGAGAAGAGAACCCTGGTGCACGCCAGTAAGCTCTTACCAATTTGCACATACCTTCCTTACCCTAGGTGAGTCATACCATGTGCCGCCTCAGCTAGGCCTGGGAGATACGTCCTGGGGGCTTCTGGCTTACCTTGTCCATCTCTCCAGAGTCCTGAGGACTCCTGACCATACCCCTTCGCCTTCCAGACCTCCTTTTCCTGTAGGGAACACAAAATTGCATCTCAATTTAATTGTTGTGTGTTTGCAATGTAGAGTACCATGAGCATCACTCCAGAATCATCTCTAGAGTCGGTATATATATTGGCTGACGTATCTTTTGCCAACTCGCATGCCCTAGTCAGTGAGACCAGCTCAACAACAAGTGCTGCATGCGGTCTGCCCAAAGGCTTCAGCTTCTATAATACCTCGGTCATCTACAACAGCATATCCTGTGACATGTTTGTCTGTGGTAACTACCGTCAGTCTAGGGGGAGAAAAAAAATATCAGGTCTGCATTCACTAACGGGCTGTCACTTCAGTCTGGTCTCGTAGTAAAAGTCTGATTCAGATATTCCACACAATCATGCATATCAGCGTCCATACAAAATTTTCCTTCACCAGTATTCTCATCCTTCACCCTTTGTGCATTACAAGGCACATGCAGTAATATACTGGTGTCATTCAGTGACAGCTCCCTTTTGTGCTGATGAGACATACCGGGTTCGGGCAGAACTTTGAAGGAGCAATACGGCATGTGGTGTATGAACTGTCAAATCATGTACCAGTACTACGTCCTAAGTATTTGACCCTTGTTCTACACAACTGCAGTTTATCCCTTGAGACCTTGTGTCCTGTCTGGAAGAGATGAAACAGAAACTGTTTAGTATCTGGCAGGGATGACTCAAATGAATCAGCGCATAACAACAAGTCATCAACATATTGTATCAGCACCGACCCATTCTCAGGCTGAAAGGACTGTAAACAGCCATGTAGGGCTTGGGAGAAAATACTCAGACTGTCACTTGAAACCTCGGGAGAGTCGGGTCCATGTATTGTACCCCCTTTGTAAACGCAGACATGAAGAGGAAACTGTGAAGAAAACAGAATAGAGGTTGTTGACAGTAAAGTTTGTAGAGGTTGAGAGGATTTTATTAAAATGACAGCTGGATTGGGCACTCCGGGGAATTGATTAACTACTTGGTCTACCCCCCTTAAATCTTGTGCTTGCTGTATAACTACTGGGACTACCTCAGCCATCAATCCAGTGTCCTGTCCATCCTAAGTTCATAGGGAACCTGGTATCTGTGAGATAATTTCCTCTACCTGTGATGGACATGAATCTAGAACAGTGGAATGCAACATTAGTCTTTGAGGAGTATCTAACGTACTTTGTACTTCCTGAGCAGGAGTACAATATATGTATTTCAATTTCAATTTACACAACAAAATCTCTGTAAATTAAGTTAGTCAGGGGCCACTGCTGCCAGGAGAAAAGAAAAGGGCTTAGCATCACAGAGGCCCAATTGTAACTTCTGCAGGTTTTGTCAAAGGGTAATGTTGCACTTCTCTCGTTACTCCCTTTTGCTGAATTAGTGTTTACCAGTGATCTTTTCCTAAATAAAACTTTTGACATTCATTAGTACATTTTAAAGGTTACATTTATATTTTTCATTTTTTTTTAAAATGATTTTCTATAGTTTGTATACTGGCTGTAACTGCTTCCACATCCACATATGGCGGTGTACCTGCTTTCTCTTTTTGCTTACTCATTGTTGCTATGAGTTCAAACAGTTATTATGTTTTCGTACTTGTCTTATATGACTTTGGTTAAACATACTACCTGCAATACCTTAGGATCAAAACCACCAATCACTGGAAAATGACATTTATTCATTCGTCATTTTTACCCAATCATTACCAAAAAAATGCCTCCATGTAAGGAACATCCTGTCAATGTTACCTGGGTTTTGTTCTACTAGAATTCCGGGTGAGAAACAACTTATCGATCACCCCATCTAGCAGACTTCCACCGGACTTCCTACACATAATTTAACTAGCGGACCCTTTCGGCCCATGAACTTCAGCTTGAACCATAGCTGCCGAACGTTTCTCACTTGTGCACTTGGCTCCCATCATGGGCCTTTTAACACGATCCCCAAATGGACAATACGAGCAAACGGTGAAAGTCCTCAGAGTTCTTTCACCAACTCCTTCTCAACCGAGTATACAACGCCCCACCGACTGATGACAAGCGTATATCAGAGAGGACCCTATCAGACCCCTCAGGCACTGGGAGTACAAATGTATTAACCGAGTAATACCACGCCTTTCCAGTGGAGGTTACAAGCCTGCTACTTTTGGGTTTCTATCCACTGGAATTCCGGATGAGAAACATACTATCGATCACCCCATCCAGTGAATGTCCACCAAGAATATTCCTGGGAGAACAGTGAAGTTCTTAACTCTTTACTCAATCACCTCTGCGTATGCTAACACAGCATGTATGATGATGCTATTTGCGCATAATGACGCAACAACCGTATCACACTGCGACGCGTATCACATGAGCAGAGATGCGGTCAAATCGCACGACTCACAAATACTTGTTATTTGTGTGCCTTACGATTATGAAGACAATTTTACTTTTTTTCAGTAGGCTATGTCTCCGTCACCTGGGGTGTTTTGGCTAACCCCACACCTGGCCTTAAACGTGCAGTTGCGAGCCGCCATGCCACTGGAGCTTCTCCTAGCTGAGTGTCTCGCCCTACGGGATCCCGAGTTCTGGGGTTCGATCCACTCACACTTACTTTCAACCCACACAATTTCTGTACAGAAAAAGGAATCATTTTACCAGTGCTTGAGAACATCCCCCTAGAGGTTACACTTCAATTCAATATGGCTATTGACTATAATTTAAATGCTATGATTTAGATTGTATAGCTATCTAGCAGAACCTACAATTATTTAAATATACATATATCCATATAATAATAGTAATATAACATATATATATATATAAATATATATATATATATACATACATACACACACTATTTCACTCTTATGAAACACCGACACAGCACATGTATTTATACACACATACTGAATGAATGTAGTTTCCACAGAGCCTAATTTGCATCTCAACAGATGTTCACATGCTTGTTGTACTCTGGTTCCAGAGTAGGTGAACAGGTTCATTAACATTTCAATTGCTTATCTTGTAACAAGCAGAGAGTTTCATTTTCAACCCTCAGTATCTTCCAAGTCTAAAACAGATCATGGAAAAACTTTCTCAATCTGTGTGTATTACATCAAGCTAAGTATTTATCTCACTATTACTCTCACTAGATCTAATTGAAACACTATTTATAATTGACTATGGCATGGGTTAGTTAAATTCATTGGTAGCTTTTAAATGGTGATGGATTTGTACATATATATTGTTTACATTGTGACAAAGGCTACAGATTGTTTAACAATGGCTTTCGGGACCTTAAGTTATGTGGCTTCTAAGACCAATGCAGATTTGTACAGCAGAAACAACAGGTAATATTTGGTATTCATTACTGTACCTTGCACAAGACCTAAAATGTCCACTGCTTCTCCCCCCTTCCAAGCCATGTGCTTGGACACAAAATGGTGTCCATGCCATGTAAACAGAATACAAACACTAGCTCTATCCCTTGTCACAAACAAATCCCAAATTATACAAGCAACGGAAGTCGCCCTAATGGACAATTCTCACTGCATGGTAACAAAGTTTCCACACGCTGCTTTTTCAGCGTGAACAAAGCTTTGCTACTTTATGCCTGTGTTAGCAGTTTGCGAATAGGATGCAGCATGCTAACACAGCTATATCCGTCATACACCAACTTTTAAACGCTCTTTAAATTTACTTAACAGATAAACAATCCAATCTGAATCAAACACAATATGACTTATTGAACCTTGTTAACAATAATAAAAAGTACGCTATAGCATTTCTAATATTGTGCGTTTTTGTCACACTCAAAGGACACAAAGAAATCTACTGTCCGTTGATTCATATCAGCGCCTTACTGATAATGCAAAAAAAGGATGTGGTTCAGCAACATTTAGATGTATCCATCCTGAGCCGGTAGACCACCGCAGCATATGAACTGCGCATCATTAAGTATGTGATATCCTGGACAAGCCCCCAATTGTGAATTTCCATTATTTCTAATAAACATTTAAATGCCAGCGTTAATATATACTGTGGATGCAAGGCGCATCTTATTATCATATACGATATACGTGCACTGAACGTTGCAGCACTATGTCCCTTAAGAGAAAGCAAGCAGTCACACACATTGTATACTGAGGTCCAACACTCAGAGATATAAGTATTAGATATAAAAAGTTATGCATACAAAATAACACATATAAATATGGTTACAGAGTTACAGCTACAAAAGAAGCAGTTGCAGTTACATAAGAATCAGTTACAGCCAATACACATACGCAAGTTTTCCAGGCAGCCAGTCATCAGGTAGGAGACTTCTTATAAGTGTGTGTGTGTGTGTGTGTGTGTGTGTGTGTGTGTGTGTGTGAGAGTGAATGAGAATGTATGTGAGAGCTGCCTGATTCTGAGTCCCTCTTTTTATACAGTAAAGTAATGGGTGCATACAACAGTGAGTTTCATCTTCTTCCATTGGTCCAGAGGCCAGACCTCTCAAGAACTCGATGGCTCATAGGTCAGTGTGAGGGCTTTTGTCCTATGTTGCAAACACATGTGTTTGCCCCCAGGGCCATGCTGTTAAGCAAGTTTCAAGTCTAAAGAAGTCGTTTGTATTCATACATTTGGTCATAACTAATCGTTGCAATGTGCTACAATTAACCCATAGCTATCAAATTAATACACACATTCTCCTGATCATTTTGACACTGAGCATGATATAATTAACTTGTTCCGTTCCAATAATACATATATATCTGATGTTACACTCTATTATATAAATACAATTTAATATAAAATGGTGCTAAACATGTTTTTTTTTGTCTATGTGTTGCGTGCAAATAGAGACCTCTCTGTTTGGAGTTTGTATGTTGTGTGTATGTAATATTTTTGACTTTGACATTATTTATTGTACAGTGAATCTGGCACTCCATGATGTCCCCTTAGGGCTTACTTGCTCTTGTGCCCTCCTTAGTAGGTCTGTGTCTCTATAATAGAATACAGATGAAGGCAGCACTAAGAGGCTGGTAAATTGTGTAAAAGTGGATTTAATTAAGTCAACATTTCGGGGACGTGGATTGCTGTCCCTAGGAAGGGGAGCACATCCCTGAAATGTTGACTTAATTAAACCTACTTATTCACCGTTTAGCAGCCTCTGAGCGCTGTCTTCATCTGTATACTGTGTGTATGTATATATATATATATATATATATAGAGAGAGAGAGAGATAGATAGATAGATAGATAGATAGATAGATAGATAGATAGATAGATAGATAGATAGATAGACACAGGGCATCCGGAAAGTATTCACAGCACTTCACTTTTTCCACATTTTGTTATGTTACAGCCTTATTCCAAAATGGAATAAATTCATTTTTCCCCTCAAAATTCTACACGCAATACTCCATAAAAACAACGTGAAAAAAGTTTTTTTGTGATTTTTGCAAATTTTTAAAAAATAAAAAACTAAGAAATAACATGTACATAAGTATTCACAGCCTTTGCCATGAAGCCCAAAATTGAGCTTGGGTGTATCCTGTTTCCACTGATCATCCTTGAGATGTCCCTACAGCTTAATTGGAGTCCACCTATGGTAAATTCAGTTGATTGGACATGATTTGAAAAGACACACACCTGTATATATAAGGTCCCACACTTGACAGTGCATGTCTGAGCACAAACCAAGCATGAAGTCAAAGGAATTGTCTGTAGACCTCTGAGACAGAATTATCTCGAGGCACACATCTGGAAAAGGGTACAGAAAAATATCTGCTGCTTTGATGGTCCCAATGAGCACAGTGGCCTCCATCATTCATAAATGGAAGAATTTCGGAACCACCAGGACTCTTCCTAGAGCTGGCCGGCCGTCTAAACTGTGCGATTGGAGGAGAAGGGCCCTAGTCAGGAAGGTGATCAAGAACCCGATGGTCACTCTTTCAGAGCTACAGGATTCATCTGTGGAGAGAGGAGAACCTTCCAGATGGAAAACCATCTCTGAAGCAATCTACCAATCAGGCCTGTATGGTATAGTGGCCAAACAGAAGCCACTCCTTAGTAAAAAGCACATGGCGGCCTGCCTGGAGTTTGCCAAAATGCACCTGAAGGACTCTCAGACCCGGAGAAACTTTCTCTGGTTTGATGAGACAAAGATTGAACTCTTAGGTGTGAATGCCAGGCATTATGTTTGAAGGAAACCAGGCTCATCACCAGGCCAATAATATCCTTATAGTGAAGCATGGTGATGGCAGCATCATGCTGTGGGGATGTTTTTCAGCGTCAGGAACTGTGAGAGGGAAAGATGAATGCAGCAAAGTACAGAAACATACAGACTTGAATCCGATAGAACATCTCTGGAGAGATCTGAAAATGGCTGTGCACCGACGCTTCCCATCCAATCTCATGGAGCTTGAGAGGCGCTGCAATGAGGAATGGGCAAAACTGCCCAAAGATAGGTGTGCCAAGCTTGTGGCATTATATTCAAAAAGACTTGAGGCTGTAATTGTTGCCAAAGGTGCATCAACAAAGTATTGAGCAAAAGCTGTGAATACTTATATACATGTGATTTCTTCGTTTTTTTTATTTTTTAAAAATTTGCAAAAATCTCAAAACTTTTTTCACGTTGTCATTATGGGGTATTGTGTGTAGAATTTTGAAGGAATATATAATGTGTGTATATATATATATATATATATATATATATATATTATATTATATTAGTTTTTCCTGGGTAAACTACAGGGGGAAAGGGAGTGAGAGAGGTGGACTCCCAGAGTACCGGGCCCTAAGATATTTGTTGCAGGCCCTGATCACCTGCCTGCTCACCGGCCTGTTCAGAAGTGTTGGAGTTGCTGCTGGCTGGAGAGGGGGGGATGGGGGTGGGAGTAAGGTACCAGGGTTAGAGATGGATGGCATGGGAGTGATGTGACGGATAGAAGGAAGTTAGCTGCAGTGGTGAGAGAGGAAAGGAGTGGAGTTGGGGTGGTAGGTAGATTGAAGGATGGATTGAGGTACAGGGGTAGAAGACAGGAATGATAGGTGCAGGGGTGATAGATGGAAGGTGGGAGTGAGCTGCAAGGATGAAAGAGGGAAGGAGTGGTGTAGGGGTGATAGATATATGGAGGGAGTGAGGCTCAGGGGTGACAGATGGCAGAAGAGAGTGAAGACTGCAAAGCTAAAGAGGGATAGAGGTATGCCAGGACAACAGGACGAAATACCGGGAGGCAGTGGTGTAAGTTCGTACCAGTTGCCCGGAGGCAAGATAAATATCGGTGCCCCCTCCCCTATATTTAGATGACACCTTACTGATGGAGCTATTTGTTCCGAGTATGGGTCATAGGGTCGATATGCATTAGGTCGACAGTCATTAGGTCGACCACAATTGGTCAGTGAAAGTGACAGCCTTTGTAACAAAGGTGGACACTGGGGCTGATTCTGAACTGGATGCATCTGTGGTCGCTATTCTGTTCTCACTTAATTATACTAATGCTCAACTCCTCCTGAATGTGCCTTCCTCATTAGTATCTAAACTATCATGCTGGGTCATAATGGCCTGTCCCCAAGTTACAATCGAACACGGTACTCGATGTGCACACCCACTCCCATGAAACTCACACAAAACAGAACAGTTCCATGTATCCCCATAGTTGCCACCAGGTGCAGCTGCAGCACTGATCATACAGTGCACATACTAGAGATCAGTGGGTTCGGTTCGTCGAGATCCGAACCCCCCTGAACTTCACGTGGTTTACACGGGTCCGAGGCAGCCTCGGTTCTTCCCGCCTTACACGAAAAACCCGAAAGGGGGAAAACGTCATCATCCCGCTGTCGGATTCTCGCAAGATTCGGATTCCATATAAAGAGCCGCGCGCCGCCGCCATTTTCACTCGTGCATTGTCGAGATCGAGAGAGGACGTGGCTACGTTCCCTGCCCGAATAGCCCAATATCTGTGCTCAGAATCAGTGCTGCATTGTGGAGACCAGTATATGGTAGTACAGTACAGTAGTCCAGTGCTGTTCTCGCTGCCCAGTGTCACTCAGTTCTATTATCCTGAACAGTGCACAGTGTATCTGTGCTCATTATTATCATTGCTGCATTCTGTTGACCACTGGCCAGTATGTGGTAGTACAGTACAGTAGTACAGTGCTGTTCTCGCTGCCCAGTGTCACTCAGTTCTATTATCCTGAACAGTGCACAGTGTATCTGTGCTCATTATTATCATTGCTGCATTCTGTTGACCACTGACCAGTATATGGTAGTATAGTACAGTAGTCCAGTGCTGTTCTCGCTGCCCAGTGTCACTCAGTTCTATTATCCTGAACAGTGAACCTGTGCTCATTATATTGTCATTGCTGCATTGTGGTGACCACTGACCAGTATATGATAGTACAGTTCAGTAGTCCAGTGCTGTTCTCGCTGTCCAGTGTCACTCAGTTCTATTATCCTGAACAGTGCACAGTGTATCTGTGCTCATTATTATCATTGCTGCATTCTGTTGACCACTGACCAGTATATGGTAGTACAGTACAGTAGTCCAGTGCTGTTCTCGCTGCCTAGTGTCACTCAGTTCTATTATCCTGAACAGTGCACAGTGTATCTGTGCTCATTATTATCATTGCTGCATTCTGTTGACCACTGACCAGTATATGGTAGTACAGTACAGTAGTCCAGTGCTGTTCTCGCTGCCCAGTGTCACTCAGTTCTATTATCCTGAACAGTGCACAGTGTATCTGTGCTCATTATTATCATTGCTGCATTCTGTTGACCACTGACCAGTATATGGTAGTACAGTACAGTAGTCCAGTGCTGTTCTCTCTGCCCAGTGTCACTCAGTTCTATTATCCTGAACAGTGCACAGTGTATCTGTGCTCATTATTATCATTGCTGCATTCTGTTGACCACTGACCAGTATATGGTAGTACAGTACAGTAGTCCAGTGCTGTTCTCTCTGCCCAGTGTCACTCAGTTCTATTATCCTGAACAGTGCACAGTGTATCTGTGCTCATTATTATTATTGCTGCATTGTGGTGACCACTGACCAGTATATGGTAGTACAGTACAGTAGTCCAGTGCTGTTCTCGCTGCCCAGTGTCACTCAGTTCTATTATCCTGAACAGTGCACAGTGTATCTGTGCTCATTATTATCATTGCTGCATTCTGTTGACCACTGACCAGTATATGGTAGTACAGTACAGTAGTCCAGTGCTGTTCTCGCTGCCCAGTGTCACTCAGTTCTATTATCCTGAACAGTGCACAGTGTATCTGTGCTCATTATATTACCATTGCTGCATTGTGGTGACCACTGACCAGTATATGGTAGTACAGTACAGTAGTCCAGTGCTGTTCTCGCTGCCCAGTGTCACTCAGTTCTATTATCCTGAACAGTGCACAGTGTATCTGTGCTCATTATTATCATTGCTGCATTCTGTTGACCACTGACCAGTATATGGTAGTACAGTACAGTAGTCCAGTGCTGTTCTCGCTGCCCAGTGTCACTCAGTTCTATTATCCTGAACAGTGCACAGTGTATCTGTGCTCATTATTATCATTGCTGCATTCTGTTGACCACTGACCAGTATATGGTAGTACAGTACAGTAGTCCAGTGCTGTTCTCTCTGCCCAGTGTCACTCAGTTCTATTATCCTGAACAGTGCACAGTGTATCTGTGCTCATTATTATCATTGCTGCATTCTGTTGACCACTGACCAGTATATGGTAGTACAGTACAGTAGTCCAGTGCTGTTCTCTCTGCCCAGTGTCACTCAGTTCTATTATCCTGAACAGTGCACAGTGTATCTGTGCTCATTATTATTATTGCTGCATTGTGGTGACCACTGACCAGTATATGGTAGTACAGTACAGTAGTCCAGTGCTGTTCTCGCTGCCCAGTGTCACTCAGTTCTATTATCCTGAACAGTGCACAGTGTATCTGTGCTCATTATTATCATTGCTGCATTCTGTTGACCACTGACCAGTATATGGTAGTACAGTACAGTAGTCCAGTGCTGTTCTCGTTGCCCAGTGTCACTCAGTTCTATTATCCTGAACAGTGCACAGTGTATCTGTGCTCATTATATTACCATTGCTGCATTGTGGTGACCACTGACCAGTATATGGTAGTACAGTACAGTAGTCCAGTGCTGTTCTCGCTGCCCAGTGTCACTCAGTTCTATTATCCTGAACAGTGCACAGTGTATCTGTGCTCATTATTATCATTGCTGCATTCTGTTGACCACTGACCAGTATATGGTAGTACAGTACAGTAGTCCAGTGCTGTTCTCGCTGCCCAGTGTCACTCAGTTCTATTATCCTGAACAGTGCACAGTGTATCTGTGCTCATTATTATCATTGCTGCATTCTGTTGACCACTGACCAGTATATGGTAGTACAGTACAGTAGTACAGTGCTGTTCTCTCTGCCCAGTGTCACTCAGTTCTATTATCCTGAACAGTGCACAGTGTATCTGTGCTCATTATTATCATTGCTGCATTCTGTTGACCACTGACCAGTATATGGTAGTACAGTACAGTAGTCCAGTGCTGTTCTCGCTGCCCAGTGTCACTCAGTTCTATTATCCTGAACAGTGCACAGTGTATCTGTGCTCATTATTATCATTGCTGCATTCTGTTGACCACTGACCAGTATATGGTAGTACAGTACAGTAGTCCAGTGCTGTTCTCTCTGCCCAGTGTCACTCAGTTCTATTATCCTGAACAGTGCACAGTGTATCTGTGCTCATTATTATCATTGCTGCATTCTGTTGACCACTGACCAGTATATGGTAGTACAGTACAGTAGTCCAGTGCTGTTCTCTCTGCCCAGTGTCACTCAGTTCTATTATCATGAACAGTGCACAGTGTATCTGTGCTCATTATTATCATTGCTGCATTCTGTTGACCACTGACCAGTATATGGTAGTACAGTACAGTAGTCCAGTGCTGTTCTCTCTGCCCAGTGTCACTCAGTTCTATTATCCTGAACAGTGCACAGTGTATCTGTGCTCATTATTATCATTGCTGCATTCTGTTGACCACTGACCAGTATATGGTAGTACAGTACAGTAGTCCAGTGCTGTTCTCGCTGCCCAGTGTCACTCAGTTCTATTATCCTGAACAGTGCACAGTGTATCTGTGCTCATTATATTACCATTGCTGCATTGTGGTGACCACTGACCAGTATATGGTAGTACAGTACAGTAGTCCAGTGCTGTTCTCGCTGCCCAGTGTCACTCAGTTCTATTATCCTGAACAGTGCACAGTGTATCTGTGCTCATTATTATCATTGCTGCATTCTGTTGACCACTGACCAGTATATGGTAGTACAGTACAGTAGTCCAGTGCTGTTCTCGCTGCCCAGTGTCACTCAGTTCTATTATCCTGAACAGTGCACAGTGTATCTGTGCTCATTATTATCATTGCTGCATTCTGTTGACCACTGACCAGTATATGGTAGTACAGTACAGTAGTACAGTGCTGTTCTCTCTGCCCAGTGTCACTCAGTTCTATTATCCTGAACAGTGCACAGTGTATCTGTGCTCATTATTATCATTGCTGCATTCTGTTGACCACTGACCAGTATATGGTAGTACAGTACAGTAGTCCAGTGCTGTTCTCGCTGCCCAGTGTCACTCAGTTCTATTATCCTGAACAGTGCACAGTGTATCTGTGCTCATTATTATCATTGCTGCATTCTGTTGACCACTGACCAGTATATGGTAGTACAGTACAGTAGTCCAGTGCTGTTCTCTCTGCCCAGTGTCACTCAGTTCTATTATCCTGAACAGTGCACAGTGTATCTGTGCTCATTATTATCATTGCTGCATTCTGTTGACCACTGACCAGTATATGGTAGTACAGTACAGTAGTCCAGTGCTGTTCTCTCTGCCCAGTGTCACTCAGTTCTATTATCATGAACAGTGCACAGTGTATCTGTGCTCATTATTATCATTGCTGCATTCTGTTGACCACTGACCAGTATATGGTAGTACAGTACAGTAGTCCAGTGCTGTTCTCTCTGCCCAGTGTCACTCAGTTCTATTATCCTGAACAGTGCACAGTGTATCTGTGCTCATTATTATCATTGCTGCATTCTGTTGACCACTGACCAGTATGTGGTAGTACAGTACAGTAGTACAGTGCTGTTCTCGCTGCCCAGTGTCACTCAGTTCTATTATCCTGAACAGTGAACAGTGTATCTGTGCTCATTATATTGTCATTGTTGCATTGTGGTGACCACTGACCAGTATATGATAGTACAGTACAGTAGTCCAGTGCTGTTCTCGCTGCCCAGTGTCACTCAGTTCTATTAGTCTGAACAGTGCACAGTGTATCTGTGTTCATTATTATCAGTGCTGCATTGTGGTGACTAAAAGTCCAGTGTCTTGTGCTGCATCTTGCTGCTGTAGGGTGCCGTGGTAGTGTCCTGTCACTGTGCATAGGTCATCATTATTCCAGTCACAGTGGTATCTGGTATCTATCTAGTGGTATCCAGATATATTACTGGCATATAATTCCACACATTAAAAAATGGAGAACAAAAATGTGGAGGGTAAACTAGGGAAAGATCAAGATCCACTTCCACCTCGTGCTGAAGCTGCTGCCACTAGTCATGGCCGAGACGATGAAATGCCATCAACGTCGTCTGCCAAGGCCGATGCCCAATGTCATAGTAGAGAGCATGTAAAATCCAAAAAACAAAAGTTCAGTAAAATGACCCAAAAATCTTAATTAAAAGCATCTGAGGAGAAGCGTAAATTTGCCAATATGCCATTTACGACACGAAGTGGCAAGGAACGGCTAAGGCCCTCTCCTATGTTCCTCATGACTAGTGGGTCAGCTTCACATGAGGATGGAAGCACTCATCCTCCCGCTAGAAAAATGAAAAGAGTTAAGCTGGCAAGAGCACAGCAAAGAACTGTGCGTTCTTCTAAATCACAAATCCCCAAGGAGAGTCCAATTGTGTCGGTGGCGATGCCTGACCTTCCCAACACTGGACGGGAAGAGGTGGCGCCTTCCACCATTTGCACGCCCCCTGCAAGTGCTGGAAGGAGCACCCACAGTCCAGTTCCTGATATTCAAATTGAAGATGTCACTGTTGAAGTACACCAGGTTGAGGATATGGGTGTTGCTGGCCCTGAGGAGGAAATTGACAAGGGGGACAATGGTGGTGAGGTGGTTTGTTTAAGTCAGGCACCCGGGGAGACACCTGTTGTCCGTGGGATGAATATGGCCATTGACATGCCTGGTCAAAATACAAAAAAAAAAATCACCTTTCGGTGTGGAATTATTTTAACAGAAATGCGGACAACAGGTGTCAAGCCGTGTGTTGCCTTTGCCAAGCTGTAATAAGTAGGGGTAAGGACATTAACCACCTAGGAACATCCTCCCTTATACGTCACCTGGAGCGCATTCATCAGAAGTCATTGACAAGTTCAAAAACTTTGGGTAACAGCGGAAGCAGTCCACTGACAACTAAATCCCTTCTTCCTCTTGTACCTAAGCTCCTGCAAACCACCCCACCAACTCCCTCAGTGTCAATTTCCTCCTTAGACAGGAACGCCAATAGTCCTGCAGGCCATGTCACTGGCAAGTCTGACGAGTCCTCTCCTGCCTGGGATTCCTCCGATGGATCCTTGAGTGTAACGCCTACTGCTGCTGGCGCTGCTATTGTTGCTGTTGGGAGTCGATCGTCATCCCAGAGGGGAAGTCGGAAGACTACTTGTATGACTTCCAGTAAGCAATTGACTGTCCAACAGTCCTTTGCGAGGCAGATGAAATATCACAGCAGTCATCCTGTTGCAAAGCAGATAACTCAGGCCTTGACAACTATGTTGGTGTTAGACGTGCGTCCGGTATCCACCGTTAGCTCACAGGGACTTAGAGACTTTCTTGAGGTAGTGTGTCCTCGGTACCAAATACCATCTAGGTTCCACTTCGCTAGGCAGGCCATACCGAGAATGTACACAGACGTCAGAAAAAGAGTCACCAGTGTCCTACAAAAATGCAGTTGTACCCAGTGTTCACTTAACCACGGACATGTGGACAAGTGGAGCAGGGCAGACTAAGGACTATATGACTGTGACAGCCCACTAGGTAGAAGTATTGCCTCCCACAGCAACAGTAGCAGCAGCGGCACTAGTAGCAGCATCTCGCAAAAGCCAACTCATTCCTAGGCAGGCTACGCTTTGTATCACCGCTTTCCATAAGAGGAGGCATACAGCTGACAACCTCTTATGAAAACTGAGGAACATCATTGCAGAATGGCTTACCCCAATTGGACTCTCCTGGGGATTTGTGACATCGGACAACGCCACCAATATTGTGCGTGCATTACATGTGGGAAAATTCCAGCACGTCCCATGTTTGCACATACAATGATTTTGTGGTGCAGAATTTTATAAAAAATGACAGGGGCATAATGGAGATGCTGTCGGTGGCCCAAAGAATTGTGGGCCACTTTCGGCATTCAGCCACCGCATGCCGAAGACTGGAGCACCAGCAAACACTCCTGAACATGCCCTGCCATCAGCTGAAGCAAGAGGTGGTAACAAGGTGGAATTCAACCCAGTATATCAGAGGTTCCCAAACTGTGTGCCGTGGCTCCCTGGGGTGCCTCGAGACACTTGCAGGGGTGTCCTGGGTTGGTGGTCCAGGACCAATTCAAATTATTAATGGTCAATATAATAGGCAAAACCAGTGCTGGTGGCTGCCAGTCATAAAATATGTGGCCAAACAGAAGCAAATCTTGTCCCTCACCACACAACTGACCCTAAGGATGACATATAAACGCGATCTACTTAATGTAATATTTCATTCTAAATTTCTCTATAAGAAATTTTTGGCCTCGGGGTGCCGTGAAAAAAATTCTGATATTCTAGGGCGCCGTGATTCAAAAATGTTTGGAAACCACTGCTCTATATGCTTCAGAGGATGGAGGAGCAGCAAAAGGCCATTCAAGCCTATACATCTGCCTACGATATAGGCAAAGGAGGGGGAATGCACCTGACTCAAGCGCAGTGGAGAATGATTTCAACGTTGTGCAAGGTTCTCCAACCCTTTGAACTTGCCACACGTGAAGTCAGTTCAGACACTGCCAGTCTAAGTCAGGTCATTCCCCTCATCAGGCATTTGCAGAAGCAGCTGGAGAGATTGAAGGAGGAGCTAAAATAGAGCGATTCCGCTAGGCATGTGGGACTTGTGGATGGAGCCCTTCATTCGCTTAACCAGGATTCATGGGTGGTCAATCTGTTGAATTCCGAGCACTACATTTTGGCCACCGTGCTCGATCCTAGGTTTAAAGCCTACGTTGTATCTCTCTTTCTGGCAGACACAAGTCTGCAGATGTTCAAAGACCTGCTGGTGAGACACTTGTCAAGTCAAGCGGAACGTGACCCGCCAACAGTTCCTCCTTCATTTTCTCCCGCCACTGGAGCTGCCAGGAACAGGATCAAATTTCCAAAACCACCCGCTCGCGGTGATACAGGGCAGTCTGGAGCAAGTGCTGACATCTGGGGGGTCATTCCGAGTTGTTCGCTCGTTGCCGATTTTCGCAACGGAGTGATTAAGGCGAAAAATACGCATGCTCATGGTACGCAGTGCGCATGCGCTATGTATTTTAGTACAAAACTTAGTAGATTTACTCACGTCCGAACGAAGAATTTCCATCGTTGAAGTGATCGGAGTGTGATTGACAGGAAGTGGGTGTTTCTGGGCGGAAACTGACCATTTTATGGGAGTGTGCGGAAAAATGCAGGCGTGCCAGGATAAAACGCGGGAGTGTCTGGAGAAATGGGGGAGTGGCTGGCCGAACGCAGGGCGTGTTTGTGACGTCAAACCAGGAACGAAACGGGCTGAGCTGATCGCAGTGTAGGAGTAAGTCTCGAGCTACTCAGAAACTGCTAAGAATTTTCTATTCGCAATTCTGCTATTCTTTCGTTCGCAATTCTGCTAAGCTAAGATACACTCCCAGAGGGCGGCGGCCTAGCGTGTGCAATGCTGCTAAAATCTGCTAGCGAGCGAACAACTCGGAATGACCCCCTGGTCCGGACTGAAGGACCTGCCAACGATTACTGACATGTCGTCTACTGCCACTGCATATGATTCTGTCACCATTGAAAGAATGGTGGAGGATTATATGAGTGACAGCATCCAAGTAGGCATGTCAGACAGTCCGTACGTATACTGGCAGGAAAAAGAGGATTTGGAGGCCTTTGCACAAACTGGCTTTATTTTACCTAAGTTGCCCCCCCTCCAGTGTGTACTCCGAAAGAGTGTTTAGTGCAGCCAGTCAACTTGTCAGCGATCGGCGTAGGAGGTTACTTCCTGAAAATGTGGAGAAGATGATGTTCATCAAAATGAATTATAAATTCCTCCGTGGAGACATTTACCAGCAATTGCCTCCAGAAATTACACAGGGACCTGTGATGGTGGATTCCAGTGGGGACGAATTAATCATCTGTGAGGAGGGGGATGTACACAGTGAAAGGGGTGAGAAATCGAACGATGAGGAGGAGGTGGACATCTTGCCTCTGTAGAGCCAGTTTGTGCAAGGAGAGATTGATTGCTTCTCTTTTGGTGGGGGCCGGCCGCCCAAACCAACCAATCATTTCAGCCACAGTCGTGTGGCAGACTCTGTTGCTGAAATGATGGGTTTGTTAACGTGTGCATGTCATGTTTAGACAACATAAGGGTGGGTGGGAGGGCCCAAGGACAATTCCATCTTGCACCTCTTTTTTTTAATCTTTGCATCATGTGCTGTTTGGGGACTATTTTTTAAAGTGCCATCCTGTCTGACACTGCAGTGCCACTCCTAGATGGGCCAGGTGTTTGTGCCGCCCACTTGGGTCGCTTAGCTTAGTCATCCAGCGACCTCGGTGCAAATTTTAGGACTAACAATAATATTGTGAGGTGTGAGGTGTTCCGAATAGACTTGAAATGAGTGGAAATTATGGTTATTGAGGTTAATAATACTATAGGATCAAAAATACCCCCAAATTCTATGATTTAAGCTGTTTTTGAGGGGGGTTTGAAAAAAACAACCCGAATCCAAAACACACCCGAATCCGACAAAAAATTTTAAGGGAGGTTTTGCCAAAATGCGTCCGAATCCAAAACACGGCCGCGGAACAGAATCCAAAACCAAAACCCGAAAAATGTATGCACATCTCTATTAGTGACTGTGTACCTGATAACGCACTTCTGCCATAACAGGATTATTCTAAGATCGTGCACCGAGGATAGACCCTGGGGATCAGAGGTGTATTATTTCCTCATCCTAACTCTCAGTTACATGCTCACTGTACCCCGTCTGTGTCACCCCTGTCTGTCTGCCCCTCCCCTTCAGAATGTAAGCTCTCACGAGCAGGGCCCTCTTCCTTTATGTGCTTCTCCCTCTCTAAGGCTGGGTACACACTTGGCGATATGCACCCGATATATCATCCGATCTGCCGGGTCGGACGATATATCGTTCACATTGTCCAGTGTGTATTCATTATATCGTTAACAATGGGTGCTTTCGCGGGTCGTTAATGATTTACAATATCTTTAGTTTTACCTTGAAACCTTAATATATTGTACAAGACTGGATGTGGCCGGGCGCTGTCCATCCAGTATAGCAACCGATAGCGCTCAGTGTGTATGAACAATATGGCTTGTGTGGGAAATCTTGCCTTAAGAAGCCCCAGTAGGAATGAAATGCGCATTGGCTGTCTATGTGCCGTGTCAAAGTAAAAAATATTACATACACACAACATGTAAACTCCAAACAGAGTGGCCGCTGTTCATGCGCTTTGCGCATATACGGTAGCATACGCATTCACACAGAGAAGCCACAAGACATATACAACATATTCATACAACACATAGACAAAACATGTTTAGCACCATTTTGTATTACATTATATAATAGAGTATAACATCAGATATATATGTATTATTGGAACGGAACAAGTTAATTATATCATGCATAGTGTCAAAATGATCAGGAGAATGTGTGGAGTAATTTGATAGCTATGGTTAAATTGTAGCACATTGCAATGATTAGTTATGATTAAATATATGAAATCTAAAGTCACTCTTATTAGAACAAAGAACTTCCTGAAGACAGCATGTGTGCAGCAAAAACCAGTGGCTAACCCCTATAATTGCATCTTCAAACTGGACGTTGCTTGCATATGCACTGACCAATAACACATCATGAATGAGAGACCTCCCTCCCCTGGACCAATAGCAGAAGACACAGCCACAGACATGTACTTCCCCAATTCACAGTATATAGGTATTTCCCCTCACCCAGGAAGTTCTGTTGGTGCAGATTAAAAAATGGAGATGACTGTTCACTGTGAATGGGGTGACATATGTTGGCTGTAACTGATTCTTTTGTAACTGTAACTGCTTCTTGTGTAATTGTAACTCTGTAACCATATATATACATGTTATACCTAATGATATACTGTACATATGTTATATTGTATGCATACCCTTTTAATATCAAATATATACATCTCTGAGCATTGGACCTCAGTAATACCATATGTGCGACTGCTTGCTTTCTCTTAAGGGATATTGGTGGTCATTCCGAGTTGATCACTAGCTGCAGTTGTTCGCAGTGCAGCGATCAGGCTAAAAATCAGCAGTTCTGCGCATGCATATGCGGCGCAATGCGCACGCGCGTCGTATGAGCACAACGAACAATGTAGTTTTGCACAGGGTCTAGCGAAGCATTTCAGTCACACTGGTGGCCGCAGTGTGATTGACATGAAGTGGGCGTTACTGGGTGTCAACTGACCGTTTTCAGGGAGTGTTCGGAAAAACGCAGGCATTCCAGAAAAAACGCAGGCGTGGCTGGGCGGGTTTGTGACGTCAAAACAGGAACTGAACAGTCTGAAGTGATCGCAAGCGCTGAATAGATTTTGAGCAACTCTGAAACTGCACGAAAAAACTTTGTAGCTGCTCTGCGATCCTTTCGTTCGCACTTCTGCTAAGCTAAAATACACTACCAGTGGGCGGCGGCATAGCATTTGCACATCTGCTAAAAACTGCTAGCGCGCGAACAACTCGGAATGACCACCATAGTGCTGCAACGTTCAGCGCACTTTTATCGTATATGGTAATAAGATGCGCCTTGCGTCCGCAGTATATATTAACGATGGCATTTGAAATGTTTATTTAGAAATGAATCGAACTTTACAGCCGTCTGAAATATAAATTGCTAAATTATCATGTAAACCTACTGTGCTCAATCCTTATCATTAGTCAGAGGGGATGCGTGGGTGAGAAATGCTATAACTCCAATTCCGCAGCCAAATGTGTACAAATGATATAGTTTGGATATACAGTGTCAGCATGTAATGGTGGTACATCATTAAATGCTGACATAGTGTGTGCCATATTACAATTGGTTTACAGACAAGACTTAGTAACACATAAGATAAAATACATTATATTACAACAAATAAAGGAACAGGGGTGAATCCTGATATATACCAGACACACTGCCCAATAATAGAGAGCGTGCCAGAAATACACTGGGGTGTACACAGTCTCAAGATGGCTCTGTACAGGCTCAGTAGCAGCCTCAGCGGCCATCTTGGTACAGGGAATGCTTCCCTTGAGGTGTAGCAACATGGAGTTTGCGCAGTAGCGCACTCCACTTCCAACATTCTTCCTTCATATAGAGACCTGACAAAGAAGCAGGAAAATGTATTTATTAGCGTTCATTAACATTTGCTCTTATAACGCCAGCATATTCCGTTGTGCTTTAGAATTGTAAATGGAGCGTCCGTAGAAGGATAATGTACTGGTCTCCTCTGTTTGCAACTGGACCGATCCTACTGCATCTGATCAGGTTCTGGAAGCTGTCGCCTCGACGCTGCAGTCCTATCCTTTCAGTTTCCGAGGGGCCAAGATCCTGTCGGGTCAGTATGAGGGGCTTTTCGGCTGGGAAAAAGTTTATCAAGGTAATTCAATTTAATACTCTGTACGGTTCTCCTATACATACTGCTGCCCTCTTGTTATTGTGTACCCGTAAGGTCCTATAGTGAATGCCGGCGTGACCTTAGCCTGCTACCATTACCAGTTCATTCTGTGTCATCTGTACTTAGGGCAGTGGGGTTTACCATTGTGTCAGCATCCAGGATAATATAACTAACACCTAATAGAAAGGTCTGATATCTGCAGTACACCCTGTGTTCCCCTAGTGCTCTTCCTCCTCGCCCCTTTTCATGAAGACCTAGGGCCTAATTCAGAGTTGATCGCAGAAGAAAATGTATTTGCAGTTGGGCAAAACCACATGCGCTGCAGGTGGGGCAGATGTAACATGTGCAGAGAGAGTTAGATTTGGGTGGGGTGTGTTCAAACTGAAATCTAAATTGCAGTGTAAAAATAAAGAAGCCAGTATTTACCCTGCACAGAAACAAGATAACTCACCCAAATCTAACCCTCTCTGCACCTTATATCTGCCCCCCCCCCCCCCCCCCCCTGCACTGCACATGGTTTTGCCCAACTGCTAACAAATTTGCTGCTACGATCAACTTTGAATTACCCCCCTAATGTTAACGGGTGCCGCACATCAGATGGGCTGACCCAGCCTCTGAAGGCATGCAGGTGAATGCGGTGGGTAACGATATATTACAAGGATGTACACAACATTTTAAAAAAGTCTATATATATATATATATATATATATATATATATATATATATAGAACCCAGCGCTCCTACATAAACTTTACTACTCCACCAGTTGTTGCTTATTTCATTTAACCTTATACATCTGTTTTATTTCACAGTATATTGTAAATTGCTGCTCCCATAGGTAGTACTGTTCTACCAATAGTAAACCAATTTTTAGAGATAATAACACTTATTATCAAGGGAGCGCAAAAGTAAAATATACAGACTCTTTATTATTAAAAAAACATATAAACAGAAAAAACCCACATTCAATAAATACATTGGAGTCAATATACATAAACACCACTATCTATATCTATATGAAAACCAATATATCTATTTCATATTGCCCTTTGTAACAACGAAAAATGTCTATTAAAATGTCCAAGAAATCCTCATGGATAAAGCTGCTGTATATTTATAATCGTTACTTTCCAGTAGTAGTTGATACTTAAAGTTCCTTCTGTGGCAAATCAGCAACAATTGTAGCCACCGCCTCTATTTAATATTACTGTAGCTGAAAGTTCATATATAACTCACGTGAGTATTAGAGGTTAGCAGGGGGAGAGCGCTGTGTCAGTTGGTCAATGGTCTGACGAAACCGCTCTTGGATAATAGCGGAGAAACACGTAAGGAAGGTGCTTTACCGGACATTCTGAATGCTGACATTTTAAGCCCGTTTACAACAAGCTACACTGCGGCGGAAGTCCACTGCTAAGACGGCGGTGGGGAGAAAAAAAGCAATCTGAGGCTGAGCAAAGGAGGTCTCTACCCCATCCGAGATAAATATTCATACCGCGAGTGTTATTAAGATCCAGCCGCGAATAGCGGGGGTCGTAGCATACCGCTGTGATTGACCAACTGACACAGCGCTCTCCCCCTGCTAACCTCTAATACTCACGTGAGTTATATATGAACTTTCAGCTACAGTAATATTAAATAGAGGCGGTGGCTACAATTGTTGCTGATTTGCCACAGAAAGAACTTTAAGTATCAAGTACTACTGGAAAGTAACGATTATAAATATACAGCGGCTTTATCCATGAGGATTTCTTGGACATTTTAATAGACATTTTTCGTTGTTACAAAGGGCAATATGAAATAGATATATCAGTTTTCATATAGATAGCAGTGTTTATGTATATTGACTCCAATGTATTTATTGAATGTGGGTTTTTTCTGTTTATATGTTTTTTAATAATAAAGAGTCTGTATATTTTACTTTTGCGCTCCCTTGATAATAAGTGTTATTATCTCTAAAAATTGATGTACACAACATGCAATGTGTATGGCAGCACAATGGGCCTAATTCAGACCTGATCGTAGCAACAATTTTGTTAGCAGATGAGCAAAACCATGGCCCTCATTCCGAGTTGATCGCTCGCTAGCCACTTTTAGCAGCCGTGCAAACGCATAGTCACCGCCCACGGGGGAGTGTATTTTCATTTTGCAAGTGTGCGATCGCGTGTGCAGCCGACCGGTGCAAAAACATTTTGAACAGTTTCTGAGTAGCTCTGGACTTACTCAGCCCTTGCGATCACTTCAGTCTTTTTGGTCCCGGAATTGACGTCAGACACTCGCCCTGCAAACGCTTGGACACACCTGCGTTTTTCCAAACACTCCCAGAAAATGGTCAGTTGCCACCCACAAACGCCTTCTTCCTGTCAATCTACTTGCGATCGCCCGTGCGAATGGATTCTTCGTTACATCCATAGCTCAGCAACGATCCGCTGTGTACCCGTACGAAGCGCATGCGCATTGCAGTGCATACGCATGCACAGTAGAGACCTGATCAGTGTGCTGTGAAAAACGTCAGCGAGCGATTAACTCGGAATGACCTCCCATGTGCACTGCAGGTGGGACAGATATACACAATGGATGATATGTTGTTCCGAACCGGGAATGTGTACTCTACTTAAGGCTGGGTACACACCTAACAGATACTGTGGACCCACCGTCACTACAAATTGAGCGGCCATTCAAGGTAAGTGTACCCACTTACTGATCGGCCGCTAGATATGTCATGAAGTTGGGCATGCATTTGAATTTGCCCGCACAGCTCTGATGTCGACCCCCGCAGCTTGTGTATAGGCAGTCGGCAGACCACCTGTACACACACAGCACAATGCGCCAATAAACGGGCGATATATCGGCCGGTGTGTACCCAGCATTACCCTTCCGGATCCTGCTGTTCTCCTGATAGTCTGTGTGTGGGAGTGGTGACCGACATGTAGACTGCCATAATGTCCATCTGTCACTGAGCTAATTACTCTTTTATTGGGGAGTAGAAGTTCTACAGCTACTAATTATATAACATGAGGTGTGAAAATCTGGAAGAGCTTCATCTACTGAAACAGGTTTCTCCTGTCACATAGTGTAACGGATATATCAGGTTCCAGGTTTCATTTCCATTCTTCTGACCCAGGAAGGGGATTATGCTGGAGGAACTGGTCAGGGATGGTCTCTGCAAGAAGCCGCCATCTTGGACCTGTCTTCTGTTGGTTAGGGCAGGGCCAGATTAAGGCTGGTGGGGACCTAGGGGCAGTGAAGTTGTAGGGGCTTCCACCAATGTCGTACTGGAGCATGAAGGGCCCTTGTTGAGGCATGTGGCCAGTCACCACAGAGATTTGGCTAACCACTAGAGAGTGCATGGTCTGGACTTCTTGCTCTATATAATAAATACTGCTAATGCAGCATGATAATGTACCAGATTAATAACAGCATCCCCATTAATGTGTGCAAGAACATTACCTCATTTATCATCAGTGCCAACTTTACATAATGACTGGGGGTGCCCACCACATGGCTGAGCATGGCATGCATAGACGTGGATAGTGGCAGCACAAATAATGGGGGGCTCTTGTACCCACACAGCTGGCTCCATTGTCACCTATCATGTGTACACTGTGCCCTCTTACCCCACCATCATGCTTTCACTGCCCCGTCAGTATCCACCTGGACTATACACTCCCCTCTTGGTGAAGCTTTGAATTGGTTGCCGCTGGTAACATCTGCACTGCGCCCCTGGGGAGTGTACAATCCATCTCCTTCCATTCAATGAAACCTTCCCAGGAATCTGAGATCTGGACTCTGTATACAAATTAATACATACTCCTCTGGCATTGGAGCAGATGTATTAAGTTTGGAGAAGGCATAAAGAAGTGATAAAGCAGTGATAAGCGCAAGGTGATAATGCACCAGCCAATCAGCTCCTAACTGTTAATTTACATATTGGAGCTGATTGACTGGTGCGTTATCACTTCTCCAGGATTAATACATCTGCCCCATTAATTGGTTATATATTATAACATCAATTAATAATTAGCAAAAAGAAATGTCCACTTATTATCACATTGTTTTTGAGTTATGTTTGAATCTGTGCTCAGCACTAAAGTGGGTATTTGCTGGGCTGCTTGTTGCCCACTAGCAGTAATGTGTTCAGTAAAATAACTCCCTTGTCTGTACTAGTAGGTACCCATGTAAAGTGTTGTATGTGTAACCCCTATGCAGCCCTTGTGGTGCCATATACATTAGCTACCTATAAGTTGATGGGCTTCAAACAGGTCTTAGCTAAAACCATAACAGTTAAACACATCCCCTCTTATTCCTGCTATAATGAACACACAATGTAATTACCAGTTAATGTCAAAGTTTTATTAATTGGAGAAGCCTTGGGGACCATGAAAGCGTTGCAGTCAGCCACAGAAAACACAGCACAGTATACATGTACACCCTGGATGCAACCTGGACTATAGTGAACCCACCAACCCTTAACATACCAGGCTTGACCAGGCCATGTACCCTCTCAAGAGCAGGACCCCTCATCTCGCTTCTAGTGGAGCAGTGCCCCACAATCACTGCATGATACAGCTATGGCCGCTGAAGAACAGTGATTAAACGCTCTATCGGCTGATGCACGCCACACTTCAGTCACACAAACACAATCTATATATGAGAAATAAAGACTCGGACAACTGAATTGGAGTGAAAGGGTTCAGATTTTTATTTAAGGGATTTTAAATTCTGTCTAAAAATTGGGTATGGTGGCAGGGGAAGAATGGCCTAGCTAAAGGAATAATTTATAAACATAAACCAAATGGGCTAACTGCGTACAAATTTGCAAGGATGAGGCCACTTGCCCCCATCCCGCCAAACAACTCAGAAGAGGAAAGACCAATTTCCCTGCCCTTTATAGGGACAACAACTTACAAGGGAAAAGGCCAACTGCCTCCATCACCATCAACTTAAAGCACTAACCTATCCCAGAGAGGCAAAGGACCCACCGGATTCGGTGGTGCCCTTGAACCAAACTAATATCCACGCCTAGCCTCCTCCATATGAAGCCAACACCGCAACTGGACAGGAAAGTCAAAAACACATGTGAATGACCCAAAACCAATTAAAATAATCACCAGAACGAGTACCTTCAGGAAGACCAATACCAGTAAGGTAAATCAACTGACCACAGAACCCTGTCAACCAACAAACCATGCAAAACAGCAGCAACCACTAATGAACAGCACTAAATGGGCGGGGCCTAACTTGGTGACAGGGGAGGGAAAGGGATCCTTACTTGACTCAAGGCAAAAACACAAAACTTCCACCAGCCGGCTTGAGCCTGGGTTAAGAACTGGTGGTTAAACAAAAATTCCTTGAGACCCCCACCAAAGGTGGCGAGTAGCTATTCCTCAAGTAAGCATTAAGATCCAGACTGAAGTCTGATATATTTCTTGTACACATCAAACTTCCATCTGCCAAGCGCCTGGATTATGACCGTGGACCAGCCCGCCGCAGTGTCAGCCATAGTGGTGCCAATGCGAAACGAGTGTGATCCACAGTTGACAGGCGAACGACCCAGTGCCAAGATACAATGGTCTAAAACCCAACCAAATTGCTAGCAAGTAACCGGTGATGCCTCAACCATGTACCAACAATGTCTGGACAGAGCCTCAAAAAAGACACCTCCAAGACCACCGGATAAAGTCTAAGATCAGGGCAGCGCTCCAATGAAAAACCAAACGTCGAAACATGCAACGAAAGCAAATGAGAAACCACCGTTCCAAATGAAGCAGCAATCTCCCCAACCCAAAACACTCCATGGAAGGCCATGGCAAAGGCCAAACTAAAAAGGTCTCTGACCAAGACAAACATGCACCAAAAACTGTCTTCATGAGCTTCCAGAACAGCAGCCCATCAATAACAAATGCTAGATTCTAAGAAATCGACTGCCACCTCCGTTCCCTCAATGCTCCCACAGATTCTGCCGCAAAACATAAAGCTGAATATGTAACAGGAGCCCAAGTCCCGTGAGCAAGACCCTCCATGGCAGCCATATCACATGGCACACATAAGAGGAACACACTCGCCAACTGGGTCTGCATGAGGGGCCTTCAGACAAAATGTCACCCATCCAAGTGTGAAGTGCATTAACAATGCCATTCTCCACCCCAGCACACGCTCGGAGCACAATGAGGAACACTGCAAGCACCATAACGCAATACGCACGAAAACATGAAACAGTGGTAAAAGTTGGACACTCCCTTCCAATGAAAAGTCAGCACAACCCCAATGTTGTTCCATCAGAATACATTGGTCAGTTCTCCAAAACACACACCCCTAACTCCAAGGCCTCTATTACAGGGAAAAGTTTAAGAAGACGCAAATTCCACGTCAAATCCCTCACTCACCCAATCTCCAGGCCCAGGCACCGCACGCAGTCTTGCATAGAAAAATAAAATGGGGGTCAAAGCTGAAGAACCGTCAATGTCCGCAATAAATTGGAGAGCCAGATGTGTAACTGGCTGGAAAACCCAGATTTGTATCCTCTTAACTGTTAAAAAAAAGGATATCCCAAAAGAATGTCCCTAGCCAGCCAAATGAAATTAATCGACCACTGCACTTCCGCCATTACCCTGTGAGTCCTCCTACCAAACACCATACGAATGGGAAGTACCTGACAGGCAAAATTAAAACAAACCCAGTAACCGAAACCCGACGTCAAACAAAAAACACCATCACTCAACCAGGCAACATTATACATGTCACAGCTGCTGGTGGTGTGTTCCGGGGTTACCCCTGTTTCTTACCCTTCCGGCCGCTTGTGTGTGCTCAGAGGGCATAGATGTTACAGCAGCGTGCTGCCCACATGGCCGCCGGAGTGTTCTCTGGGGCAGTGGAGCATGGTGCGCATGACTGTGGTGGGGTATCCATAGTGACACTATTCCCACCGGGCCGGCAACATAGGCAGGACCATCTTGGTTGTTGTCAGCTTACCGAACCTGATCGGTCGCTGTAGTTTATCGCAGTGCAGCGATCATGTCAGAACTGCGCATGTGCCAGCGTCGCAATGTGCCGGCGCATAGCTGACAGCCGACGGCTGTCGTTGCCTAGTGATCGCCTTTGCCTGATTGACAGGCAGAGGTGGCCGCCGGCGGGAGAAGGCGGCACAGCTCCGTTTGGCCGGCGCTTTGTGGGCACGGTCCAGCCAACGTAGGCATGGCTGGACCGTGAAGGGGGCGGGTCGCAGCAGCTGCATAACATCACACTCAGCCGCTGCAAGCTGGGCAGCGATGAGTAGCTCCCGGCCAGCGTGCAAAAGCTGCACTGGCCGGGAACAACTCCTGAAGTACAAAAGCATTGCCGCTGTGCGATGCTTTTGTACTTCAGCGATGCGGCAGGGACTGACATGCGGGGCGGGTTAGCCCTATGCTGGGTGTTTCCCCACATGTCTGTGTTCCTGATCGTAGCTGTGCTAAATTTAGCACAGCTATTATCAACTTGGAATGACCCCCAATGTCCAATCCCGCTCAGCTTTGGGTCACTTGACCCATTCAGCTAATCTTGAAAGTACATGGGTTTAAAACTTCCTGCCTCTCAGTGTGCAGGTTGCCAGTTCCATATGTCACACAGCTCAGTGGGTGAGCCTTGCAGCTGCGCTCCTCAGTGTTCACAGGTTATACCTAAGAACCTGCAATCCTTAGTACCGCTCCAGTCCGGTTCCAGTTCAGTATCACTAGTGTATTCATTCCGGTTCCAGTCCGGTCCAGTACCAGTTCTGTACTATCAGTGTCTTCATTCCGGTTCCAGTCCGTTCCAAACCAGTGTACCAGTTCTATACTACCAGTGTCTTCATTCCGGTTCCAGTCCGGTCCAGTACCAGTTCTGTACTACCAGTGTCTTCATTCCGGTTCCAGTCTGGTCCAGTACCAGTTCTGTACTACCAGTGTCTTCATTCCGGTTCCAGCCTTGTCAGCACTCCAGTTCCATTCAATCCAATATTGCCAAGTGTTATTATTCCAGTACTAGCCCAGACAGCACACCAATTCTGTTCTCCGTTTGTCAGTGCTACATCTGCTATCCAACTTCAAGCTAAAAGTAAACCATAGTTGTCTCCGGACCTTTTCTACAGTTCAGTCAGAATCAATACTCCTAGCCCAGGAGACACAGTCAGGGTCCGCTACCTGCCTACCGGGTGCAGTGAAACCCAAATCTCCTTGCAGGGTTCCCTGGAAAAGACCACCAATGGGGTAAGACTCCGCGCCCCTACTATAGCCAACGACCTGGTACTAGTTCTGATCATTTTCTAAACTCTCCTCTGCACTCAAGTCACCCTCATATCCTATAATTAGGAATTACAGATGTAGCCGCATTCTAGGATGCAGTATTCGATCTTCTGTGACACTAACACACGTCTGAGTGACCATGAAGTCACACAAGCCAACCACCGCATCTACTATGAAGGGACCAGGAAATCTCAGATGGAGATCCTAGCCCCATCCCTCCCCAACAACAACGGCAGCGATACAAATCCATTTTGGGAAACGGAGGCTGCACATGCACAGTATGGGTCCAACACTTGTGCAAGGTTCCAAACATCCGTACTCTCCAGGGGTAGATAACACACTGTACGGTGCTGTAGATCTTCATCTTCCTGCCATTCTCAGGAGATCCGCCACAGGACCGGCCTCGGGATGCACTCTCTCCGGCACACAGGACAGCTGGGGTTTGTGTCCATCCACTGGTAGATGCAGCTGGTGTGATACTTGTGGCTGCAGGGCAGGACAGTCACCCTTTCTCCATTTCCAAACTCCATCAAGCAGATCACACACGCCTGTGTGGCTTCATCCTCTGTGGTATGGTGAGATGGGAATCCGCTGATCTCTACCTCCATGACGGGGAGATTCTGCTCGTTGATCTCGGTCACCGTGGCTGGAAGATTGTGCCCGCTGATCTCTACCTCCATGGGCGGGAAATCCTATCCGCCAATCACCATCATCATCGGTGGGAGATTCCGCATTCTGATCTCTACCAGGAAAGCCGGGAGATTCTGCGTAGTGAGCTCCACCACCATGGCCGGGAGATCCTGCCCATTCTCAGCTGGTTGATGAAAGGTGAGATGAAGATGACCAGGGAGATGATCTGGGTTTGGCCTCTCTGCGGCATCGGGAGCAGGAAGGGGAGAACGGCTTCTCTCTCTGTTCTCCCTCTGAGGTCTCTGATCCTGACAAGCTCTTCTTTCTCCTCTCCGCTCGGACCGCAGCCTCTCCTCAAAGACGGTCTCCGAAGCATCATCTGAAAAGATATAACATATATTACCCATAATAAGTAGCTATAGATAACATCAACAAATCAATTGTCGATCAATAAGTTGCGTTACAGCAGTAACATTTTATATAACATTGATAGTAGTGTTACAGTGTAAGTGGTTCTGTCAGAATAACAGGGTTGTTTCATTTATTGCACTTATTTATTTAAGGGATTTTATTTTATTGATTTTGAAGAAAAATCAGCACTAGGTACACAGGCCCTACCTGGGGGAACCCTGGCTTACATCATACAGTGACTTGGGGAACATGTGTTGTGTCAATCCGGAGACATCATGTTATTTTGTGGTGACCTGGCTTTTGCCATCTCCGTTCAGCTGCTGGGCCCAGATCTCAGCTGTGAGGGCCGTGTCCATAACTGGTTACCTGCCCACTGACCTCAGCTGTCAGCTTCCTATTTCTCCATCTACAGTTCCCCAACACTACGCCCCTAACTCGCTAGTCTGCACCCATGCCTACTGTGTTCCCTGCACCCATGCACTCTCAGGCCTACATTAGCAGGAACACCTCACACCCACAATTCATCCCCGCATGTCCGCTATCTAACACTGCACCTTCTCATGGCTGCTGGTGACATTCCACCCAACCTGGGCCCCGTGCAATCCACACTATCTGCTCACCCTCCTTATTCCACCCCAAAACTATCCAACCAGCTCATGCTTCTAATCCCTCCAACCTGACCCACATATCTCTCCGGGGTTGGGATGCTGGCGGTCATGTGACCAACACTGGAATCCTAATACCACACAACTCTGGCACCGGTATGCCGACCGCTGATATCCTGAAGGTAAGTATTGGAGTGCATGTAAGGGTTAGAAACCAGGGGTGGGGCTTAGTGTAAGGCACTAGGGGGTGGGGATAGCCCTGTTCCCCTAGTGACTTAGCCCCAGCCGCCACCACCGGTGACTTAGCCCTAGCAGCAACCCCTGCTATCTTAGCCCTAGCTGCCACCCCAGGCGTGCTCATTGTCGGGATGCCGGTTTTGGTCATGTGACACTGACATACCGCTGGCCGATATATTGTATAACACCATCTCCCCTCCCCTTCCTCCCCTTTCCCGGTGCAGTTTGGAACACAACATCTGTCATTAACTAATCGCAGCTGTCCATGTAGGTCTGCCATCAGTCATTGTGGGGCACGGTTCTGACAAAATAGGTAGGTCCCCACCTCCCCCCGCTACCTTATCTCTACACAAAAAACATTTCAGTAAAATCTTTATCTGCTCCGACCTATATAGATGGAAATAATCACACAAAGACCAACAACTCATTTTATGGCAATGATCTGACCACTTGTAACAGCTCCATTCCCACCATAGATGACTGGCTGACATAAGCAGACTTCCTCTACTGTATGTGACCCATATATGTAGGAGACTACAAATCCCAGCAGCGCCTGTACCTTTAGGGTGTGTACACACGGTGAGATTCGGACTTAACCGATTCTCACTGTGCGACAGGGGCCGGGTCGGCACTTAGCCAGTATCGCAAGCACATAATGAGTGTGCTTGCGATCCTGGTCCTGCGCGATTTTGGCTATGTGTCAATCTTGACTATCTCTTCTATAGAGATAGTCAAGATTGACTTGCCTGCACAGTCTATTTTTTCTGCCGATGCCGACCGCGCGGGGCCGCGCATCGGCATCTAATCGGGATCGCAAGGTGACTGTCACCTTGCGATCTGCACTATCTTCTCTTCCGATTCTGACTATATAGTCAGAATCGGAAGAAAAGATCTCACCGTGTGTACATACCCTTAGCTTGGACACTAACGTTAATGAAAATGCATATAAAAGCAAAACTATACCTGGCCTTAGTGCTGGGAAATATATATGTGTAATATATAGGTAGTAAGCAAGCGATCCTTAGTTTCCACTGTATTATGTTATTGGCAGACATGAGAAAAGCAGTCTCTGTATTCCACTATAGTACATGTAGTTCATCGGGAGCCTCTAGTTCTTTATGGTTATAGAGAAAGATACCTTCCTGGGCACCAGCTGTAATATAGAACTATAAGTGCAGTAATATATGGGTATGAAGGACGTATAAGAACCATTCTTATCTATACTCATAAAGAGCTAGAGGTTCCTGATGAACAATATGTACTGTATATTTATTACACACACACACACACACACACATATATATATATATATCATACCTCCCAACTTTGCTTCTTTGCGGAGCGGGACACTCGCGTGGCGAAGCCGCGCGCGCTTTCGAAAAGGGGCGTGGCCTATGAAAAGGGGGCGTGGCTTCACGGGAGGACCCACGATCGCGAGCCACGCCTCCGTTTTCGTCACTGAGGGGGCATGCCCAGCGCTCTGTGAGCCACTGGCATGCTCCCTCTCCCTCTGACTCCACTGAATAGACGCTGTGCGCATGCGCACAGCGTCTATTCACCGCTGCTCTAGCAGCGATTGACAGAGCCTCCCAACTGACCCCCCCACCGCGGGACACTGTGGCCCGCGGGTGGGACAGCGGGACAGTCCCCAAAAAACGGGACTGTCCCGCGAAAATCGGGACAGTTGGGAGGTATGATATATATATATATATATATTCCCCAGCACAAAGGGCAGCTGTATATTTGCTTTATATTAAACAGCAGACCTAGCAGCAGGAGGAAGAGTTTGTATAAGCGCAGAATGCCATCTCATTTACATAATAATGCAGACACTGTTTAAACCTGATTTCAAGAAGGGTGATCAGCACTATATGGCCTATGTCAGCCAGCGATTCACGCCAAGCTGCTCGGATGTGATTGGATCTGGCCACTAGTTTGTGTTGCCTGACGTGTGGGAATATTCATAACCACAGTGTATACCTGACATGTATAGAAGGATAGAGTTGGGTATTTGTAATGTCATTCTCAGAGACAGAGGTGAAAACAATCCTTTAGTAACTGGCAATAGAGACGCCTCAGATGCAGCATTGTTGTATTGTCTTCTTATTACTTAGTGGTCACTTACCTGCTACAGATGCTATTCAGGCCTTCTGCAAAGTGTCAGGATGTGGCCCCTGTACGACACTAACATGTGGCCCCTGTCAGTGTCGGACTAGGGCATGAAGGGCCTACCAGGGGAATGCTGCTGTAGGGGCCCATGCTTAAAGGTGTAGCCAGGTTCCAGTGGGGGTGTGGCCAGCCACCACAGAGGTTTGGCTAACCATTACATGTTCTGTGCCCCTTGGTAAATATTAGAGATGTGCACCAGAAATTTTTCGGGTTTTGTGTTTTGGTTCTGGATTCGGTTCCGCGGACGTGTTTTGGATTCGGACGCGTTTTTGCAAAACCTCCCTGAAATTTTTTTGTCGGATTCGGGTGTTTTTTTTAAAAAAAACCTCAAAAACAGCTTAAATCATAGAATTTGGGGGTAATTTTGATCCTATAGTATTATTAACCTAAATAACCACAATTTCCACTCATTTCCAGTCTATTCTGAACACCTTACACCTCACAATATTATTTTTAGTCCTAAAATTTGCACCATTATTTCCCCCTATTTTTAATTTTCTCCTGCATAGCCCAGTAAAATGTTGCAATGTTAAGTATTGACTTGTGCCTTCTGGGGATCCACTTCTTCACCAAACACAGCCAAATCTCATCCTAACCCTCTGTTCCACATTCTCTATGTACCTGATCTGTGTCACCCATGTCTGTCTACCCCTCACCTTTATAATGTAAGCTCTCACGAGCAGGGCCCTCTTCCCTCATGTGCTTATCCTTTGTCTTACTTTAATAATCTTCAACTGCACCACATCCAACAGTCTTCTCCCACCTGATACTTATTCCAGTGTCATCTGCTGATGTAACTATGTTTATTTACCCTGTACTTGTCCTATACTGTCATCAACTGTAAATTGCTGTTTTCCTGTTTGATTATTTATGTACTCTGTAATTGGGCGCTGCGGAACCCTTGTGACGCCGTATAAATAAAGGATAATAATAATAATATAGGGTGTATAATCAGTGCCAGATTATGGTCCTCATGGGCCTGGAGCTGAAATTTACGATGGGCCTATTGGGCACCACCGCAGGAGTGACCAGTGCTGTGGGATGTGGTACTTGCTTTATTGTGTGGCTAGCACCATAGATTGCATAGCTACCCACCTACCTTAACCACCTCATTCTCCCTCCACTTGGCATCATGGAGCATTCACACCACAAGTGAGCCGTAAACAAAGAATGTGATTAGAATCCCAGGGTGCCATAGGTGGTCCATTGTGGATATTTAGCTTGGTAAGTATTATGCCAGTATGCACCCTGACAAAATTTGAATCTTGCATCTGGCCCTTCATATCTCATACAAATATTGCACTTTCATTCATTACACTGCAGGATATTTTCTAATTTCACTGCCACCTGCAACATCCAAAAATCATGCATGATATACTGTATTTACAGTATATGCGCGTGTGGTTGTGTGTGTATTCTGGTACTCTAAATGAGACCACAGGTATATACAGTGTGCGAAGTGGGAATTTAGAGGTGGAAGTATGGAAA
Source organism: Pseudophryne corroboree (assembly GCF_028390025.1). Taxonomy (NCBI): domain Eukaryota; kingdom Metazoa; phylum Chordata; class Amphibia; order Anura; family Myobatrachidae; genus Pseudophryne; species Pseudophryne corroboree. The sequence continues at coordinate 544,295,459 of NC_086445.1, forward strand.
TTTGAATATAACGCCAGGGGGATGGGGGTTGTTGGTATTTTAAAACTTAGATTAATTTTAGATGCTTTTTAGCACTTTGTAGGATATACAGTATAAAACATGTTATATGATGTTAAGGGCCCTACACACTGGCAGATAATACTGCATGGTATGAACGTTCTCGTTCATTAATGAACGAGAACTCATTCATATCATGCAGTGTGTAGGCACAAACTATTAACGATGCGCGGCCCTGCGCTCGTTAATTATTGGTGCCCCGTCGCTTATGCATGCAGGCCAATATGGACAATCTCGTTCATATTAGCATGCATTGCTATTGGGCCGGGTGACGGGGGAGGGGGTGAAGAAACTTCACTCCCCCCGTCGCCAGGTCACCTGTCTGCCGTATCGGCAGTCGGGCAGCTCGGCGGCGGGTCGCACAGTCTGTAGGGCCAATAAGGCTATTCGTAATGTTTTCATCTTTCCTCAATGTCTCAAATGTTCCTACAGTGTATCTCTAATATCTATCCTTTGTTCACCTCTGTTTTTCATGTTTCTCTTCTTCTTTCCCTTACCTATTTGTTTTGTCTGTCACTCTCCTAATGTGCCAATATCTTCACCCCAGGTAACTCTCTCTATCACTCTCCACATACTATCCTTTGTGTCCCTGCACCTTACACCTCTTCCATCCCTCTCACCCCCTGCTTCCCTCACACTCTCCTTCTCTTGCTCAACTCCTGGTCCTCTCACCCCCTGCATTTCTCACTCCCTGCTTCCATCACACAGCCTCTGCACCTCTCACGCTCTCTATTCCTTGCTCAACCCCTGGTCCTCTCACTCCTTGCTACCCTCTTAACCCCTGCATTACTCTGTATTTTAATCACTCAGTCCCTGCACCTCTACCTCTTTCCATCCCTTGCTCAACCCGGTCTATAATATATTATAATATACAAACTAGACATATAGCTATATATTTATATACATATTTTTTTATTTATTCTGAATATTAAATTTGGATTAGAAAATATATATCTGTTGTATCTTTAACAAACAGTACCTCAACCTGCCCTGCTGCCCGGGATACCACATTACTTAGAAGCTAGAGCAGCAGCCAGCAGGTACAGGCAGGGACGGATCCAGAACATGGGGGGCGGCACCATGACAGGGGAAGTGGGGGTGTTATTTGTGAGCGCTGAAGGTATGTGCGCTCCTGGGGAATTGGGCGTGGCCTTGCAACTATGGGTGATAGTGGGTGACTGGGTAGGCCAAGGATGACCGGGAGAGGCAGAGGGTGACAGGGAGATAGTGGGTGGCATGGAACACCCTGTTGTGTCCAGGCCACTGTCTTCACTGTGGGTGAGCAGGCTGCCACCCTCTGAGTCCCTATCACAGTACTTTGTGCAGTGTGCATGGAGGAAGTGGGAGGTTGAGGTGGCAGCTGTGGGCTGTCTGCTACTGCCCTTGAAGTCTGGTGCTGAGGGCCAGCCGCCTGTCCTTAATTGCAGCCTAGTCACCCACTCCCCTTCCCCCCTCCTGCCCCCTCTCCCTAGTGCTTAAAGTTACAACCTCTTTGTGGAGTTGTGCTGCTGCGGGGGAGAGGTGTGACTATTCACTGCCTACTTACCATAATTACAGACAAAAGAAAACTTGGGCATGCCTGTCCTGCAGGGCTGGTGGCTGAGCATCTGGTCCCACCATGTCTATGATTCACATCTGTCAGGATGGCTCCTCTTCACTGTGCACAGTGAGATTACTGTGCACGGAGTCATGATCAAGCTGCCTAGCACGCACAGCAGAATGGGGGGGGCGGGGCGGAGCTAGCATGATCATGCAGGGGAGGGCTGACAGGCTGGCTATCTTCCGGGCGGCCCAGCCGGGCTTGCTGCAGCTAAATAAATATAATAAAAAAAACTCAGAAACGGCAAGGGCAGCATGTGCCTTGGTGCCCCCCCTCCTCCTCTGAATCCGACCGCCACTGGGTACATGTCTGATGATGCCTCACCTCTGTCGCTGCAGTCAGGAGGCTCTGGCTCATCAGACGCTGGGCCACCTTCACGGAGCAACATAGACACAGACATGTCACTGCCTAGCTGTGTTGAAGACTCGAAGTCTGTCGGGGCTGTACCTTCCTGATGTGTGACGTGACTGACGCCACCGTGCTTACGCGGCACAGGGTGTGCTAGTAGAGCCTCATACTGCACCGCCATCATAATACAGAACATCTATGCTGGCGGCAGCATTTGATCCTCCGGCGCTGTGGCAGTTTGGTGGGTGGGGAGCAGTGTTGAGTGAGCGGGGCCTGTGATAGTGTAGGCTGCAGTGCAGTAGAAGGAAACATTCATTTTTTTCCTGTCTACCGCAGCACAGAGCTTAGCAGATGTAATGGGCCTATTTGGAGTGTGGGCCTGGAGCTGCAGCTCCATTAGCCCCATTGTTAATCCGACCCTGTGTATAATCACCAGGTGTATCTCACACATCGCTCAGTACAGTATACAGGGTGTATAATCCCCAGGTGTATCTCACACATCGCTCAGTACAGATTACAGGATGTATAATCACCAGGTGTATAACACACATCGTACAGTACAGTATATAGGGTGTATAATCCCCAGGTGTATCTCACACATCGCTCAGTACAGATTACAGGATGTAATCACCATTTGTTAGCAGTTGGGCAAAACCATGTGCACTGCAGGTGTGGCAGATATAACATGTGCAGAGAGAGTTAGATTTGGGTGGGTTACCGTATTTTGTTTCTGTACAGGGTAAATACTGGCTGCTTTATTTTTACACTGGAATTTAGTTTTCAGTTTGAACACACCCCACCCAAATCTAACTCTCTCTGCACATATTACACCAGCCCCACCTGCAGTGTACATGGTTTTGCCCATTAGCTAACAAATTTGCTGCTGCGATCAACTCTGAATTAGGCCCTTTACAAATTCATAAAACACCAAATTGTCCCAGTTCATTGCTGATGTATGGGGGCCACATCTCCAAATGCCGCCCGCGTGCCACACAGGGTAAGGTGACATGGGGGGAGATTTATCAGTGCTTCCAGAGAGATAAAGTACCAGCCAATCGGCTGCGATCTGCCAGTTTGTGCTTGATAAATGATAGTTAGGAGCTGATTGGCTGCTACTTTATCTTTGTCAATTTTATTTCTCTCCAAGTCTTAGTATATAGACCCCTTGGGGCCCATCTATCATGAGTTTTTGCTTTTTAAACCCATTGCATATGATAAAAGTGCTCCAGCCAATCAGCTCCCAACTGTCATTTTTCAAACGCATGACAGGAGCTGATTGGCTGGAGCAACATTTATCATATACAATGGGTTTTAAATAGCTAAAATGCGTTGCTAAATGGGCCCCTTTATCTCTCTCCATGTCTTAGTACATAGACCTTTTATATCTCTGCCCAAGCTTTCATGAATCCCCCCCAGAGTATAAGGCAGGACATATAGGTGATGTGCAGCTCACTCCAACTGCCACCCGCATGCCACACAGGGTGAGAGGACATAGGGGAGATTTATCACAGCGTGTAGAAAGGTATTGTGGGGAGAGATAAAGTACCAGCTAGTCAGCTCCTGTCATTTTTAATGACAGTTAGAAGCTGATCGTTTGGTACTTCATCTCTCTCCAAGCTCTGATAAATCTCCCCCTTACAGTAGATTGGAATCACTGCCCGAAATATCTCACTTACCAGGATCTCCATGACGGCTCCTCCACTGCCTCTGGTCCTCGTGGAGCCGCCTCAATTCTCTCCGGCTCATCTCCGATGTAAAATAAAAACACAAATTAAAAAAAAAAAGTCCAGAAAAGCACAGATTTTATGGTGCTCCGAACAGTAGGATACTGCAGGTAATACGCTGGAAGTAATACACTAGTTGCCGAAACAGACTAGCTCGCCCTTCCAGAGGCCAGACTCTAGCATCAGCCACAAAAGCTTCAACTGAAGAAATGCCACTGATGCTACTGTGCGCTGGGCAGTTATACCCTGGCAAAATGGCCGACCTGCCCTCAGGCGGCCATATTTCTTGCTGGCATGGGAAGTTACTATCTGTATTCCCATGATTTGTGCCAACTAATGCTTCTGACTACTTTACACAGTATTACTACAAACATTACAATGAATCCCGCCCACTACTTCATAAGCACCTCCCCCTGCGAGGCCGCAGATTGGGACTGTTTGTGTGCAATAGTGACAGTTGGCTGGTATGTCTCATGGTAAAGTCTCATCTCTGTCCCATTGCTATCACACCTCTATCCCAAATCATCACTCGTCAGTCTGCAACATACTAATCCATAGGCTCCAATTAATACTGTAGTCATTTGCATATTATTTCATTTTTCTGAAATTTGCTCCTTTAGGTAATTGATGTTATAATGTGCACTAATGAGGAAAATCGGGTCCCGTGTCAGATTAATGGCAAGAAGAAAATCATTTTTATAACATTGAAAATTACAATTGTGGGAACAATGAGATTGTGTAACAGAGTGGTATTGGCATTTTCATGTATTTCTAATTAAAAGAAAAACATCAAAATATGTTCTGTGCTAAGTTTTTTATTGTATATTTTTGTCTTTGTTGTTTGGTGGGAGAGACTTCATGGAGTCTGCAGGTGTTTATGCTGCTGAGTTTTGCACATCTGCTTTTTATGTACCTGTTCTGCTTGTTTAAAATGCACTTTACTGACGTGTGACTGAAGAACCATTAGTGGTGGATTGTCTGGCCCGTGAACGGGGGGGGGGGGCGGCGGTTAAGGTTAAGCTGCGGCCTGGGGGTGGTTAGGTTTAGCCACCCCCAGTAAGGGTTAGGCTGTTGGAGGGAGGGTCAGGTTTAGGCTGGGGGGGTGTTAGGTTTAGACCCCCCGGGGAGGGTTAGGGTTATGCTGTGAGGGGAAAAGTCAGGTTTAGGCTACGGGAGGGGGGGTGTTAGGTTTAGGCACCACTGGAGAGGTTAAGGGTTAGGCTGTAAAAAGGAGAGCGTTAGGGGGCCATGGTGGGAAGGTCAGTATACTTACCTTCCCCTGTCGGGATTCTGCACATCTGAATTCCGCGGTCGATATTCTGACCGGTGACATTTCAATCCCAACCCCCGTGACTGTATATGTCCTACAATGGGGCCATTCAAAAGTATTAAAAGATATTATGGGTGAAAAATAAAGTATGGAAAAAGAAAGAAGTTCTTTAAGTAAAGATTAAGTATAAATACTGCGCGGTCTCTTTTCACCATTTCCTTAATTGTATATTTATTTTCTGTAGTTGAGCTCAATAGAATTACTGACACTCTGTTACATGGGTCTGGGACTCAGGATCAACAGCAAAAAGGTCGACAAACATTAGGTCGACACACCTTAGGTCGACATGGACAAAAGGTCGACAGGAACAAGGTCGACGTGGAAAAGGTCGACATGAGGTTGTTGTTTTTTTTGGGTGTCGTTTTCTTCGTAGAGTGACCGAGAACCCCAATTAGTGCACCGCGTCCCCTCGCATGGCTCTCTTCGCTCTCCATGCTTCGGGCATGGTGCCTTCGCTCCGCTACCGCTTCGCTCGGCACAGATTACCGTTCAAATCGTAGTCCACGTGGATCGTTAAGTATGAAAAGGTTCCAAAAAAGAAAAAAATCGTGAAAAACTCATGTCGACCTTTTTCCATGTCGACCTTGTTTCTGTCGACATTTTGTCCATGTCGACCTAAGGTTTGTCGACCAATTGGCATCGACCTAAGGTTTGTCGACCTTTTTGCTGTCGATCTGGAGTCCGGATACCCTGTTACATAATCACACTGCTTGAGGTACTAATTAAGTCACCTGTGCCTAAGCATGGATATCCTTAAACCCTGGACTGTTGAGTGCCTTGAGGACCGCATTTGGGAACAGTTGCATTATAGATGAACTAGGGTTATGTACGGAGACCAAATGCTCAATATTCTGATTATTGCATAGTGAGTGCCAGCTTAGGGTTACCTCACTGTAGGCTATAGACCACCTGCTACACATTCCGCACACCATAATAAAAGGATAGCATCTGCTATAGAATAGCCACACAGCGGATGCACCTATAGGCCTAATTCAGACCTGATCGCAGCAGCAAATCTGTAAGCTAATGGGCAAAATTATGGGGGTCATTCCGAGTAGATCGCTAGCTGCCGTTGTTCGCAGCGCAGCGATCAGGCTAAAATCTGCATTTCTGCGCATGCGTATGGGCCGCAATGCGCACACGCGTTGTACGGGTACAAAGCCCGTTGTGGTTGTGCACAGGTTCTAGCGAAGTTTTCAGTCGCGCTGACGGCCGCAAGAAGATTGACAGAAAGTGAGCGTTTCTGGGTGTCAACTGACCGTTTTCAGGGAGTGTATGCAAAAACGCAGGCACGTCTGAAAAAATGCAGGCGTGGATGGGAGTTCGCTGGGCGGGTGTATGTCGTCAAATCCAGACACGAATAGGCTGAAGTGATCGCAAGCTCTGAGTAAGTTCTGAGCTACTCTGAAATTGTACAAACCTTTTTTTGCAGAGCTCGGCTGCACAAGCATTCGCACTTCTGCTAAGCTAAAATACACTCCCCAGTGGGCGGCGGCATAGCATTTGCACGGCTGCTAAAACTAGCTAGCGAGCGATCAACTTGGAATGACCCCCAATGTGCTCTGCACAGCAGGGGGGTGGCAGATGTAACATGTGCAAAGAGAGTTAGATTTGGATGGGGTGTGTTCAAACTGAAATCTAAATTGCAGTGTAAAAATACAGCAGCCAGTATTTACCCTGCACAGAAACAATATAACCCACCCAAATCTAATTCTCCCTGCAAATGTTATATCTGCCCCCCCTGCAGTGCACAAGGTTTTACCCATTAGCTAACAAATTTGCTGCTGCGATCAGGTCTGAATTAGGCCCTATGACAGGTGTAGCCCGGCGGTCATCTATATTACTTCCAGGCCACCTACAGGCAAGAAACAGGAAATAGCGACTTTCGGCTCCAGACAATATAGGACAAGTAAAGGGTATACACACATTGTAGAACGTGGCAGAAAACCCGGGGGATTTGGTGCAATGAAAGGAGTATGGTCTAAAACGTAGTGACACCGCTGTGTAGAGGTGTCCGACACCAGAGTTTCATACAATTATACTTAGGACTATAATACGACAGTGTGACCAATCTCCTATACTATATACAAAAAGAATAAACAACCGCGCTAATGTCGGGATTTGAATGCTTGAGCAGCCTTGAAGAAAAAAACACAAAACACTAGTAATTATATAAAACAAGGCGCTTGTTATATATTGCAACAGTTGTAAAGAACCAACAGTTGCGTGAACAATAAGTGCAATACCTGAAAAAAAGAAGGGTGGTTAATAAAAAATGTTTACAGCCCTTTTGGGAAATTGTAGTCCTTTTATGTAAAAACGGGTTCCGATATTAGCCGCAAGAAGGTGGAGAAATGTCCCAGATCTATCTATCCCTAAACTACCCACCTTAAGATTGCTGGCGGTGGGGTCGTGGGCTGCTGCTCCGTGCGGCTTGGTTCCCTTGTTTGGTAGTGCCGTTCTCTCCTGCCGCGTCTCCTGTGCGGCGTGCTGCGCTCCGTGACGGCTTCTGGAACCGGCTTTGGTGACGGCTTTATTCCGGTGTACTCAAATTGAACAGAGTGCACCTAGGACTGACCTGCTGTATGGTAGTGCTTTCCAACGCGTTTCGGGCTCCAGGCCCTTTATCGAGGATAGCACTGGTTTAGCCAACTTCCTTTTTATAGCAAAAAAAAACTTTTTTTTAAACTTTTTAAAAAAAACAACTTTATTCATAATTTTAAAACAGGGATTTTCTCCCAGGAAGTGGGTAAAAAAGGCGGTATGCACATGGTTGATGTTTCTATACTAACGGTATTGCACTTTGTGGGGAAAAATGTGAAGATGAATTGACAGATAGATTAAAAAAATAAAAAATGGAAAAAATCGAGGTTGGAATTTGTCAAGCAACTAGAAAAGAAAAAAAAAATAATTGATGAGGGAGATGGATGGTTTTTATATATATATATCAAAATAAGGAAGAATATTTAGTTTTATTACAAAAAAACATTAAGCTCTATATCAACATTTAACCCAGATGGCTGTAAAGTTTGTAAATTAAATATCCATTCTGTTTCTTTCCTTTTTAATGCATCTGAAATATTACCTCCTCTCCAATATTGTTGAATTTTTTGAATTCCAATAAATTTTAATTCAGTAGGATTCTTATCATGATGATCCAAAAAATGTTTAGAGACACTGTGTGTCTGTAGTCCCTTAAAAAAGGGACTACAGACACACAGTGTCTCTAAACATTTTTTGGATCATCATGATAAGAATCCTACTGAATTAAAATTTATTGGAATTCAAAAAATTCAACAATATTGGAGAGGAGGTAATATTTCAGATGCATTAAAAAGGAAACAGAATGGATATTTAATTTACAAACTTTACAGCCATCTGGGTTAAATGTTGATATAGAGCTTAATGTTTTTTTGTAATAAAACTAAATATTCTTCCTTACTTTGATATATATATATAAAAACCATCCATCTCCCTCATCAATTATTTTTTTTTTTTTTTTAATTTTTTCTAGTTGCTTGACAAATTCCAACCTCGATTTTTTCCATTTTTTATTTTTTTAATCTATCTGTCAATTCATCTTCACATTTTTTCCCACAAAGTGCAATACCGTTAGTATAGAAACATCAGCCATGTGCATACCGCCTTTTTTACCCACTTCCTGGGAGAAAATCCCTGTTTTAAAATTATGAATAAAGTTTTTTTTTTTAAAAAGTTTTAAAAAAAGGTTTTTTTTGCTATAAAAAGGAAGTTGGCTAAACCAGTGCTATCCTCGATAAAGGGCCTGGAGCCCGAAACGCGTTGGAAAGCACTACCATACAGCAGGTCAGTCCTAGGTGCACTCTGTTCAATTTGAGTACACCGGAATAAAGCCGTCACCAAAGCCGGTTCCAGAAGCCGTCACGGAGCGCAGCACGCCGCACAGGAGACGCGGCAGGAGAGAACGGCACTACCAAACAAGGGAACCAAGCCGCACGGAGCAGCAGCCCACGACCCCACCGCCAGCAATCTTAAGGTGGGTAGTTTAGGGATAGATAGATCTGGGACATTTCTCCACCTTCTTGCGGCTAATATCGGAACCCGTTTTTACATAAAAGGACTACAATTTCCCAAAAGGGCTGTAAACATTTTTTATTAACCACCCTTCTTTTTTTCAGGTATTGCACTTATTGTTCACGCAACTGTTGGTTCTTTACAACTGTTGCAATATATAACAAGCGCCTTGTTTTATACAATCTCCTATACTAAGCAGAGTCGGACAGGTTGTGGGCTTTCACTAGTGCTGAATATTTTTTTTGCCCTTTTTTGTTTTTATAGCTTTTTTTGTGGCATTTGATATAGTTTAACCAAGAGGTCCCCAAACTGTGTGCCGTGGCTCCCTGGGGTGCCTCGGGACACTTGCAGGGTGCCCTTGGTTGGTGGTCCAGGACCAATTCAAAAAATTCATGGTCAATATAATAGGCAAAACCAGTGCTGGTGGCTGCCAGTCATAAAATATGTGGCCAAACAGAAGCAAATCTTGTCCCTCACCACACAACTGACCCTAAGGATGACATATAAATGCGATCTACTTAATGTAATATTTATTTCTAAATTTCTCAATAAGAAATTTTTGGCCTCGGGGTGCCGTGAAAACAATTCTGATTTTCTTGGGCGCCGTGATTCAAAAAAGTTTGGAAACCACTGGTTTAACACAATGATTCATTAGACTGGAATACAGATTTTATATTGGGGCAGTGTGCGTTCCCTGCGCCAAGTTGGTGTGTTTTTCTATAAAATGTTGGTGTTACTGGTTTGCATGAACTGGTGACCAAAGGCAGTGGCAAACGCAGTATTTCCATGGGGGGGTTTCCGTACATATACTGTATGTACGTGTGTGTGTGTGTGTGTGTGTGTGTGTGTGTGTGTGTGTGTGTGTGTGTGTGTGTGTGTGTGTATATATATATATATATATATATATACTAGTGATGAGCACCGGAAATTTTTCGGGTTTTGTGTTTTGGTTTTGGGTTCGGTTCCGCGGCCGTGTTTTGGGTTCGAACGCGTTTTGGCAAAACCTCACCGAATTTTTTTTGTCGGATTCGGGTGTGTTTTGGATTCGAGTGTTTTTTTCAAAAAACCCTAAAAAACAGCTTAAATCATAGAATTTGGGGGTCATTTTGATCCCAAAGTATTATTAACCTCAATAACCATAATTTCCACTCATTTTCAGTCTATTCTGAACACCTCACAATATTATTTTTAGTCCTAAAATTTGCACCGAGGTCGCTGGATGGCTAAGCTAAGCGACCCAAGTGGCCGACACAAACACGAGGCCCATCTAGGAGTGGCACTGCAGTGTCACGCAGGATGGCCCTTCCAAAAAACACTCCCCAAACAGCACATGACGCAAAGAAAAAAAGAGGCGCAATGAGGTAGCTGTGTGAGTAAGCTAAGCGACCCAAGTGGCCGACACAAACACCTGGCCCATCTAGGAGTGGCACTGCAGTGTCACGCAGGATGGCCCTTCCAAAAAACACTCCCCAAACAGCACATGATGCAAAGAAAAAAAGAGGCGCAATGAGGTAGCTGTGTGAGTAAGCTAAGCGACCCTAGTGGCCGACACAAACACCTGGCCCATCTAGGAGTGGCACTGCAGTGTCACGCAGGATGGCCCTTCCAAAAAACACTCCCCAAACAGCACATGACGCAAAGAAAAAAAGAGGCGCAATGAGGTAGCTGTGTGAGTAAGCTAAGCGACCCTAGTGGCCGACACAAACACCTGGCCCATCTAGGAGTGGCACTGCAGTGTCACGCAGGATGGCCCTTCCAAAAAACACTCCCCAAACAGCACATGACGCAAAGAAAAAAAGAGGCGCAATGAGGTAGCTGTGTGAGTAAGCTAAGCGACCCTAGTGGCCGACACAAACACCTGGCCCATCTAGGAGTGGCACTGCAGTGTCACGCAGGATGGCCCTTCCAAAAAACACTCCCCAAACAGCACATGACGCAAAGAAAAAAAGAGGCGCAATGAGGTAGCTGTGTGAGTAAGCTAAGCGACCCTAGTGGCCGACACAAACACCTGGCCCATCTAGGAGTGGCACTGCAGTGTCACGCAGGATGGCCCTTCCAAAAAACACTCCCCAAACAGCACATGACGCAAAGAAAAAAAGAGGCGCAATGAGGTAGCTGTGTGAGTAAGCTAAGCGACCCTAGTGGCCGACACAAACACCGGGCCCATCTAGGAGTGGCACTGCAGTGTCACGCAGGATGGCCCTTCCAAAAAACACTCCCCAAAGAGCACATGACGCAAAGAAAAAAAGAGGCGCAATGAGGTAGCTGTGTGAGTAAGCTAAGCGACACTAGTGGCCGACACAAACACCTGGCCCATCTAGGAGTGGCACTGCAGTGTCACGCAGGATGGCCCTTCCAAAAAACACCCCCCAAACAGCACATGACGCAAAGAAAAATGAAAGAAAAAAGAGGTGCAAGATGGAATTGTCCTTGGGCCCTCCCACCCACCCTTATGTTGTATAAACAGGACATGCACACTTTAACCAACCCATCATTTCAGTGACAGGGTCTGCCACACGACTGTGACTGAAATGACGGGTTGGTTTGGACCCCCACCAAAAAAGAAGCAATTAATCTCTCCTTGCACAAACTGGCTCTACAGAGGCAAGATGTCCACCTCATCATCATCCTCCGATATATCACCGTGTACATCCCCCTCCTCACAGATTATCAATTCGTCCCCACTGGAATCCACCATCTCAGCTCCCTGTGTACTTTGTGGAGGCAATTGCTGCTGGTGAATATCTCCACGGAGGACTTGATTATAATTCATTTTAATGAACATCATCTTCTCCACATTTTCTGGATGTAACCTCGTACGCCGATTGCTGACAAGCTGAGCGGCGGCACTAAACACTCTTTCGGAGTACACACTTGTGGGAGGGCAACTTAGGTAGAATAAAGCCAGTTTGTGCAAGGGCCTCCAAATTGCCTCTTTTTCCTGCCAGTATAAGTACGGACTGTCTGACGTGCCTACTTGGATGCGGTCACTCATATAATCCTCCACCATTCTTTCAATGGGGAGAGAATCATATGCAGTGACAGTAGACGACATGTCCGTAATCGTTGTCAGGTCCTTCAGTCCGGACCAGATGTCAGCATCCGCAGTCGCTCCAGACTGCCCTGCATCACCGCCAGCGGGTGGGCTCGGAATTCTGAGCCTTTTCCTCGCACCCCCAGTTGCGGGAGAATGTGAAGGAGGAGATGTTGACAGGTCGCGTTCCGCTTGACTTGACAATTTTGTCACCAGCAGTTCTTTGAACCCCAGCAGACTTGTGTCTGCCGGAAAGAGAGATCCAAGGTAGGTTTTAAATCTAGGATCGAGCACGGTGGCCAAAATGTAGTGCTCTGATTTCAACAGATTGACCACCCGTGAATCCTTGTTAAGCGAATTAAGGGCTCCATCCACAAGTCCCACATGCCTAGCGGAATCGCTCTGTGTTAGCTCCTCTTTCAATGTCTCCAGCTTCTTCTGCAAAAGCCTGATGAGGGGAATGACCTGACTCAGGCTGGCAGTGTCTGAACTGACTTCACGTGTGGCAAGTTCAAAAGGTTGCAGAACCTTGCACAACGTTGAAATCATTCTCCACTGCGCTTGAGACAGGTGCATTCCACCTCCTATATCGTGCTCAGTTGTATAGGCTTGAATGGCCTTTTGCTGCTCCTCCAACCTCTGAAGCATATAGAGGGTTGAATTCCACCTCGTTACCACTTCTTGCTTCAGATGATGGCAGGGCAGGTTCAGGCGTTTTTGGTGGTGCTCCAGTCTTCTGTACGTGGTGCCTGTACGCCGAAAGTGTCCCGCAATTCTTCTGGCCACCGACAGCATCTCTTGCACGCCCCTCTCGTTTTTTAAATAATTCTGCACCACCAAATTCAAGGTATGTGCAAAACATGGGACGTGCTGGAATTTGCCCAGATTTAATGCACACACAATATTGCTGGCGTTGTCCGATGCCACAAATCCACAGGAGAGTCCAATTGGGGTAAGCCATTCTGCGATGATCTTCCTCAGTTGCCGTAAGAGGTTTTTAGCTGTGTGCGTATTCTGGAAAGCGGTGATACAAAGCGCAGCCTGCCTAGGAAAGAGTTGGCATTTGCGAGATGCTGCTACTGGTGCCGCCGCTGCTGTTCTTGCGGCGGGAGTCCATACATCTACCCAGTGGGCTGTCACAGTCATATAGTCCTGAGCCTGCCCTGCTCCACTTGTCCACATGTCCGTGGTTAAGTGGACATTGGGTACAACTGCATTTTTTAGGACACTGGTGTGTCTTTTTCTGAGGTCTGTGTACATTTTCGGTATCGCCTGCCTAGAGAAATGGAACCTAGATGGTATTTGGTACCGGGGACACAGTACCTCCAACAAGTCTCTAGTTGCCTCTGCAGTAATGATGGATACCGGAACCACGTTTCTCACCGCCCAGGATGCCAAGGCCTCAGTTATCCGCTTTGCAGCAGGATGACTGCTGTGATATTTTATCTTCCTCGCAAAGGACTGTTGGACAGTCCATTGCTTGGTGGAAGTAGTAAAAGTGGTCTTACGAGTACGACTTCCCCTCTGGGATGACCATCGACTCCCAGCAGCAACAACAGCAGCGCCAGCAGCAGTAGGCGTTACACGCAAGGATGCATCGGAGGAATCCCAGGCAGGAGAGGACTCGTCAGAATTGCCAGTGACATGGCCTGCAGGACTATTGGCATTCCTGGGGAAGGAGGAAATTGACACTGAGGGAGTTGGTGGGGTGGTTTGCGTGAGCTTGGTTACAAGAGGAAGGGATTTACTGGTCAGTGGACTGCTTCCGCTGTCGCCAAAAGTTTTTGAACTTGTCACTGACTTATGATGAATGCGCTGCAGGTGACGTATAAGGGAGGATGTTCCGAGGTGGTTAACGTCCTTACTCCTACTTATTACAGCTTGACAAAGGCAACACACGGCTTGACAAATGTTGTCCGCATTTCTGTTGAAATACTTCCACACCGAAGAGCTGATTTTTTTGGTATTTTCACCAGGCATGTCCCACGGACAACAGGTGGCTCCCCGGGTGCCTGACTTAAACAAACCACCTCACCATCAGAATCCTCCTGGTCAATTTCCTCCCCAGCGCCAGCAACACCCATATCCTCCTCATCCTGGTGTACTTCAACACTGACATCTTCAATCTGACTATCAGGAACTGGACTGCGGGTGCTCCTTCCAGCACTTGCAGGGGGCGTGCAAATGGTGGAAGGCGCATGCTCTTCACGTCCAGTGTTGGGAAGGTCAGGCATCGCAAACGACACAATTGGACTCTCCTTGTGGATTTGTGATTTCGAAGAACGCACAGTTCTTTGCTGTGCTTTTGCCAGCTTGAGTCTTTTCATTTTTCTAGCGAGAGGCTGAGTGCTTCCATCCTCATGTGAAGCTGAACCACTAGCCATGAACATAGGCCAGGGCCTCAGCCGTTCCTTGCCACTCCGTGTGGTAAATGGCATATTGGCAAGTTTTCGCTTCTCCTCCGACAATTTTATTTTAGATTTTTGAGTCCTTTTTTTACTGATATTTGGTGTTTTGGATTTTACATGCTCTGTACTATGACATTGGGCATCGGCCTTGGCAGACGACGTTGCTGGCATTTCATCGTCTCGGCCATGACTAGTGGCAGCAGCTTCAGCACGAGGTGGAAGTCGATCTTGATCTTTCCCTATTTTTGGAACCTCAACATTTTTGTTCTCCATATTTTAATAGGCACAACTAAAAGGCACCTCTGGTAAACAATGGAGATGGATGGATACTAGTATACTTATGGATGGATGAGCGACTGCCGACACAGAGGTAGCTACAGCCGTGGACTACCGTACTGCGTCTGCTGCTAATATAGACTGAATGATAATGATATAAAAAATATATATATATCACTACTGCAGCCGGACAGGTATATATTATATAATGACGGACCTGCTGGACACTGTCAGCACTGCAGACTCCTAAAGTAAGCTACTAGTAGTATCAAGAAGATAGAAAAAAAAAAAAAACACCACAGGTAGGTGGTATACAATTATGGATGGACGAGCGACTGCCGACACAGAGGTAGCTACAGCCGTGGACTACCGTACTGCATCTGCTGCTAATATAGACTGGATGGTAATGAGATATAAAATATATATATATCACTACTGCAGCCGGACAGGTATATATTATATAATGACGGACCTGCTGGACACTGTCAGCTCAGCACTGCAGACTCCTAAAGTAAGCTACTAGTAGTATCAAGAAGATAGAAAAAAAAAACACCACAGGTAGGTGGTATACAATTATGGATGGACGAGCGACTGCCGACACAGAGGTAGCTACAGCCGTGGACTACCGTACTGCGTCTGCTGCTAATATAGACTGGATGATAATGATATAAAAAATATATATATATCACTACTGCAGCCGGACAGGTATATATTATATAATGACGGACCTGCTGGACACTGTCAGCTCAGCACTGCAGACTCCTAAAGTAAGCTACTAGTATCAAGAAGATAGAAAAAAAAAAAAAACACCACGGGTAGGTGGTATACAATTATGGATGGACGAGCGACTGCCGACACAGAGGTAGCTACAGCCGTGGACTATCGAACTGCGTCTGCTGCTAATATAGACTGGATGATAATGATATAAAAAAAAAAATATATATATATATATCACTACTGCAGCCGGACAGGTATATATTATATAATGACGGACCTGCTGGACACTGTCAGCTTAGCACTGCAGACTCCTAAAGTAAGCTACTAGTATCAAGAAGATAGAAAAAAAAAAAAACACCACGGGTAGGTGATATACAATTATGGATGGACGAGCGACTGCCGACACAGAGGTAGCTACAGCCGTGGACTACCGTACTGCGTCTGCTGCTAATATAGACTGGATGATAATGATATAAAAAATATATATATATATCACTACTGCAGCCGGACAGGTATATATTATATAATGACGGACCTGCTGGACACTGTCAGCTCAACACTGCAGACTCCTAAAGTAAGCTACTAGTATAAAGAAGATAGAAAAAAAAAAAAAACACCACAGGTAGGTGGTATACAATTATGGATGGACAAGCGACTGCCGACACAGAGGTAGCTACAGCCGTGGACTACCGTACTGCGTCTGCTGCTAATATAGACTGGATGATAATGATATAAAAAATATATATATATATCACTACTGCAGCCGGACAGGTATATATTATATAATGACGGACCTGCTGGACACTGTCAGCTCAGCACTGCAGACTCCTAAAGTAAGCTACTAGTATAAAGAAGATAGAAAAAAAAAAAACACACCACAGGTAGGTGGTATACAATTATGGATGGACGAGCGACTGCCGACACAGAGGTAGCTACAGCCGTGGACTACCGTACTGCGTCTGCTGCAGTGCTAATATAGACTGGATGATAATGATATAAAAAAAATATATATATCACTACTGCAGCCGGACAGGTATATATTATATAATGACGGACCTGCTGGACACTGTCAGCAGAATGCGTTTATAGAATAAAAACACCACACGACGAGTGTTTAACTTTTTCAGGCAGACAATCACAATATACTGGTGGTCAGTGGTCACTGGTCAGTCACACTGGCAGTGGCACTCTGGCAGCAAAAGTGTGCACTGTTAAAATATGTACTCCTGCTATAACTGCTCCCCAGTCTCCCCCACAATTAAGCTGTGTGAGCAGTGAGCACTCAGCACAGTCAGATATACAGTATTACATAGATGATGCAGCACACTGAGGGCACACTGAGGCTGAGCACAGATATGGTATGTGACTGTGTCACACTGTGTATCGTTTTTTTTCAGGCAGAGAACGGATTAATTAAACTGGTGGTCACTGGTCACACTATCAGCAAGTAGTACTCCTAATATGCTCCCCAAAATTAGTAAATCAAGTGTCTCTACTACTCTCTAGTCTACTCTAAACGGAGAGGACGCCAGCCACGTCTTCTCCCTATGAATCTCAATGCACGTGTGAAAATGGCGGCGACGCGCGGCTCCTTATATAGAATCCGAGTCTCGCGATAGAATCCGAGCCTCGCGAGAATCCGACAGCGGGATGATGACGTTCGGGCGCGCTCGGGTTAACCGAGCAAGGCGGGAAGATCCGAGTCTGCCTCGGACCCGTGTAAAAAGCGTGAAGTTCGGGGGGGTTCGGTTTCCGAGAAACCGAACCCGCTCATCACTAATATATACACATATATATATATATATATATATATATATATGTGTAAATATATATATGTATATGTGTGTGTGTGTGTGTGTGTGTGTGTGTGTGTGTGTGTGTATATATATATATATACACACACACACACACACATATACATATATATATTTACACATATATATATATATATATATATATACACACACACACACACATATATATATACATATATATAGCAAGTAATATCCGGCACTCCAATACAACAACCAAGCTCAATGCCGGGTGCCCTCCTCTTGTTAATAAGGCATGTCACAGAATTACAGGCGGCACTCACGGACTCACTCAGAAAACGACCGGGAACCCCAAGTCTGCTTACTAAGCAGGGTTCCCAGTCATTTTCGGAGTGAGTCCGTGAGTGCCGGCTGTAATTCTATATATATATATATATATATATATATATACACACACACACACATATATATATATATACACACACATATATATATATATATACACACACATATATATATATATATATATATACACACACACACATATATATATATATCATCCCCTCTCAAGCAGTTTGGCGCAGTGTGTACTCTACATGCATATTTTCAAGTATGGCACTCAGCAGTTTGTCTTCAAGCAAACACACGTGGCCAGCTTAAATGTTATATATATACCTCTGTACATATACGTAGACAATAATAAGCTCAGAATACCCTCCCCCCACTCTCCCCCCCCCCCCCCCAATTACCCAATTAGCAGAAAGCACAGCTTACCTAGCAAGGCAGTTTGTGACTTACTGCAGGCTGCCGCTGCTGCAGAGTCCGTGCGAGTGGCGGAGACAGTCTCCGCTACCCAGTCTCTCACCCGGCACAGTCACAAAGTCCTGTGCCTGTGCGGAAGCTGTGCGCTACCACTGCAGCTCCGTACGTGCGGCCGGCTTCTCAGTGCACGTGCAGCCACAGTAGAGATAAAATAACATTGTTCCACAGCGCTGATGGATCGCACGCCAGGGGGGGTTTCTAGGTACTCGGAAACCCCCCCCTGCGTGCGCTTGTGAAAGGTGACACTGGAAAGAGTAAAGGTACACATTGGAACATTGGGCCTTATTCAGTTTCAGCTGCAAAATCACAGATCGGATGATTAACGGCCGCCTGCGCATGCACTGCGGACACACTGCGCATGTGCGACCCGTGATTTGTGATTCTTCTGCGATCGCATCTTGCTAGGATGAAATCGCAGGTTGATTGACAGGCGGCAGGCGGCGTGGGCGTATACATGGCGTTTGTGGGGAGTGGTTGAGGAAACGCAGGCGTGTCGTGGCCATTTTTGGTTCATGCATCTGACGTCAGCTGCGATTGCTGCGACTTAAAACATGACGGCCGGTGCAATTGCATTCTCATTATTCTGACTAGCCCTGGGTCATCCGCAACTGTCAGTGGTGTTTGTTTTTTGTGATGCATTCAAGATTCTGCAGCTGCGTTGGCAGAATTGCACATGCATCGTGTGGGCGGTCTTGCTCTGCGATTGTGTGCAGTTCTGAATGAGGTACATTATTCCTATATTTCTAAAGTCCAGTGTATTGGGGAAACCAACCTTCCTTCCTCTCCTCTTTCCTTACACCCTTCCTTTCCTCCTTCCTTCCTTTCCCCTTCCTTCCTTCCCCCTTCCTTCCTTCCTTCCTTTCCCCTTTCTTCCTGTCCCCTTCCTTCCTCTTCTCTTTCCTAACACCCTTCCTTTCCTCCTTCCTTCCTTTCATCCCTCCTTTCCCCTTCCTTCCTTCCTTTCCCCTTTCTACCTGTCCCCTTCCTTCCTTCCTTTCCCTTTTCTTCCTGTCCCCTTCCTTCCTTCCTTCCTTCCTTCCTTCCTTTCACGCCCCTCCCCCCTTGCCCATCCTTCACCTTTGTGCACAACTGAATTTAATGGCAACATTAATTGGTAAAATCCCTTTATATTCCCAGATGGTGCCACATAATTTCCTTTTACATCTTGTTCAGGGATCTATGTGGTCACCAATACAATGCGGTGACCGTTTTTTAAAAGATGCTATTTAATTAGCATATTGTACATATTAGTATTTATCATTTTTCAATAAAATAAATATAAGTACATTGTGTGATTTCTGGAGCACAGGACACCTGACGTAGACACAGCAGCCTGGTGCACGGCATTGGACGCCCGGCTATAGCGTTCAGTCTGTAACATGCTGAGACAAAGGGGGTCATTCAGACCTGATCGCATGCTAGCAGATAGTCGCCGCCCACCGGGGAGTGTATTTTAGCTGTGCAAGTGTGCGATTGCATGTTTCGGAGCTGCGCAGAACATACTCAGCCGCTGTGATCACATGCCTGCATTTTTCCGACCACTCCCAGAAAACGGTCGGTTGCCACCCACAAACGCCTTCTTCCTGTCAATCTCCTTGCGAATGGCTGTGCGAATGGATTCTTTGTAAAAACCCACCGCACAACAACGATCCGCTTTGTACCCATGTGATGCACCTGCGCATTGTGGTGCATACGCATGCGCAGTTCTGACCTGATCACTGCGCTGCACAAAAAGCTAGCGTGCAAAAGGGTCTGAATGACCCCCAAAGTCTTTATGCGTTTGTGTTTTCTTTGTACCACACGTTGGGAGCTGTAGTTACTGTCCACTGTCAGAGCACAGCGGTTACTGGAGCGGAGGACGGCCTGCGGTGGGTGGCGGAGGCCTCTCGTGGTGCTCTCAGTGACCTGGCAGCAAGAAAGAAAGTTCACTTCTTCATTGGCTTAACCACTCCCGATAGAAGTCAATGATCTCCTTGGGCTCAGGACAGGTGTACACAAAGGCTTTCACCTCCCCAGCGTGGCAGAGATAGTGGGATAACCCGTGTAGCTCCTTTGGGATCTCAAAGTTCCGGTAGTGTTCGCACACAGTCTGCTGGAGAGAAGAGACAGCGGAGTCAGTGCTTAGCTCAAATAAATCTGCCGCAGAGCCACCTATACCGGGAGGTGTGACTGTGGAATGTGAAGTGGAATAAATGTATATATTTGCAGTCGGGGGCAGATGATGGGTCACGTTTCTCTGGCGTTAGAGAAGGGAAGGTAGGAAAGAGACGTGTTCCTTCCGCCGACTGTTCCACTGCTTTTACCTCTGCTCTGTTCTGCATTATAGGAGACAGCACCGGGGTCTCACCCTTTTTTTTTTTTTAAAGTTAGAATTTTTTATTGAGAATGAACAGTGTCCATAACATGAACAATAGTTAGGTTGTACAGGTTGAGGGCATAAACATGGTTACAGGTTGTGTACATAACATACCATCTAAATAGAGACAATTCTATGGCGATAAAGGCGAATCGGTATCATCAAAATGTGTCATATGAAAGTCCATACGTGAACCTAAACAATTCTCAATTTATTTTTTATTTATCGAATCAATTCTATATCCAGACTGAGTGTAATTCTATGGAGGATAGAAGCAAGAAAGAGAAGGAGGGGGAAGGGAGTAAAGAAGCAAGAAAACGGGCGTTATTAAAGGAGGAAGATTAAGAAGGTTCCCTATAAGAAAGTAAGAGGTTGGGGATATTCTTCTGGTTTGATACCATAAGGAGGGACAATCAGTGGGCTAGAGGAGAAAGTAATGCTAGTGATAGTAGCAGTATTAGCTATATTATTAATATTAGCAGTATTAGGAGAATTAACAGAATTAGCAGAGTCCGGGCATCACTAGAGAGCGGGCGAAGTACCAAGGAGACCAGGTGTTGTGGAACTGCGCCACAGTGTTATTCCTTAGGCTTGTAATGTATTCCATATTGGCTATGTGATTAATCTTAGTCATCAGTACAGCCTTGGAGGGTGGCTTATGGTCTTTCCAGCATTTAGCGATCAGTGCTTTAGCCGCCATGCAAAGTTGCATGATTAGCTTGTCTTGGGTTTTGGGTATTGACGGTATGGGGGTGTGAAGCAAAGCAATGTCAGGAGAGAGGTCAAAGGTGTGCCCGCAGGTTTGAGCAATAAGTGCTCCGACCGTGTTCCAGAAGGGGCGGATAGAGGGGCAAGTCCACCACATGTGAAAAAAAGTTCCCTCCTCTCCACAGTGTCTCCAGCACAGATTTGATGTTGTGGGGAAAATGGCGTGAAGTCTGGAGGGGACCAGATACCACCTAGTGTAGACCTTATAACATGTTTCCTTAAGTGCTACACTGATAGAAGCCTTAGCGATACGCATTCTAATTTCCTCCCATTGATCGTCTTCCAACGGATGGGAGAGATCTGATTCCCAGGCTATTTCGTGGGGTTCTCGGATTGGGGGGTCTGGTGCCAAGATTGAGTTGTATATTGTTGAGATATTCCCCTTTTTGCCGATTGAACGTAAACACATATGCTCATAGGAGGTGGGTGTTTTCAGAGGGGTGGTTTTAAGCTGAGACTTGAGGAAGCTGAGATTTGGATATATTGGTATTGACACGAGGAAGGGATACCAAAGCGCTCTTGAATTTCTCCAAAAGTGGACGGTGCTGAGAGGCCTTTAACATGTAAGAATCTTGTGATACCCTGAGATTGCCATGGGGCCGCTATTCTTCGCTCGCACCCTGGGGGAAAGGCGGTGTGACCCCAGATGGGTGATAAGGGTGAGGGGTATGAAGATAGATTGTGGGTGCTGCGGAGTTTATCCCACAGTCTGAGTGTGAATTTAACCGTGGGGACTGAGTAGGCCGAGGCTGGTCTGCAGGACCTGGGGAGCCAGGTAAGAGAGTCGAGGGGGACACCCTGATATAGTGAATTTTCGATATCTACCCATTTTCTGATCCCTATGGGGGAGTGCCAGGACACTATATGGTTAAGGTGACATGCGTTAAAATAAGCCTGAAGGTCAGGGTATCCCAAACCTCCTGAGGTGGCACTCTTTGTCAACATAGCTCGTCTTAGTCGAGATTTACGCTGAGCCCAAACAAATTTGTTGCACTGTGATTGCAAAGACGCCAGAGTCACTCGGGGCACCATTATTGGAATGGTCTGAAACAGGTAAAGAAGACGGGGGAGGAGATTTATTTTTAGGGCATTGATCCGTCCGATCCATGAAATAAATAAACGGTCCCATTTATCTAGGTCTTGTGTGAGAGTTTTAATTATGGGAACATAATTAGCTTGAAATAGGCTGGTGTAGGATTTAGTAATAAATATGCCAAGGTATTTAATAGCCGAGGGTCTCCAAAGAAAAGGGAAAGAAGACGTTAAGATCCTATGGGTATGTGGTGGAACGTTAAAATGTAAGAGCCTTGGATTTGGTGTGGTTTATTTTGTAGCCAGAGAGGGAACCATATAAGAGTAGTTCTCTTTGTAAGTTAGGGAGAGATATCAAAGGGTTAGTGATAGTCAAGAATACGTCGTCAGCAAACAATGATATTTTATACGGATTCTGACCCACTGTAACGCCCCCAATATCCGTATTAAGTCTGATTCGGGCTGCAAGAGGTTCAATGCATAGGGCGAAAAGTAGGGGTGAGAGAGGGCATCCCTGCCTAGTACCATTCTTCAAGTTGATTCGATGTGAGCTCAAGCCATTGGTCAGGACCGCTGATGAGGGGTTAGAATAGAGAGCCGCTATTGCTGTGATAAAGTGTCCATGGAAGCCGAATGCGGACAAGGTAGAAAACAAAAAGGGCCACGAGATGCGATCAAATGCCTTTTCGGCGTCTAGAGCCAGAGCAATCGCTGGTATTTTTGTCGTGTTTATTTGGTGAATCAAGTTACCAATACGTCTGGTGTTGTCCGAGGCCTGACGGCCGGGAACAAATCCTACTTGATCAGGGTCTATTAATGACGGCAGCACAGCGTTTAGGCGTGAAGCCAGTATTTTGGCAAAAAGTTTGAGATCGGTGTTTATCAAAGATATGGGTCTGTAGTTTGAGCAATACGAGGGATCCTTTCCGGGTTTTGGGATTACTATAATACGGGATGTCGTGGAGTCCGGGTGAAATAGTGTGCCCTGGAGTATTTTGTTAAACAGAGAAACCATATGAGGAATAAGTTGAGGGGCGAAGGTTTTATAGTACACCATCGGATAGCCATCCAGGCCAGGTGCTTTAGAGAATTTCTGGGTTTTTAATGCAGCCTCAATTTCCTCAGCAGATATGTCGGCATTGAGAGCAGTGTTAGTCTCCTCGTCTAACCGAGGGAGGGCGCATGCGTCTAGGTATTGTTGTGTCTGATCGGCTTGTGCTAAAGGGTCGGACTGGGGATCAAGATTATAGAGTGTCTTATAATAATCAAAAAAGACACTGTTGATTTTTTTGGGGTCGTAAGTGGTATTACCTGAGGGCTGTTTTATAGAGTGGATGCATTGGTTAGCCTTTTTGGCGCGCAAGCGATTGGCCAACAAGGTGTGTGCTTTATTACTTTTATCATAAAACGTTTGGTTAGCCCATCGAAGTGAACGCTCGACGTTCTCCGCCAAAAGTGATTGTAGGCCGTTGCGTGCCTTAGAAAGTTCGGCTAGAGTTTTTTTAGAGCGTGTGCGTTTGTGTTCCTGATC
Source organism: Pseudophryne corroboree (assembly GCF_028390025.1). NCBI lineage: Eukaryota > Metazoa > Chordata > Amphibia > Anura > Myobatrachidae > Pseudophryne > Pseudophryne corroboree. The sequence continues at coordinate 544,319,287 of NC_086445.1, forward strand.
CAATTTTGCAATGTTATTTGTTAATAAAGCAATTTGGTTTTCCCGAATTCTCTTACGGCGGGATGCAAATTGTATAATAGACCCCCTGATGACCGCCTTATGGGCTTCCCAAATAGTGGCTATGCTGCAGTCACTTTCCACATTAACCGCGAAATATTCTCTAAGCTCAGTTTTAATTAAGTCTTGGAATTTAGGAATCTTCAATAACGTCTCATTAAGTCTCCACGTCGGTCTACCGTCAGGGATATCAAAAATGTCAAATGCCGCAGCTAGAGCTGCGTGGTCAGTCCAGGTAAGTGGGATTATCGAGGAAGAGTGAGCGGTCCGGGATAGGGGTGCACAACTCAGAAACATATCAATACGCGAGTACACGTCATGTGGGTTGGAATAAAAAGTGTAGTCTCTGGTGGTCGGGTTAAGAAAACGCCATACATCGAACAAACCAGCCTCGGCCATGCACCTGTGTAATACTGAGGAGTTTAGGGTTTGACCGCTGCGCAAAGGACCGGATCTGTCCATGTTTGCGAGAGCCATGTTAAAGTCACCTCCGACCAGTGTTTTGCCTCTTCTATATGAGTAAAGGTCGTGAAAAAACTTACGGAAGAATTTAGATTGGGCAGTGTTTGGAGCGTATAGATTAGCCAAGGTAACCTCCTCGTGTCCAATTTTTCCTCGCACCATTATATAGCGTCCCTCGTTGTCGTGTTTACAATCTAGAAATTGGAAGGGGACTGACCCTTTTACCAATATGGCCACCCCATGTCTTTTTGCTGTGTGATTGGAGTACCAGGCCATAGGAAATAGTTTAGACGTCAGGGAGGGATGGGAGTCAGCTTTCAAATGTGTCTCCTGTAAGAAAACCACATCACCTTTTAATGTCTTAAGAGATCTGTGGAGATGTGAGCGTTTCTGGGGAGTATTCAGACCCTTAACATTGATGGACAGGCATGTTAACGGCATGGTTAAAGCAAGAGTGGGGGTGGTTCGCTGGTAACCCCTAAGATCCCGGACTCTGCTAGGGTAGACAAGAAGAACCAAAGAGAAAGATATAAAGAGGAGAATGAAAATGTATGTTACTGTACACGAACAGTACTTAATAACTAGGCCTATTTGTCGGTGAACACAGATATGTCAGCTTGCCACTGTCTCGTGACGGGGGTCTAAGGGAGGAAGATAATAGAAGAAAGAGAAGCAAAGGAGACTGCCAAGATTGAGCTCTAGATGAGAGAAGGAGCTCACTTGCGGGATATAAATGCAGTATAGCAAAAGAGGGTATCAACCCACTATGTTTGAATGTACCTTTGATCCCTATGAGTCGGGGGAGGATGTGTCAAGACAGAGTCCCGACACCCCCCACCCGAGACCATAAGTGCACCAAAAATAATAATAATAATGGACTTATATGTAGCTATCCAAGACTTAGCTCTGGGGCGGATCAGTCCCAGATACCAAATGTTAGCAAAAAAGTAAGCATGTTACAGCTAGTATCAATAGGGTAATAACCTAATAACAATAGAGCTTACAGTAACGTCGCCGAACAGGTCGGCACCCGGAGACAGGCTCCATGGTGTCAAAAATGGGGTCAATCCAGGACACCAGCCACCGGGCCATGTCTCCGAGCCGCCGGCCAGACCGGCGAAACCAAACAAAAACGCTGCTTTACGCGGAGTATAAAAGTCCGCCAACAAAAGCATTGTGTGAAAACAGTAAAAGGGTCGTCAATATACTAATACGATATCTAAAACATGGATTACATGGCATTTGAGCAAAGTTGAGAGCAAAATCAATCATACTAGACGTTGTAAAAACGCAGCGTTCAAACATAAACGTAATGAGCAGCAGAATTATGAAGTAGCAACCGGGGACAACTGCAATTTTCGAAGAAGCTTGTCCCCTTCATCAGGAGAGCGGATGGTGTGATCTTTGCCATCAATCTCCACAATGAGGCGAAAAGGAAAACCCCAGCGGTATTTGTATCCATTGTCGCGCAGTGTAGAGGTGACGGCACGTAAATCGCGCCGCTTGGCAATGGTCACCGGTGACAAGTCTTGGTAGATCTGAATCCGGGAGTCTTCAAATAAAATTGTGGTTGAATTCCTGCACGCCAGTGTGATACTATTTTTGATCTTAAAGGACAGAAACCGTAGGATGACGTCGCGAGGAGGGTCCGAATCCTTCGGTTTAGGTCTCAGGGCGCGGTGCGCTCTCTCAATCGAAATAGCTGAATCCGTAAGCGACGGGACCAATTGCAGGAACAAGCGTCGGAGGTATGGTTCCAGTTCGGAAGTTGAGACAGATTCTGGAATATTGCGGACGCGTAAATTGTTCCGTCTTTCGCGATTTTCGCTATCCTCAACCTTATCCTTGAGGATTTCCAGCTCGCTGGATAGGTAGCTCATGTCTTCGCCCACTTGTTTACGGAAGTTCTGTTGGTGGTCTTCCCTTGATTCCAGCGCGGTTGTGCGGGAATCTAGAGCCGCCATATCTGATTTTATTTCCCCGATCGCTGATTGAAGAGCTGTCGTGAAGGAGTTTTTAAGGTCTAAGATCATGTTTTGAAGGGATTGAATATCCGCTTTGGTTGAAGGTGCTTCCGTCTGATCCATGACGGGGGTAGGCATTGACGGGGGTGGAGATGAGGTTTCAGACAGTTTTTCCCGGCGTGAGAAATGTTGCGAGATATCCTGTGAAGCTCCCGGTTTTTTTGCTCTGGTGTTCGCTCTGCTCATAATATCTGGTAGTATAAAAACGTCCATTTAAGGATTGGTGTCGAGAGAGGTTTACGTGGATGTTACGTGTTCAACAATTGGTCCGGGTGAGGGAGGAAGTCAGGCATCCGTAGTGCTACATCGTTTACAGGACCTAGGTCCTAATAATCTGTGAGATCAGTGAGAGGGATCCCCAGGAGAGCGTCCCGGTTTAACACACCTCTTTCTCTGGAATTATGGAAAGGTATAGCAGCAGCTGCAGGGTGAGGGATCTGGGATGATAAATCAATTGAAGTAGATCTGGTGGTATAAGGAGCGTATTTCCATTTATCTCCAGCGGGGGCAGCACAATTCAGGGGAGAGGGGCCTAACCTGCCACCTCCAAGATGGCCGCCGTCCGTATTGTGCAGCTTTTTTTTTTTTTTTCCTACTTAGTTAATACAATTTTTCCGTGGGGCCAGACCCTATTCAATCACTGGGTGTCCTCTGCAACCTCCGCTAAGTCCCCTCTGTCACCGCCGCGGCCCGCCGGTTAGCTATTTCAGTGCGGCGCCTGCTTTCCGGCAGACGCCACAACCAAGATGGCCGCCGCCACCGGACCTTCTCAGCGCCGCTCGTCTCCGGCCTCGCAGCTCCTGGGGCTCTCCGGCTCACCTCAGCCCCACATCCAAGGCTCTCCAGGCAAGGGGCATCCAGCAGGACGGCGGGGTAGGTTCGGTGCAGTATTTTAAGGCGGCGGAGGTCGATCTCACACGGGCGGGGGTGGACGGAAATTGAGGTCCCGGCTTCACCTCGTGGGGGGGGCCGCAACCTGCAAGCACAGGGCAGGCCTGTGCTCCGGCTCCGCAGCTCACTCCCAACGTGTCCTTATGTGCAGATAGTAGTGTGGGACAGTATTTAGGATCTATAGGCAGCGTGAGGGCAATTTTAAAGTTAAATAGAAGCTTGTACTAGCAGGAGCTCTCCAGGGGCCGGGTCTCACCCTTTTTAATAGACAGCTTGTGCTACAGATTGCCTCTGATAGCTTATCTTAATCTTCCCATTTGCTACAGGTGGCACTTAATTCAGGTTGCCTAGCAGTTTACTGGTAGCGTCCGGCCTTCGCTGTGCTGGAGCTTGAGATAATGAACTAAAACAAGGTAACTTCTGTAACGGGAGCGCCCTTTTTGCTTTCTGGTATATATTTATACATTTTGGAGCATCCCCCCTCCCCAGTGCTGAAATGCTTCTAGAACCCCGTTCACAGTAGGCTTTGCCAGGTCTCTCCTATGTGTGAACAGACCAAGCCTGGGGCTGACCTGGGTCACCTGTGGTGTGAAGGGCATTACCTGGGTCACGATGACCCTGGTCGTGCCTAAAAGGGTCGGATTGGTGGGACAGCTGCACTTGGAGATGACATCATCTCCAAGCGTCCATTATAAGCTGGAAGACCCAGGTCGGGTGTGAACGGTGATGAGTCACGACCCGTAAATATCCTGGGTCCATCACCCATGAGTGAAAGGGGTAAGTACTGAAACCCCCATGTGCTCAGTGTCTCGGGTCCGAGCTGGGTTAAAGCCAGGGAATATGAGTCAAAGGCGTATAACTTGACCATTCTGGTTTCCTAAAGGGTGGAGTACGGAGAAGTGGTTTCTGGTTGATGATTCCTGACTGAAAGCAGTGACATATAACAAACTATAGCAAGCAGTGTAAAGAATGGAAAAGTTGCCCACAGCAACCAATCAGACTTTATATAAAGTGTACTTAATAAATGCTATGATTCTATCCAAATGCGGCATTAAGCTGATTGGTTGCTATGGGCCGCCTCACCACGTTTCCTCTTTACAGTACTTGATATATCTCCCCCTTTCCGTTTTCCACTAAGGCTTTTGAGAAGTGGATTTATTACCATGTTCCAAAGCATTCCTAACACAACACCGCTTAGAAGAATTTTTGAAATAGAAATAATAGGATTTTAATACCTACCGGTAAATCCTTTTCTCTTAGTCCGTAGAGGATGCTGGGGTCACCATTGGAACCATGGGGTATAGACGGGATCCGCAGGAGACATGGGCACTTTAAGACTTTGAATGGGTGTGAACTGGCTCCTCCCTCTATGCCCCTCCTCCAGACTCCAGTTATAGGAACTGTGCCCAGGGAGACGGACATTTCGAGAAAAGGATTTATTGCTAAACTAAGGTGAGATTCATACCAGCTCACACCTGAAGCATGCCGTACAACATGGCATTCAACGGAACACATGTCAACGGACAAGAACAATTTCAGCAACATGCTGGCAATAAGGTAACACAACAAGTGTGAAACCACAACTTATAACAGCAGATACAGTACGCACTGGGGCGGGCGCCCAGCATCCTCTACAGACTAAGAGAAAAGGATTTACTGGTAGGTATTAAAATCCTATTTTCTCATACGTCCTAGAGGATGCTAGGGTCACCATTAGAACCATGGGGTTATACCAAAGCTCTAGAATGGGCAGGAGAGTGCGGACGACTCTGCAGCACCAATTGACCAAACTTGAGGTCATCATCGGCCAGGGTATCAAACATGTAAAACTTAGCAAAAGTGTTTAAACCCGACCAAGTAGCTGCTCGGCAAAGCTGTAACGCCGAGACCCCCCCCCCCTTGAAGTCACCCAGGATGAGCCCACCTTCCTAGTAGAATGGGCCTTCACCGACTTCGGTAACGGCAAGCCGTGGAATGCGCCTGCTGAATCGTACCACAGTTCCAGCGCGCAATGGTCTGCATGGAAGCAGAACACCCGATCTTGTTGGGAGCATTCAGGACAAACAGAGCCCCTGTTTTCCTAATCTGAGCCGTTCCGGCGACATAGATTGTCAAAGCTCTGACCACATCCAGATACTTTAACTCAACAAAGGTGTCAGTAGCCACATGTACCACAATAGGTTAGTTCATGCGGAAAGAGGAAACCACCTTCAGAAGGAATTGTTGACTTGTCCTCAACTCTGCCCTATCTTCATGGAAGATCAAATAAGGGCTCTTGTGAGACAAGGCCACTAACGCAGACACCCGTCTCGCAGATGCCAAGGCCAACAGAATGACCACTTTCCAAGTGAGGAATTTTAACTCTACCTTCTGCAAAGGTTCAAACCAATGTGAGTGAAGGAACTGCAACACCACTTAAGGTCCCACGGTGCCACTGGAGGCATAAATGGAGGTTGGATGTGCAACACGCCTTTCACGAAAGTCTGACTTCTGGAAGGGAGGCCAATTGTTTCTGAAAGAACACCCAAAAGGCTGAAATCTGCACCTTAATTGAGCCCAATCTTAGGCCAGCATCCACACCTGCTTGTAGAACATGGAGAAAACTTCCTAGCTGAAACTCCTCCGTAGGAGCCTTTTTGGATTCACACCAAGAAACATATTTTCTCCAAATACGGTGGGAATGTTTAGACGTTACCCCTTTCCTGGCCTGAATAAGTGTGGGAATGACTTCACTGGGAATACCTTTACGGGCTAGGATTTGGTGCTCAACCGCCATGCCGTCAAACGCAGCCGCAGTAAGTCTTGATACACGCACGGCCCCTGCTGTAATAGGTCCTCGCGCAGAGGAAGAGGCCAGGGATCTCCTATGAGTAATTCCTGAAGATCTGGAGACCAAGCTCTCCTTGGCAAGTCTGGGACAATGAGGATCGCTCCAACCCTCGTTCTTCTTATGATCTTTAGAACTTTTGAAATGAGAGGAAGTGGAGGGAATACATACACCGACTGAAACACCCATGGTGTCACCAGTGCAACCACTGCTATTTCTTGAAGGTCTCTCGACCTGGAACAATATCTCTGAAGCGTCTTGTTGAGACAAGATGCCATCATATCGACCTGAGGAACTCCCCAACGACTTGTCACTTCTGCGAAGACTTCTAGGTGGAGACCCCACTCTCCTGGATGGAGATCGTGCCTGTTGAGGAAGTCTGCTTCCCAGTTGTCCATTCCTGGAATGAAGATCGCTGACAGAGCGCTTGTATGTTTTCCGCCCAGCGGAGAATCCTTCTGGCTTCTGCCATCGCCGCTCTGTTTTTTCGTTCCGCCCTGACTGTTTATGTATGCTACTGCTGTTACATTGTCCGACTTGATCAGTACGGGCAGATCTCGAAGAAGATATTCCGCTTGTAGAAGGCTGTTGTAAATGGCCCTTAACTCCAGAACGTTTATGTGGAGACAAGTTTCCTGATATGACCATCTTCCTTGGAAGTTTTCCCCCCGTGTGACTGCTTCCCAGCCTTGGAGGCTTGCATCCGTGGTTACTAGGATCAGTCCTGGATTCCGAACCTGAGCCCCTCTAGGAGGTGAGAGCTGTTCAGCTACCACAGGAGTGAGATTCTGGCCTTGGAAGACAGGATTACCCTCCGGTGCACGTGTAGGTGGGATCCGGACCACTTGTCCAACAGGTCCCACTGGAACACTCTGGCATGGAACCTGCCAAACTGAATGGCCTCGTAGGCCGCAACCATTTTCCCCAGCAACCGAATGCAAGATGTATTGACACTCTTGCTGGTTTCAGAATTTGTTTGACCAGACTCTGAATTTCCAGAGCCTTTTCCACTGGAAGAAAAACTCTCTGTAACTCTGTGTCCAGAATCTTTCCCAAGAACGACAATCTCGTCGTTGGAAGCAACTGTGAGTTTGGCAAGTTTAGGAGCCAACCATGTTGTTGAAGAACCATCAGGGAGAGTGCAATTTTCTGCACCAACTGCTCCCTGGATCTCGCCTTCATCAGGAGATCGTCCAAGTACGTGATAATAGTGACTCCTTGCTTGCGAAGGAGAACCATCATTTCCGCCATCACCTTGGTGAAAATCCTCGGAGTTGTGGATAGACCAAACGGCTACATCTGAAATTGGTAAAGACAATCCTGGATTACAAATCCCAGGTGAGCTTGATGTGGAGGAAAAATGGGAACATGTAAGTAGGCATCCTTTTTGTCTACTGAAACCATGAAATCTCCTTCCTCCAGACTGGATATCACCGCCCTGAGAGATTCCATCTTAAATTTGAATTTCTTCAGGTAGAAATTTAGGGATTTCAGGTTTAGGATTGGTCTGACCGAGCCGTCGGCTTCGGGACCACGAAAAGGCTGGAATAAAAAAGCCTTCTCCCTGTTGTGCCGGGGAAACCAGGATAATGACTTGATTCTGACACAACTTTTGTATAGCCTCGCATACTACCTCCCTTTCCGGAGGAGAAACTGGTAAGGCCGATTTGAAAAATCGGTGAGGGGGAACGTCTTGAAACTCCAGTTTGCACCCTTGGGACAGTTGGGCAGATGTATTAACCTGGAGAAGGCATAAGGAAGTGATAAACCAGTGATATGTGCTAGGTGATAAAGGCACCAGCCAATCTGACCCTAACTGTTAATTTACATATTGGAACTGATTGGCTGGTGCCTTTATCACCTTGCACATATCACTGGTTTATCACTTCCTTATGCCCTCTCCAGGTTATTACATCTACCCCATTATTTGTAAAACCCACGGGTCTAGGCCTGAACGAGCCCAGAACTGACTGAAGAGTTTGAGACGCGCCCCTACCGGTGCTGACTCTTGCACGAGAGCCCCAGCGTCATGCGGTGGATTCAGCAGAAGCCGGGGAAGACTTCTGCTCCTGCGAACCAGACAAGGCTGGTGATCTTTTACCTCTTCCCCTTCCTCTACTAGCAAAGAAGGAAGAGCCTCGCCCTCTTTTGTATTTAGTGGGCCGAAAGGACTGTATCTGATAGTGGTGCGTTTTCTTTTTGTTGCTGAGGGACATAAGGCAAAAAAATAAGATTACTTACCCGCGGTAGTCGTAGGTACTAAATCATCGAGGCCATCCCCAAACAAGACACCACCTTTATATGGGAGAGACTCCCTATTTTTCTTGGAGTCTGCATCAGCATTCCATTTGTGAATCCACAATGCTCGCCTAGCCGAAACCACCATGGCCTTGGCCTTTGATCCCAAAAGGCCAACATCCTTGCAGATTCCCTGAGGTACGCCGCAGCGTCCTTGATATAACCCAGAGTCAAGAGTATGCTATCCTTATCCAGTGCATCTGTATCAGATGACAATTTCTTGTTTACGATCTGCTGGGTCCTTAAGGGCCGCCATGCCCGGTGCTGGCAGAGCCACCTTTTTAGATAACTGGGACAGGGCCTTGTCCAAAATGGGGGAGTAACTCCCACTTTTTTCTGTCCTCAGTGGGAAAGGATAAGCAACCGGAATTCTTTTGGGAATTTTAATTTTTCTGTCAGGGCTTTCCCAGACTTTTTCAAATAGAGCGTTCAGTTCATGAGAGGGAGGAACGTTACCTCCGGTTTGTTTCCTTTATACATACAGACCCATTTATCAGGAACAAACGCGTCCTCAGTGATATGCAATACATCTTTTATAGCCACAATCATGTACTGAATGCTCTTTGCCAATTTCGGATCTAATCTGGAATCACTATAGTCGACACTGGAATCAGTGTCCGTGTCGGTATCAGTGTTAACCAACTAGTCAAACGACCGTTTTTGTGACCCCGAGGGGTCCTGAACTTGCAATAACACATCCTGCACAGATTTTTTCCATGCCTGGGTCTGAGACTCAGACTTATCTAACCTCTTACTGATACGAGCCATATTCGCATCAATATATGGGTACACTATGAGGACCGAACCCAGGTCCCTGTGTACATTATACCAGTGCTTTAGCCCACTAGGCTATTAAGCCTCTTTCAAGACATTCACACAGATAGGAGTCGGCGGTGCCGACAGGTTCTCACCCACATTTATCTGTGTCCCCAATACAGCCTCCTCCTGGGAAGAGCACTCAACCTCACACATGTCGACACACGTGTACCAAACACTCACAGACACACCGGCCTTATATGGGGACAGACCCACAGTAAAGTCTATTAGAGAGACACAGAGAGGATTTGCCAGCTCACCACCCAGCGCCAAACAACAACCCTGAAAACACTAAATAATGCCTCAAAAGTTGTAGCAATGTTTTGCCAATATATTGCACCGAAATTTACTGCATCCCCCCCACCCCCGTTTTGCACCCTGATACATGTCAGTCAGTGGAAGGGAGGACCAGCGTCTCTGCAGCCTTGTGAGAGGAAATGGTGCCGAGCAGTGAGCTGAGGGAGTGAAGAAGAAGCCCGTAATGGCGCGCTTCTGCCCGCTCCTAAATAAATAAACAATTATACTGGGGGGGGGGAGGGGGGGTTTGGCACTATTGTCCTCTCTTGCCAGGTCAAATTGAGGATTTTATGCTGCCCAGGGCGCCCCCCCGCGCCCTGCACTCTGCAGTGCCTGGGATTTGTGTGGGAGCATGATACCTCATAAAGCCGTCACTGAAGAGAAGTCTTCTTTCTTCTGCTACTCACCTGTAGTGATGTGCACCGGACATTTTTCGGGTTTTGTGTTTTGGTTTTGGATTCGGTTCCGCGGCCGTGTTTTGGATTCGGACGCGTTTTGGCAAAACCTCCCTGAAATTTTTTTGTCGGATTCGGGTGTTTTTTTTTTACAAAAAAAACTCAAAAACAGCTTAAATCATAGAATTTGGGGGTCCTTTTGATCCCATAGTATTATTAACCTCAATAACCATAATTTACACTCATTTCCAGTCTATTCTGAACACCTCACACCTCACAATATTATTTTTAGTCCTAAAATTTGCACCGAGGTCGCTGGATGAATAAGCTAAGCGACCCAAGTGGCCGACACAAACACCTGGCCCATCTAGGAGTGGCACTGCAGTGTCAGACAGGATTGCAGATTTAAAAAATAGTCCCCAAACAGCACATGATGCAAAGAAAAAAAGAGGTGCAATGAGGTAGCTGTGTGACTAAGCTAAGTGACCCAAGTGGCCGACACAAACACCTGGCCCATCTAGGAGTGGCACTGCAGTGTCAGACAGGATTGCAGATTTAAAAAATAGTCCCCAAACAGCACATGATGCAAAGAAAAAAAGAGGTGCACCAAGGTCACTGGATGGCTAAGCTAAGCGACCCAAGTGGCCGACACAAACACCTGGCCCATCTAGGAGTGGCACTGCAGTGTCAGACAGGATGGCAGATTTAAAAAATAGTCCCCAAACAGCACATGATGCAAAGAATAAAAGAGGTGCAATGAGGTAACTGTGTGACTAAGCTAAGCGACCCAAGTGGCCGACACAAACACCTGGCCCATCTAGGAGTGGTACTGCAGTGTCAGACAGGATGGCCCTTCAAAAAATAGTCCCCAAATAGCACATGATGCAAAGAAAAATGAAAGAAAAAAAGAGGCGCAAGATGGAATTGTCCTTGGGCCCTCCCACCCACCCTTATGTTGTATAAACAGGACATGCAATCTTTAACAAACCCATCATTTCAGCGACAGGGTCTGCCACACGACTGTGACTGAAATGACTGGTTGGTTTGGGCCCCCACCAAAAAAGAAGCAATCAATCTCTCCTTGCACAAACTGGCTCTACAGAGGCAAGATGTCCACCTCCTCCTCATCCTCCGATTCCTCACCCCTTTCACTGTGTACATCCCCCTCCTCACAGATGATTAATTAGTCCCCACTGGAATCCACCATCTCAGGTCCCTGTGTACTTTCTGGAGGCAATTGCTGGTGAATGTCCCCACGGAGGAATTGATTATAATTCATTTTGATGAACATCATCTTCTCCACATTTTCTGGAAGTAACCTCGTACGCCGATTGCTGACAAGGTGAGCGGCTGCACTAAACACTCTTTCGGAGTACACACTGGAGGGGGGGCAACTTAGGTAAAATAAAGCCAGTTTATGCAAGGGCCTACAAATTGCCTCTTTTTCCTGCCAGTATACGTACGGACTGTCTGACGTGCCTACTTGGATGCGGTCACTCATATAATCCTCCACCATTCTTTCAATGGTGACAAAATTATATGCAGTGACAGTAGACGACATGTCAGTAATCGTTGGCAGGTCCTTCAGTCCGGACCAGATGTCAGCACTCGCTCCAGACTGCCCTGCACCACCACCAGTGGATTGGCTCGGAATTCTTAGTCTTTTCCTCGCAGCCCCAGTTGTGGGAGAATGTGAAGGAGGAGCTGTTGACGGGTCACGTTCCGCTTGACTTGACAATTTTCTCACCAGCAGGTCTTTGAACCTCTGCAGACTTGTGTCTGCCGGAAAGAGAGATACAAGCGAATTAAGGGCTCCATCCACAAGTCCCACATGCCTAGCGGAATCGCTCTGTTTTAGCTCCTCCTTCAATCTCTCCAGCTTCTTCTGCAAAAGCCTGATGAGGGGAATGACCTGACTCAGGCTGGCAGTGTCTGAACTGCCTTCACGTGTGGCAAGTTCAAAGGGTTGCAGAACCTTGCACAACGTTGAAATCATTCTCGCTGCGCTTGAGTCAGGTGCATTCCCCCTCCTTTGCCTATATCGTAGGTAGCTGTATAGGCTTGAATGGCCTTTTGCTGCTCCTCCATCCTCTGAAGCATATAGAGGGTTGAATTCCACCTCGTTACCACCTCTTGCTTCAGATGATGGCGGGGCAAGTTCAGGAGTGTTTGCTGGTGCTTCAGTCTACGGCACGCGGTGGCTGAATGCCGAAAGTGGCCCGCAATTCTTCGGGTTACCGACAGCATCTCTTGAACGCCCCTCTCGTTTTTTTAAAAATTCTGCACCACCAAATTCAATGTATGTGCAAAACATGGCACGTGCTGGAATTTGCCCACATGTAATGCACGCACAATATTGGTGGCGTTGTCCGATGTCACAAATCCCCAGGAGAGTCCAATTGGGGTAAGCCATTCTGCGATGATGTTCCTCAGTTTCCGTAAGAGGTTGTCAGCTGTGTGCCTCTTCTGGAAAGCGGTGATACAAAGCGTAGCCCTCCTTGGAATGAGTTGGCGTTTGCGAGATGCTGCTACTGGTGCTGCCGCTGCTGTTCTTGCTGCGGGAGGCAATACATCTACCCAGTGGGCTGTCACAGTCATATAGTCCTTAGTCTGCCCTGCTCCACTTGTCCACATGTCCGTGGTTAAGTGGACATTGGGTACAACTGCATTTTTTAGGACACTGGTGACTCTTTTTCTGAGGTCTGTGTACATTCTCGGTATCGCCTGCCTAGAGAAATGGAACCTAGATGGTATTTGGTACCGGGGACACAGTACCTCAAGCAATTCTCTAGTTTCCTGTGAATTAACGGTGGATACCGGAAACACGTTTCACATCGCCCAGGCTGCCAGGGCCTGAGTTATCCGCTTTGCAGCAGGATGACTGTTGTGATATTTCATCTTCCTCGCAAAGGACTGTTGGACAGTCAATTGCTTACTGGAAGTTGTACAAGTGGTCTTCCGACTTCCCCTCTGGGATGACGATTGACTCTCAGCAGCAACAGCAGCGCCAGCAGCAGTAGGCGTTACACTCAAGGATGCATCGGAGGAATCCCAGGCAGGAGAGGACTCGTCAGACTTGACAGTGACATGGCCTGCAGGACTATTGGCTTTCCTGGGTAAGGAGGAAATTGACACTGAGGGAGTTGGTGGTGTGGTTTACAGGAGCTTGGTTACAAGAGGAAGGGATTTAGTTGGCAGTGGACTGCTTCCGCTGTCACCCAAAGTTTTTGAACTTGTCAATGACTTCTGATGAATGCGCTCCAGGTGACGTATAAGGGAGGATGTGCCGAGGTGGTTAACGTCCTTACCCCTACTTATTACAGCTTGACAAAGGCGACACACGGCTTGACACCTGTTGTCCGCATTTCTGTTGAAATAATTCCACACCGCAGAGGTGATTTTTTTTTGCAATTTGACCAGGCATGTCAGTGGCCATATTCGTCCCATGGACAACAGGTGTCTCCCCGGGTGCCTGACTTAAACAAACCACCTCACCATCAGAATCCTCCTTGTCAATTTCCTCCCCAGCACCAGCAACACCCATATCCTCATCCTGGTGTACTTCAACAGTGACATCTTCAATTTGACTATCAGGAACTTGCCTGCGGGTGCTACTTCCAGCACTTGCAGGGGGTGTGCAAATGGTGGAAGGCGCCACCTCTTCCCGTCCAGTGTTGGGAAGGTCAGGCATCGCAACCGACACAATTGGACTCTCCTTGGGGATTTGTGATTTAGAAGAACGCACAGTTCTTTGCTGTGCTTTTGCCAGCTTAAGTCTTTTCATTTTTCTAGCGAGAGGATGAGTGCTTCCATCCTCATGTGAATCTGAACCACTAGCCATGAACATAGGCCAGGGCCTCAGCCGTTCCTTGCCACTCCGTGTCGTAAATGGCATATTGGCAAGTTTACGCTTCTCATCAGACGCTTTTAATTTTGATTTTTGGGTCATTTTACTGAACTTTCGTTTTTTGGATTTTACATGCTCTCTACTATGACATTGGGCATCGGCCTTGGCAGACGACGTTGATGGCATTTCATCGTCTCGGCCATGACTAGTGGCAGCAGCTTCAGCACGAGGTGGAAGTGGATCTTGATCTTTCCCTATTTTAACCTCCACATTTTTGTTCTCCATTTTTTAATGTGTGGAATTATATGCCAGTAATATATCAATAGCAATGGCCTACTGTACCGTACTGCTATATATTATATACTGGTGGTCAGCAAATTATGCACTGTCCTCCTACTATATATACTGCGCACAACTTAAATGCACCACAGGTATGGATGGATAGTATACTTGATGACACAGAGGTAGGTAGAGCAGTGTACTACTGTACCGTACTGCTATATATTATATACTGGTGGTCAGCAAAATTATGCCCTGTCCTCCTACTATATATACTGTGCACAACTTAAATGCACCACAGGTATGGATAGATAGTATACTTGACGACACAGAGGTAGGTAGAGCAGTGGACTACTGTACCGTACTGCTATATATTATATACTGGTGGTCAGCACAATTATGCACTGTCCTCCTACTATATATACTGCGCACAACTTAAATGCACCACAGGTATGGATAGATTGTATACTTGACGACACAGAGGTAGGTAGAGCAGTGGACTACTGTACCGTACTGCTATATATTATATACTGGTGGTCAGCAAAATTATGCACTCCTCCTACTATATAAACTGCACACAACTAAAAAGCACCACAAGTATGGATGGATAGTATACTTGATGACACAGAGGTAGGTAGAGCAGTGGACTACTGTACCGTACTGATATAATACTGGTGGTCACTGGTCAGCAAAATTCTGCACTGTCCTCCTACTATATACTACAATGCAGCACAGATATGGAGCGTTTTTCAGGCAGAGAACGTAGATATTTTCAGCACACTGAGCACAGATATTTGCAAGCACACTGAGCACAGATATTTGCAGCACACTGAGCACAGATATTTGCAGCACACTGAACACAACTGAGAGAACGCTGCACGTCCTCTCCCTATCATCTCCAATGCACGAGTGAAAATGGCGGCGACGCGCAGCTCCTTATATAGAATACGAATCTCGCGAGAATACGACAGCGGGATGATGACGTTCAAGCGCGCTCGGGTTAACCGAGCAAGGCAGGAGGATCCGAATCTGCCTCGGAACCGTGTAAAATGGGTGAAGTTCGGGGGGGTTCGGATTCCAAGGAACCGAACCCGCTCATCACTACTCACCTGTCTTCTGGCTCTGTAAGGGGGTGACGGCAGGCTGTGGGAGTGAGCATCTAGGCGTACCCAGCGATCATCACCCTCAGGAGCTAATGGTGTCCTGTCAGCCAGAAGCAGAGCCTTTGAACTCACTAGAAGTAGGTCATACCTCTCTCCCCTAAGTCCCACAAAGCAGGGAGACTGTTGCCAGCAGTCTCCCTGAAAATTAAAAACCTAACAAAAGTCTTTTTCAGAGAAACTCGGTAGAGCTCCCCTGTAGTGCATCCAGTCTGCCTGGGCACAATTCTAAAACTGGAGTCTGGAGGAGGGGCATAGAGGGAGGAGCCAGTTCAAACCCATTCAAAGTCTTAAAGTGCCCATGTCTCCTGCGGATCCCGTGTATACCCCATGGTTCTAATGGTGACCCCAGCATCCTCTAGGACGTATGAGAAATTTTAGCTGTTATTTTGCTAAATATACCTTTGTCTGATATTACACTTGTGCATTTTCCTTTTTCCTGTCAGTAACAATGCATTTTAAATGAGTAGGAAACGCTTGATTTACTTTAGCCTCTACCACCTCTGATGGGAGGCTATTCCACTTGTCCACTACCCTTTCTGTACAGTCATTTTTCCTCAAATTTCCCCTGAACCTCCCCCCCCCCCCCTCCCCTCCAGTCTCAGTGCATGTCCTCGTGTCCTATTGCTTCTCTTCAATTGGAGAATGTTTCCCTCCTGGACTTTGTTAAAACCTTTGATATATTTGAAAGTTTCTATTAGAGATGAGCGGGTTCGGTTTCTTTGAATCCGAACCCGCACGAACTTCACTTTTTTTTCCACGGGTCCGAGCGACTCGGATCTTCCCGCCTTGCTCGGTTAACCCGAGCGCGCCCCGAACGTCATCATGACGCTGTCGGATTCTCGCGAGGCTCGGATTCTATCGCGAGACTCGGATTCTATATAAGGAGCCGCGCGTCGCCGCCATTTTCACTCGTGCATTGAGATTGATAGGGAGAGGACGTGTCTGGCGTCCTCTCCATTAGAATAGAGATAGATAGATTAGATAGAGAGAGATTGTGCAGAGTCGCAGACAGAGTTAGTTTACCACAGTCAGTGACCAGTGCAGTTGCTAGTTAACTTTTATTTAATATAATATATCCGTTCACTTCTCTCTGCTATATCCGTTCTCTGCCTGAAAAAAAAAACGATACACAGCACAGTCAGTCACACAGTGTGACTCAGTCTGTGTGCACTCAGCTCAGCCCAGTGTGCTGCACAGTCATCAATGTATAAATTAAAAGCTTATAATTAATTGTGGGGGAGACTGGGGAGCACTGCAGGTTGTTAGCAGGAGCCAGGAGTACAATTATATTAATTAACAGTGCACACTTTTGCTGCAGGAGTGGTGACCAGTGCCTGACCACCAGTATAGTATTGTTGTATACTACTAATATCTCTTTAAATATCAACCAGTCTATATTAGCAGCAGACACAGTACAGTGCGGTAGTTCACGGCTGTGGCTACCTCTGTGTCGGCACACGGCAGGCAGTCCGTCCGACCAGAATTGTATTATTTATTATTATATACCTACCACCTAACCGTGGTTTTTTTTTCATTCATTATACCGTCATAGTGTCATCCTAATTGTTACGAGTATACTACTATCTCTTTATCAACCAGTGTACAGTGCGGTAGTTCACGGCTGTGGCTACCTCTGTGTCGGCACACGGCAGGCAGTCCGTCCGACCAGAATTGTATTATTTATTATTATATACCTACCACCTAACCGTGGTTTTTTTTTCATTCTTTATACCGTCATAGTGTCATCCTAATTGTTACGAGTATACTACTATCTCTTTATCAACCAGTGTACAGTGCGGTAGTTCACGGCTGTGGCTACCTCTGTGTCGGCAGACGGCAGGCAGTCCGTCCGACCAGAATTGTATTATTTATTATTATATACCTACCACCTAACCGTGGTTTTTTTTTCATTCTTTATACCGTCATAGTGTCATCCTAATTGTTACGAGTATACTACTATCTCTTTATCAACCAGTGTACAGTGCGGTAGTTCACGGCTGTGGCTACCTCTGTGTCGGCACACGGCAGGCAGTCCGTCCGACCAGAATTGTATTATTTATTATTATATACCTACCACCTAACCGTGGTTTTTTTTTCATTCTTTATACCGTCATAGTGTCATCCTAATTGTTACGAGTATACTACTATCTCTTTATCAACCAGTGTACAGTGCGGTAGTTCACGGCTGTGGCTACCTCTGTGTCGGCACACGGCAGGCAGTCCGTCCGACCAGAATTGTATTATTTATTATTATATACCTACCACCTAACCGTGGTTTTTTTTTCATTCTTTATACCGTCATAGTGTCATCCTAATTGTTACGAGTATACTACTATCTCTTTATCAACCAGTGTACAGTGCGGTAGTTCACGGCTGTGGCTACCTCTGTGTCGGCACACGGCAGGCAGTCCGTCCGACCAGAATTGTATTATTTATTATTATATACCTACCACCTAACCGTGGTTTTTTTTTCATTCTTTATACCGTCATAGTGTCATCCTAATTGTTACGAGTATACTACTATCTCTTTATCAACCAGTGTACAGTGCGGTAGTTCACGGCTGTGGCTACCTCTGTGTCGGCAGTCGGCAGGCAGTCCGTCCATCCATAATTGTATTATTATTATAATATATACCACCTAACCGTGGTTTTTTTTTCATTCTTTATACCGTCATAGTGTCATACTAGTTGTTACGAGTATACTACTATCTCTTTATCAACCAGTGTACAGTGCGGTAGTTCACGGCTGTGGCTACCTCTGTGTCGGCAGTCGGCAGGCAGTCCGTCCATCCATAATTGTATTATTATTATAATATATACCACCTAACTGTGGTTTTTTTTGCATTCTTTATACCGTCGTCATAGTGTCATACTAGTTGTTACGAGTATACTACTATCTCTTTATCAACCAGTGTACAGTGCGGTAGTTCACGGCTGTGGCTACCTCTGTGTCGGCAGTCGGCAGGCAGTCCGTCCATCCATAATTGTATTATTATTATAATATATACCACCTAACCGTGGTTTTTTTTTCATTCTTTATATCGTCGTCATAGTGTCATACTAGTTGTTACGAGTATACTACTATCTCTTTATCAACCAGTGTACAGTGCGGTAGTTCACGGCTGTGGCTACCTCTGTGTCGGCAGTCGGCAGGCAGTCCATCCATCCATAATTGTATTATTATTATAATATATACCACCTAACCGTGGTTTTTTTTTCATTCTTTATACCGTCGTCATAGTGTCATACTAGTTGTTACGAGTATACTACTATCTCTTTATCAACCAGTGTACAGTGCGGTAGTTCACGGCTGTGGCTACCTCTGTGTCGGCAGTCGGCAGGCAGTCCGTCCATCCATAATTGTATTATTATTATAATATATACCACCTAACCGTGGTTTTTTTTTCATTCTTTATACCGTCGTCATAGTGTCATACTAGTTGTTACGAGTATACTACTATCTCTTTATCAACCAGTGTACAGTGCGGTAGTTCACGGCTGTGGCTACCTCTGTGTCGGCAGTCGGCAGGCAGTCCGTCCATCCATAATTGTATTATTATTATAATATATACCACCTAACCGTGGTTTTTTTTTCATTCTTTATACCGTCGTCATAGTGTCATACTAGTTGTTACGAGTATACTACTATCTCTTTATCAACCAGTGTACAGTGCGGTAGTTCACGGCTGTGGCTACCTCTGTGTCGGCAGTCGGCAGGCAGTCCGTCCATCCATAATTGTATTATTATTATAATATATACCACCTAACCGTGGTTTTTTTATACCACCTAACCGTGGCAGTCCGTCCATAATTGTATACTAGTATCCAATCCATCCATCTCCATTGTTTACCTGAGGTGCCTTTTAGTTCTGCCTATAAAATATGGAGAACAAAAAAGTTGAGGTTCCAAAATTAGGGAAAGATCAAGATCCACTTCCACCTCGTGCTGAAGCTGCTGCCACTAGTCATGGCCGAGACGATGAAATGCCAGCAACGTCGTCTGCCAAGGCCGATGCCCAATGTCATAGTACAGAGCATGTCAAATCCAAAACACCAAATATCAGAAAAAAAAGGACTCCAAAACCTAAAATAAAATTGTCGGAGGAGAAGCGTAAACTTGCCAATATGCCATTTACCACACGGAGTGGCAAGGAACGGCTGAGGCCCTGGCCTATGTTCATGGCTAGTGGTTCAGCTTCACATGAGGATGGAAGCACTCAGCCTCTCGCTAGAAAACTGAAAAGACTCAAGCTGGCAAAAGCACCGCAAAGAACTGTGCGTTCTTTGAAATCCCAAATCCACAAGGAGAGTCCAATTGTGTCGTTTGCGATGCCTGACCTTCCCAACACTGGACGTGAAGAGCATGCGCCTTCCACTATTTGCATGCCCCCTGCAAGTGCTGGAAGGAGCACCCGCAGTCCAGTTCCTGATAGTCAGATTGAAGATGTCAGTGTTGAAGTACACCAGGATGAGGAGGATATGGGTGTTGCTGGCGCTGGGGAGGAAATTGACCAGGAGGATTCTGATGGTGAGGTGGTTTGTTTAAGTCAGGCACCCGGGGAGACACCTGTTGTCCGTGGGAGGAATATGGCCGTTGACATGCCAGGTGAAAATACCAAAAAAATCAGCTCTTCGGTGTGGAGGTATTTCACCAGAAATGCGGACAACAGGTGTCAAGCCGTGTGTTCCCTTTGTCAAGCTGTAATAAGTAGGGGTAAGGACGTTAACCACCTCGGAACATCCTCCCTTATACGTCACCTGCAGCGCATTCATAATAAGTCAGTGACAAGTTCAAAAACTTTGGGTGACAGCGGAAGCAGTCCACTGACCAGTAAATCCCTTCCTCTTGTAACCAAGCTCACGCAAACCACCCCACCAACTCCCTCAGTGTCAATTTCCTCCTTCCCCAGGAATGCCAATAGTCCTGCAGGCCATGTCACTGGCAAGTCTGACGAGTCCTTTCCTGCCTGGGATTCCTCCGATGCATCCTTGCGTGTAACGCCTACTGCTGCTGGCGCTGCTGTTGTTGCCGCTGGGAGTCGATGGTCATCCCAGAGGGGAAGTCGTAAGCCCACTTGTACTACTTCCAGTAAGCAATTGACTGTTCAACAGTCCTTTGCGAGGAAGATGAAATATCACAGCAGTCATCCTACTGCAAAGCGGATAACTGAGTCCTTGACAACTATGTTGGTGTTAGACGTGCGTCCGGTATCCGCCGTTAGTTCACAGGGAACTAGACAATTTATTGAGGCAGTGTGCCCCCGTTACCAAATACCATCTAGGTTCCACTTCTCTAGGCAGGCGATACCGAGAATGTACACAGACGTCAGAAAAAGACTCACCAGTGTCCTAAAAAATGCAGTTGTACCCAATGTCCACTTAACCATGGACATGTGGACAAGTGGAGCAGGGCAGGGTCAGGACTATATGACTGTGACAGCCCACTGGGTAGATGTATGGACTCCCGCCGCAAGAACAGCAGCGGCGGCACCAGTAGCAGCATCTCGCAAACGCCAACTCTTTCCTAGGCAGGCTACGCTTTGTATCACCGCTTTCCAGAATACGCACACAGCTGAAAACCTCTTACGGCAACTGAGGAAGATCATCGCAGAATGGCTTACCCCAATTGGACTCTCCTGTGGATTTGTGGCATCGGACAACGCCAGCAATATTGTGTGTGCATTAAATATGGGCAAATTCCAGCACGTCCCATGTTTTGCACATACCTTGAATTTGGTGGTGCAGAATTTTTTTAAAAACGACAGGGGCGTGCAAGAGATGCTGTCGGTGGCCAGAAAAATTGCGGGACACTTTCGGCGTACAGGCACCACGTACAGAAGACTGGAGCACCACCAAAAACTACTGAACCTGCCCTGCCATCATCTGAAGCAAGAAGTGGTAACGAGGTGGAATTCAACCCTCTATATGCTTCAGAGGTTGGAGGAGCAGCAAAAGGCCATTCAAGCCTATACAATTGAGCACGATATAGGAGATGGAATGCACCTGTCTCAAGTGCAGTGGAGAATGATTTCAACGTTGTGCAAGGTTCTGATGCCCTTTGAACTTGCCACACGTGAAGTCAGTTCAGACACTGCCAGCCTGAGTCAGGTCATTCCCCTCATCAGGCTTTTGCAGAAGAAGCTGGAGGCATTGAAGAAGGAGCTAACACGGAGCGATTCCGCTAGGCATGTGGGACTTGTGGATGCAGCCCTTAATTCGCTTAACAAGGATTCACGGGTGGTCAATCTGTTGAAATCAGAGCACTACATTTTGGCCACCGTGCTCGATCCTAGATTTAAAGCCTACCTTGGATCTCTCTTTCCGGCAGACACAGGTCTGCTGGGGTTGAAAGACCTGCTGGTGACAAAATTGTCAAGTCAAGCGGAACGCGACCTGTCAACATCTCCTCCTTCACATTCTCCCGCAACTGGGGGTGCGAGGAAAAGGCTCAGAATTCCGAGCCCACCCGCTGGCGGTGATGCAGGGCAGTCTGGAGCGACTGCTGATGCTGACATCTGGTCCGGACTGAAGGACCTGACAACGATTACGGACATGTCGTCTACTGTCACTGCATATGATTCTCTCAACATTGATAGAATGGTGGAGGATTATATGAGTGACCGCATCCAAGTAGGCACGTCACACAGTCCGTACTTATACTGGCAGGAAAAAGAGGCAATTTGGAGGCCCTTGCACAAACTGGCTTTATTCTACCTAAGTTGCCCTCCCACAAGTGTGTACTCCGAAAGAGTGTTTAGTGCCGCCGCTCACCTTGTCAGCAATCGGCGTACGAGGTTACATCCAGAAAATGTGGAGAAGATGATGTTCATTAAAATGAATTATAATCAATTCCTCCGCGGAGACATTGACCAGCAGCAATTGCCTCCACAAAGTACACAGGGAGCTGAGATGGTGGATTCCAGTGGGGACGAATTGATAATCTGTGAGGAGGGGGATGTACACGGTGATATATCGGAGGGTGAAGATGAGGTGGACATCTTGCCTCTGTAGAGCCAGTTTGTGCAAGGAGAGATTAATTGCTTCTTTTTTGGGGGGGGTCCAAACCAACCCGTCATATCAGTCACAGTCGTGTGGCAGACCCTGTCACTGAAATGATGGGTTGGTTAAAGTGTGCATGTCCTGTTTTGTTTATACAACATAAGGGTGGGTGGGAGGGCCCAAGGATAATTCCATCTTGCACCTCTTTTTTCTTTTCTTTTTCTTTGCATCATGTGCTGATTGGGGAGGGTTTTTTGGAAGGGACATCCTGCGTGACACTGCAGTGCCACTCCTAGATGGGCCCGGTGTTTGTGTCGGCCACTAGGGTCGCTAATCTTACTCACACAGCTACCTCATTGCGCCTCTTTTTTTCTTTGCGTCATGTGCTGTTTGGGGAGGGTTTTTTGGAAGGGACATCCTGCGTGACACTGCAGTGCCACTCCTAGATGTGCCCGGTGTTTGTGTCGGCCACTAGGGTCGCTAATCTTACTCACACAGTCAGCTACCTCATTGCGCCTCTTTTTTTCTTTGCGTCATGTGCTGTTTGGGGAGGGTTTTTTGGAAGGGCCATCCTGCGTGACACTGCAGTGCCACTCCTAGATGGGCCCGGTGTTTGTGTCGGCCACTAGGGTCGCTTATCTTACTCACACAGCGACCTCGGTGCAAATTTTAGGACTAAAAATAATATTGTGAGGTGTGATGTGTTCAGAATAGGCTGAAAATGAGTGTAAATTATGTTTTTTGAGGTTAATAATACTTTGGGATCAAAATTACCCCCAAATTCTATGATTTAAGCTGTTTTTTAGGGTTTTTTTTAAAAAACACCCGAATCCAAAACACACCCGAATCCGACAAAAAAAATTCGGTGAGGTTTTGCCAAAACGCGGTCGAACCCAAAACACGGCCGCGGAACCGAACCCAAAACCAAAACACAAAACCCGAAAAATTTCCGGCGCTCATCTCTAGTTTCTATCATGTCCCCCCTTTCCCTTCTCTGCTCCAAACTATACATATTGAGATTTCTTAGTCTTTCTGGGTATGTTTTGTGATGTAGGCCATGCACCATTTTAGTTGCCCTTCTTTGTACAGTTTCTAATGTATTAATATTCTTTTGAAGATATGGCCTCCAGAATTGAACACAGTATTCTAGATGAGGCCGTACCAATGACCTATACAGTGGCATTATTACTTCTTTCTGCTGCTGATTCCTCTCCCAATGCAGCCAAGCATCTGACTAGCCTTCCTCATTGCTTTGTTACATTGCTTACCTGCCTTTAAGTCACCTGAAATAGTGACTCAGTCTCCTAGATACCTTTCCTCCTCAGTAGTTTCCAGTGTAGTGCCATTAATATTATATTTAGCCTTTGGATTTTTGAGACCCAAGTGCATGATTTAGCATTTTTTGGCATTAAACTGTAATTGCCACTCTTGACCATTCCTCTAGTCTACCTAGATCCTCAATCATTTGTTTTACCCCACCTGGTGTGTCTACCCTGTTGCATACCTTTGTGTCATCTGCAAAAAGGCATACTTTCCCTTTAATGCCATTTGCAATGTCACTAATAAAGATATTAAAAAGCACTTGTCCAAGTACAGATCCCTGGGGTACTCCATTGGTAACATTTCCCTCCTGTGAATGCACTCCATTTACCACAACTCTCTGTTTTCTATCCTTCAACCAAGATCTTATCCATTCAATAATCCTAATATCCAATCCCAAACTTTCAAGTTTATTTAGCAGTCTGCGATGTGGAACAGTGTCAAAAGCCTTACTAAAGTCTAGATAAGCTATATCCATGGCTCCACCTTTATCCATCACTTTAGTCACACAGTCAAAAAAATCAATAAGATTTGTTATGATCTCCCCCCAGTGAATCCATGCTGTTTGGGATCCTGTAAATTGCCGGATTTGAGATAATCTACAACTCTTTCTTTTAAGAGTGTTTCCATCAATTTCCCTACTACTGATGTAAGACTCACTGGTCAGTAGTTGTTTGCCTCTTCCTTGCAGTGGGACTATGTTTGCTCTTTTCCAGTCCTCTGGAATTACTCCTGTAGCTAAAGACTGGTTGAATAATTCTGTCAATGGTGCTACCAGCACCTCTTTAAGTTCTTTTAATATCCTTGGATGTATCCCATCTGGCCCCATAGATTTGTCCACTTTCAGCTTTGAGAGTTCTGTTAGGACCTTCTCCTCTGTAAATGTACTTGTTTCATTTTCCTGAATATACCTGCAACTTAACTGTGGCCCCTTCCCCTCTCTTTCAGTAATAAATACTGAGCAAAAATAATTATTAAGATGATCTGCTATTACATTGTCTCCCTCAACAAGACTCCCAGTCTCTGTCTTTAGTTTTATTATTCCGCCTTTTGTTTTTCCCCTTTCGTTTATATACCGAAAAAAAAGTTTGCCTCCTTTACCCACTGACTGGGCCATTTTCTCCTCAGCTTGTGCCTTTGCACATCTGATTACCTTCTTAGTCTCCTTCTGTCTAACAAGATATATCTCTTTGTCTTCATTATTTTGTGTCTGGGAAGGAGAGGCGCTGTCTCTGCTCTGCATCCCTTCCCTGCTGCTGCGCCGCCTGGCCCGACCCCTGCTGCTGGCTGCTGTGCCTGTCACTGTATGACAGGCAGCGGCGCAGACAGCATGAAATGCCTATTGCCCGCCCCTCACCTGTAACAGCGGCTGTGTGCACTGCAGATATGAAAAGGGGGCGGAGCTACATGGGGTGCAGGGGGCGGAGCTACACGGGATGCAGGGTGCGGGGCTACACGGACCAGGCTACTGTAGCTGTACAGAGGTAGAGTAATTACAGTGACAGCCAGCCAGACTTAGGTAAGTGGAGGGTGAGAGAGAAAAGTGTGTGTGTGTGTGTGTGTGTGTGTGTGTGTGTGTGTGTGTGTGTGTGTGGTGTGTGTGTGTGTGTGTATAGTAGGGGTGTGAAGTGTGTCTGTGTGTGCACATTATGGATGCTACTACTGGGGGGTCATTACATGTAAGGATGCTACTACTATAGGGGGGGCATTACTTATAATGACGCTACTACTGGGGGAGGGGGCATTATGTATAATGACACTACTACTGTGGGAGGGGGCAGTACATATAAGGATGCTATTACTGGGGGAGCATTATGCATAAGGACGTTACTACTAGTGATGAGCAGGTTCGGTTTCTCGGAAACCGAACCCCCCGAACTTCACCCACTTTACACGGGTCCGAGGCATACTCGGATTCTCCCGTATGGCTCGATTAACCCGAGCGCGCCCGAACGTCATCATCCCGCTGTCGGATTCTCGCGAGATTCGGATTCTATATAAGCAGCTGCGCGTCGCCGCCATTTTTACTTGTGCATTGGAAATGTTAGGGAGAGGACGTGGCTGGCGTCCTCTCCATTATTGTTGAACTTGATTGTGCATTATTGCTTAATTGTGGGGAGGACTGGGGAGCAGCTGTATAATATAGGAGGAGTACAGTGCAGAGTTTTGCTGATCAGTGACCACCAGTTTTATCCGTTCTCTGCCTGAAAAAAACGCTCCATATCTGTGCTCAGTGTGCTGCATATATCTGTGCTCACACTGCTTAATTGTGGGGACTGGGGAGCAGCTGTATTATATAGCAGGAGTACAGTGCAGAGTTTTGCTGACAGTGACCACCAGTATACGTTGTCTGCCTGAAAAACACTCCATGGGGTAAATTTACTAAGATGAGAGTTCTATTTCAGATGGGATGTTGCCCATAGCAACCAATCAGATACCAGGTATTATCTTCTAGAAGGTGCTAGATAAATGAGAAGTAGGATCTGATTGATTGCTATGGGCAACATCCCCTCTGAAATAGAACTCCCATCTTAGTAAATTTACCCCCATATCTGTGCTCAGTGTGCTGCTTTATTGTGGGGACTGGGGACCACCAGTATAATTAATATTATATAGGAGGAGTACAGTGCAGAGTTTTGCTGACCAGTGACCACCAGTATATAATATATAGCATTACGGTACAGTAGGCCACTGCTGTACCTACCTCTGTGTCGTCATTAAGTATACTATCCATCTACATTCTATACCTGTGGTGCATTTTAGTTTTGCAGTTTGCTGACACAGTGACCACCAGTATACTATATATAGCAGTACGGTACGGAAGGCCACTGCTGTACCTACCTCTGTGTCGTCTTTAAGTATACTATCCATCTACATTCTATGCCTGTGGTGCATTTTAGTTTTGCAGTTTGCTGACACAGTGACCACCAGTATATATAGCAGTACGGTACGGAAGGCCACTGCTGTACCTACCTCTGTGTCGTCATTAAGTATAATATCCATCTACATTCTATACCTGTGGTGCATTTTAGTTTTGCAGTTTGCTGACACAGTGACCACCAGTATATATAGCAGTACGGTACGGAAGGCCACTGCTGTACCTACCTCTGTGTCGTCATTAAGTATACTATCCATCTACATTCTATACCTGTGGTGCATTTTAGTTTTGCAGTTTGCTGACACAGTGACCACCAGTATATATAGCAGTACGGTATGGAAGGCCACTGCTCTACCTACCTCTGTGTCGTCAAGTATACTAGCTTAGTCACACAGCGACCTTGGTGCGCCTCTTTTTTTCTTTGCAGCATGAGCTGTTTGGGGACAATTTTTTTGAAGTGCCATCCTGCCTGACACTGCAGTGCCACTCCTAGATGGGCCAGGTGTTTGTGTCGGCCACTTGTGTCGCTTAGCTTAGTCACACAGCGACCTTGGTGCGCCTCTTCTTTTCTTTGCATCATGTGCTGTTTGGGGACAATTTTTTAGAAGTGCCATCCTGCCTGACACTGCAGTGCCACTCCTAGATGGGCCAGGTGTTTGTGTCGGCCACTTGTGCCGCTTAGCTTAGCCATCCAGCGACCTCGGTGCAAATTTTAGGACTAAAAATAATATTGTGAGGTGTGAGGTGTTCAGAATAGACTGAAAATGAGTGGAAATTATGGTTATTGAGGTTAATAATACTATGGGATCAAAATGACCCCCAAATTCTATGATTTAAGCTGTTTTTGAGGGTTTTTTGAAAAAAACACCCGAATCCGACAAAAAAAGTTCGGTGAGGTTTTGCCAAAACGCGTCCGAATCCAAAACACGGCAGCGGAACCGAATCCAAAACCAAAACACAAAACCCGAAAAATGTCCGGTGCACATCATTAGTTACTACTGGGGGGGGGCATTACATGTAAGGACGCTACTACTACAGTGGGGCATTACGTATAACGACGCTACTACTGGGGGAGGGGGCATTGCGTATAAGGACGCTACTACTGGGGGTGCATTACGTATAAGGACGCTACTACTACTACTGGGGGGGCATTACGTATAAGGATGCTACTACTACTACTGGGGGGGCATTACGTATAAGGATGCTACTACTACTATTGGGGGTCATTACGTATAAGCACGCTACTACTTCTACTGGGGGGCATTACGTATAAGGACGCTACTACTACTACTGGGGGGGCATTACATATAAGGTGAATAAGATTGTGCTACTGTGTTTCGTAATTTTAAATGTGGGTACTATTGTGTGGCCATGCCCCTTCCTTGTGAGACCACACCCCTTTTTCTTTGGCGCGCGCTGACCCTTTGTGAAATATGGGATGGCGCAAATATATAGTTTGCAGGGGGGTGCCGAACACCCTAGCACCGGCCCTCGCCTGATAATCACTGGGTCCCAGGTTTTCACCCACTTTTACTTCCGATATTCTGTCTCCATTTGTAAGTATTAAGTCTAATATTGTGTCTTTTTTAATAGTTAGTCTGCTTGCAGTAGCCTGGGTGTGCCAGAAGGGGGCGCCTTTTGTGCAAATTAAGTTGCTGGATTTTTAGTACTTCTTTGAAATTTAAATGGCGATGGAAATAGCCAATAAGTGACCCCTATACTTACGTGTTAATATAATATAGTTACAGTGCTAATGGATGAAATACCAGCAACTGGATGTGTCACTGGTAACAGCCAAACAGAGGTAGCTAGATAGGTAGCGCCGCTGTATCATTACACCAGGCCTCTGGTACCTGCAGTACGAGTCTCAGTAATGTGTTTTTGAGTGGCATTTCCTTCCAGGTGATCACGTGCTTTTTGTGAGGCACACAATCGATTGATAGATTGTATGATTCATCGTATGCACATGAAACTCCAAATCGTGTGCTTGGGGCTCCCGGGGGATTGAAGGGAAATCTTATGAGGAATCGGATCGGATGCTGGTCGTATTAATGTATGGCCAGCATTAGGCCTTGTACATTTTCCCACAGTTTCTGTTATACAATTTCAAGGTATATATTTGTAAATATATTTGTTTTTATACGTTTAAATATGTTTTGCTTTATGCTTCTGACTTTTTCTGTGCTTTGCAGCTACGTTTTTTATCATCAGGTGAAGATGTCCGGAATTACAATACAGCACTGCGATGTATTGATGGACTACAGTTGTTTCCAGAGAGCAGCTGTATGTAATGGCAATGAGCGTCTGCCTGCTCATATAAAAACTTGGCTGAAAAGCACTGAAGGGAAACCTATGTATGTAGTAAATGTTACAAAATGCTAAATTTAATGCAACTATGCAAGGCATTAAAAACCAAAATTAGGTAGGTCCAAAAACCAGGACAATTATACAGTTACTGACCTCTCCCTAGTCCCTACATCCATAATTTGGACTCCTGGTCCCTTATTACAATGCATATACAATTTACGTTGATGATGTACAGTTTGGGCAAGAGATTACAGTCCGGCAGGGTCAGATTATCTCCGTCCAGGAATTTCCTTTGTGACACAGTTATTTTGGGGTCCTTGGCCAGTTTGTGAGGTAGCGGGGTCTTCAGGTAATGGTCAGGCATTAGCAGCGACCGCAGGAAACTCTTTTCTAGATCTGAAAATAGAATGGGGTCTGTCACTCAGCCGCTGATTATTTCTGCGGGAGAACACGCGTTGCCGCGGCGCCCTCACAAATGCAGATTTGGTCTTAGAATTGTAATTATTTTTGAACATGAAAATCCAGGAAACCTGGTAGTCTCACAGTAACTGTAATATTACACAAACTTTGAATTGTGAGATCAACTATACCTTGTGACATAGGCCCTCATTCCGAGTTGATCGGTCGCAAGGCGAATTTAGCAGAGTTACACACGCTAAGCCGCCGCCTACTGGGAGTGAATCTTAGCTTCTTAAAATTGCGACCGATGTATTCGCAATATTGCGATTACTAACTACTTAGCAGTTTCAGAGTAGCTCCAGACTTACTCTGCCTGTGCGATCATTTCAGTGCTTGTCATTCCTGGTTGACGTCACAAACACACCCAGCGTTCGCCCAGGCACTCCCACCGTTTCCCCGGCCACTCCTGCGTTTTTTCCGGAAACGGTAGCGTTTTCAGCCACACGCCCCTGAAACGCCGTGTTTCCGCCCAGTAACACCCATTTCCTGTCAATCACATTACGATCGCCGGAGCGAAGAAAAAGCCGTGAGTAAAATTACTTTCTTCATAGTAAAGTTACTTGGCGCAGTCGCAGTGCGAACATTGCGCATGCGTACTAAGCGGATTTTCACTGCGATGCGATGAAAAATACCGAGCGAACAACTCGGAATGAGGGCCATTGTCAGTGGTTGGGATTCCGGCGTCGGTATCCTGACCGCCGAGATTCTGACTGCCAGCAATGTAACTACATCCCCCTTAGACACCATCTATCTATAGCGGATCACGGGAACACATAGCAGTCATTTCTAAGTAAAATGACCAGGTTATGTGTTATTCCCTATTGATGGAGTCCATGCCATGAAGCATGGATGTATCGGACTGTGATCCAATATTATTATTATTATTATTATTGTGTATTCCGTGTACTCACGATCATCATGTTCTGGTGACTGGTTCTTGATGTAGGTAGAGAATTTATGGAAGACGTCATTGCCGGCTGTGTTGGATTCCTTGTATTTGAGTGTCATGCTCGGGTACCTGGAAACAGTAATATTAGTGTCACCTAAGACAATTGTAATATAGCTATAAAGTGGGTTCATATCTGAAGCTCAGTCGGTTTCTGGTCGGCCGTGTCCAATCCTCATAAATGTCGAGGCCAGCGACTGTTTTTCTCGTCACCTGTAAAGCTGGGACAGAAGGACCAGGAGGACCCTGGGAGAACAACCCAAACAGAGTGTGCTCAAGGACCACTACACAGGGAGACGGTGACAAACATTTATTGAACTGAGAGTATCAGTCACCGCTATAACTCAATTCTCATTAGAAGCAATTGCATAGGTTGAACATCATTACAATGGGTGTGGTTCGTTTTATCGACAGTGTCTAGGTCGACAATGTTTAGGTCGACCACTATAGGTCGACAGTCACTAGGTCGACATGGATGGAAGGTCGACAGGGTTTCTAGGTCGACATGTGCTAGGTCGACAGGTCTAAAGGTCGACATGAGGATTTATTTATTTTTGGTGTCGTTTTCTTCGTAAAGTGACCGGGATCCCAAATTAGTGCACCGGGTCCCCTCGCATGGCTCGCTTTGCTCGCCATGCTTCGGGCATGGAGCCTTCGCTCCGCTACCGCTTCGCTCGGCACACTTTACCGTTCCAATCGTAGTTCACATGGATCGTCAAGTATGAAAAAATCCACACAAAAAAAAAAATGTGAAAAACTCATGTCGACCTTTAGACCTGTCGACCTAGAAACCCTGTCGACCTTCCATCCATGTCGACCTAGTGACTGTCAACCTATAGTGGTCGACCTAAACATTGTCGACCTAGACACTGTCGATCTTCAGACCGGATCCCCATTACAATACCCTGATTCTTTTCCTGTCTATAACAGTAATCACAGCTTAGGTATCTCAAAGGCATGACAATAACTTAATTAGACAATCAAATATATCACGTGCAATGGCAATCATTTGAAAAGTAATAATATCTTAGGGCAAGAAACGTCTTGACAATATTTTAGATACACCTCCTAAACTGTCCATAGGGTGGCGCTGTACCCCAGGCACTAATGTTCAGTTCCCACGCCTCAGTGAGCGTGTAAGGTCAGTGTCTCTTTAACAGCACACTTGCACTCTAACAGTGCACTCCTGGGAAGACGTCAGTGGACGTAAGGTACCGTAAATATTTGTAGGAGGTATGCAGAACTGACTGTTGGTGATACCGCACAGTAGCAATGGCTAACGGTACTAACCGTATTTGTATCCACAGAAAAGGTAAGGTGATTACTAGAGATGAGCGGGTTCGGTTTCTTTGAATCCGAACACGCACGAACTTCACTTTTTTTTTCACGGGTCCGAGCGACTCGGATCTTCCCGCCTTGCTCGGATAACCCGAGCGCGCCCGAACGTCATCATGACGCTGTCGGATTCTCGCGAGACTCGGATTCTATATAAGGAGCCGCGCGTCGCCGCCATTTTCACACGTGCATTGAGATTGATAGGGAGAGGACGTGGCTGGCGTCCTCTCCATTAGAATAGATTAGAAGAGAGAGAGATTGTGCAGACAGAGTTTACCACAGTGACCAGTGCAGTTGTTGTTAAGTTAACTTTTATTTAATATATCCGTTCTCTGCTATATCCGTTCTCTGCCTGAAAAAAACGATACACAGCAGTCACACAGTGTGACTCAGTCTGTGTGCACTCAGCTCAGCCCAGTGTGCTGCACATCAATGTATAAAAGCTTATAATAATTGTGGGGGAGACTGGGGAGCACTGCAGGTTGTTATAGCAGGAGCCAGGAGTACATAATATTATATTAATTTAAAATTAAACAGTGCACACTTTTGCTGCAGGAGTGCCACTGCCAGTGTGACTAGTGGTGACCAGTGCCTGACCACCAGTATAGTAGTATATTGTTGTATACTATCTCTTTATCAACCAGTCTATATTAGCAGCAGACACAGTACAGTGCGGTAGTTCACGGCTGTGGCTACCTCTGTGTCGGCAGTCGGCACTCGGCAGGCAGTCCGTCCATCCATAATTGTATAATTATATACCACCTAACCGTGGTATTTTTTTTTTCTTTCTTTATACCGTCGTCATAGTCATACTAGTTGTTACGAGTATACTACTATCTCTTTATCAACCAGTGTACAGTGCGGTAGTTCACGGCTGTGGCTACCTCTGTGTCGGCAGTCGGCAGGCAGTCCGTCCATCCATAATTGTATTATTATAATATATACCACCTAACCGTGGTTTTTTTTTCATTCTTTATACCGTCATAGTGTCATACTAGTTGTTACGAGTATACTACTATCTCTTTATCAACCAGTGTACAGTGCGGTAGTTCACGGCTGTGGCTACCTCTGTGTCGGCAGTCGGCAGGCAGTCCGTCCATCCATAATTGTATTATAATATATACCACCTAACCGTGGTTTTTTTTTCATTCTTTATACCGTCATAGTGTCATACTAGTTGTTACGAGTATACTACTATCTCTTTATCAACCAGTGTACAGTGCGGTAGTTCACGGCTGTGGCTACCTCTGTGTCGGCAGTCGGCAGGCAGTCCGTCCATCCATAATTGTATTATAATATATACCACCTAACCGTGGTTTTTTTTTCATTCTTTATACCGTCATAGTCAGTCATACTAGTTGTTACGAGTATACTACTATCTCTTTATCAACCAGTGTACAGTGCGGTAGTTCACGGCTGTGGCTACCTCTGTGTCGGCACTCGGCAGGCAGTCCGTCCATCCATAATTGTATTATAATATATACCACCTAACCGTGGTTTTTTTTTCATTCTTTATACCGTCATAGTGTCATACTAGTTGTTACGAGTATACTACTATCTCTTTATCAACCAGTGTACAGTGCGGTAGTTCACGGCTGTGGCTACCTCTGTGTCGGCAGTCGGCAGGCAGTCCGTCCATCCATAATTGTATTATAATATATACCACCTAACCGTGGTTTTTTTTTCATTCTTTATACCGTCATAGTGTCATACTAGTTGTTACGAGTATACTACTATCTCTTTATCAACCAGTGTACAGTGCGGTAGTTCACGGCTGTGGCTACCTCTGTGTCGGCAGTCGGCAGGCAGTCCGTCCATCCATAATTGTATTATAATATATACCACCTAACCGTGGTTTTTTTTTCATTCTTTATACCGTCATAGTCAGTCATACTAGTTGTTACGAGTATACTACTATCTCTTTATCAACCAGTGTACAGTGCGGTAGTTCACGGCTGTGGCTACCTCTGTGTCGGAACTCGGCAGGCAGTCCGTCCATCCATAATTGTATTACAATATATACCACCTAACCGTGGTTTTTTTTTCATTCTTTATACCGTCATAGTCAGTCATACTAGTTGTTACGAGTATACTACTATCTCTTTATCAACCAGTGTACAGTGCGGTAGTTCACGGCTGTGGCTACCTCTGTGTCGGAACTCGGCAGGCAGTCCGTCCATCCATAATTGTATTATTATAATATATACCACCTAACCGTGGTTTTTTTTTCATTCTTTATACCGTCATAGTGTCATACTAGTTGTTACGAGTATACTACTATCTCTTTATCAACCAGTGTACAGTGCGGTAGTTCACGGCTGTGGCTACCTCTGTGTCGGCAGTCGGCAGGCAGTCCGTCCATCCATAATTGTATTATAATATATACCACCTAACCGTGGTTTTTTTTTCATTCTTTATACCGTCATAGTCAGTCATACTAGTTGTTACGAGTATACTACTATCTCTTTATCAACCAGTGTACAGTGCGGTAGTTCACGGCTGTGGCTACCTCTGTGTCGGCAGTCGGCAGGCAGTCCGTCCATCCATAATTGTATTACAATATATACCACCTAACCGTGGTTTTTTTTTCATTCTTTATACCGTCATAGTCAGTCATACTAGTTGTTACGAGTATACTACTATCTCTTTATCAACCAGTGTACAGTGCGGTAGTTCACGGCTGTGGCTACCTCTGTGTCGGAACTCGGCAGGCAGTCCGTCCATCCATAATTGTATTATTATAATATATACCACCTAACCGTGGTTTTTTTTTCATTCTTTATACCGTCATAGTGTCATACTAGTTGTTACGAGTATACTACTATCTCTTTATCAACCAGTGTACAGTGCGGTAGTTCACGGCTGTGGCTACCTCTGTGTCGGCAGTCGGCAGGCAGTCCGTCCATCCATAATTGTATTATAATATATACCACCTAACCGTGGTTTTTTTTTCATTCTTTATACCGTCATAGTCAGTCATACTAGTTGTTACGAGTATACTACTATCTCTTTATCAACCAGTGTACAGTGCGGTAGTTCACGGCTGTGGCTACCTCTGTGTCGGAACTCGGCAGGCAGTCCGTCCATCCATAATTGTATTACAATATATACCACCTAACCGTGGTTTTTTTTTCATTCTTTATACCGTCATAGTCAGTCATACTAGTTGTTACGAGTATACTACTATCTCTTTATCAACCAGTGTACAGTGCGGTAGTTCACGGCTGTGGCTACCTCTGTGTCGGCACTCGGCAGGCAGTCCGTCCATCCATAATTGTATTACAATATATACCACCTAACCGTGGTTTTTTTATACCACCTAACCGTGGCAGTCCGTCCATAATTGTATACTAGTATCCAATCCATCCATCTCCATTGTTTACCTGAGGTGCCTTTTAGTTCTGCCTATAAAATATGGAGAACAAAAAAGTTGAGGTTCCAAAATTAGGGAAAGATCAAGATCCACTTCCACCTCGTGCTGAAGCTGCTGCCACTAGTCATGGCCGAGACGATGAAATGCCAGCAACGTCGTCTGCCAAGGCCGATGCCCAATGTCATAGTACAGAGCATGTCAAATCCAAAACACCAAATATCAGAAAAAAAAGGACTCCAAAACCTAAAATAAAATTGTCGGAGGAGAAGCGTAAACTTGCCAATATGCCATTTACCACACGGAGTGGCAAGGAACGGCTGAGGCCCTGGCCTATGTTCATGGCTAGTGGTTCAGCTTCACATGAGGATGGAAGCACTCAGCCTCTCGCTAGAAAACTGAAAAGACTCAAGCTGGCAAAAGCACCGCAAAGAACTGTGCGTTCTTTGAAATCCCAAATCCACAAGGAGAGTCCAATTGTGTCGGTTGCGATGCCTGACCTTCCCAACACTGGACGTGAAGAGCATGCGCCTTCCACTATTTGCATGCCCCCTGCAAGTGCTGGAAGGAGCACCCGCAGTCCAGTTCCTGATAGTCAGATTGAAGATGTCAGTGTTGAAGTACACCAGGATGAGGAGGATATGGGTGTTGCTGGCGCTGGGGAGGAAATTGACCAGAAGGATTCTGATGGTGAGGTGGTTTGTTTAAGTCAGGCACCCGGGGAGACACCTGTTGTCCGTGGGAGGAATATGGCCGTTGACATGCCAGGTGAAAATACCAAAAAAATCAGCTCTTCGGTGTGGAGGTATTTCACCAGAAATGCGGACAACAGGTGTCAAGCCGTGTGTTCCCTTTGTCAAGCTGTAATAAGTAGGGGTAAGGACGTTAACCACCTCGGAACATCCTCCCTTATACGTCACCTGCAGCGCATTCATAATAAGTCAGTGACAAGTTCAAAAACTTTGGGTGACAGCGGAAGCAGTCCACTGACCAGTAAATCCCTTCCTCTTGTAACCAAGCTCACGCAAACCACCCCACCAACTCCCTCAGTGTCAATTTCCTCCTTCCCCAGGAATGCCAATAGTCCTGCAGGCCATGTCACTGGCAAGTCTGACGAGTCCTCTCCTGCCTGGGATTCCTCCGATGCATCCTTGCGTGTAACGCCTACTGCTGCTGGCGCTGCTGTTGTTGCCGCTGGGAGTCGATGGTCATCCCAGAGGGGAAGTCGTAAGCCCACTTGTACTACTTCCAGTAAGCAATTGACTGTTCAACAGTCCTTTGCGAGGAAGATGAAATATCACAGCAGTCATCCTACTGCAAAGCGGATAACTGAGTCCTTGACAACTATGTTGGTGTTAGACGTGCGTCCGGTATCCGCCGTTAGTTCACAGGGAACTAGACAATTTATTGAGGCAGTGTGCCCCCGTTACCAAATACCATCTAGGTTCCACTTCTCTAGGCAGGCGATACCGAGAATGTACACGGACGTCAGAAAAAGACTCACCAGTGTCCTAAAAAATGCAGTTGTACCCAATGTCCACTTAACCACGGACATGTGGACAAGTGGAGCAGGGCAGGGTCAGGACTATATGACTGTGACAGCCCACTGGGTAGATGTATGGACTCCCGCCGCAAGAACAGCAGCGGCGGCACCAGTAGCAGCATCTCGCAAACGCCAACTCTTTCCTAGGCAGGCTACGCTTTGTATCACCGCTTTCCAGAATACGCACACAGCTGAAAACCTCTTACGGCAACTGAGGAAGATCATCGCGGAATGGCTTACCCCAATTGGACTCTCCTGTGGATTTGTGGCATCGGACAACGCCAGCAATATTGTGTGT
Organism: Pseudophryne corroboree; assembly: GCF_028390025.1. Classification (NCBI taxonomy): domain Eukaryota; kingdom Metazoa; phylum Chordata; class Amphibia; order Anura; family Myobatrachidae; genus Pseudophryne; species Pseudophryne corroboree. Next base: position 544,356,098 of record NC_086445.1, read on the forward strand.
GCATTAAATATGGGCAAATTCCAGCACGTCCCATGTTTTGCACATACCTTGAATTTGGTGGTGCAGAATTTTTTTAAAAACGACAGGGGCGTGCAAGAGATGCTGTCGGTGGCCAGAAAAATTGCGGGACACTTTCGGCGTACAGGCACCACGTACAGAAGACTGGAGCACCACCAAAAACTACTGAACCTGCCCTGCCATCATCTGAAGCAAGAAGTGGTAACGAGGTGGAATTCAACCCTCTATATGCTTCAGAGGTTGGAGGAGCAGCAAAAGGCCATTCAAGCCTATACAATTGAGCACGATATAGGAGATGGAATGCACCTGTCTCAAGTGCAGTGGAGAATGATTTCAACGTTGTGCAAGGTTCTGATGCCCTTTGAACTTGCCACACGTGAAGTCAGTTCAGACACTGCCAGCCTGAGTCAGGTCATTCCCCTCATCAGGCTTTTGCAGAAGAAGCTGGAGGCATTGAAGAAGGAGCTAACATGGAGCGATTCCGCTAGGCATGTGGGACTTGTGGATGCAGCCCTTAATTCGCTTAACAAGGATTCACGGGTGGTCAATCTGTTGAAATCAGAGCACTACATTTTGGCCACCGTGCTCGATCCTAGATTTAAAGCCTACCTTGGATCTCTCTTTCCGGCAGACACAGGTCTGCTGGGGTTGAAAGACCTGCTGGTGACAAAATTGTCAAGTCAAGCGGAACGCGACCTGTCAACATCTCCTCCTTCACATTCTCCCGCAACTGGGGGTGCGAGGAAAAGGCTCAGAATTCCGAGCCCACCCGCTGGCGGTGATGCAGGGCAGTCTGGAGCGACTGCTGATGCTGACATCTGGTCCGGACTGAAGGACCTGACAACGATTACGGACATGTCGTCTACTGTCACTGCATATGATTCTCTCAACATTGATAGAATGGTGGAGGATTATATGAGTGACCGCATCCAAGTAGGCACGTCACACAGTCCGTACTTATACTGGCAGGAAAAAGAGGCAATTTGGAGGCCCTTGCACAAACTGGCTTTATTCTACCTAAGTTGCCCTCCCACAAGTGTGTACTCCGAAAGAGTGTTTAGTGCCGCCGCTCACCTTGTCAGCAATCGGCGTACGAGGTTACATCCAGAAAATGTGGAGAAGATGATGTTCATTAAAATGAATTATAATCAATTCCTCCGCGGAGACATTGACCAGCAGCAATTGCCTCCACAAAGTACACAGGGAGCTGAGATGGTGGATTCCAGTGGGGACGAATTGATAATCTGTGAGGAGGGGGATGTACACGGTGATATATCGGAGGGTGAAGATGAGGTGGACATCTTGCCTCTGTAGAGCCAGTTTGTGCAAGGAGAGATTAATTGCTTCTTTTTTGGGGGGGGGTCCAAACCAACCCGTCATATCAGTCACAGTCGTGTGGCAGACCCTGTCACTGAAATGATGGGTTGGTTAAAGTGTGCATGTCCTGTTTTGTTTATACAACATAAGGGTGGGTGGGAGGGCCCAAGGATAATTCCATCTTGCACCTCTTTTTTCTTTTCTTTTTCTTTGCATCATGTGCTGATTGGGGAGGGTTTTTTGGAAGGGACATCCTGCGTGACACTGCAGTGCCACTCCTAGATGGGCCCGGTGTTTGTGTCGGCCACTAGGGTCGCTAATCTTACTCACACAGCTACCTCATTGCGCCTCTTTTTTTCTTTGCGTCATGTGCTGTTTGGGGAGGGTTTTTTGGAAGGGACATCCTGCGTGACACTGCAGTGCCACTCCTAGATGGGCCCGGTGTTTGTGTCGGCCACTAGGGTCGCTAATCTTACTCACACAGTCAGCTACCTCATTGCGCCTCTTTTTTTCTTTGCGTCATGTGCTGTTTGGGGAGGGTTTTTTGGAAGGGCCATCCTGCGTGACACTGCAGTGCCACTCCTAGATGGGCCCGGTGTTTGTGTCGGCCACTAGGGTCGCTAATCTTACTCACACAGCTACCTCATTGCGCCTCTTTTTTTCTTTGCGTCATGTGCTGTTTGGGGAGGGTTTTTTGGAAGGGCCATCCTGCGTGACACTGCAGTGCCACTCCTAGATGGGCCCGGTGTTTGTGTCGGCCACTAGGGTCGCTAATCTTACTCACACAGCTACCTCATTGCGCCTCTTTTTTTCTTTGCGTCATGTGCTGTTTGGGGAGGGTTTTTTGGAAGGGACATCCTGCGTGACACTGCAGTGCCACTCCTAGATGGGCCCGGTGTTTGTGTCGGCCACTAGGGTCGCTTATCTTACTCACACAGCGACCTCGGTGCAAATTTTAGGACTAAAAATAATATTGTGAGGTGTGAGGTATTCAGAATAGACTGAAAATGAGTGTAAATTATGGTTTTTGAGGTTAATAATACTTTGGGATCAAAATGACCCCCAAATTCTATGATTTAAGCTGTTTTTTAGTGTTTTTGGAAAAAAACACCCGAATCCAAAACACACCCGAATCCGACAAAAATAATTCGGTGAGGTTTTGCCAAAACGCGTTCGAACCCAAAACACGGCCGCGGAACCGAACCCAAAACCAAAACACAAAACCCGAAAAATTTCAGGCGCTCATCTCTAGTGATTACATGCCTCAGTGTTCATACAGGGGTCAGCATAAGTGTCACTATCTCTCTCCAAGGCCTAGCGCTGTACCAAACCTCACATGCCCACCTATATACGCTGGTGGGGAGAAGCAAGAGTTTCGACTGGCAGGAGGCAAACAGGGGATTGAAAACAGATCTGTATTGGCTTTTTAGGGTTAGGGGCGTCCCCCTTCTTACCCAGAGGACACTGTCAGTGAGAGCCTCTCACTAGCCATAACCCTGCTGAAGTGAGGGGGTGACCGCATACAGGTCTATAGAGAGGGTACCTGTGGGATGTCAGTGCTCTCCCCACTGATCTGTGCTGACACGGTGGGGCACGACTCTTGCTGGCCTGGGCGCTCATATCTCCTGCTGCGCTGCTCACTCAGTGGCGTGTATCCCCTCTCGCTGGCCGGCGTTCCCCAGCGGGTCTTTATCTCGGCTGCCTCTCTCTCTCTCTCCACTCAGCTTCCGGCCACGGCTCCAACAGCGGGTCTCCGCCAGTGGCAGCAGACCTGCCTCCGGCTCTGGTAGCGGCTGTCACTCCCCGCCAGCGTGTCTCCGCCTGCAGCAGCAGTGGCTCCCGGCCCATCTCCGTCTGCAGCGCGCCTTTCAGCCGCCTCTCTCTACACCGCGCTCCGGCACACTTATGCCCTCGGTGAGTCCCTCCTCCTGTCTTCCCGCACTTTTTCTCCTCCAATCCCGGTGCAGCCAGGCTTCCCGCTCTCCCTTCTAGGGCTGGATTCCCCAGGGTCCCAGTGCTCTTCCTCTCAGCAAGACGTTGCTAGGCAGCGCAGGGGGGAAAATAATTAATCCTTACGGGCCACTTAACTAGCCTTGTAGGCATTACTGGCTGCCGTTTAGGGCTGTTACAAGATACAGCAGGGGTACTCCAAACGTGGGTACCACACAATGATATTCTTGTCCAAGGACAGATCATGTATACCAGACATCTTCAAGTAATTGTATCAGTGATGGGCAACAGGCAGCCGCCCCAACTATCACCCCCGGCTTGTGACCCTTGTGTAAAGTCTCTGCTGATATGTTATTGCAGATAGGTGTCTCTTTCATTGATTAAATGTATTTGTTTTATCTAGTAAGGATAATGTGTGCTCCTTTTTGAAGGTTAGAGGGTGTTCCTGGTTGCCTGTTACTGGGTTATGTAGTTATATAATCGCCTGGTGGCGATCTACCTCTGCTCCAGCACTGCCGGTACATCCATACCAGTATACACCTACTGCTCCCTTACTGTGAGTCTTAGATATAGTAAGGGTGGTCTATCTCTGGACTGGACTTGTTACCTCTGAGATAAACTACAAACGATTAAGAGCTTAAAGCTAAGCCATACATATACTTCGATCGTGTCACTGAATGCAAGTGACGGTGTCGGTGATCAGTGTATTTGGAGAAGATCTGAGTGTTCTTCTGAGTCCAAGCAGCCAGATTCCTTCTGAGATTATTTGGGCCTGTTCCGCAGTGGCCACCTGAAGTCATCTTTCCACCACACTTGCCTTGCTTCGTGCAAGGTGCCTCGGCATGGACTACGACCCAATCGTAGTCCATGTAGATGGTAAAGTATGAAAAAGTTGATTAAAATGCTAAACCCCCCCAAAAATGTGTTTTGACCTCTTGAACCCGTCGACCTTTTGTACTCGTCGAACATAAGCGCTGCCGACCTATTAACCATGTCAGCATTTTGTCTATGTCGACCTAATGCATGTCCCCATTAATGGTCAACCTAATGACTGTTGACCTTTTCATGGTCGACCTAGAGCCCAGATACCCAAAAAAGGTGTATCGTAACTTCATAAATTTTACCACCCTTGGAGGTTAAATATTTTACCAGAAACGTAAAAGTCTGTGGGTGGGATGTACTTAAGGGAAAATGCGATAAAACCCCCGTTTTATCGCATTTTCGTATGTACTAACCCCCGTCCGCCACGTTTTTGCTCCTGAGGGTATCGCCATCTTTGGATACCCTAGCCTATGGGCTTCTTAACGCCGGCTGCCGCGACCCACCGCAGATGCCTCCCCCCTCCCCCCGGCATACCTTCTTCAAGGAAGCCCTGGCCCGGAAGCAAAACTCCTCCTCCCCCTAGCAACCCATCCGGAGGTCCTTCCGGCTGCAGGGGGGAGGAGCAAATGCCCGGGACAGTATGCTGCCTGCTCCCCGGCAGGTGAGCAGGTGGAGAGCCCAGGGAAGTGACGGAGACCCCCCGCACACCACCTCACAGGCCTCCGTCACCGCATCGCAATGTTAATTGCATATGTTAGTACATATGCGATCAACATCGTTGCGAGGGACGGTGATGTATGTTAATACATCCCGCCCTGTGTATTATAATAATAATAATAATAATAAAAATAAGTTATATGCTATACCAAAAGTTTTTTCGTTTGTCTTTATTTTACTTGGAGTTCAACCTGGATCTCGGGTAAATATCTTTTTCTGAACAGTAGGACATCTACTGTACGTAACTTTTCCCCAAATATAATGTGACTTTTGCTTCATTGTCTCAGATCTCTCATCTCATCCTGTGCTCTGGTTCCTCTCCACACTGTTTATTAAGCAACCCAACGTCATCCATCTGACTGAAATTAAATTTTCTTCCTAATTAAAAGAGACTTACATAAACAAACTGTTTGCCAGCGCTCTTCTCTTGGCTGTCAGCTTCCCTTACTCCATCAACCGCACTCTTCTTCATCTGGATGACCTCACTCACCACACACCTCCTTGTCAGGGATTCAAGGCTCGGCTGCAGTCAATACATTCTTCAGCCTTATTGAAAGTGTCATGAATGGAGTTTTCTGACATAAGTAAGAGTCGAATCGTTCTCTGGCTAATGTCCTGTTTCTGGGCACTGACTGATGTTCTCATCAAAGCAATGGTAAATAGGCAGACATTTAAATGATAAATAGCAACGGGAATTTATTAAAATCATTGGAATGTATGTACACATTTACACAGAATGATGCGCTCCCCGAAATTTGGTGCCAGCCCTTAATGTAGATTAACAATGGGGTGGATGCAGAGGCAGAACTCTGGGAGGCAACGGAGTCATCTGCTGCCGGGCTCCTGCTCTGAAGGGGGCACCTCTGCTCCCATTCTGTGACACCAGTGAATTAAGTTAATTGATAGCTGCCGCTATATTTTCAGTGACCGACTTCCTCACTGGTCCCTGACCCTTACAAATCACACCCTCTTTATTATACATGTCACACCCAGGATTAGAAACTGATAGGGTATATTAACCTATTCAGGTCTGATTATGAACTCTCTTCAGTCATCAGTCAGAATGCTGTTCCCCTTTAGCAACCGGTTGGAGGTCAATGAATGATAAGATGACACAAATTTATGCGTAACCGAAGCAAATCATAAGTGACCCGCTCGGGGGCCGTCATGGCTTTATTATTTATAGCTTGAACACAAAGGGTTTATGCTTGCCAATACATTTTAGCCAATCAGAATACACCATGTATGTCTTGAATACATCGATTGTCATACAATGTTAGAAGTGGCAACTAGGACAGCCTTGAAAATGGTTATTATTTCGTTTATCAGTCTTTCGGACATAAACTCAAAAGATTTCTTTCTTTATTCTTCTCAATTAGCCTTGGATATATCTGGTGTTGCTTTGTCCGTCTTGGATACATTTCCAATACATTTAATGTTGCATTTGTCTTGTACAAGTCATGCCTTAAAACAAGATTATTCAGCAAATATAGTATTCTGACCAGCTCTGCACATTTTTCTTAAGGACATATCAACTCATTTTGTGATTAACAGTAAATATCTTAATAAATGCGAAAAACGTGAATCAATATATATATATATACTATACTGCGGAAGCTCCTACACTATCATTTCCCCTCTTTTTGATTCCACTTTTTCTCCCTATTCTACCTATACTATCTAGGCCTGATCACGACCTTTCACCTTAATTTTAGGTAGACATGGTTAGCAGCACTTGATATGGACCATCATATCTTGGTTCAAAGGTCTTTCTCACATGTCTCTTTAAATAGACCCAATCTCCTGGATTTAGCTTATGCATAGCTGATCCTTCTGGGTCTGGAATGGAAGAAAACACTCGGCAATGGAGGTTAGTCAATGTTTTACAGACCTCCTGTACATAACCTGTAAAAATCACCATGATTATGTTGTAATTGTTGTGGATAATAACAACCTGTTCTTAGAGCTGACCCAAACAATATTTCATATGGAGTCAGTTTACTAGGTTTCATGGGTGTGGTCCTAATATTAAACAAGACTATAGGTAGGCATTCTGGACAAGTTCTTTTGGTTTCTGTCATCATTTTCTGTAGTTTTAGTTTAAGGTCAAAGTTCAAACGTTCCACCCTCCCACTCGCCTGGGGGCGGTAAGGCACGTGGAAGGCCTGCTGTACCCCCAAATCTTTAATTATATGCTGCATGACTTCTCCTGTGAAATGTGTACCTCTATCTGATTCTATAACCTCAGGTATCCCAAATCCACATACTACTTCTGCTATCAGTTTCTTTGCAGTGGTTTTTGCTGTGGCTTTGCTTACTGGCCAGGCTTCGGCCCAGTGACTAAACATGTCCGTTGCTATGGACTGCTTCGTCGCCACTGTATATCAGTTTCTTTGTAGTCTTTCAAATGGGTAAGAGGCTTTGGGTATAGTTCCTAGAGGTGTCTTGGTTCTTTGTCCTGGATTGCTGATTCCACAGATCCAGCATCCTGCTACAAAGTTTGTTGCAGCTTTATTGAAGCCTGGAGCTATCCAATGCTCTTGTACTCTATTCACCATGGCTTCCTTTGACTGGTGTACTTGTCCATGAGCTACTTGTAACATGGGTGGAAATAGAGCTGCTGGTAGACAGTACTTCAATTCTCTTTATTTCCAAAGTCCATGTTCATCTTCTTCTGCCCCCAGTCATCTCCATGTTTCTTTTTTCTCCTTGTGATGCTTGTTGTTGAATTTTGATCAGCTCCTGTTCACTAGGCATTTGCTTCACAGCTTGAGCTACGAAGACTTGCTCAAGTTCTTTTGATTGTAAGGCAATTCTCTTGGCTTCTGCATCTGCAAATGCATTTCCTTTAGCTTCCATGGTTTGGCTCTTAGTATGTGCTTGTACCTTGATTATTCCAATTCTTTTAGGTAGTTCCAATGCTCTGAAGAGTTCCATAATCAAACTGGCATGTTTGATGGGTTTTCCGTTTGCACTTTTGAAGTCCCTACTTTTCCATATAACAGCGTAATCTTGGGACTAGATGTTAGCTGTCATGTTTTCAGCATGTATGCAGGCTTTGGTCATTGCTATGAGTTCTGCTTCTTGTGCTGTCATTCTTGGTAGCAATGCTCCAGAGTCTATGACTTCAGTTTCAGTTGTTACTGCATATCCTGTCTTTGGGGATCCATTATCATAATATCTTGATCCATCGACGAACAGGTTCATGTCTGGATTGTCCAGTGGTGTATCTTGGACATTTAGGAAGAGGTAAAGTCTCTAATTCCATGAAGGCTAGGCAATTACTTCATATTTGGTAAGTCTGGCTGCAGAAAGATGCTTGCTATTTTCTTGACTTAATATTTCTGTTACAGCGTGAGGTACTTGTATACACAGTGTAATCAGGCAATCCCAATGCTGGGGCTGTTATTATGGTTTGCTTTAGTTGTCTTACTGCTTCTTCAATGGTGTCCCTGTTTTCTGCTGACGCCTCCTTTTTTATTAATTCATATAGGGGTTGCATCAGTAATGAGGCTGAGGGTATCCATTCTCTGCAATAACCAATAAGGCCCAGGAAAGCTCTGATTTCTTTTAATGTTCTTGGGGTTTTTTCTTGAGTTATTGCTTTTGTTCTTTTATCAGTAAGATGCCTTGTTCCTTGAGATATGCAGTGTCCTAAGAAGACAACTTTTTCTGTACTAGCTGAAGCTTGTCTTTTGACACTCTGCAATCTTCTTCTGCCAAAAAGATGAGTAGTGATACTGTTTCCTTTTTTGCACTTCTCTTCTGTCTGTGCAGCAATAAGCAGATCATCGACATATTGAACTAACTGGGTGTCTGTAAAGTGTGGTCTCCATTTCTGCAGGATTAATGCCATTGCCTCTGAGAAATCTGATGGACTAGTGGCTCCCCCTTGGGGTAATTGTGTCCCACCATATTGTTTACCTTCGTGAGTGAATATTAGAAACTTCTGGCTTTCCCATTCATCAGTAGATAATCTGATTTTCCCTCCTTTTGAATCTTGAGATTCAACACCTTTATTGATTAATGTTGGAAAAGGGTTGCTGCGTTGAGGGTAATACATCTTCTGATGGTTACTTGTCGCATTTTGGCAGTGCTACTTCATACATGGTCAGCCTTGCCACTGACAGGTGTTTGGTTCTTGCTTGTTGAAGCTTCTCTGTACCTGCATGTGGACCCTGGATGATGAGTTCATGATTCAGCACTATGCCTGTGCTCTTTTCCTCTTCTAGGACTTCTGATTCATCACTGTGTCTGTGCTCTTATACTCTTCTAGGGCTGTTGCTGCTATCACTGCTCTGATGCCGGTAGGTGCTCTTTGATTACCGCTGTCAAGCTTGCTTAAGTTGTAGGCCACTGGTCTTCACCTCAGTCCATGATTTTGCATAAGGACTTCTATGTATGGCCTCCTTCTTTAATAGTCAGGTAGTTCTAGGGCTTGAGATGAGGCAACTGCTGTTTCCAAGTGTTCAATAGCTTAATTCATCTGTTGCTGTATGTAGGATGCGGACCCTCCTCCCTTTCAGTGTTGTCATACAATGCTTGCATGTAGACTGGTGCTAGAGGTATCCATGTTCTGTAGTGTCCTACTAGGCCAGGGGTGGCCAACCAGTCAGTGACAAAGAGCCAATAAACCTTGTTAGGTACGTCAAAGAGCCGACATCAAGCCGATGGCGCGCATGCAAAAATGGAATGTGGCCTTGTGCTTGCTAGACCACGCCCCTGGTATAAAATACATTGAAAAAGCCAGAACGACATAAAATAATTTTTTTAAAGCCATATCCATTAAAAAAGCCACTTTCACATAAAATAAAGCCAGATTCACATAATAAACTTCATCTCCCCATGTGTCACTCCAGCCAGCTCCCCCATGTATCACTCCTTCTAGAACGCTCCTGTCACTCCAGCCAGCTTCCCATGAGTCACTCCTGCCAGCACCCCCCCCCCCCGTGTCACTCCAGTCAGCTTTCCCACATGTCACTCCAGCCAGCTTTCCCATGTGTCATTACTGCCAGCGCCACCGTCACTCCAGCAAGCTTCCCATGAGTCACTCCTGCCAGCACCCCCGTCACTCCAGCAAGCTCTCCCATGTGTCCCCCTTGCTAGTACCGTATTATGTCACTCCAGCCAACACCCCCCTGTCACGCCAGCCAGCTTTCCATGAGTCACTCCAGCCAGCTCTCCCATGTCACCCCCTTGCTAGTACCCTATTATGTCACTCCAGCCAACACCCTGCTGTCACTCCAGCCAGCTCTCCCATGTCTCACTCTTGCTACCACCCTCCTATGTCACTCCAGCCATCTCTCCCATGTGTCATTACTGCCAGGACCCTGCTGTGTCACTTCAGCCAGCTCTCCTATGTGCCACTACTTCCAGCACCCTCCCACGTCACTCCTGCCAGGACCCTCCTGTGTCTCTCCTGCCAGGACCCTCCTGTGTCTCTCCTGCCAGCTCTGCCATGTGTCACTCTAGCCCACTCTCAGGCATCACTACAGCCCACCCACCAACTCGTGCCATTGCAGCAGCCCCTAATGTGTTCTCTGTTTGCTGATGGGTGTCTCTCACCTCTAGTATCTGGCTCCTTCAGTTTTCAGTCCCTGTAGTGCTGCTGCATGTCTGGCTGGAGTGCAGTGGATTCTGTATCTGTTGTGGTGACATGATTTTGAGTGTTGGGAGCCACATTTGAATAAAGAAAGAGCCACATGTGGCTCAAGAGCCACTGGTTGGCCACCGCTGTACTAGGCCCAGGAATGATCATCTGACTTGCTTGACACTAGTTGGCATCTTAGCTTGCAGTATAAATCTTTTCCTTCTCACTTTTGTTAGATGTCGGGTACCTTGAGTGTCCTAGGAAGATTAACTCTTGCTTGACTAGCTGCAATTTCTCCTTCTGAGGCTCTGCAGTCTTGTTCTTCCAGAAACTTCACTAAGGACACTGCCCCTTCTTGGTACTTCTTTTAGTAGTGGTGGCAATCAACAGTTCATTCACATCCTGTATTTAGCTGTGTGTTTTGTGGATATATCACTTGGTGATATAGCCCCTCCACAGGGCTATCCTGGTCCAGTAGTATTGCTTACTTTCTTCTACAACTGGTACTGCGGGAATGAGCCAATACTGAACTTCTGTTTTAACTTGCTTCTTGATGGCTTTTTGTTCTTTCCTTTGATAAGTTGCTGGAAAGTTAAACTTCTGCTGGTGTGTACTGTATTCTCCTTGGATAAGCTTTAGTACATTGTGCTTCAGCAAAGTCACTGGACATGTACTCCGAGGTTAAGAACTGGGCTGGTATTGGTGACTGTAGTTCTTGCATCTCCTGTCCTTTTAAGAATTTCTGATATCATCAGTTCTTGTGGTATCTCCCTCTGCTGTCTTCTGTGTGTGCTGGCTCCAGTATTCATTAGGCACAAACGTATTTCTCCAGTGGGCAAGGTGACTGTAATCACACCTTCTGCTGTTTCTTCTGGAGACATTATGTTCACTGGGGAGTACCTGAAGAAGCTTGTACTTCATATTGGCAGAAGAAGCATCATTCATTTGTTTTCTGGAACTTTTTCTGTCTTGTTCCTTATTATTTGCTTTAAACCCCGGAGCTTCTGTTGCTTTAAATCATGGCATTATCTCTGTAATCTTGCCAGGTAGTACTGACCACTTGTCAGATGTCTTTCTTTGTCCTTCTTAAAGCAGACTTCCTTTAGTCTCCAAACTTTCATGCAACCTTCATATTGTTTCTCAACTTTTCTTTTTCCAATCACCTCTCTTTATGATTCATTCTTTATTCTTCATACTTTGTCCTTTCTTCACTTGCATATTCTTTCTCACTGCTGCTGGCATGTCATTTTCTTAGTCCAAGTCCACCCAGGCTGGTGTTTAACATAATGATGTTTATGCTGGGAGTTGTTGTTCCTCTTTGTCTTACTTTTCCTGTGAGAGATAGTCTTGTATAGCAGTTTGTATTTCAGGTTACATCTTTGCTTTCTTGCAAGGGTAGGGCTTAACCTCCCAATCCAGTCGTTGCAATGGCTTGATCTGTAAGTAAACGTAGAGGAATCTGGTTGTGCATAAAAACAGCTCTTGAAACCCTTGGGTCTCCTGTGGGTAAAGTCACTTTTATCGAACTGCCAGTGGTGACTGAGTACACTGTTGCCGACACAGGAGTTGCACACTTTCATATTCTATCATCTTGTGTGTCGTATAGTGACTTTATCATAGTAAGTTCTGATGGACTCAGTCTTCTCCTGTTTCAAGTCTGGGGCTGCTGGTGCCCTGAGTGTCTGTGCATGACACCATCTCTTAAGTCTTGTCATGTACATCTTTCCACTTTCAAACGTTGTTCTATTTTCCTGTTCTTCTCTTTTCAATTTCACTGTTAGTGAGCTTGCAGATGATTCAATTCTGGTCATACTAGGGGTACCTGGGTGTGCATGCATGTCTGGGTATAGGGGTGGGGTATAGTGTGGAGGTGCTGTTGCTGGACTAGGTCTCAGTGGTCATTATTTCACTTGGTACCTCTTGCTGCTTTAAAATTGTTCGGCTTGCTCCCGAATCTATAATGCATTGATATTGGTGACCTGTTGGCAGTACAAGGGTCACTTGATCATTTTCTTGTTCAGATGGTGTTTTGGCAGGGAGGTACCTCGGGAAGCCACTTCTTCATGCTGTAGGTTTTTCTTGCTGGTTTTCACACCATTCTTTGTATTTCTTGCAATTCTTTTTAAAATGTCCTTCTCGCTTGCAGAAATAACATTTTCTGTTATCTTGCTTGGTTCCTTCTTTTGAATTTCTTTCGGTGGCCCCTTGTGTTGGGCTTCTGTTTTTCCACTTGCTTTGTTCCTGGACAACGTGAACTGTTACCTTCGGTATGGCATTCTTTTCTTTGGCTTTTCTTATTTTTTTATTTTCTCTTTCTTGTGCTACAGTGATCCAGATGGTGTTAGGGTCTCCTGCCCTGTGCTGCCACGTCGTCATGGCAACCGGGAGACAAGTGCTAGTGGAGTAACCTGAGCGCAGCTGATACTCCGGTTCGGGTCTTTTGCTGTGCAGTGGTTATAGGCTCTGTGCACGGCAGGGGATCCGGTGCTGGTTTTTGTGCTCACAGTCTGTGAGGTCTGAGTGGGGCGTGGACAGCACCTGCTTTATAAGGCCTCTTTTCAGGGTAAGCAGATGCTGCTGAATCTTTGTTGGTTAGTCAGTTCATGAACGTTAGCCAGTACTGTGTAGCTTTGTATTTGTTTGTTGCTTACTGCAAATAGGCCTGGGAATTTGGTATTACACTCTGCCAATCCAGACCTAGCAGTAAGACTGGAGTCAGTCGTTTAGCTTGCTGGGGTTCTGTTACTACTCTGTGAACTTAGCAAGTTTGCGGCTGTATTCTAAGACTTGCCTGTCTAATCCTGTCTCACTGTGCTAGGTGTCAGGGGTCAGTTTAGTGGCAGTAAGCTAAAACCTGTGCACTGCAAGTGAGAATTAGGATTGTGGAGATTCTCCTTGTGTCTATCATTCCATCTCTGACCAAGGAGTTTACTGCCACACCCGTTGGTAACCCTTTAGGGTTTTGCTGTTGCCCTTAGCAACAGCATTTCGGGTACTCTACGTATTAAAACACAACATCTTGCTTTTTCCATCTTAGCAGTTCTAATACAAGGGAGATACCCAGTTCCTTAGCCTCTGGGCTTCTCTGTTCACTTTGTGTGTATTTTGTTACCCTATCACCTTCTGTGTACGTTATGTCATATCCCCCAGTTTGTCTGTGAGTCCATCTGTTTTGCATAACAGTTCAAACACCAGTACATTCCTGCAGACACTGGAGTGCATAACAGTTCTGACACCAGTACTTTCCTGCTGGCACTGGTGTGCATAACATATTCAGCAGCCTAATACTACTGTTGAAATTTTGTGGGAATATGGAGCATACCCCTCAAAATACGTTGCAACAGGTGGTCGATCAGGTGCAGGTCCTGACTCGACAATTTAATGATTTGTCCATTAAAATGCACACCTCCCAGGCTGCTGGCGGAGCTCCCGCAGCAGCAGCACCTGCAGGGGTTAAGGAGCCGAAAGTAAATCTCCCGGATCGTTTTTCTGGAGATCGCTCGCAGTTCTTTTGTTTCAAGGAGAGCTGCAAGCTATACTTCCGGCTTAGGCCTCAGTCTTCTGGGTCGGAGATTCAGCGGGTGGGCATAGTGATTTCCTTGCTACAAGGAGACCCACAGGTCTGGGCATATGGGTTGCAGCCTGACTGTCCGTCGCTTAAAAGTGTTGATGCTTTTTTTACGGCACTGGGCATGTTGTATGATGACCCTGACAAGACGGCCTCAGCCGAGGCTCAGATTTCGATCCTTAAGCAAGGGCGAAGGCCAGTTGAGGTTTACTGTACGGAGTTTCGGAGGTTGGCCCATGATACCCAGTGGAATGACCCAGCCCTGAGACACCAGTACCGAAGAGGTCTTTCCTACCAGATAAAGGACCAACTGGTACAATATCCCTTGCCTGATAGCTTGGATCAGCTCATGCAGTTATCCATCCGGGTGGATAGACGGCTGAGAGAGCGTAGGCTTGAAAGGGAGACTGAGATTTCCTTCCTTCCCAAGGGAACCTCAGACTCTGAGGAATTTTCTGAGGAGCCTATGCAGATTGGGGCTACCCGCCTCTCCTCGCGTGAGAAGACGCGGAGGAGACAGCAGGGGTTGTGTTTGTACTGTGGGAATAAAGGTCATGTGGTAGTATCATGCCCAGAAAAGCCGGAAAACTTCAGGGCCTGAGGGTGATGGGAAATATCCTGTCAGGCCAGAAGTCAGAATTTCCCAAGAAGACTTTTATCATTCCGGTGACCTTGAAGATCCTCGGTCAAACTGTCAAGACTGAGGCCTTTGTGGACAGTGGGGCCGACGGGGTTTTTATGGACCGCCAATTCGCCCTGAAACACTCTGTTCCCTTAGTACCCTTGGCATCGGAAATTGAGATTTGTGGGTTAAACGGGGAATCATTATCCCAAGGTAAAATTACCTCTTGCACTAGCCAGATTTCTTTGTTTATTGGAGCCACACACTCTGAAAAATTGTCCTTTTATGTGACTGTCTGTACTTTTGCCCCATTGGTGTTGGGGTTACCCTGGTTAAGGGCCCACAATCCTCAATTTGACTGGGTCTCTGGGGAGATTCTTAGTTGGGGTACTGATTGTTTCAGGAGTTGCTTGAGCCTTCCAGTCAGGCTCTCGCAGCTAAGTTTGCCAGGATTGCCAGGGTGTTATGCAGATTTTGCGGACGTGTTCTCCAAAAAAGTTGCAGAGGTACTACCTCCCCATCGCCCCTATGACTGTGCCATTGATTTGTTGCCAAATGCTAAGCTTCCCAAGAGCAGGTTGTACTCCCTGTCACGTCCTGAGACTCAGGCTATGGCAGAGTACATTCAGGAGAACTTGGCTAAGGGATTTATCAGACCTTCACAGTCTCCAGTTGGGTCGGGGTTCTTCTTCGTGGGTAAAAAGGACGGTTCGTTGCGACCCTGCATCGACTTCAGGGAATTGAACCGTATCACGATTAAAAACTCATACCCACTGCCTCTCATTTCGGTCTTGTTTGACCAGCTTCGTACTGCCACCATTTTTTCTAAGATTGACCTACGCGGTGCGTACAATCTAATCCGAATAAGAGAGGGGGATGAATGGAAGACTGCCTTTAATACCCACTCAGGGCATTATGAATATTTGGTGATGCCTTTTGGGCTCTGTAATGCCCCGGCAGTCTTCCAGGATTTCATGAATGATGTGCTCAGGGAATATTTGGATAGATTCTTAGTTGTATACTTAGATGACATCCTAATCTTCTCCCATTCCCTGGAGGAACATCGGAAGCATGTACGCTTAGTCCTCCAGAAACTCAGAGACCACCGGCTTGGGGCGAAGCTGGAGAAGTGCGAATTTGAAGTTCAGCAAATCGCATTTCTAGGATATATTATCTCCCCAGAAGGTTTCCAAATGGAGGGTTCCAAGGTACAGGCAGTCCTGGATTGGGTGCAGCCCACTAGTTTGAAGGCGCTTCAGCGTTTCCTGGGCTTTGCGAATTTTTATAGACGATTTATCGCTGGATTTTCGTCTATAGTGGCGCCCTTGGTGGCACTCACTAAGAAAGGGGCGGATGTTGCTCACTGGTCTTGTGAGGCTAAAGCGGCTTTTGCCCGTCTCAAAAGGGCATTTGTTTCGGCCAAGGTGCTGCGACACCCAGATCCAGAGCGTCCTTTTGTGGTGGAGGTGGATGCCTCTGAGATGGGTATTGGGGCAGTGCTTTCTCAGATGGGAGTGTCTGATAATCGCCTTCATCCCTGTGCTTACTTTTCCCGTAAATTTTCGCCTGCCGAGATGAATTATGACGTGGGTAACCGGGAATTGTTGGCTATTAAGGATGCACTCGAGGAGTGGAGACACTGGCTTGAGGGGGCTAAGTTTGTGGTCTCAATTCTCACTGACCATAAGAATCTGGCATATTTAGAGTCAGCGAAGCGTCTCAATGCCAGGCAGGCACGATGGGCTTTGTTTTTTGCTCGCTTTAATTTTTTGATAACATATCGCCCTGGGTCAAAAAACATCAAGGCTGATGCGCTCTCGCGGAGTTTTGCTCCAATCCAGGAGATCACCGAGGAGCCGTTGCCCATTGTTTCCCCATCATGTATTAAAGTGGGCATTACCCAGGACCTCTTATCATTAGTCCTTAGAGCACAGGAGCAGGCTCCTCCAGACCTTCCGGTAGGTCTTTTGTTTGTGCCTCCTAGGTTAAGACAGCGAGTGTTCCTGGAATTCCATGCCAAGAAGTCGGCAGGTCACCCGGGTATTGCCAGAACTCGGGAGTTGCTATCTAGGGCGGTGTGGTGGCCCTCGGTGGCTAAGGATGTGGATCAGTGGGTTCGGGCATGTGACATCTGTGCCCGAAATAAGACTCCTAGAGGGGTTCCTGTTGGCCCATTACATCCACTCTCTATCCCATCTAAGCCATGGACCCACATTTCAATGGATTTTGTGGTGGACTTGCCCAAATCCTCGGGGATGACAGCCATCTGGGTTGTCGTTGACAGGTTTTCGAAGATGGCGCACTTCGTTCCACTGGTTGGGCTGCCATCAGCCAGACGCCTGTCTGAATTATTTATGCTGCATGTTGTGCGTCTCCACGGGTTGCCACTTGATGTGGTCTCTGACCGCGGATCCCAGTTTGTGGCCAAATTCTGGAGGGCATTTTGTTCCGATCTCCAGATTTCTGTCAGCTTGTCGTCAGGCTACCATCCGCAGTCTAATGGGCAGACTGAAAGGGTGAACCAGTCCTTGGAGCAGTTCCTCAGGTGTTATGTCTCCAAGTGTCAGACTGACTGGGTTGCTCATCTGTCCATGGCGGAGTTTGCCTATAACAACGCGGCTCACTCTGCTACAGGGATCTCTCCCTTCCTTTGTGTGTATGGGCATCATCCTAAGGCCAATTCTTTTGACCCCGTGGACTCCACGCCTGGTGGTTCCTCTGTGGTTTCGGTCCTTAGAGGTATTTGGCGGAAAGTGAAGAAAGCCCTTGTGTCTGTGTCATTAGTGACCAAAAGGGTTTTTGATAAGCGGAAAAGACCCTGCAGCTTCAAATTAGGAGACTTCGTCTGGTTGTCTACCAAGAATTTGAAGTTGAGACAGCCATCTCATAAGTTAGGGCCCCGGTTCATCGGCCCTTATAAGATCACCAGGGTTATCAATCCGGTGGCATTTCAGTTAGATCTGCCCCGTTCTTTGGGTATCAATAAAACATTTCATTGTTCCCTTTTAAAACGGGCGATTAGTAATCCTTCTACCAGTGGAAGACCTTCCCCTCTTCTGATACGTGGCCAGAGGGAGTTTGTTGTTGAAAGGATTCTTGACTCCAAGGTGGTTCGGGGTCGGCTGTCATTTTTGGTGCACTGGAAGGGGTATGGCCCGGAGGAGCGGTCGTGGGTGCGCAGTTGTGATCTTCATGCCCCCAGACTGATACGCTCTTTCTTCTCGCAGTTCCCCGATAAACCCGGTGGTAGGGGTTCTTTGACCCCTCGTCAGAGGGGGGGTACTGTTAGGGTCTCCTGCCCTGTGCTGCCACGTCGTCATGGCAACCGGGAGACAAGTGCTAGTGGAGTAACCTGAGCGCAGCTGATACTCCGGTTCGGGTCTTTTGCTGTGCAGTGGTTATAGGCTCTGTGCACGGCAGGGGATCCGGTGCTGGTTTTTGTGCTCACAGTCTGTGAGGTCTGAGTGGGGCGTGGACAGCACCTGCTTTATAAGGCCTCTTTTCAGGGTAAGCAGATGCTGCTGAATCTTTGTTGGTTAGTCAGTTCATGAACGTTAGCCAGTACTGTGTAGCTTTGTATTTGTTTGTTGCTTACTGCAAATAGGCCTGGGAATTTGGTATTACACTCTGCCAATCCAGACCTAGCAGTAAGACTGGAGTCAGTCGTTTAGCTTGCTGGGGTTCTGTTACTACTCTGTGAACTTAGCAAGTTTGCGGCTGTATTCTAAGACTTGCCTGTCTAATCCTGTCTCACTGTGCTAGGTGTCAGGGGTCAGTTTAGTGGCAGTAAGCTAAAACCTGTGCACTGCAAGTGAGAATTAGGATTGTGGAGATTCTCCTTGTGTCTATCATTCCATCTCTGACCAAGGAGTTTACTGCCACACCCGTTGGTAACCCTTTAGGGTTTTGCTGTTGCCCTTAGCAACAGCATTTCGGGTACTCTACGTATTAAAACACAACATCTTGCTTTTTCCATCTTAGCAGTTCTAATACAAGGGAGATACCCAGTTCCTTAGCCTCTGGGCTTCTCTGTTCACTTTGTGTGTATTTTGTTACCCTATCACCTTCTGTGTACGTTATGTCATATCCCCCAGTTTGTCTGTGAGTCCATCTGTTTTGCATAACAGTTCAAACACCAGTACATTCCTGCAGACACTGGAGTGCATAACAGTTCTGACACCAGTACTTTCCTGCTGGCACTGGTGTGCATAACAGATGGATGCTTGATCTCTACAATTATGCTTAATTATCCAACTCTTGTTACAGGAGGCAAATTTTTCCCATTTCTCTAAGTCTGGTGTCCCTTCTGACTGAAAACCTGCTCTTTTAAAAATTTTACTTATTCCTTTCAAAGCTTTCCTCCCCTCCCTGTTACTAACAATATCCACGGGTTTGTCGGGCCCTGACATCTTTACAGACCGCGCTCCCATGCCTGGGTGAACGTGCGCGGAACCCCTCCTGATGTGGTATTTTAGTAACTCCTTATGAGGGACTTAAAATCTCCTTTTAAAGCTTTGCTTCCCTCCTTGTTATTAACAATATCCACGGGTTTGAACCCCTCCTGATGTGGTATTTTAGTAACTCCTTATGAGGGACTTAAAATCTCCTTGTGAGACGCTGACTCTGAAGAATCTCTTCTATCCTTGTACCTAAAGAGCTCCTTAAATCCGTCTGTGGACAAATGACTGGGGTTGTAGTGTTGCCCCTTCCTCCCTGCTTTTGTGGAAAATCTATTAGTACTGCTCCCCAAGTGAGACCTGCATAATAGATTATTTCTTCTGGATCACTGAGATGCGTCCCTAATATTATTGTTAAGTTACTCCAAGGGTCTATCCCCCTGCCTATATAGACTCCTGCTTGTATCAGTATCCCTGTTGTTCTCAGTAAACTTCCCACTATTCTTGGAATATGTTCCCCTTGTGTTTGGAAAATTATGTGCCCTGTGCACCTTGGGCAATCATACCTGAGTCTCCTTGCTATCGGGTCTACCATTTAGTTTAAAGCTTGTTTCTTTTCAGAAAGTAACAGCTAACACCGGGGACTGCTTAGATGTGAGAAATACCTGTCAGTGTGTGTAGGAGAATCTAGTTGCTGGCTCTGGTTTCAGTGTTTCACAGACAGCCAACTCCCCCCACCTTTCCAAAAGCATATCAACAGAGTACATGCAACAGTGCAAGGATCTCAAAGCAAAGGGTAACAATAAGTATTATATCTGACAGATTCTTGACCATCTTTTATATCTGGTTTTTCTGTCTTCTGGATGCCCTCTCACTGCTACGTCTGTTATCTGTGTGTGCGGCAGCTGTTTGAGGCTGTATGGGCAAATGGGTCTTAGACCTGGGATTATGTGGTTCCTGGGCCAATAGGTTATGATGTTAAATCAATCATTCTTAATGTAATGTTCCAACAATTCTCTTTTTAAAATGACAACCTTTTGTACAATAAAATTCATCATCATTTTCCACATAACCAAATGAGACTTCAGTGCTTGTAATTGCCAGCAATCTTGGTGCTACAGACCCTTTGCATTTTCTTAACACAACAACACAGGTACAAGATTTGCATACACCTCTTTGGTTATTTATCAATTCAAACTGGTTATCAGCATTAGAACATATCTTGGCCATGCGCCACCTTTATAAAACGGCTCTATTTTCTTAATAAACATGCATTAGTACTTGCACAATTTAAAAGTTTTCTGCATACTTGATTAATTCCCCCTGTGCACTTGTGACAAATTATCTGAAATTATTTACCCACAATTCAACAATATAACACAATTCAACAATATAACACAATTCAACAATATAACATACATGTATGGTACCTTAAAAAAAATTTCTTCTGACTGACGCTGGGCTCTTTAAGATATCCTCTGACCTTCCCGACTGGACTCTCCCCTTGATTTACACAGGAAGCGCTGAGTTCAAGTGAGCAGGTAGAAATCTACACAATAAATCTCACTTACCGGTTTTTTTTTTGTTATCAGCGGTTCCTGAAAGATCAGAGGATTTATTGCCAGTGGAGGAGATGCTGGAATATCCCGGACGATGCTCCCAAATGATAGGGTATATTAACCTATTCAGGTCTGATTATGAACTCTCTTCAGTCATAAGTCAGAATGCTGTTCCCCTTTAGCAACCGGTTGGAGGTCAATGAATGATAAGATGACACAAATTTATGCGTAACCGAAGCAAATCATAAGTGACCCGCTCGGGGGCCGTCATGGCTTTATTATTTATAGCTTGAACACAAAGGGTTTATGCTTGCCAATACATTTTAGCCAATCAGAATACACCATGTATGTCTTGAATACATCGATTGTCATACAATGTTAGAAGTGGCAACTAGGACAGCCTTGAAAATGGTTATTATTTCGTTTATCAGTCTTTCGGACATAAACTCAAAAGATTTCTTTCTTTATTCTTCTCAATTAGCCTTGGATATATCTGGTGTTGCTTTGTCCGTCTTGGATACATTTCCAATACATTTAATGTTGCATTTGTCTTGTACAAGTCATGCCTTAAAACAAGATTATTCAGCAAATATAGTATTCTGACCAGCTCTGCACATTTTTCTTAAGGACATATCAACTCATTTTGTGATTAACAGTAAATATCTTAATAAATGTGAATCAATATATATATATACTATACTGCGGAAGCTCCTACACTATCAAAACCACAACCTATTACACTGGAAGCAGACACCTTACTGATGAAGCTGTTTGCGCCTGTATAGGAAATATGAGAATTGTAACTATATGAAGATACTTCTCTGACAATTACACGTAACTTCATATAGTTAGCATTCTCATGCTTCCTTTACAGGAGCAAATAGCTCCATCAGTAAAGTGTCTGCTGTTACACACACACACACACACACACACTTATCTTGATATAGGAAATAGGGGGGCACCAATATTTATCTTGCCTCCCGGCAACTGGGACGAACTTACGCCACTGGGTGGATGGGACTACAGCTCCAGGAATACGTAAAAATAGGTCCATTGCCATACCATAAAGCTAAAGTACATATAGTTGCTCTTGGTTACTATTGTGTATAGGGTATTTGGTATCAGAATACTCAGGGAAAACTAGCTGCTAACTTTTTAGTAATTTTTCCCCAACTTTTGTGAGTCTTACCTTCTGTAACATCCATAACAAAAAAATCAAAAAAAGATATTTATTCCATCTTACTGGCAAAATACGGATTTATCTGTCACAGAATAATAATAAAATTGATTTGTGTGAACTAAGAAATAGAAAATAGTTTTCCCATGTGAAACAGGCACATTTCCAAAATGTTACAATTGGTTTGGTGGTGAAGGAGGGCAGTAGTGAATTTCCCATTAGGCAGGTGAGGCATATGCTTTGGGAGTCACTTTCTGGAGAGCTGCACTTGGATGCTTATTTTCTTACTGTCAGTCCGGAATTACCCAGTAACAACAAAATATTTCCAATGTACAGTACACTATCTCAAGCGAGCTATGGACGGATGTGGAGTACTGTGATGCATAATGTACTGTATACTGGCAGCCAAAGTGACATAATGTGAACTAGGGCAATACTATGGGCTATAAAATTAATAACTGCTGCAGAGAGGTGTCGCTCTAGAAACATTGGGACAGGGGCCCCTTCAAAATATTGCTATGGGGTCCACAAAGCTCTGGCTACGCCCCTGATACATAAGGGAAATAAGGTATTACTACTGTTCTTTACAGTATACAGTCTACAGATCTACACTAAAAAGGGCTACAGTTAATAGCTCAACCAGTAACGTCGACAGGGTCAAAAGGTTGACATGTAAAATGTAGAAAGTTCAAAAGGTCGACAGGCTCAAACAGTTGACATGACTATGGTCGACACACATTTAGTAGACACAAGGTTTTTCCCCCCAAATTTATCATACTTTACAATCCACGTGGACCACAATTGGGAATAGTAACCTTGCCCGAAGCATGGTGAACATTCAAGCTATGCAAGGTGCCGTGATACACTAATGGGGCTTTTTTTGTGGTAGGAAAGTGACAAAATGCCCCCCAAAAATAAAATTGTGTTGACCTTTTGTGTGTCCATTTCCATGTCGACCTTTGACCCTGTCGGCATTTTCTACTGGCTGCCTATTCCATGATGACATTTTGACCCTGCCGACCTAATGCCTGTCGACCATTATTGGTCGACCTATCGACTGCGGACCTTTTAAATGTAGATCTAATGATCCACACCCGTTCTTTGCATTATATTCTGTGTGTTCGTAATCTGGGATCATTTTAGGAAGGCGACAAGAGTTTTGCAATATTAGCTTCCCACTCTACTGGAATTTCATGTTGTGATTTACGATTGCTGGAGAGCTAAATATAAGAGGGTGCAGAGTGTTAGTTACTAATACTGCAAGGCGAGAGATGGAAAAGCTGCAGATCAGGAAGTGTGACAGTGAATTCCTGGCAGGCTGGTGCTGCACGGACTCTGGAAACCTCACTCGCCCAATCATCTTCATTGCAGGAAAGAGCTGCATGCACATCATGTACAGAAGTCGATCCACTCCCAACTGGCATTTTCTCTGTCGCCCTTTTTTTTTTTTTTAATTAAAAATTGACGTCATTTTTCGAGCCACAGTAACACAATGGGCCGCAGTGAATGCAACAATGCTTAGTCAATGACTGTATTGATTTGTAGTACAGTTTTTTGTGTCGTCAACAACAGTGACACCTTCAGGATATAAAATCATACTGCACTCCATTGACTAAAACATTGGTGCACATTTTAGAGCATGTCGAAAAATGTCAGAAAGACAGCTATATTATTAACCCTTTCATGCACTTTGATGGGGGAATAAGCTTGTATTTAATTTGTTTCTCATCTAATTGTTAGATACATTTTTTTGACAACACCAAATAAAGGGACCCAGGCATCAGCAATCAAAAAAGAGATTCACAGATTTCCCCCCCCCAATTCTCCAATACACTAATATGCGCCCATACAGTGGCGATTTATAACAATGATTTGCAGATCAATTTCATCCAAAGATCAGATCTGCAAATCATGAAAATGGCCATTTTATTAGTAAAGTACTTGTAATGGGATCAGTATCAGATCCCGGTGGTCGGGATCCTGGCAGTCACGAGACCGACGCCAGGATCCCAGTGGCAAGCGCAATGTGTGTCCCCTCGTGGGATCGCTGCGCTCGCCACGCTTCGGGCACAGTGGCGACCTTCAGTCGCCGCAGGGTTCTATTCACCCGCCGGTATTCCAGCTGGTGGAAATGGAATACCGGAAATGACAACCATCACTCCACCATCTATATAGACATATCCTGAAGCACGGTGCTGGGCATAGGTCCCTGGTTGTAGAGACGGACATGGTAAATTTAGGTATAACTTCTAGATACGGCAGTTACATATATTAGTATACACGCACGTAGACCTGTCCTGCGAGTTACTGGACATTAAATGTCTGAAAGTCCCGGCAATTACCTGGCATTTCAGTGCCGGGTCATTTTGCCGGGACCTGCCTGACCCCTTCTTTCACACAGACATGCAAATTACAGAGTTGAGAATTTCGACCAAGTAATTTGCAGATCAACACGGGTATTTTGGGGGTCATTCCGACCCGATCACTTACTGCAGTTTGTCGCAGCGCAGCGATTGGGTCGGAACTGCACATGCGCCGGTGCCGCAGTGCTCCGGTGCATGGCAGCTTTCATTACCTAGCAATTGCTTCTGAGACAGAGATGGTCGCTAGGCGGGAGGGGGCTGAACGGCGCCGTTAAGCCGCCGTTTAGGGGGAGCGGTCCGGCCAACGCAGGCGTGGCCGGACCGTTGAAGGGGGGCAGGCCGCGACGGCTGCGTGACGTCTCACACAGCCGATGCGGCCAGCGGGAGCGACGAGCAACTCCCGGCCAGCCGCAGGAGCTGCGCTGGCCGGGAGTTACTCCTCAAATACAAAGGCATCGCCTCTGTGCAATGCTTTTGTATTTGTGCAGGGGGGCCGGCACTGACATGCGGGGCGGACTAGCCCTGTGCTGGGCGTCCCCCCACATGTCTGAGTTAACGATCGTAGCTGTGCTAACCTTAGCACAGCTACGATCAACTCGGAATGACCCCTTTGTCTGTGTGAAAGGTTCAACCCGTGTCATAATTCCCGTGTCTCTGACCCTGGTAAATTCCAGGGTTGAAATCCCGGGAAATACAACACGGGTTGACCCTTTCACACAGAAAAAGGACCCATGTGTTTTATGAAATTACCGGGTGGAACTGCTTCACCCGGTAATTTAATTTTCTGTCTGAAAGGGTTATAATTTGCTCCAGTGCTTTGGGATAGGAAATGTACCTAGCTGTAGGTAGTAGATAGGAGCAGTTATGGATTATTTTTTTATTTTTTGTCAAAACTAATTAAAAATGTAATTGTAACACGAAATGTGTGTGAAGGGAACGTTGTTCTTTCCTATTCATGTGATTTCACTGTAATTCTGTCACCCACGTCCCCGTTTTCTTCCCCTTATCCATAATATGTAAAATGAGCAAGCAATAATTAAATGTCATTGTAGATGCATGTAATGCTAATATGTAAAATGGAATGTGAAACGTATATGGGACTATAGATAGCTCAGGAGGGAACAGTGCTGCGGTGAAGAGACAGGGGGGAACACAACTATATATATAGTAATACATCAGAACACGAGGGGTCTAATAAAGCCAAAAGATTATAAATGTTCACGTTCCTGAGCAATATTCTCCAGATGTGCACTGTTTGCAAGAAGCACATTTAACAAACTCCCTATGTAAACATATAAAACGCTCCTTGGTAGGTCACGACCTTACTTTGGGGGAGATGTATCTAGTCCTCTAAAGAGTGAAGTTGCCCATAGCAACTAATCAACTTCTACCTATCATTTTATAGAATGTGCTTGATAAATGTTAGCTAAATGGGCAACTTACAAAACCTCAAATGGTCGACATGCAAAAGGTCAAAGAGTCAACAGGGTCAAAAGGTTGACAGGGTCAAAAGGTCAACATGGAAAAGGGACAGTAGAAAGTAGAAAAGTTTGACAGGGTAAAAAAGTCAACTTGAAAGTGGCCAACACAAAAATGGTCAACACAAAAATGGTCGACACAAGTTTTTTTTTGTGTCATTTTATATGTTTCACCATATCTGAGCCAAATTAGTGGAAACATGTCTTTGCTCACCATGCTCCAGGCAGGTTACTATTCCCAATCGTAGTCCATGTGTATGGTAAATGATGAAATATATATATATATATATATATATACACTGCTCGAAAAAATAAAGGGAACACTTAAACAACACAATGTAACTCCAAGTCAGTCACACTTCTGTGAAATCAAACTGTCCACTTAGGAAGCAACACTGATTGACAATCAATTTCACATGCTGTTGTGCAAATGGAATAGACAACAGGTGAAAATTATAGGCAATTAGCAAGACACCACCAATAAAGGAGTTGTTCTGCAGGTGGTGACCACAGACCACTTCTCAGTTCCTATGCTTTCTGGCTGATGTTTTGGTCACTTTTGAAAGCTGGCGGTGCTTTCACTCTAGTGGTAGCATGAGACGGAGTCTACAACCCACACAAGTGGCTCAGGTACTGCAGGTCATCCAGGATGGCACATCAATGCGAGCTGTGGCAAGAAGGTTTGCTGTGTCTGTCAGCGTAGTGTCCAGAGCATGGAGGCGCTACCAGGAGACAGGCCAGTACATCAGGAGACATGGAAGAGGCCGTAGGAGGGTAACAACCCAGCAGCAGGACCACTACCTCCGCCTTTGTGCACGGAGGAACAGGAGGAGAACTGCCAGAGAACTGCAAAATGACCTCCAGCAAGCCACAAATGTGCATGTGTCTTTTCAAATTATCAGAAACAGACTCCATGAGGGTGGTATGAGGGCCCGACGTCCACAGGTGGGTGTTGTGCTTACACTCCAACACCATGCAGGACGTTTGGCATTTGCCAGAGAACACCAAGATTGGCAAATTCGCCACTGGCGCCCTTTGCTCTTCACAGATAAAAGCAGGTTCTCACTGAGCACATGTGACAGACGTGACAGAGTCTGGAGACGCCAAGGAGAATGTTCTGCTGCCTGCAACATCCTCCAGCATGACCAGTTTGGCAGTGGGTCAGTAATGGTGTGGTGTGGCGTTTCTTTGGGGAGCCGCACAGCCCTCCATGTGCTCACCAGAGGTAGCCTGACTGCCATTAGGTACCGAGATGAGATCCTCAGACCCTTGTGAGACCATATCCTGGTGCGGTTGGCCCTGGGTTCCTCCTAATGCAAGACAATGCTAGACCTCATGTGGCTGGAGTGTGTCAGCAGTTCCTGCAAGATGAAGGCATTGATGCTATTGACTGGCCCGCCCGTTCCCCAAACCTAAATCCAATTGAGCACATCTGGGACATCATGTCTCGCTCCATCCTCCATTGCACCACAGACTGTCCAGGAGTTGGCGGATGCTTTAGTCCAGGTCTGGGAGGAGATCCCTCAGGAGACCATCCGCCACCTCATCAGGAGCATGCCCAGGCATTGTAGGGAGGTCATACAGGCACGTGGAGGCCACACACACTACTGAGCCTCATTTTGACTTGTTTTAAGGACATTACATCAAAGTTGGATCAGTCTGTAGTGTGTTTTTCCACTTTAATTTTGAGTGTGACTCCAAATCCAGACCTCCATGGGTTAATAAATTTGATTTCCATTGATAATTTTTGTGGGATTTAGTTGTTTGAGTGCCGTTTGTACCGATTTTGGAATATTATATATATATATATATATATATCAAAGCTTGTTGCACGGCACTCCCTGAGTCCACAGCTGGGATTGAAGCAAGATGAAATGGCCGGTGCCTTCCAGTGGTGCTGTGTCCAATAATAGATCCGGAATAAAGGCGGCACTCACGGCGTGAAATGAAGAGGCAGACGCAAGTCTGATATCAACGTTTCAATGTTATGAAAACATCCTGACGAAAATGTTTTCATAACATTGAAACGTTGATATCAGACTTGCGTCTGCCTCTTCATTTCACGCCGTGAGTGCCGCCTTTATTCCGGATCTATATATATATATATATATATGTATGTAACCCCTTCTCTCTAAGCTGATAGTTATCTGGGGGTTACCGTTAAGTGAAAATAACTATGAATATCTTGTGCCTCCACCCAAACCAATTTGTAAACCCGGGCTTGTTTGGGTAAGCCCTGCCGTTAGCTAGTGTATGTATGTATGATCAGTATGTTGTGCTATTTATATACACTAGCATACCTTATACCTTTCTCTCCTTTTCCCTCTAGGTTCTTTGGATCCTTCTTTCACTTCGACTCAGTGATGGTAAGTATAACAGGTTTTATTATGTTGCAAATGAATAGCATATGACCAATAACTCTTATGAAACACTCAATAACATGCAGTAGGGTTTTCCCCGCTAATCCCTCTCTATGGGCCTATACAAACAGATTTGCATGCAATACAAAACAAACAAAATAATAATAATACCATATATATGAGTGACCCGGGTACTCAGAGTTATTTAGTGCACTGTTGGGGCCCTGGTAAATTAGTTCACACTCTAACAGTGTTCTGGTTTACCTGGTAGTCTTGGTTTATTTGTATTATCCATCAGTCTTCTGCTCAACTTAACTATCTCCAGTAGTATAGCTGT
This sequence comes from Pseudophryne corroboree, assembly GCF_028390025.1. Taxonomy (NCBI): domain Eukaryota; kingdom Metazoa; phylum Chordata; class Amphibia; order Anura; family Myobatrachidae; genus Pseudophryne; species Pseudophryne corroboree. The sequence goes on from NC_086445.1 coordinate 544,384,373, forward strand.
GATATTTCCTCTGCGGTACACTAGTAAGCAAAACAATCACCTCTTGTAGTCAGCAGACTGATGATGTAAGTGATTACTTTGTCGCTAAGGCCAATTAAGGACACTCTTTCAGGGAGTACTTCACCACTGGGCTTCCAAGGTCATATAGTTCAAATTGTCTTAGTCAAATGACTACTTGGTGGGTCAGGGGTATAGTGGCGTCTATTCGCTAGAAGGGGGTATCAATATAGGTGCGTTGTGTTTCTACCTCACGCGGCTCGGAGAGTGGTTTTGCTAAAGTGGCACACCCCTCGTCCATCCATACAATTTCTGGCAGGGGGGAGGAGATCCTTGTACCCTGAGGGGTTGGTTTCACTGACACTGAGCATTAATGTCCATCATACTCCCTTTCCTATCGACCTGTGAACAGTCGAGAGGGAGTAGTGCTCTCTTTCTACTCTGAGTAGTCAATAACTTATTAACATCTGTATATTTAGGCTGCAGCTCATAAATGACTTAGTCCTCTTCCTCCTGATATGACTTCCAGTAATGCATGTGTGTATACCGCTCAGTCTCCCTGTACTAATGGTATCACATTCAATATGTAAATGTTCAGAGTGCCATATCCAAATACGAGGCAAAACTACTTCTCCACTGCTATCACCGTTAGCAGCCTGTCCCCGTGCATAGAGGGCTATGAATTGGGCTACCAGGTATTAACTATAATCTGGTCCCCTATTGATGTACTTTATCCTTTGATCCTCCCCGCCTCTCTCTTTAGTGTCAGTCAATGTGTATATGTAAGTACTCCCCCGACTCTCTTCCTCCACACTAGTCCTGACTTATCTGACGTGTAGTTCAGGGACACGGGCACTGAGCACAATCACCTCACCGACCTCCTCTGCAGGTGCGTTGCTACGGGTACCTGTCAGATACCTGACCTTACTGTACCGCTGCTGCCGCTGCCATTCTCTTCTCCTTCAATACCACCACCGCCGGTGGTGTCTCCATGTATCCCTCTTTCTCTATCAGCCTGATCTGCTGCTGCTGCTGTGCTCTCTCTCAGCACTGCCGCTCGCACCAACTGTCTTTTTCAGCCGTTACTTCGGGTCCTGTATGTAGTCCGTTTCTGCTGGCTCACGCTCCCTTCCCAGCGCTGAAAAGTCCCATTCCTCGAGACACCCCCGCTCTAGAAAGTTCTCCTGTTCCCTGCGTTGCATATCCATACTTTCTTGTTCAATATATCTATGCATGCATGTACATTATAACAATATCATATAGCACACTATCATTAAAGTTATATACATATTTGTTTTTATAAGTCACACTTGTCTCTATATTTTAATATTGTTTTATTTATCTGGGCTACACTCTCCCCCTGGTGATCTATGCAACTTTGTCAAGCTAGATCACCACACACTAGTATTCTAATATTCCGTTGTCAGCTATATTTCCTTCAAAATACGGCCAAGAGAACACCATACCAAAATGATTAACTCTGGGAATTGTACAAGGGGTTCCTAACTGATCATACGTAAATATCAAAGGAGCCCCTCTTTGTCTTTCTGGTCTGCTGTACTCCCCCTCAGTTGTGCTGTTAGAGTCACCTGCAGTATGATGCCTCCAGTTTCCCGGTACCTCCCTATATTCTTCTACCAGGCCTATTCCCAGGACATTCTCAATTACATCTTCCTCTATTATTTCCAACCCTTCCCCAGGAAAATCGCCATACTCAATATCAATGTGGTCTTTGCGATTCTCTTCTGCCTCCCTGATTGGATCCTTGTAGTAGTAACCCCCCACTTTCTTCTTCTACCTCTGTATCTCCAACTCCATTTAGTTCATCCCTCTTTAGAGACTCTCCTTTTGTGATCCGAACCTCATTCTCCTCTGTAAATGAGTCCAAGCATACTTTCCGCCCAATAGGGAGCAGGTGTTGTCGATGATAAGTTAAAATGGCTCCTGATCCATCTTCCGGTTGTATTTTATATACTGGCAGATTTGGGAGCTTCTCGACCACCACATATGGCTGTTCTTTCCACCTATTGACAATTTTGAATTTCTTTGGTGTCCCTAACCTTCGGAGCAATACTCTGTCTCCCGGTGCTAATACTTGGTCCCTCACTTTCCGATCGTATCGGGTTTTGTTCTTGTTTCCTAGTTTGTTTGCAGTACTCTCGGCTTACTCATATGCTCTCTTCAATTCTTCCCGTAATTTCTTCACATAACTTGTATGAGAAGAATAGGAACTTTCTCCTGAAGACACACCCATGCTTACATCTATCGGGAGTTTAGCTTCCCTCCCAAACATGAGGTAATAAGGTGAATATCCAGTGGCTTCGCTCTGCGTGCAGTTGTACGCGTGTACTAACTGAGTAATATGCCCTTTCCAATGAACCTTACTTAGAGGACTTAAGGTCCCAGCATATTAAGTAACGTCCTATTAAAATGTTCCGGCTGTGGGTCACCCTGGGGATGATAGGGCATGGTTCGTGATTTCGTAATACCACAGCTCTTACATAGTTCCTTGATCAACTTGCTCTCAAAATCTCTGCCCTGGTCTGAGTGCAGCCTATTTGGGAGCCCATAGTGGATAAAGAACTTGTTCCAGAGAGTATTCGCTACAGTGACCGCCTTTTGGTTGGGAGTTATGTACGCCTGAGCATATCAGGTGAAGTGATCTGTCACCACCAGAATATTACATTTGTTTCCCGATTCTACTTCTAGTGTCAAAAAATCCATGCATACAAGATCCATAGGACTCTTGAATGTCACCAATGGGGCTACTCTGAACGGTAATGTTTTCCTCACTACACAGTTCCCACAATTTCGGCAATTTCTGTTCGATCTCCCTGTTCATTCCTGGCCAATAGAATCAATCGGTCACTAGTTTTAGAGTCTTCTCATACCCCAGGTGCCCATGTTTATCATGAAGGGAATGCATGACTTTCAACCGGTGTTTCTTGGGTAGTACCAGTTGGTATCTTTCTCTTCCATTATTCTGCTTAATAAATCGATGTAATATTCCTCGAATGATAACCAAATTCTTCCTTTGCCTATTCAGGAGTCTAACTTCCTCTTCCACCTCAGGCTCAATAGAAGTGCCTCTACACTTTCCAGGCATTACATGTTTAATACTTGAATCCTTGAATTGGTCCTGTCGAATTTGACATTCTTTCAATTTGGGTAAACCTTCCAGATCCATCAAGCTGACCCAACAATACGATAGGGGTATAGCCTCCGGAGAAGCTCCCAGCGCACTTACTTGCATATTCTTCAGAGTGTTATCCACTCGCAGGATATGACACATACCCCGAATCTCTCCGGCAGGTACTTCAATCCACTCATCACTATCCTTCTTTTCCACTACCTGTCCAGGAATCCTGGATAAAGAATCTGCGTCAATGTTATTCACTCCTGGCCGGTACTTTAGAGAGAACTCATACAAGGCCAAAGCTGCCAACCATCGGTGTCCAGTAGCATCTAATTTCGCCGTGGTGTGTATGTAGGTGAGCGGGTTGTTATCAGTGTGAACCTCAAATTTTGCTCCATATAAATAATCATGGAACTTGTCCACAATGCACCACTTCAAGGCTAGAAATTCTAACTTATGTGTAGGATATCGCTTCTCACTATCAGACACTCCTCTACTGGCGAAAGACACTGGTTTTAGTTCATTCTGATGTCTCTGATACAGTACACCTCCAAGCCCTTCTATGGAGGCATCAATGTGTAGGACATAGGGCAAATTAGGGTCCGCATAAGCCAGCACCGGAGCTTTTGTCAATTTCTCCTTTAAGCCTCTAAAAGCTTTCTCACATTCACTCGTCCACCTCTCTCCAAATGGCTCATTAGTCTTATAGACATTCTCTATTATTCTTGTCTTGAGTCTTTTTTTTCCTTTTACAGGTAAGTATCCCTTCGTTAAATCGTTTAGTGGTTTAGCAAGTGCAGAATAGTTTGAGACAAACCTGCGGTAATATCCACAGAATCCCAGAAACGATCTTAGTTCTCAAAGTTTGGTTGGTCGTGGCCAGTTCTCTACCGCTCTAACCTTCTCAGGGTCTGTGGCTACTCCGTCTTTACTCACGATATGCCCCAGATATTTAACGCTCAGTTGACATAAGTGGCATTTATCTAATGATAGTTTTAGACCACCTTCAATCAATCTCTCTAGGACCTTTATGAGGCGACGGTTGTGTTCTTCAAGTGTGGCTCCAAATACGATTATATCATCCAGATACACCAACACTTCTCGGTAATTCATATCACCGATAATTTTCTCCATTGTCCTCTGAAAAGTAGCTGGGGCCCCTTTCACTCCCTGTGGCATTTGGAGAAATTTGTAAAATCCCAGTGGGCATATAAGAGCGGTTTTTATCTCGGTCCTCTGGGCACATTGGTATCTGATAATAACCATTCCTTAGGTCAAGGACTGAGAATACAACACTTCCCTGCAAACAGTCTAGAGCCTCATCTATTCGGGGTACCATATATTGATCGGTCACTGTCCTTTGGTTCAGCGTTCTATAGTCGATACACATCCGAATATTCCCGTTCTTTTCTCTGACGTCCTAAGTGGATGCTGGGGACTCCGTCAGGACCATGGGGAATAGCGGCTCCGCAGGAGACAGGGCACAAAACTAAAGCTTTAGGATCAGGTGGTGTGTACTGGCTCCTCCCCCTATGACCCTCCTCCAAGCCTCAGTTAGGTTTTTGTGCCCGTCCGAGCAGGGTGCAATCTAGGTGGCTCTCTTAAGGAGCTGCTTAGAAAAAGTTTTTAGGTTTTTTTATTTTCAGTGAGTCCTGCTGGCAACAGGCTCACTGCATCGAGGGACTTAGGGGAGAGAAGTTCAACTCACCTGCGTGCAGGATGGATTGGCTTCTTAGGCTACTGGACACCATTAGCTCCAGAGGGAGTCGGAACACAGGTCTCACCCTGGGGTTCGTCCCGGAGCCGCGCCGCCGACCCCCCTTGCAGATGCTGAAGATTGAAGGTCCAGAAACCGGCGGCAGAAGGCTCTTCAGTCTTCTTGAAGGTAGCGCACAGCACTGCAGCTGTGCGCCATTGTTTGTCACACACTTCTCACCAACGGTCACGGAGGGTGCAGGGCGCTGCTGGGGGCGCCCTGGGCAGCAATGTAAATACCTTTTATGGCTAAAAAATACATCACATATAGCCCTTGAGGCTATATGGATGTATTTAACCCCTGCCAGATATTACAAACTACGGGAGAAAAGCCCGCCGGAATAGGGGGCGGGGCTTATTCTCCTCAGCACACAGCGCCATTTTCCTGCTCAGCTCCGCTGTGAGGAAGGCTCCCAGGACTCTCCCCTGCACTGCACTACAGAAACAGGGTAAAACAGAGAGGGGGGGCACTTTTTTGGCGATATTTTATATATTTAAGCTGCTATAAGGGGTTCACTACGGGTGGCCGGCGGTCGGGCTCCCGGCGACCAGCATCCCGGCGCCGGGAGCCCGACCGCCGGCTTACCGACAGCTTGGCGAGCGCAAATGAGCCCCTTGCGGGCTCGCTGCGCTCGCCACACTACGGGCACGGTGGCGCGCTACGCGCGCCACACTATTTTATTCTCCCTCTATGGGGGTCGTGGACCCCCACGAGGGAAAATAAGTGTCGGTAAGCCGGCGGTCGGGCTCCCGGCGCCGGTATACTGAGCGCCGGGAGCCCGACCGCCGGCAAACAGAAGACCACCCGCTATAAGGATACAACACTTATATAAGGTTGTTCCCATATATATTATAGCGCTTGGATGTGTGCTAGCAAACTCTCCCTCTGTCTCCCCAAAGGGCTAGTGGGGTCCTGTCTTCGATAAGAGCATTCCCTGTGTGTCTGCTGTGTGTCGGTACGTGTGTGTCGACATGTATGAGGACGATGTTGGTGTGGAGGCAGAGCAATTGCCGGTAATGGTGATGTCACCCCCCAGGGAGTCGACACCGGAATGGATGGCTTTGTTTATGGAATTACGTGATAATGTCAGCACATTACAAAAATCAGTTGACGACATGAGACGGACGGAAAACCAGTTGGTACCTGCCCAGGCGTCTCAGACACCGTCAGGGGCTGTAAAATGCCCTTTACCTCAGTCGGTCGACACAGACCCAGACACGGACACTGAATCTAGTGTCGACGGTGAAGAAACAAACGTATTTTCAAGTAGAGCCACACGTTATATGATCACGGCAATGAAGGAGGCTTTGCATATCTCTGATACTGCAAGTACCACAAAAAGGGGTATTATGTGGGGGGTGAAAAAACTACCTGTAGTTTTTCCTGAATCAGAGGAATTGAATGATGTATGTGATGAAGCGTGGGTTAACCCAGATAGAAAAGTGCTAATTTCAAAAAAGTTATTGGCATTGTACCCTTTCCCGCCAGAGGTTAGGGCGCGCTGGGAAACACCCCCTAGGGTGGATAAGGCGCTCACACGCTTAACAAAACAAGTGGCGTTACCGTCTCCTGATACGGCCGCCCTCAAGGATCCAGCTGATAGGAGGCTGGAAACTACCCTAAAGAGTATATACACACATTCTGGTGTTATACTGCGACCAGCCATCGCCTCAGCCTGGATGTGCAGTGCTGGGGTGGTCTGGTCGGATTCCCTGACTGAAAATATTGATACCCTGGATAGGGACAGTATTTTATTGACTATAGAGCAATTAAAGGATGCTTTTCTTTATATGCGAGATGCTCAGAGGGATATTTGCACTCTGGCATCGAGAGTAAGTGCGATGTCCATATCTGCCAGAAGAAGTTTATGGACGCGACAGTGGTCAGGTGATGCGGATTCCAAACGACATATGGAAGTATTGCCGTATAAAGGGGAGGAATTATTTGGCGTAGGTCTATCGGATCTGGTGGCCACGGCAACTGCCGGAAAATCCACCTTTTTACCTCAGACCCCCTCCCAACAGAAAAAGACACCGTCTTTTCAGCCGCAGTCCTTTCGGTCCTATAAGAACAAGAGGGCAAAAGGACAGTCATATCTGCCCCGGGGCAGAGGAAGGGGTAAGAGAGGGCAGCAAGCAGCCCCTGCCCAGGAACAGAAGCCCTCCCAGGGTTCTGCAAAGCCCTCAGCATGACGCTGGGGCTGTACAAGCGGACTCAGGAGCGGTGGGGGGTCGACTCAGGAATTTCAGCGCACAGTGGGCTTGCTCACAGGTGGACCCTTGGATCCTGCAGGTAGTATCTCAGGGTTACAGGTTGGAATTCGAGAAGTCTCCCCCTCGCCGGTTCCTAAAGTCTGCTTTGCCAATGTCTCCCTCAGACAGGGCGACGGTATTGGAAGCCATTCACAAGCTGTTTTCTCAGCAGGTGATAGTCAAGGTACCCCTCCTACAACAGGGAAAGGGGTATTACTCCACGCTATTTGTGGTACCGAAGCCGGACGGCTCGGTAAGACCTATTCTAAATCTGAAATCTTTGAACCTGTACATACAAAAATTCAAGTTCAAGATGGAATCACTCAGAGCAGTGATAGCGAATCTGGAAGAAGGGGACTTTATGGTGTCCCTGGACATAAAGGATGCTTACCTGCATGTCCCAATTTGCCCTTCACATCAAGGGTACCTCAGGTTCGTGGTGCAAAACTGTCATTATCAGTTTCAGACGCTGCCGTTTGGATTGTCCACGGCACCTCGGGTCTTTACCAAGGTAATGGCCGAAATGATGATTCTTCTGCGAAGAAGAGGCGTATTAATTATCCTTTACTTGGACGATCTCCTGATAAGGGCAAGGTCCAGAGAACAGCTGGAGGACGGAGTAGCACTAACCCAAGTAGTGCTGCAACAACACGGGTGGATTCTGAATTTTCCAAAATCTCAGTTGACCCCGACAACACGTCTGCTGTTCCTGGGAATGATTCTGGACACGGTTCAGAAAAAGGTGTTTCTTCCGGAGGAGAAAGCCAAGGAGTTATCCGAACTTGTCAGGAACCTCCTTAAACCAGGAAAAGTGTCTGTGCATCAATGCACAAGAGTCCAGGGAAAGATGGTGGCTTCTTACGAAGCAATTCCATTCGGCAGATTCCACGCACGAACTTTTCAGTGGGATCTGCTGGACAAATGGTCCGGATCGCATCTGCAGATGCATCAGCGGATAACCTTATCGCCACGGACAAGGGTGTCTCTTCTGTGGTGGTTGCAGAGTGCTCATCTGTTAGAGGGCCGCAGATTCGGCATACAGGACTGGGTCCTGGTGACCACGGATGCCAGTCTGAGAGGCTGGGGAGCGGTCACACAGGGAAGAAACTTCCAGGGAGTATGGTCAAGCCTGGAGATGTCTCTTCATATAAATATACTGGAGCTAAGAGCAATTTACAATGCTCTAAGCCTGGCAAAACCCCTGCTTCAGGGTCAGCCGGTGTTGATCCAGTCGGACAACATCACGGCAGTCGCCCACGTAAACAGACAGGGCGGCACAAGAAGCAGGAGAGCAATGGCAGAAGCTGCAAGGATTCTTCGCTGGGCGGAAGATCATGTGATAGCACTGTCAGCAGTGTTCATTCCGGGAGTAGACAACTGGGAAGCAGACTTCCTCAGCAGACACGATCTACACCCGGGAGAGTGGGGACTTCATCCAGAAGTCTTCCACATGATTGTGAACCGTTGGGAAAAACCAAAGGTGGATATGATGGCGTCTTGCCTCAACAAAAAACTGGACAGGTATTGCGCCAGGTCAAGAGACCCTCAGGCAATAGCTGTGGACGCTCTGGTAACACCGTGGGTGTACCAGTCAGTGTATGTGTTTCCTCCTCTGCCTCTCATACCCAAAGTACTGAGAATTATACGGCAAAGGGGAGTAAGAACGATACTCGTGGCTCCGGATTGGCCAAGAAGAACTTGGTACCCGGAACTTCAGGAGATGCTCACGGAAAATCCGTGGCCTCTACCTCTAAGACGGGACCTGATTCAGCAGGGACCGTGTCTATTCCAAGACTTACCGCGGCTGCGTTTGACGGCATGGCGGTTGAACGCCGAATTCTAAAGGAAAAAGGCATTCCAGAAGAGGTCATTCCTACACTGGTTAAAGCCAGGAAGGAGGTGACTGCACAACATTATCACCGCATTTGGAGAAAATATGTTGCGTGGTGTGAGGCCAGGAAGGCCCCCACGGAGGAATTTCAACTGGGTCGATTCCTACATTTCCTGCAAACAGGATTGTCTATGGGCCTCAAATTGGGGTCCATTAAGGTTCAAATTTCGGCCCTGTCGATTTTCTTCCAGAAAGAATTGGCTTCAGTTCCTGAAGTCCAGACTTTTGTAAAAGGAGTACTACATATACAGCCCCCGGTTGTGCTCCCAGTGGCTCCGTGGGACCTGAATGTAGTTTTGGATTTTCTCAAATCCCATTGGTTTGAGCCACTCAAATCGGTGGATTTGAAATATCTTACATGGAAAGTAACCATGCTACTGGCCCTGGCTTCAGCCAGGAGAGTATCAGAATTGGCGGCTTTATCGTATAAGAGCCCATATCTGATTTTCCATTCGGACAGGGCAGAACTGCGGACGCGTCCTCAGTTTCTGCCTAAGGTGGTGTCAGCGTTTCACCTGAACCAGCCTATTGTGGTGCCTGCGGCTACTAGCGATTTGGAAGATTCCAAGTTGCTGGACGTTGTCAGGGCATTGAAAATATACATTTCAAGGACGGCTGGAGTCAGAAAATCTGACTCGCTGTTTATACTGTATGCACCCAACAAGCTGGGTGCTCCTGCTTCTAAGCAGACGATTGCTCGTTGGATTTGTAGCACAATTCAACTTGCACATTCTGTGGCAGGCCTGCCACAGCCTAAATCTGTCAAGGCCCATTCCACAAGGAAGGTGGGCTCATCCTGGGCGGCTGCCCGAGGGGTCTCGGCATTACAACTCTGCCGAGCAGCTACGTGGTCGGGGGAGAACACGTTTGTAAAATTCTACAAATTTGATACCCTGGCTAAAGAGGACCTGGAGTTCTCTCATTCGGTGCTGCAGAGTCATCCGCACTCTCCCGCCCATTTGGGAGCTTTGGTATAATCCCCATGGTCCTGACGGAGTCCCCAGCATCCACTTAGGACGTCAGAGAAAATAAGATTTTACTTACCGATAAATCTATTTCTCGTAGTCCGTAGTGGATGCTGGGCGCCCATCCCAAGTGCGGATTGTCTGCAATACTTGTACATAGTTATTGTTACAAAAAAATCGGGTTGTTATTTGTTGTGAGCCGTCTGTTCAGAGGCTCCTACGTTTGTCATACTGTTAACTGGGTTTAGATCACAAGTTATACGGTGTGATTGGTGTGGCTGGTATGAGTCTTACCCGGGATTCAATATCCTTCCTTATTGTGTACGCTCGTCAGGGCACAGTATCCTAACTGAGGCTTGGAGGAGGGTCATAGGGGGAGGAGCCAGTACACACCACCTGATCCTAAAGCTTTAGTTTTGTGCCCTGTCTCCTGTGGAGCCGCTATTCCCCATGGTCCTGACGGAGTCCCCAGCATCCACTACGGACTACGAGAAATAGATTTATCGGTAAGTAAAATCTTATTTTTCCTAGCGATGACTATGGGGGAAGCATATGGGCTCTTAGATTCAATTATCACCTGGTTTTAAAATAACCCCTTCAAGTGTCTTCTCACATCCTCAAAGTCAGCTGGCGCTATTCGTCGTGACCTCTCACGAAAAGGAGTGTCATCCGTTAACTTTATATGGTGTTCCACCCCTTTAGCCATTCCTAGATTCCACTCTCCAGTGGAGAAAGCTTGCCTTCGACAATCCAGTTCCTTGACCAAGCCATTCCTCTCTTCAGCTGTAAGCTCACTTCCAACAAAGCATACATCGAATTCACCAGTACTCTCCATTGGCTTTTCCTCTGGATTTACACTGTAAGAATAGGAAGGCAGATCAGCACATTCACTGTCCTGTTTTAGCCATTCTACTAGAATAGGGTATATTCTAGTGTTAGTCCCAATAATTACATGGGGTTCGGTTCTTCCTGGGGGGACTTCCGGGCAAACCAGTGCAATCAGGGGCACACATGAACTCTCACTCTCTTCTCTTTCCCTTTGTTGAAGTTCCATTGTTATTTCCACATACCCCAAGTATGGATATTTTTCCACACTAAGGCCCCATATAACCAATCCTGACAATGGTTGGATTGGGACATCAGGGATATTGTTTCGGTACCAGTTCTCAAATATTATAGAGACTTGGGAACCACTATCAATTAGGATCGTACAGTGATGCCCATTTATCCTAGCCGCCATAATTGGAGCATTTCCCATTAGTCCTTCGAGTAGGTCCCCGTTCCACCACGTGTTCCCCATTGCACAGCATCCGACTTCTTGGAGGCCTGTGTGGTCCGCAGGTCTCCCTCGCACATTTTCCTGGCTGGTATCTTCTCTATTAGCATTGGTGTTGGTTGTCCGGGATACATTGCAGTTGAGGTTGCACTCGAAAGCTCTATGGCCTATCCTCCCACACTTAAAACATTTATTTCTCCTTCCTGTATCCCTAATACCCACGTCGGAAGCAGCATTCTGTGAAGAGGCGTTGGTACTCTGGGTGGTTATAAACTGGTCTATTTTTTTTATTCTGTTCTTCTATCAGTTTTAGGATTTTATCTTCCAATAAATTAGTCTCAGTTGTGCATTGCACTACCTTAACCTTTTTGATGGTCTGCTCCCTCATCTCTATGAGTGCCTCCTCCTGCTTTACTTCTTTCAATAACTCATTAAAAGTTGGTGGGGGTTCTTTTGCCCCAGAACATCTCAGTTTTTGTGCCACCGAATCTGTTGTCAATGCTCCTCGTAAAAGTTGTTTCTTACGACTCTTGTCTACTTCTTCCTTACTTATTCCTCCTTTATCAACAATTGTATATAGCAATTTATCTACTCTTATTACATACGAGCTCAGTTTCTCTCCAGATTCTTGGAAAGTGTGGTATAGCCTTGACTTAAGGTCTACCACATCTTCCAGGGTGCCATAAGTATAATCTAAGGCATCTAAATTGGTCTCCAGGGTAGCATTTGGATTACTCCGTCTAGCCGCCTGGACTATCCCCATGGCCGGCCCTCTTAAGCTCTCTACAACTCGTTGACGTTTTATTTGATCAGGACACTGCCACTCCTCAGCCTGTTGCACAGCAGCCTCCTTCCAGTCTTCATAAGTTTCTTCTCCTGTAGGTACAGGCACAATGCCCGAGAAGATCCTTAGCCTCCGATAGCTTTCTTCGTAGTGCCATCACTCTAACTGTGATACTACCCTATCCACTATTGTCTCAAATTGTCCTCCGGTCATATTAGTGTCCCCATTTCCCTGGCCCGAGCCTACTGGGACTCCTAAAACACGAGTATCCATTACTCCCTCCTCTTTCCTGACCGGCCATACAATACTCCATTTCTTTCCTGTTTCCTCATCAGCCATCATCATTGGTGGGATTTAACTGGTATCTGGTTCCTTCTCCATTTCTATAAATACAGCCACCATTCCTCCAAAATCTCCCCTCAGTTTGTCCACTATCTTTGGTCTAGTGACTCCATATAGAGTGCTGATCCGGCTCAGTACCTCTTCTTCTGAATAACCTTCAAAGTCCCCCCATACTCCCATACATCTCCTAGGACTGGTCTCTTTTTTCTGACACCATGGCCAATATTTACTAAAAATCCGAGTTTGGCCGATTTGTGTTTTTTTTTTCTAAGTCCCAATCCAGCAATTTACTAAGCAGAAAACTCGGCAGTGTCTGGTCTATTCGTAATGGTTTGATTGGCAAAGTTATGAAATACGAATGAATAGACCATCGGTCAAACGCGGCTGTTATTTCATACAATACGGGCATTAACTATTCATTCGTATTTGGGTGTTAGTCTCTGAGTGCTCAAGTGCGGGTCTATTTTTTTTTCGATTCGTTAAAAAAAGCAGCAAAAAAATAGACCTGCATTTTCCAGTCGAGTTTGGATAACCATGCACGGATCAGTGAGATCTGTGCATGGTTATCTATGGTAAAGGGTCTGTTTAGTGTAAAAACAGAAAAAAAAATTGCGTGGGGTCCCCCCTCCTAAGCACAACCAGCCTCGGGCTCTTTGAGCCGGTCCTGGTTGAAAAAATATGGGGGGGAAAATGACAGGGGTTCCCCATATTTAATCAACCAGCACCGGGCTCTGCGCCTGGTCCTGGTTCCAAAAATATGGGGGACAAAAAGTGTAGGGGTCCCCCGTATTTTTTAAACCAGCACCGGTCTCCACTAGTCAGAGAGATAATGCCACAGCCGGGGGACACTTTTATATAGGTCCCTGCGGCCCTGGCATTAAATCACTAACTAATCACCCCTGGCCGGGGTACCCTGGAGGAGTGGGGACCCCTTAAATCAAGTGGTCCCCCCCTCCAGCCACCCAAGGGCCAGGGGTGAAGCCCGAGGCTGTCCCCCCCATCCATGGGCTGCGGATGGGGGGCTGATAGCCAAGTGTAAAATAAAAGAATATTGTTTTTGCACAAGAACTACAAGTCCCTGCAAGCCTCCCCCGCAAGCTGGTACTTGGAGAACCACAAGTACCAGCATGCGGGGGTTAAACGGGCCCGCTGGTACCTATAGTTCTTCTGGAAAAAAAAATACCCAAATAAAAACAGGACACACACACCTTGAAAGTACAACTTTATTACATACATTCCGACACACACATACTTACCTATGTTCAGATGCCGACTCGGCCCACGTCTCGACGTCGATTCCAGGGTACCTGAAAATAAAATTATACTCACCTAAATCCAGTGTGTCATGTCCTTTTTTAATAATCCACGTACTTGGCAAAACAAAAAACGGAAACCCGACCACGTATGTATGTAATAAAGTTGTACTTTCAAGGTGTGTGTGTCCTGTTTTTATTTGGGTATTTTTTTTGTAGAAGAACTATAGGTACCAGCGGGCCCGTTTAACCCCCGCATGCTGGTACTTGTGGTTCTCCAAGTACCAGCTTGCGGGGGAGGCTTGCAGGGACTTGTAGTTCTTGTGCAAAAAACAATATTATTTTATTTTACACTTGGCTATCAGCCCCCCATCCGCAGCCCATGGATGGGGGGGGACAACCTTGGGCTTCACCCCTGGCCCTTGGGTGGCTGGAGGGGGGACCCCTTGATTTAAGGGGTCCCCACTCCTCCAGGGTACCCCGGCCAGGGGTGACTAGTTAGTGATTTAATGCCAGGGCCGCAGGGACCTATATAAAAGTGTCCCCCGGCTTTGGCATTATCTCTCTGACTAGTGGAGCCCGGTGCTGGTTCAAAAAATATGGGGGACCCCTACGCTTTTTGTCCCCCGTATTTTTTGCACCAGGACCAGGTGCAGAGCCCGGTGCTGGTTGATCAAATATGGGGGAACCCCTGTCAATTTTTTCCCCATATTTTTTCAACCAGGACCGGCTCAAAGAGCCCGCGGCTGGTTATGCTTAGGAGGAGGGACCCCACGCAATTTTTTTCAGATTTTTAAACACTTTAAAAACCTTTTTAAGGTACACAATGAAGCCCTGCACGGATCTCACAGATCCGGCCGGGATTCCTTGTGTTTTGTCAGGCAGTGTTTTACTCATCACTCCCGTAAAACACAGCCTGATATTACGAATCACATTGACATCGGAAAATACGAATTGTGAAAAGTCGGCAGCTTAGTGAATGACCGTATCAGGATTCAAAAAGTTGCAGCAAAATGCACCCGATACCATTCGAGTTCAAACACCCTTCAAAATGGCCAAAACACGAATCTTTGTAAATGTACCCCCATGTATAAGTGCTATCTCCAGTCAACGTTTCCATGGTACTTAATAGTTACAGAAGTGATGCTTGATCAACTTTCTGGGTTCTACCAGCGCTGCTCTACCCATCTCAGCAGTGCCTCCACTTTGTAAGCCCTTCTCTCTAAGCTGATAGTTATCTGGGGGTTACCGTTAAGTGAAAATAACTATGAATATCTTGTGCCTCCACCCAAACCAATTTGTAAACCCGGGCTTGTTTGGGTAAGCCCTGCCGTTAGCTAGTGTATGTATGTATGATCAGTATGTTGTGCTATTTATATACACTAGCATACCTTATACCTTTCTCTCCTTTTCCCTCTAGGTTCTTTGGATCCTTCTTTCACTTCGACTCAGTGATGGTAAGTATAACAGGTTTTATTATGTTGCAAATGAATAGCATATGACCAATAACTCTTATGAAACACTCAATAACATGCAGTAGGGTTTTCCCCGCTAATCCCTCTCTATGGGCCTATACAAACAGATTTGCATGCAATACAAAACAAACAAAATAATAATAATACCATATATATGAGTGACCCGGGTACTCAGAGTTATTTAGTGCACTGTTGGGGCCCTGGTAAATTAGTTCACACTCTAACAGTGTTCTGGTTTACCTGGTAGTCTTGGTTTATTTGTATTATCCATCAGTCTTCTGCTCAACTTAACTATCTCCAGTAGTATAGCTGTGATATTTCCTCTGCGGTACACTAGTAAGCAAAACAATCACCTCTTGTAGTCAGCAGACTGATGATGTAAGTGATTACTTTGTCGCTAAGGCCAATTAAGGACACTCTTTCAGGGAGTACTTCACCACTGGGCTTCCAAGGTCATATAGTTCAAATTGTCTTAGTCAAATGACTACTTGGTGGGTCAGGGGTATAGTGGCGTCTATTCGCTAGAAGGGGGTATCAATATAGGTGCGTTGTGTTTCTACCTCACGCGGCTCGGAGAGTGGTTTTGCTAAAGTGGCACACCCCTCGTCCATCCATACAATTTCTGGCAGGGGGGAGGAGATCCTTGTACCCTGAGGGGTTGGTTTCACTGACACTGAGCATTAATGTCCATCATACTCCCTTTCCTATCGACCTGTGAACAGTCGAGAGGGAGTAGTGCTCTCTTTCTACTCTGAGTAGTCAATAACTTATTAACATCTGTATATTTAGGCTGCAGCTCATAAATGACTTAGTCCTCTTCCTCCTGATATGACTTCCAGTAATGCATGTGTGTATACCGCTCAGTCTCCCTGTACTAATGGTATCACATTCAATATGTAAATGTTCAGAGTGCCATATCCAAATACGAGGCAAAACTACTTCTCCACTGCTATCACCGTTAGCAGCCTGTCCCCGTGCATAGAGGGCTATGAATTGGGCTACCAGGTATTAACTATAATCTGGTCCCCTATTGATGTACTTTATCCTTTGATCCTCCCCGCCTCTCTCTTTAGTGTCAGTCAATGTGTATATGTAAGTACTCCCCCGACTCTCTTCCTCCACACTAGTCCTGACTTATCCGACGTGTAGTTCAGGGACACGGGCACTGAGCACAATCACCTCACCGACCTCCTCTGCAGGTGCGTTGCTACGGGTACCTGTCAGATACCTAACCTCACTGTACCGCTGCTGCCGCTGCCGTTCTCTTCTCCTTCAATACCACCACCGCCGGTGGTGTCTCCACGTATCCCTCTTTCTCTATCCGCCTGATCTGCTGCTGTGCTCTCTCTCAGCACTGCCGCTCGCACCAACTGTCTTTTTCAGCCGTTACTTCGGGTCCCGTATGTAGTCCATTTCTGCTGGCTCACGCTCCCTTCCCAGCGCTGAAAAGTCCCATTCCTCGAGACACCCCCACTCTAGAAAGTTCTCCTGTTCACTGCGTTGCATATCCATACTTTCTTGTTCAATATTTCTATGCATGCATGTACATTATAACAATATCATATAGCACACTATCATTAAAGTTATATACATGTTTGTATTTATAAGTGTAACCCTTATTTTAGTGCCTCCACCCAAACTTTAGGTAGGTAGTAACCTACTTTATAGGATCAGTTTGGGAAACCTTATGTGTAGTGTTTATTGTTTTACAGGTGCTGATATCTCCTACCTTCGTTATCCGGTTCCAAGGCTCTCCTCTTAATATCCAGGTAAGTTCATTCCCAATAAGTCAACATACTTGTAAACAATAATCTTTACTGCATATTCATATATGTTAAATCATACAAGTTAAAGACTTTGTTTAAGAACCATGTACCTTGCTACTATATATATATATCAACTACAGACTATGATATACTTATTAACGATATCCTCACGGAAAGTATATATATAACTATCTAATTACCTTGTATTATCACCCTATACTTTACTCATATTCTGATATAATGCTTCCATATCTATTGTTACAATTACGTTATATTATCTACTTATAAACTCTCAAATTACACTTTGCAATGTACATATATTAATATAAAGCAATACAATATATCATGTACAATTAGCCATCACAGTCTGTTCTTCAATTAGAGTCTATATATATATGCATATATATGTATATTGAATTCAATCCTCCAGGAAGCTGGCTTGTAAAATAGGATGTAAATAAATATATATATATATATATATATATATATATATTCTGAGTAATTTGGTAAACGATTGACTAAGTTACTGTCTCCTGAAAGGTACTTGAAATCCTGGTTGTAAAATGAAAACAACCTGTATGGTTATTAAGTATTTATGGTTAATTGTATCCAAGTAGTTTCCCGGGATAGTAATGTTACTGTTGTGTATCCACTGAAAATAAACAATCTGTTGCTAGGTGAGTGCTGACTGAGGTTATGACAGAGATATCCTCCAGATGTCACTATAAGCCCTTGTTCCTTCACTAACTTAGAATAATCTTTTAATCTTCATGGGAGGAATTGGTTATTGTAAGGATTGCAGAGTCTATCTGACGTTAATATTATATTCCTCTTCTGGTCATTTTTTAAATAATATTTAACTTTCAAAGGTGACCAATGAACATGGAGTATGCCTGTACTGTAGACAATGTGCCTCCTCTTAGCGATATTAATTGCTCAGCCTCTGGCAAAGTCACTACTGTTCCTAGTGGAAATTATAATAATAGACTTTCCTTACTGTTATGATATCCTGTTCTGTTATAGGAGATTTAAATATGACTCTAGAAATATATGTCTCCCTGTTGGATGTAGGTGCAATGTTAGGTGCATTATTACACAGACCTCAGACGTTTTCACTATTGACTCCTGTCAATAGCTGGAAGCCTTGAAGTTTAGCCACTCCCCTTTCTCACTCTCATTGGTGGGCAGTGAGGCTGCAATTATCCCTCTTGAGCTCACCGATAGGCAGGCACTCAGCAGGGCTGGGATGACCTTATAAGCGCTGGTCGGACCTGACAGCTGATGTCCCCCTGTACGTGCCGGCTCTTTGTATTGATGCTGCTGCTGAATACTGCTCTGCCTCTCCGGATGTTGCCGCCTCTCCTGACCTCTCCAGCGCTCCCCCGGCCTGTCACTCTGGGTGCCGCTCCTCCAATACGGATGTCGCCGCCTCTCAGTATTGCTCCAGCGCTCCCCCGGCCTGTCACTCTGGATGCCGCTCCGCCTTGCAGGATGTCGGCGCCCTCCATAAGTCTCCGCCTCCCGATCTCCACCTTCTCGAGTGACTCGCCGGCGCTTACAGGGGACAGCGCTCTTCAGTGCACTACCACCAGTAGTTGCGGCACCCTCTCTTCCAGCGCCCGCTGACCATTACAGCTCAATTCAGTGGCGCAGGAGAGGAGAAACCGCTCCCATGGCTGTGCACCCGATCCAAAAAAACCCTCTTTAGGCAGCTGGCTCTTCTATTTATACTCCTGCCATCAGGGTCGCGTGGAGGTGTTCTTCCCGCCGAGGTCTCGTGAGCCACCTGTATAGACATGTGCCCAAGGTTATTTCAGGCACTACATCCTCCAATCAGGTAACCTCCCTATTTCAATCCAGTGCCTGAGCAAAGGTTACCTCACCAACAGTGTCCTCCTGTAGTATTACACTACATCCTTCCCCTATATCACCAGGGGTACTCCATTCAGTCCATGGCATATAAGTTAGTATAATGTATATAATAGCCTCTCTCTATATATATAAGTATATATATACCTTTGACCCTGAATATACAGTCATTTATAACAGTATGTACATATATATATTCATATATTTGGCATTCTTTATATGAGAATATCATTACATTTCTCCCCCTGGAAATCAGATTAACCTTCAATATTATAATGCACAATCTGATCACCACTTTTGAATTAATACATTTTATGTTCTTATAAAGTAGACTACCTTATTTCAGATACTTTCATCAACGACATTAGTAAACCCAAAGTATGGCCATGAATAAATGATACAAGGATGAACTGTTCTTTCCACAATATTAGGACATCCTAACTGATCGTAAGTTAACATTTTAGGGGGCCTACGTACCCTCTGAGGTAGAGGGGGTGTTGAATAGTCACCTAGTGGATCCTTAGTATAGTCAACATAAGGGCCATTGCCTATTGATGACTCCTCGTTTAGATAACCCATCTCTCCTTCACCTGTTGGCAAACTAAAGTCTTGAACTGTTAGGTTAGTAGTCTGATTTTGAGGGGATGGAGTCATTTTTTCAGTCCTATTTTCATAGAAGTACCCGAATTCGGAATTCAGGGCTTCAGTCTCTGAATTATCAGATGGTAGTTCCATAGAGGATGTATGTGTTTTATTATCTGGAATTGAAGCAATTTCTAGATTAGTCTCTGAATCTTCATTGGGAAGAAACACCAAATCATGTTTAATGGGCAATAGGTGCTGTCGGTGATAGGTGAGTACAGGTCCATCCGTATGTTCTGGAACAATCTGATATACTGGTATTCCAGGCAATTTCTTTACCACTCGATAAGTTGTCTCCTTCCATCGATTAGCAATCTTCTGCCTTCTAGGGAAACCCAATCTTCTAAGAAGAACACGGCCACCGGGTGATAGAACTTGTTCTGTTACTCTCTTATCATAGGCCAATTTATTCTTATCATTCTGTCGTTGAGCTGCTTTGTTAGCCAGATCATAGGCTTCATTAAGTTCTTTTCTCAAATTATTCACATACTTAGAGTGAGACGGAGCTTTAACAGAGGTAGGGGAGGTGCCAAGGCTAATATCTATAGGTAATCGTGCTTCTCTTCCGAACATCAACAAATATGGGGAGTACCCAGTGGCCTCGTTCCTTGTACAATTGTAAGCGTGTACCAGTTGACAGATGTACTTCTTCCATTGGACTTTCTGCTGATGATCTAATGTTCCAAGCATATTCAAAAGGGTTCGGTTAAACCGCTCTGGCTGTGGATCTCCTTGTGGATGATAGGGTGTCGTATGGGATTTTTTTATTCCACAGGACATACACAATTCCTTAATGAGTCGGCTTTCAAAGTCGGGACACTGATCAGTGTGAATACATGAAGGTAATCCGTAATGCACAAAAAACCTTTCCCAGAGGGTTTTTGCCACCGTTAGTGATTTCTGATCTGGTGTCACAAACGCCTGGGCATACCTTGTAAAATGGTCGGTAATGACAAGGATGTTACTATCTTGCCCGTTAGGACCTTCTAAGGAAAGGAAATCTATACATATAAGTTCCATAGGTCCAGAACTTTGTAAATGAACCAAGGGTGCGGCATGCTGTGGTAGAGTTTTCCTTAGAATACAGTTTTTGCAGTTATGACAGTACTTTTCAATGTCTTGATTCATATAGGACCCGTTCAGCTATTAAATGTTGGGTCTTATCATAGCCTAGATGCCCATGATTGTCATGAAGGGCTTTTAATATCATGGGGACATAAGTGGCAGGCAACACTAATTGTATTTTAATTTTACCAGTAGTAGTCCATGTTCTTCTGTATAAAATCCTTTGCTTAAAGAATAATCTGGTTCATTGTCTAAGCAGTACTTGAGCTCTTTTGGACATATTAGGATGGCTTATCCGAGTTGATCTCATCTTGAGATATCGTATGACGACCCTTAAATCAGTGTCACTGTATTGAGCTTGTTTTATTTGATCTTGTGATAACGACAGTTCACCCATTTCAGTTTTGGATATCCAACAGTACATTAGCGGAAGAGCGGCTCACGATGCTCCTAATGCACTAATAGCTTCTGGAGTAGAGTTCTGTAATATAGAAATCTGATGACAAAGACCTTGAAGAGCAGGGGCAGGTAACTCTATCCATTCATCATTTGTGCTATCAGTTGGAAGATGTGGTAATCGAGATAAAGCATCTGCATCAGTATTTTGAAGTCCAGGTTTGTATTTTAGACTGAAATTATAATTTGACAGTGCTGCTAACCATCGATGTCCAGTTGCGTCTAACTTGGCAGTTGAGTTGATGTATATCAGCGGATTATTATCAGTATGCACAGTAAACTTTACTCCATATAGATAGTCGTGGAACTTTTCCACCACCACCCACTTTAGTGCCAAGAACTCCAATTTATGTACTGCATAGTTCTTCTCGCTGCTGGACAATCCTCTACTAACATAAGCTACTGGCCTTAACTGTTGATTTTGTTGTTGGTACAACACTCCCCCAAGTCCTTCGATGGAAGCATTAATGTGTAGTTCATATGGTAATTTAGGATTGGCGTAGGCTAAAATAGGAGAATGAGTCAGGAGGTACTTGAGTCGCTGAAAAGCA
The DNA here is from genome assembly GCF_028390025.1 of Pseudophryne corroboree. Taxonomy (NCBI): domain Eukaryota; kingdom Metazoa; phylum Chordata; class Amphibia; order Anura; family Myobatrachidae; genus Pseudophryne; species Pseudophryne corroboree. Next base: position 544,405,849 of record NC_086445.1, read on the forward strand.
TCTTCACACTGGTCCGTCCACCTATCGCCAAACTCTTCTTGAGGTTTAAAATACTTTCCATTTGAATGGCGACCTCGACCAGCAGGTGGATATCCTTTGGTCAGTTCCGTCAATGGGCGTGCGACTTTTGAATATAGTGGTACAAACCGGCGGTAGTATCCACTGAACCCCAGAAATGAGCGTAGATCTTTTAGATTCAAGGGTCTAGGCCAATCTTGTACTGCCGCTATCTTATCCGGATCAGTTGCTATTCCTTCCCTGCTGACAATATGACCCAGATATCGGACAGTTGTTTGACACAAACGGCATTTGTCGATAGACAGCTTCAGACCTCTCCTCTGTAATCGATCTAATACTTTTAATAATCGGTTATTATGCTCCTCCAATGTCCGGCCGAATACGATGACATCATCAAGGTAAACAAGAACTTCACGGTAACACATGTCTCCAATGATTTTTTCCATGGTCCTCTGAAATGTTGCAGGAGCCCCCTTGATTCCTTGTGGCATTTTAAGGAATTCAAAGAAGCCAATGGGACATAGAGACGCTGTTTTAGCACGGTCATCAGGATGCATAGGAATTTCGTAATAACCACAGCGCATGTCAAGAACCGAGAACCATCTACTCCCTTGAAGACAGTCCAAAGCTTCCTCCACCTTAGGTACTGTGTACTGATCCTCAATGGTACGATTATTTAGAGTACGATAGTCAATACACAATCGAATGTCACCGTTTTTCTTCCGCACTACCACAATTGGAGAAGCGTAAGGACTTTCCGATTCAGCAATCACATGATTTTCCAGAAGATGTTTCAAATGTTGTCTCACGTCCTCAAAATCGGCGGGAGCTAACCTCCTAGAACGCTCTCGGAAAGGTGTATCATCCCGTAATCTAATTCGATGTTCTACCTCAGTGACAGTACCTAAGTCCCACTCTCCAAAGGAGAAAACAGATTCCCTTAGTAGCATTTCAGCAATCAATTTATCCCTGTCCTTGGCAGACAGATCACTTCCTCTGAAACATTCTTCAATCTTGCTGGCAGCATCGACTGAACTTGTTATAGTATAGATGTTATTTTCAAGCATATCACTAGTACAGGATACACCATTGTCAGTCCTCGGAGTAAATTGTTTCATAGTATCCTGCTGTATACACCACCTAGCCAGAGTCTTAAAGAGATGGGAATTTGTCCCCACTATAATTGATACCACTCCCTGGTCTGATGGAGAGTCAGGGCACACTAACACCAAAAAAGGAAGGGGAGCTTGGTACCTTGTGTCGTCATCTGTGAATTCAATTTGAGTGGTCACATACCCTAGATAAGGATATTTTTGGTCGCTCAGACCCCATATCACCAGTTCATCAAAGGGCATTAGTTGTACATCAGAAAGATATTGTCTGTACCAACTTTCAAATATAATCGACACCTGTGACCCACTGTCCAATAAGACTTGACATGCTTTTCCATTTATCAAGGCCGGTACCATTGGCGCTTGTCCAATTATTCCACTGGGAACTAGGTTGGACCACTGAGTACTCCCCATTGCGCATACGTTTATAATCTGGGAGTCGATGCGGGGTTCATCGACGTCCCTTGCACATTTTCCGTCCGAGATGCTGACCGTGACTCAGTACTGTTCGCAATTACTCGGGTACTTTCATTCTGTATACATTCAAAAGAACGGTGTCCTAATTGCCCACATCGGTAACAAGTGAGGTTACTCCTATTATCTTGTCTTCGACTGAAGCCTCTCCCTCTGCCCAAAGGAGGTATCCTGGAATTTGAAGATGATGTATTCTGTAAAGAAATTAACTGATCTAATTTCTTATTTTGTTCCTCTAAAACTTTTAGCAATTGTTCATTTACGGAAGAAACTTCGGGGGTAGGAACAATAACGTTGACTCGTTTTAGACTTTTTTCTCGGTTTTCAATCTGCACTTCTTCCAATTTAACCTCTCTTATCAATTCTCCTAGAGTAGGAGGAGGATCCCTGGGCATACTACACCGTAATCTTTGAGCTACAGGATTGGTAGTCAGAGCTCCTCTCAAGATATACTTTAGTCGCATTGCATCAATCTCTGGGGGATTAATCCCTCCTTTATCTAACAGTTTGTAAAGAATTTTGTCTAAGCGATATATATAACTGGTGAGGGTTTCGTTAGGTTCTTGGTAGGTCTGATTTAATCGAGACAGCAGGTCTCCTACATCTTCTAACGTACCAAAAGAATAGTCCAAAGCCTCAAAATAGTCTTTTAGGGTAGCATGGGAATTACTTCTCCTAGTGGCATGAATGATCCCCATAGCTGGTCCCCTTAAGCTTTCTACAATTCTCTGTTTTTTAATATGCTCCGGACACTTCCACTCCTCAGAATGTTGCACTGCCGCCTCCCTCCATACATCATAGCTCTCTTCTCCAGTTGGAACTGGAATTACCCATGAAAATATCCTTAGTCTTCTATATCCCCCTTCGTAATGCCATCTTTCGAAATGGCTAAAAACTTTATCCATTACATTCTCAACTTTAGGATCTATTTTTTCTTCACCCATTGATGTTTCTTCGGATGTATTACTAGTATTATGGTAACACCCTGTGCTAGTACTCTCAACTTTACTATCTTCTTTCATTATGGCTTTCTCTCCTCCATCTGCATACTTATCCACTGGCCACCTCACTTGCAATCTCCTACCAGGTATCCTTTCTATTAAAATATTAGCTGGGATTACCGACGCATCTAGCTGATTGTCATTACTTATTAAAATGGCACATGGCTCATCACTAACATCTTTCCACTTATCTACAATATGTGCTTGTTTCACTCCATAAATCTTCTTTATTTCACTGATAATATCTTCCTCTGTAACATCAACAAAATTTCCCAGAATACTCACTTTTCTGTACATCCACCCCCTTACTTCTACACCAGCTATAGATATCTTCTCCACTGATCTCCATTTGTATCTATTTATTCGTATCTCAGCAGTGCCTCCAATATGTAACCCTTATTTTAGTGCCTCCACCCAAACTTCTGGTAGGTAGTAACCTACTTTATAGGATCAGTTTGGGAAACCTTATGTGTAGTGTTTATTGTTTTACAGGTGCAGATATCGACTACCTTCGTTATCCGGTTCCAAGGCTCTCCTCTTAATATCCAGGTAAGTTCATTCACAATAAGTCAACATACTTGTAAACAATAATCTTTACTGCATATTCATATATGTTAAATCATACAAGTTAAAGACTTTGTTTAAAAACCATGTACCTTGCTACTATATATATATATATATATATATATATAGATATATATATATATCAACTACAGACTATGATATACTTATTAACGATATCCTCACGGAAAGTATATATATAACTATCTTATTACCTTGTATTATCACCCTATACTTTACTCATATTCTGATATAATGCTTCCATATCTATTGTTACAATTACGTTATATTATCTACTTATAAACTCTCAAATTACACTTTGCAATGTACATATATTAATATAAAGCAATACAATATATCATGTACAATTAGCCATCACAGTCTGTTCTTCAATTAGAGTCTATATATATATGCATATATATGTATATTGAATTCAATCCTCCAGGAAGCTGGCTTGTAAAATAGGATGTAAATATATATATATATATATATATATATATATATTCTGAGTAATTTGGTAAACGATTGACTAAGTTACTGTCTCCTGAAAGGTACTTGAAATCCTGGTTGTAAAATGAAAACAACCTGTATGGTTATTAAGTATTTATGGTTAATTGTATCCAAGTAGTTTCCCAGGATAGTAATGTTACTGTTGTGTATCCACTGAAAATAAACAATCTGTTGCTAGGTGAGTGCTGACTGAGGTTATGACAGAGATATCCTCCAGATGTCACTATAAGCCCTTGTTCCTTCACTAACTTAGAATAATCTTTTAATCTTCATGGGAGGAATTGGTTATTGTAAGGATTGCAGAGTCTATCTTACGTTAATATTATATTCCTCTTCTGGTCATTTTTTAAATAATATTTAACTTTCAAAGGTGACCAATGAACATGGAGTATGCCTGTACTGTAGACAATGTGCCTCCTCTTAGCGATATTAATTGCTCAGCCTCTGGCAAAGTCACTACTGTTCCTAGTGGAAATTATAATAATAGACTTTCCTTACTGTTATGATATCCTGTTCTGTTATAGGAGATTTAAATATGACTCTAGAAATATATGTCTCCCTGTTGGATGTAGGTGCAATGTTAGGTGCATTATTACACAGACCTCAGACGTTTTCACTATTAACTCCTGTCAATAGCTGGAAGACTTGAAGTTTAGCCACTCCCCTTTCTCACTCTCATTGGTGGGCAGTGAGGCTGCAATTATCCCTCTTGAGCTCACCGATAGGCAGGCACTCAGCAGGGCTGGGATGACCTTATAAGCGCTGGTCGGACCTGACAGCTGATGTCCCCCTGTACGTGCCGGCTCTTTGTATTGATGCTGCTGCTGAATGCTGCTCTGCCTCTCCGGATGTTGCCGCCTCTCCTGACCTCTCCAGCGCTCCCCCGGCCTGTCACTCTGGGTGCCGCTCCTCCAATACGGATGTTGCCGCCTCTCAGTATTGCTCCAGCGCTCCCCCGGCCTGTCACTCTGGATGCCGCTCCGCCTTGCAGGATGTCGGCGCCCTCTGGAAGTCTCCGCCTCCCGATCTCCACCTTCTCGAGTGACTCGCCGGCGCTTACAGGGGACAGCGCTCTTCAGTGCACTACCACCAGTAGTCGCAGCACCCTCTCTTCCAGCGCCTGCTGACCGTTACAGCTCAATTCAGCGGCGCAGGAGAGGAGAAACCGCTCCCATGGCTGTGCACCCGATCCAAAAAAACCCTCTTTAGGCGGCTGGCTCTTCTATTTATACTCCTGCCATCAGGGTCGCGTGGAGGTGTTCTTCCCGCCGAGGTCTCGTGAGCCACCTGTATAGACATGTGCCCAAGGTTATTTCAGGCACTACATCCTCCAATCAGGTAACCTCCCTATTTCAATCCAGTGCCTGAGCAAAGGTTACCTCACCAACAGTGTCCTCCTGTAGTATTACACTACACCCTTCCCCTATATCACCAGGGGTACTCCATTCAGTCCATGGCATATAAGTTAGTATAATGTATATAATAGCCTCTCCCTATATATATAAGTATATATATACCTTTGACCCTGAATATACAGTCATTTATAACAGTATGTACATATATATATTCATATATTTGGCATTCCTTATATGAGAATATCATTACATTTGTCACACTTGTCTCTATATTTTAATATTGTTTTATTTATCTGGGCTACATATATATATATATATATATATATGGACAGGATAGAGGCGACACTCAAAGACTTGCACAAGTAGTGAAAAAAGCATCCATGCAGGGATGCTGTTTTAATTAGTGTTACGTTTCGGGGACGTATCCCCTTCCTCAGACAGTGATACAGTGCATCGATACAGATATAAATACATTTTTAATGTGTAGTATATTTATCTAGTATCTAGATGTTTTAAATTCATTGATTGTTTATGTTTCTTTGCTCTCTATGTGGCAGCTCAAGGCGCGTCGTCATGGCAACCGACCGGCCCATGTACGTCACTTCCTGACCTGCTGTGACGCAGAGACCGGAAGTGTGGGACGGGGGAGGTATGGAACACCGTGATGCACGCAGCTGGGAGTCATGGAAGGGGGGTAAGTGGCATAAATTGATTCATGTATTTATATCTGTATCGATGCACTGTATCACTGTCTGAGGAAGGGGATACGTCCCCGAAACGTAACACTAATTAAAACAGCATCCCTGCATGGATGCTTTTTTCACTACTTGTGCAAGTATTTGAGAGCCGCCTCTATCCTGTCCACATATCTGTGTGGGATTGCCCCACAAGGAAGGCACCTTAGCAAGCTAACGGAGCTGGAGTGCCGGAGCCGAGCGTTTGTATATATATATATATATATATACACACTTACCGATAATTTCTCTTCTTCAAGATACTTCATGGCAGCCCATTATTTACCCTCCCTTAGAGTGTTTTTGCACAAGTACTGGACATAGGAGACACTCAAAAGACTGAGGAGGAGGAAAAGGAGGTGTGGCACTATATACCCTATGTGGGCAGTCCCTTGTGTTAAAAAACTTCCTGTCTAGAACTAGGGGAATGGGATGCAATCCCAGAGTAATGGCTGCCATGAAGTATCTTGAAGAAAATAAATTATCGGTATATATATAATTTGCTACTTTTTATTTTTTATTCCTTTTTTTTTTTAGGAGGAGGTGGGAGTCTGTCTATTTCGTCAGTCCCGGGCCCCACAATTTCTGATGGTAGCCCTGTCTCTGATATCTGAATTTCTGCATAAGGGTGCTCAGAATGTCCACCAAAAAACTAAGCTGATGGGGCCAGAAAATCTGCGTCCAAAGACGCAGTCGCTGGCTCTGGCCCCCCCAAAACAGCACATTACACCTTCGTTTTTAGCAAACATTCCCCATCCCCACTCCCAAATGCCTGCAGTTTGTCTATCAAACTACAACAAACAACAAACTGTGACTGGTGTTGCAACTTTATCTGAGCACATGCGCACTGGGGCTTTGATGCATGCGCAGGTCACAAATAAACATTGGTCAATTGTGACCTCCTGTAAACTGCATCCACCTCTGAGGGTGAGCAGGGAAATAGTAAACAGTGACACACCAGAAGTGTGGATGGGGAGCAGTGGGGAAGCACTAACAAGAGCGGGGTGGAACTCAGTGTTAAATAACAGTCTGATCTGATGTTACAACTGCTCCGATCTCCAGCTTAGACGCAATTGGAACAATTCCATGAGTGCATGGTTTACCTAAGTATTCAAACCTCCCAACTGTCCTGATATTGGCAGGATAGTCTGTAATCACAGATTTTGATTTAGCATGAAATACTGTAGGTGGAGTTTTATATAAAAGTGGGCATTCTGAGGAGGATTTGGGTGGACTTTGGGCAGATCAGGGGTGGAACTTATAATTTTTAGTGCGAAATTTATTTGCATGTGTGGCACCCCACTTGTTATGTTAGGCCTTGAACACTTATTGTTATGAGCTTTCACTCCTTTACGAGACTGCGGGCTGCCAGGCTATTCAGGGACACTGGCAATGCAGGGGTTAATAGACATATTCCCCTAGCTCACTTGACGTCATCAGCGCCAGTAACACTGAGAGCATTAGGACCCAGGACGTCCCGGCAACATACTAGGAGAGCGGGGAGCCTGGGTCCTGTGTGATTAGCCAGCACAAAAGGGGAAGACAGGAAGGCGGGGCTTACAGCTGAGGAGAGATTCTGTCGGTGGTGTGAGGAAAATGGTTCAGGAGCGGAGAGCGCAGAGAGCCACGTGAGAACGACGTGTGCTGCTGGGAGCTCAGGGGAGACCAGTGGAGGCAAGAGGCACTGTACCTCAAGACTGTGGTGTGTGAGCGTGCCGGGGGAAGGAACGCTATGGAGCTGGTTCACTGAGGTAGTGCCAGGCTGCGATGTCAGAGAAGGTCGCAGACCTCAGAGAGCTGGTGACAGAGAGCTGTGGAGCCCAGCGCAGGGGAGCAGCCTTGTGTAAAAGGCTCAGGAGCGCACGAAAGCAGCGACAGCCATAGGTATCTCAGACATTTGCCTTCTCTGTAGCCATTCAACAGACAGTGTGGGCAGAGTCTCATTCAGAGACTTCACCCCTCAGATCCCCTATATCAAAGCAAGCTCTTATGGGCCCTACACACTTAGCGATTACACTGAAAGATATGGACGATCTTGTTCATTAATGAACAAGATATAGGCCCTCATTCCGAGTTGTTCGCTCGGTATTTTTCATCGCATCGCAGTGAAAATCCGCTTAGTACGCATGCGCAATGTTCGCACTGCGACTGCGCCAAGTAACTTTACTATGAAGAAAGTATTTTTACTCACGGCTTTTTCTTCGCTCCGGCGATCGTAATGTGATTGACAGGAAATGGGTGTTACTGGGCGGAAACACGGCGTTTCAGGGGCGTGTGGCTGAAAACGCTACCGTTTCCGGAAAAAACGCAGGAGTGGCCGGGGAAACGGTGGGAGTGCCTGGGCGAACGCTGGGTGTGTTTGTGACGTCAACCAGGAACGACAAGCACTGAAATGATCGCACAGGCAGAGTAAGTCTGGAGCTACTCTGAAACTGCTAAGTAGTTAGTAATCGCAATATTGCGAATACATCGGTCGCAATTTTAAGAAGCTAAGATTCACTCCCAGTAGGCGGCGGCTTAGCGTGTGTAACTCTGCTAAATTCGCCTTGCGACCGATCAACTTGGAATGAGGGCCATAGTTCATATCTTTCAATGTGTATGCACCAATGATGAACGATGCGCGGCCCCGCGCTCATTCATTGTTGATTCCGCCTCTTTTAAACATGCAAGTGTTAGGGATATACTATTTGTCTAGCAATAGCCTTCAGTTGTCTGATGATTCTTGTACCAGCTGCTGGGAGACAGTAATCAAGACACAAATGCAGTATCTATGTCGAAGCTGATTCTGAACTGCGCTTGTTTATTTTCTAGGAGTTTTTATGGCAAAGTTTTCACATAATGAATTCATAATGAATATGTCATAAAGGGATTTGGTAGAGATGTGCAGCTGGCATTTTTCGTGTTTTGTGTTTTGGTTTTGGATTCGGGTCCACGGTCGTGTTCTGGATTCGGACGCGTTTTGGCAAAACCACCCTTTCGGGTTTTGGATTCGGGTGATTTTTTTTTAAAAACTTCAAAAACAGCTAAAATCATAGAATTTGGGGGTAATTTTGATCCTATAGTATTATTAACCTCAATAACAATAATTTCCACTAATTTCTAGTCTATTCTGAAAACTGAACACCTCACATTATTACTTTTAGTCCTAAAATTTGCATCAAGGTCGCTGGATGACTAAGCTAAGCGACCCAAGTGTGCAGCACAAACACCTGGCCCATCTAGGAGTGGCACTGCAGTGTCAGACAGGATGGCACTTAAAAAAATAGTCCCCAAACAGCACATGATGCAAAGAAAAAAAGAGGCGCAACGAGGTAGCTGTGTGACTAAGCTAAGCGACCCAAGTGGCCGACACAAACACCTGGCCCATCTAGGAGTGGCACTGCAGTGTCAGACAGGATGGCACTTTAAAAATAGTCCCCAAACAGCACATGATGCAAAGAAAAAAAGAGGTGCAATGAGGTAGCTGTGTGACTAAGCTAAGCGACACAAGTGGCCGACACAAACACCTGGCCCATCTAGGAGTGGCACTGCAGTGTCAGTCAGGATGGCACTTTAAAAATAGTCCCCAAACAGCACATGATGCAAAGAAAAAAACAGGCGCAATGAGGTAGCTGTGTGACTAAGCTAAGCGACCCAAGTGGCCGACACAAACACCTGGCCCATCTAGAATTAGACTCCAGTATCATGTGAATTATAAGGCAATATCACTGGAATTATTCGTTCTAATCAATGGCATTATTGGTCCAAATCACTGGAAGAAAATGACAAAATCACTAGAATTAAAAGCCAGTATCATGGGAATTATATCAAATGGCAGACACTGAGCAGAACAATGCAGCACAAGACACTGAGCACTGACCACTGATACTGAGCACTGATGATACTACTGAGCACTGATACTGAGCACTGATGATACTACTGAGAACTGACACTGAGCAGCACGATGCAGCACAAGACACTGTACTAGTATTAGTAATGTAGTATTACTGAGCACCACAAGACAATGAGCAGTGATACTGAGCACTGATGATACTACTGAGCACTGATACTGAGCAGCATGATGCAGCACAAGACACTGTACTAGTATTAGTAATGTAGTATTACGGAGCAGTGGCGTCACAAGGGGGGTGCGGGGGGTGCGGCCCGCTCCCGGGTGTCACCCGCCGAGGGGTGACACCAAAATGCCGGCTCCTGCAGAGTGACAGAAGCCGAATGCTGCACTGTTATATTATGTGCAGCACTCGGCTCCTGTCACTTTGTAGGAGCCAGCACTGCAGGGACAGCACCTCCCGAGAGTCAGCCCTCACCTCCCACACCACCCAGTGAAAAAAAAAAACGGGTGTCGGGACGTGAAGCCCCGCCCCTCCGCAAAGCCCCGCCCCCTTTGCGTGCCTGCAATGGTTTAAAAATGGGTTCCGCCAATGAAGCCCCGCCCCTCTATTTAAGCCCTGCCCATTCCCGCAAAGCCCCACCCCTTTATCCTCGCTGCCACACCGGGTGTCACAGAGGTGAGTGACGCCTCTGTTACGGAGCACCACGATGCAGCACAAGACAATGGGGGTAATTCCAAGTTGATCGCAGCAGGATTTTTGTTAGCAATTGGGCAAAACCATGTGCACTGCAGGGGAGGCAGATATAACATGTGCAGAAAGAGTTAGATTTGGGTGGGGTGTGTTCAATCTGCAATCTAATTTGCAGTGTAAAAATAAAGCAGCCAGTATTTACCCGGCACAGAAACAATATAACCCACCCAAATCTAACTCTTTCTGCACATGTTATATCTGCCTCCCCTACAGTGCACATGGTTTCTCTGACGTCCTAGTGGATGCTGGGTACTCCGTAAGGACCATGGGGTATAGACGGGCTCCGCAGGAGACTGGGCACTCTTAAAAGAAAGATTAGGTACTATATCTGGTGTGCACTGGCTCCTCCCTCTATGCCCCTCCTCCAGACCTCAGTTAGTATCTGTGCCCGGCCAAAGCTGGATGCACCCTAGGGGGTCTCCTGAGCTTCCTAGAAAAGAAAGTATTTGTTAGGTTTTTTATTTTCAGTGAGATCTGCTGGCAACAGACTCACTGCTACGTGGGACTGAGGGGAGAGAAGCGAACCTACCTGCTTGCAGCTAGCTTGGGCTTCTAAGGCTACTGGACACCATTAGCTCCAGAGGGATCAAACACAGGCCCAGTCCTCGGTCGTCCGGTCCCGGAGCCGCGCCGCCGTCCCCCTTGCAGAGCCAGAAGAACGAAGAGAAGTTGAAAATCGGCGGCTAAAGACTCTTCATTAAGGTAGCGCACAGCCCTGCAGCTGTGCGCCATTGCTCCCTTAGCACACCACACACTCCGGTCACTGATGGGTGCAGGGCGCTGGGGGGGGGGGGGTGCCCTGGGCAGCAATTAGATTACCTTACTTGGCGAAAAGCACATAATGCAGTCTGATAAACTGTATATGTGCATTAACCCCCGCCATTAAAGTACATAAAAGGACAGAAGCCCGCCGCTGAGGGGGCCGGGCCTTCTTCCTCAGCACACCGGCGCCATTTTCTCTTCACAGCTCAGCTGGAAGGAAGCTCCCCAGGCTCTCCCCTGCAGTATCCTGGTACACAAAGGGTAAAAATGAGAGGGGGGTGGGCACATAAATTTAGGCGCAAAACTGTGTATATAAGCTGCTATAGGGGAAAAATCACTCAGTATAGTGTACATCCCTGTATTATATAGCGCTGTGGTGTGTGCTGGCATACTCTCTCTCTGTCTCTCCAAAGGGCCTGGTGGGGGAACTGTCTTCAAATAGAGCATCCCCTGTGTGTGTGGTGTGTCGGTACGCGTGTGTCGACATGTCTGAGGTAAAAGGCTCCTCTAAGGAGGTGATAGAGCGGATAAGTGTGTGGGAGGGTGTCTCCGTCAACAACGCCGACACCTGTTTGGATATGTGTAAGTGCTGAGGTAAAATGATTGCACAAAAGGTTAGGGAACAGAAAGGAAATCTTCCCTGGTCTGTCCCTATGTCACAGAGTCCTTCAGAGCCTCTCTATGTTCACTATCCAAAATAACAAAGTATCGACACGGAGTTTAACTCCACTGTCGACTACGATAATGCAAAGTTACAGCCAAGAGGGCTAAAAGATATTCAATATATGATTATTGGAATAAAAGATGATTTGCATATCACTGATGACTCATCTGTCCCTGACACGAGAGTACACATGTTAAGGGGAAGAATGATGAGGGAAAATTTCCCTCCTCTCATGAGGAAAAAGAGCGGGAATCTCCAGACAAGAGACGGCAGCTTCCCACAAGAGAATTCTCAGGCTGTATCCTTTCCCCACTAGGGCCAGGATGTGTTGAGAATCTTCCCCTTGGGTGTCCTGTTTGCACTAGCTATTCTCAGGGATCCTGCAGATAGTGTGCACATTCTAGTATACTACCCAGACCGGCGATTGTGTCGGCATGGGTTTACAGCGCTGTGGCAGCGTGGACAGGTACCTTATCAGCAGAGATTGAGACCCTAGTATGCATATAAATATTTTAAGATGCTTTCTTAAGTGATAGATATATAATTATAAAGCATGCCCAAAGGGACATGAGTATACTGGGTCCTAGAGACAAAAGCTATGTCGATTTCTGCTTGACGTGTCCTGTAGAATATACATTGGACAGATGATGCCGACTTAAGAGGCATATGGAAGGCTGAGGATTGTGTGGAGAAAGGTTCTCGGGCCTGGTCTCCACAGCTATAGCTGGTAATTCTGATATTTTGCCTTATATTCCTGCACAGCCTAGGAAAGCACGACATTATTAAATGCAGCTTTTCGAATAAAGAAACAAGAAAGTCTGAGGTGCGTCCTTTCTTGTCAGAGCCAGGGGCAGAGGAAAGAAGCTGTACAACACAGCTAGTCCCCAGGAACAGAAGTCCTCCCCGGCCTCTACAAAAATCCACCGCATGTCGCTGGGGCTCCACAGGCGGAGCTAGGCCCGGTGGGGACACGCCTTCGTAAGTTCAGCCGCAAGTGGGTTCACTCCCTGTTAGATCCCTGGGCAATAGAAATTGTATCGCAGGGATACAGGCTGGACTGTGAGAAGATGCCCCCTCACCGAGGACCCGGCGGGCTTCCCTCCAAGAGAGGGAGCCAGTGTTAACTGCAATTCGTAAATTGTATCTTCAACAGGTGGTGGTCAAGGGTCCCCTCCTTCAACAAGAGGGTGTTATTATCGACCATGTTATAATCCCGAAACCAGACGGTTCGGTTAGACCCATATTGAATTAAAATCCCTGAACATATACCTGAAAAGGTTCAGGTTCAAGATGGAATCGCTAAGAGTGGTCATTGCAAGCCTGAAATGAATCGGGACATAAGGGATGCATACCTTCGTGTCCCCATTTATCCACCTCATCAGGCGTACCTCAGAATTGCGGTACGGGATTGTCATTACCAATTTCACCAAGGTAATGGCGGATATGATGGTGCTCCTGCGGAAGCAAGGTGTCACTATTATCACATACTTGGATGATCTCCTCATAAAAGCGAGATCAAGAGAGCAGTTGCTGGACAGCGTATCACCTTCTCTGGAAGTGAAACGGCAACACGACTGGATTCTATATATTCCGAAGTCGCAGTTGGTTCCTACAGCTCATCTGCCTCGCCTAGGCATGATCCTAGACACAGACCAGAAGAGGGTTTATCTCCCGATAGAGAGAGCTCAGGAGCTCATGACACTGGTCAGGAATCTATTGAAAACCAAAACAGGTGTAAGTGCTTCACTGTACTCGAGTCCTGGGAAGGATGATGGCATCATACGAGGCCATCCCCTTCGGCTGGTTCCATGCAAGGACAATGGAACTTACTGGACAAGTGGTCCGGATCACATCTTCAGATGCATCGGTTAATCACCCTATCCCCCAGGGCCAGGGTGTCTCTACTGTGGTGGCTGCGGAGTGCTCACCTTCTCGAGGGCCGCAGATTCGGCATTCAGGACTGGGTCCTGGTGACCACGGATGCAAGCCACCGAGGGTGGGGGGCAGTTACACAGGGAAGAAAATTCCAAGGTTTGTGGTCAAGCCAACAGACTTGCCTTCACATCAATATCCTGGAACTAAGGGCCATATACAGCGCCCTAAGTAAAGCGGAGTTCCTGCTTCGCGACCAACCGGTTCTGATCCAGTCAGACCGCAGGGGCTCATGTAAACCGCCAGGGCGGCACAAGGAGCAGGGTGGCGAGGGTAGAAGCCACCAGAATTCTTCGCTGGGCGGAGAATCAAGTAAGCGCACTGTCAGCAGTGTTCATTCCGGGAGTGGACACGACCTCCACCCGGGAAAGTGGTGACTTCATCAGGAGGTCTTCACGCAGTTTTGCAAATTGATGGAAACTGCCTCAAGTGGACTACATGGCGTCCCACCTCAATAAAAAGATAAAAAAGGTTTTACGCTGGGTCAAGGGACTCTCAGGCGATAGCTGTGGTCGCACTAGTAACACCGTGGGTGTTCCAGTCGGTCTATATATTCCCTCCTCTTCCTCTCAGACCCAAGGGCTGAGAATTGTAATAAACGGAGGAGTGTGAACAATATTCTTTGCTCCGGATGGGCCAAGAAGGACTCGGTACCCGGAACTGCAAGAAATGCTCTCAGAGGACCCATGGCCTCTGCCTCTCAGTCAGGACATGTTGCAACAGGGACCCTGTCTGATCCAAGACTTACCACGGCTGCGTTGGACGGCATGGCGGTTGAACGCCGGATCCTAGCGGAAAAGGGCATTCCGGATGCAGTTATTCCTACGCTGATAAAGGCTAGGAAAGACGTGACAGCAAGACTTTTTCACTGTATATGGCGAAAATAGGTTGCTTGGTGTGTGGCCAGGAAGGCCCTACAGAGGAATTCCAGGGGGGTAGAGTCCTGCACTTCCTACAGTCAGGAGTGACTATGGGCCTAAAATTAGGATCCATAAAGGCCAAGATTTCAGCCCTATCCCTTTTTCTCTCAAAAAGAACTGGCTTCACTGCCTGAAGTTCGGACGTTGTTACAGGGGTGCTGCATATTCAGCCCCTTTTGTGCCTCCAGTGGCACCTTGGGATCTTAACGTGTGTTGGATTCCTAAAATCCCACTGGTTTGAGCCACTTAAGACCGTGGAGCTAAAATATCTCACGTGGAAAGTGGTCATGCTTTTGGCCTTAGCTTGGACTAGGCGTGTGTCAGAATTGGCAGCTTTGTCATGTAAAAGCCCATATCTGATCTTCCATATGGAAAGGGCAGAATGGAGGACTCGTCCCCAATTTCTCCCTAAGGTGGTATCATCGTTTCATTTGAACCAACCTATTGTGGTGCCTGCGGCTACTAGGGACTTGGAGGATTCCAAGTTGCTGGACATAGTCCGGGCCCTGAAACTTTATGTTTCCAGGACGGCTAGAGTCAGAAAAACTGACTCGCTATTTATCCTGCATGCACCCAACAAGCTGGGTGCTCCTGCTTCAAAGCAGACTATTGCTCGCTGGATCTGTAGCACGATTCAGCTTGCACATTCTGCGGCTGGACTGCCGCATCCTAAATCAGTAAAAGCCCATTCCACGAGGAAGGTGGGCTCTTCTTGGGTGGCTGCCCGAGGGGTCTCGGCTTTACAACTTTGCCGAGCTGCTACTTGGTCGGGTTCAAACGCTTTTGCAAAATTCTACAAGTTTGATACCCTGGCTGAGGAGGACCTTGAGTTTGCTCATTCGGTGCTGCAGAGTCATCCGCACTCTCCCGCCCGTTTGGGAGCTTTGGTATAATCCCCATGGTCCTTACGGAGTACCCAGCATCCACTAGGACGTCAGAGAAAATAAGAATTTACTCATCGGTAATTCTATTTCTCGTAGTCCGTAGTGGATGCTGGGAGCCCGTCCCAAGTGCGGACTCTCTGCAATACATGTATATAGTTATTGCTTAACTAAAGGGTTATTGTATGAGCCATCTGTTGAGAGAGGCTCAGTTATTGTTCATACTGTTAACTGGGTATAGTTATCACGAGTTGTACGGTGTGATTGGTGTGGCTGGTATGAGTCTTACCCTGGATTCCAAATCCTTTCCTAGTAATGTCAGCTCTTCCGGGCACAGTTTCCCTTTCTGAGGTCTGGAGGAGGGGCATAGAGGGAGGAGCCAGTGCACACCAGATATAGTACCTAATCTTTCTTTTAAGAGTGCCCAGTCTCCTGCGGAGCCCGTCTATACCCCATGGTCCTTACGGAGTACCCAGCATCCACTACGGACTACGAGAAATAGAATTACCGGTGAGTAAATTCTTATTTTTGCCCAATTGCTATCAAAAATCCTGCTGCGATCAACTTGGAATTACCCCCAATGAGCAGTGATACTGAGCACTGATGATACTACTGAGAGAACTGACACTGAGCAGCACGATGCAGCGCAAGACACTGTATTAGTAATGTAGTATTACTGAGCAGCACAAGACAATGAGCACTGATTATACTACTGAGCACTGATACTGAGCACTGATGATACTACTAAGCACTGATACTGAGCAGCACGATTAGCACAAGACACTGTACTAGTATTAGTAATGTAGTGTTACTGAGCACCACAAGACAATGAGCACTGATTATACTACTGAGCACTGATACTGAGCACTGATACTACTGAGAGAACTGACACTGAGCAGCACGATGCAGCACAAGACACGGTACTAGTATTAGTGAGTAGCACAAAAGCACTCTAGAATTGTCACCCCCCAAATACCACTGTGACTGGAATGATGATGACCGATGCACAGTCACAGGACACTACTACCACAGCACCCTACAGCAGCAAGATGCAGCACAAGAGAGACACTTTAGTAGTATTACTGAGTGACAATAAGCACTGATACTGAGCACTGATACTGAGAACTGACACTGAGAGAACGTAGCCACATCCTCTCTGTACCCTCTACAATGCCGAGTGAAAATGGCGGCGACGAGCGGCTCTTTATATGGAATCCGAATCTCGCGACAATCCGACAGCGGGATGATGACGTTTTGCCTCGTTCGGGTTTTCCGAGTCAGGCGGGAACAACCGAGCCGGACTCGGACCCGTGTTTGACACGTGGAGTTCGGGGGGGTTCGGTTCTCGGCGAACCGAACCCGCTCATCTCTAGTAATAACTACAAATTTCTACAAAACAATACAGAACATTTTTAGCAAAAATTACAATATTTCTGCATGTCAGCAAGTTCTCATGAGTCTCTTAGTCCAGGGAATTGTTTCTTGTAGCTGTTATCAATGTTCCATCAAGGTTGTGTGGCTGGAACATCCCACCTCCTAGTTACTAAAACTTGTTGGCATCGAGACTCCTCTGCCTCATATCTGCTATAAACTGCTTAAGGTTCAAAACACATATATATGTTATATTTGATTTGCAAGCATCTAATTTAAGCACAAGCCAATATGGACAATCTCATCCATATTAGCATGCAGGGCTGTGGGGCAGGGTGACGGGGGGAGTGAAGAAACTTCACTCCCCCCCGTCAGCCACCCCCTCCCCGCCGCTGGGTCGGCAGTCAGGTACCTCAGCAAGTGTGTACAGCCTATTAGACACTAGCCTGTAAAAGCTATGATCACCCAGCATTGTACCTGCTTTATTCACTCCGGAAAGAGAGAGACTGTGTCGTTCCCTGAACTTTAATCCTTAAACCAATCACAGTACTTTATGATCACCTCAGGGACCGTGTGCCTTTATTTACGTTGCTGGTGGAACTGCTTATTCACTGCTGTCACAGTGAGGGATTCTAAGTACACAGCTGTAGTTGATTTCAGACTGAACCAGGAGCTTTACCGACGAGTTTGTGCTTTCCATCTAAATCGCATAATCTTTCTGTATTGAATACTTTCTGACCAGGCCCGTTGGTACCCGCTCAGCGAAGGGATGCAGTGCAGGGAGGCGCTGGGATGGAGAGGCGCTCCCCCTGCTCTGCATCCCTTCCCTGCTGCTGTGCCGTCCTGTCCCCCCTGCTGCTGCTGCCAGCTGCTGTGCCTGTCACTGTATGACAGGCAGCGGCGCTGGCAGCATGAAAAGCCTCCGCCCCTCACCTGTGTGACAGCGGCTGTGCAGGATCAGGTGGGGGCGGAGCCACAATGGACAGAAGGGGGTGGAGCTAAATGGGCCGGAATGGGGCGGGGCTAAATGGACCAGGCTGCTGTAGAGAGAGGGACAGTAATTACAGTGGCGGCCAGCCAGGTAATTGGAGGGTGAGAAAGAAATGTGTGTGTGTGTGTGTGTGTGTGTGTGTGTGTGTGTGTGTGTGTGTGTGTGTGTGTGTGTGTGTGTGTGTGTGTGGTGGGTGTGTATATATGTGTGAATTGTGTGTGTGAGGTATGTCTGTGTGCGCACGCATTATGGACGCTATGGATACATTACATATAAAGACTCTACTACTGGGGGAGGGGGCATTACGTATAAGGATGCTACTACTGGGGGAGGGGGCATTACGTATAAGGACGCTACTACTGGGGGGCATTACGTATAAGGATGCTACTATTACTGGGGGGGCCTTACGTATATGGACGCTTCTACTACTGGGGTGCATTACATATAAAGACACTACTACTACGGGTGGGACATTACGTATAAGATGAATAAGATTGTGCTACTGTGTGGCGTCATTTTAAATGAGGGTACTATTGTGGCCATGTCCCTTACTTGTGAGACCACATCCCTTTTCCTGACCCTTTGTCGAATATGGGAGGGCGCAAATTTATAGTTTGCAGGGGGGCGCCGAACACCCTAGCACTGGCCCTGTTTCTGACTAACATCATCACTGGCTTGTATGCTAAGATAACCAGACACTGCTTCTATTTACTGAACGGTCTACCCTGACTACTACAGGACACAGAGGGTCATTCCGAGTTGATCGCTCGCTAGCAGTTTTTAGCAGCCGTGCAAACGCTATGCCGCCGCCCACTGGGAGTGTATTTTAGCTTAGCAGAAGAGCGAACGGTTGTATCGCAGAGCGCCTGCAAAAAAAATGTGTAGTTTCAGAGTAGCTCAAAACCTACTCAGCGCTTGCGATCACTTCAGACTATTCAGTTCCAGATTTGACGTCACACACCCACCCAGCGTTCACCCATCCACGCCTGCGTTTTCCCTGGCACGCCTGCGTTTTTCCGGACACTCCCTGAAAACGGTCAGTTGCCACCCAGAAACGCCCACTTCATGTCAATCACTGTGCGGCAACCAGTGCGACTGAAATGCACCGCTAGAGCCTGTGCAAAACTGCATAGTTCGTTGTGCCGGTACGTCGCGCGTGCGCATTGCGCCGTATACGCATGCGCAGAACTGCTATTTTTTAGCCTGATCGCTGCACTGCGAACAAATGAAGCTAGCGATCAACTCGGAATGACCACCACTGTCTCTAGTCATTGGATTTTTGCAAGAAAAATTGATCCTCTGCGACCCTAGACTGGAGACTGAGAGTAGCTAGGGCACTGCCGTGCATAACAGGAGTTACAGGCAGTAAATCTGAGCCATATAGAGTTGCAGGCTGCCACCTGGTGGATACTTAAGGTCATTGTTAGGGTCTAACAACCCAGTTTCCCCGGGAACTATGGCCCTCATTCCGAGTTGTTCGCTCGCTAGCTGCTTTTAGCAGCATTGCACATGCTAGGCCGCCACCCTCTGGGAGTGTATCTTAGCTTAGCAGAATAGCGAACGAAAGATTAGTAGAATTGCTACTAAATAATTCTTTGCAGTTTCTGAGTAGCTCCAGACCTACTCCTAGATTGCGATCAGCTCAGTCCGTTTAGTTCCTGGTTTGACGTTGCAAACACGCCCTGCGTTCGGCCAGACACTCCCCCGTTTCTCCAGACACTCCTGCGTTTTTCCCTGACACGCCTGCGTTTTTTAGCACACTCCCGGAAAACGCTCAGTAACCACCCAGAAACGCCCCTTTCCTGTCAATCACTCACCGATCAGCAGAGCGACTGAAAAGCGCCGCAGGATCCACAGCAAATCTACTAAGTTTTTAGTTAAATAAGTAAGCGCATGCGCCCTGCGTGCCTTGCGCATGCGCATTTAGCAATAAATCGCAGCATAGCGAAAATCGGCAACGAGCGAACAACTCGGAATGACCACCCATATACTGTTATTTGATGCTGTATTATATGAACTGCATTTTCTCGCTGTCACATTTCCAATGTTATGAATATTTGATGACTACAAAATTATAACTGTTATCCCATGTGCACATACTGTATGCACTTGTAATCCCCTAATCCCACTTAACTCTAAATTGAACCTAAATTTAATTTCTAGCAGGGATCCATCATCTTCCTGTTAAATAAACTAACAATTACCGTCCTAACGTGTGGTGGCTTGTCTAGGCGGTTCTTTGGGGTTTTCTACGTCCTTCTGCCCAGGGTTGCATTGGAGAGACAGATGGGTCAAGCTGAAGAGTTCAGGTACGGCCACACACCCCACCGGCATTCTACCAACATACAGTACTTCTCACTTGTTACACGTGTTAAAAATGCATTTTAAAAACACCAGTCGTTATATCCTTCTAGGATAGCTACCTACAGGTTGCAAGAAAATAATAAATGCAATTATTATACTATTTAAAATTAATGTTTAGACAAGTGGTTCCCAAACTGTGCGCCTAGGCTCCCTGGGGTGCCACAAGACTCTTGCAGGGGTGCCTCGGGTTGGTGGTCCAGGACCAAACCAAATTATTTATGTTCAAAGTGATAGGCAAAACCAGTGCTACTGGCTGCCAACATAAAATATGTGAACAATCAGAAGCACTCTGTACACCACTTCATAACTAACCCATAAGGTCCATACACACGGGGCATTTTTGCCCAGCGTGTATGCACAGTGATGTTCGCTGATATCGCTGGGCTGAAAAGCGCTCAATGCATACACACTGAGCTCTTTTCCCCGCTGCCCAGCTTAGTCAGCGGGGGTGAGCGGCTTTCCATAGCAGGACGCTATGGAAAGCCGCTCACCCCGCCGTTCATCTACTGGTAATACCAGCTGATGAACGGCGGCCGCCAGCATGAAGCGGGAACGCGCATCAGCGCTCACCGCTCATCGCTTGTGCATACACACTTGGCGGCTTTGAGCTGAAAGCAGCTCAACACACCAAAAGTGAGCGTTTTTTGCTGTCCTGCGATCAGATAGTCGCCGCCTACAGGGGGAGTGCATTTTAGCTGTGCAAGTGCGCGTTCCTATGTGTAGCAGAGCTGCTCAAAATAAGTGTGTGCAGTCTCTGCGCAGCCCAGGACTTACTCTTCCTGTGCGATTGAATCCTGCTGATCGGGGCCAGAGCTGACGCCACACACCCTCCCTCAAAACGCTTGAGCCCGCCTGTGTTTTTCTGGACACTCCGTATAAATGGTCAGTTGCCACCCACAAATGGCCTCTTCCTGTCAATCACTTTGCGAATGCCCGTGCAAATGGATCCTTCGCACCATCCCATCACTGACCGCTGATGCCCACTGTAGCCGTCTGACGTGCCTGCGCATTGCGGCTCAGATGCATGCGCAGATATCTGAGCGCCCGCTGTGCGAATACGTACAGCAGCAATCAGATCTGAATGACCCCCACTGACAGATAGGCACAATTTACTTCATTTAATCATTTTTTCTAAATGAATCAATAAAAATCTTTTATCCTAGGGGTACAGTGAAAAAAGGGTGCCATGATTAGGGAGGCCAATCCCGGGATTCGAGATTGAAAAATTCTCAATTCCGGTATTCCCGAGATCCCCGGGATTGAGTAGGTCAATGAGAAAAATATGTATTTTTTACTTTTTCTAAAATAGAAATGACTGACTAGCACAAATTATGGTTTTAAAGAACAGTATCCTCAGGAAAAAGTCACCATTTATGGCCCAGCAGCACAGGCCCACAGAAAAAAAGTCTTATCTTCTTCCTTTGGGCCTGTGCTGGGCCATGAATGTTATTTTATTCCTGAGGTTTTAGGGCTCATCCAGGGTCCCAACACCACAGGTATAAATAACATTCATGGCCCAGCACAGGCCCACAGTAAAAAACAGAAAACCTTTTCCTTTACCTTGCTCCAGTCCCCCACAGGAATACAGTATCTTTCATGGTCCCAGCCCCCCCCCCAACACAGGGTGACAGGAACTATCATAATCATGGCCATTGCACACAACCCTACCACCCCTTTACCCCTACCCACCCCCAGGAATAAAATAACTTTACTGACTCACCCTGTCTGAATACAGTAGCAATCTTCTAAATCTCTCCTCTCCAAAAGAGCAGCATGCACTTCCTAACTGGGCATGAGACTACTGGACAGTGTGGCGCTGTTCTGACACTGCTGCAGGCAGTAGTCGGCAGCAGCAGGGCTCCGTCCTCCTCTAGTCCCCACTCCAGACTCCCCCTCGAGTCCGGGGCCGGCCATCCGTCTATTACCGATGAGTTCCCTGTTGTTTTTGACAGGATCTGTCATGTCGCGCTGTGACAAGCAGAGGCAGTCTCCACCTCTGCTTAAGATGACTGGCCGCTGGTGGGAGCTGCTGACACGGGCGAGACAGCATGTGGCTGCGATGCGCCATGTGACCGCTGACGTCACACAGCGCCACGCACTGCCAGGCAGTGTCTGAGCCGAGTGCTCAGCGCTGCCTGGAAGAGATATGAAACAGCGCATGCGCAGCACAGTCCTGAAATCCCGGGATTGGCCACCCTAGCCGTGATTCAAGAAAGTGTGGGAACCACTGATTAAGACAATGTTTTGCTGGGAATTTGGTATAAAAAATTATTTTGCAATAAAAAATTATATTTATCTTTTGATTTATATCTTATAATAAACTAATATTAAATGTTTATGAATATGTTAACTTTACAATAACACACAAACATACACATAAAACTAACTACACACCTATGACTGCAGGCAGATGGCAATTGCACAATTATTACACACAAGACCTGCCAATCAGCTTGTAGGTATAATTTCATTTTGAGTCATGCAGTAGCCTTGCAGCAGAAACCTCCCTTCTGAGAAGGAAAGATCTTTCACACTAAATATTGTTTTACCACACTTGTGGCAGAGAGTACAAGACACGTTGCGGAGTAAAGATCTCTAAAGTCTGTTCTATGGCACTAAGCTATCTATCTTGTATACATTAATATGTTCGGCTGACTTAAGGATCCCTGCAGTAGATGAAGAGGACGTTGTATTACCTGATTCTCAGCTTGCTGTCGGGTGAGTTCTTCAGCAAATACGTTCTCTCAAATGTGAACATGAGGGCAGATAAGCTGTAATAGACTTACAGATATTCAGGAAGTTTTAGAAGTATTCAGCATGAAGAGCTTAGAAAATCCAAAATGTTGTAACTTTGCTTATGTAAATACAGTAACAATATATTTACTAGCATAGGGGGTAATTCCAAGTTGATCGCAGCAGGAATTCTGTTAGCAATTGGGCAAAACCATGTGCACTGCAGGGGAGGCAGATATAACATGTGCAGAGAGAGTTAGATTTGGGTGGGGTGTGTTCAATCTGCAATCTAATTTGCAGTGTAAAAATAAAGCAGCCAGTATTTACCCTGCACAGAAATAAAATAACCCACCCAAATCTAACTCTCTCTGCAAATGTTATATCTGCCTCCCCTGCAGTGCACATGGTTTTGCCCAACTGCTAAAAAATTTCCTGCTGCGATCAACTTGGAATTACCCACATAGCGCTGGAACCTAACTTTTACACTTCATCTTGAAAATAAATGCAACAAGTATATTCAAATACGTTCAAATATCAGACGACCTGTGAAAGCATGGTTCTTATAGTTTTCTTCACAATGTCAAATAATGAGTAGCTGTAGATGAAAAAGTGAGGTTATATTAATGTATGGCTTAGGCAGGGTACACACTTGCCGATGTCACATTAGATGTGACATCGCGCAAGATCCTCCCCACAAATGATATTGTTCATACACACTGAACGATATTGTTTGCTTCTCGTCAGTGACGGCATGCACCCACATCCAGGTGCATGCCATCTTGTACAATATCTTTAGATTTCAAGCTGAAAACTAAAGATATTGTATATTGTTATATTGTATTGTACATTGCTAACGACCCGTGGGAGCACGCATCGTTAATGATATAGGCAATACACACTGGACTATGTGAATGATATATCGTCCGATCCGCCAGACCGAACGATATATCGAGTGCACATTGGCAAGTGTGTACAGAGCCTAATGCTATGTACACATTATGTGATCCCATACAATACAATATCGTATGATATTGTATACAATATCATATCAGATTGGATCGTGTGTACACACTACAAACGATGTCTAGAAACAAAGTCATCACTGGAGTTCAAACCACACAATATCGCGTCATCAAGACTGCATGCAGTCCGACGTACGATGTTGCATGCGACCCGCGGGAGCGCGCATCGTACGTTGGATCATGCATACACATAATGCAATATCATTTAGGACTGAACAATATCGTTCAGATTGTGAACGATATTGCATAGTGTGTATGGGCTTTTAGTGTTCTGTGCTGTACCAATATACTGTCATATGCTGAATATAAACATTCTGACTTAATAGACAATGCAAACACATGTTCTTCAATGTAGAAAAATATATTGCTACACATAATGCTACTTTTAGCAAACAATGTACAATCAGTACTGGACAAACTGTAGCTCTGTTGTAAAACTACAAAGTTCAGCATGCTCTGCCAGAAATCTGATAGCTGGCAAGGCATGCTGGGACCTGGAAAGTCACTGAACCAACAGTCCCTTGTGATGTTCCCATTTTTTTTATTGCTGTATTACTTTTTATACACAATTTTATTTTGCTGTTGTTCTGTCACTACAAAATTTGGAAAGTCTTTAGAAAGTGTTAATAAACATAGAGCAGCTCATGTTGAGTTGGACGCGTTTTGCACCAAAAATTGCCGGCACAGAATGGCACTCTACGTATCACTATGTTTATCCCAGGAGAGAACAGTAGTATATGGTTTACGTCACGACAGTGGTAGAAATAAGTTCTACAGTTCCAGTACACAATTCAAACACAATATAATACATAAATGAAATGACATGTAAGACTGCCCTCGTCTGGACAGCGTTATAACAAACAAATAATAAGTTTGTATACAACATGTAAAATACAATTAAATACGTCCACTGTCTTCTTCATCTGTAAAAACTTAAATGGGTGATTCCCAAGAAAGTGAACATAAAGTCCTGTGCATCACACGCTTTTCATTTTTTTTTCTTTTAAACTGGTCTGTTAAATTGTTGTTATAGGGAAACATAATTGCTTAGTAGCAATGCCTTACCCTATAGCGTAAGACCCACTAAAATCATGGTATTTTGGAGAAGTATGTCATTTGAATTTGTGTAGCTGTCCCGTGCATCACGGAGAATCGCCCAAATGTGAGTCTACTTTCCTGCTGTGGACCAACTGCAAATATTTCTCTAATGTGGCTATACTGCTGCAACAACACTAATACAAAACCAGTGGGAGGAATCAAGATGCACTCAATCAGAATCAGCTGCCAATCATTATTATCAATATTCTGCACCAAAGCTCAAGCACAAGTGAAATGGAGCCTAATAGGCGCACATGTGTCTTTTATTGTGGTTTACATGGGAAGCATTTGCGTGATCACAGTCATATTGTACTTTCCCATGATTGCATCCATCCATCCTGCATTTGCTAGATAAACGTAGGGAAATGTAAGCGTAAAATTCATCCCAGTCACTATAAGAGCACATGAGTAAGAATTATTGGTGTGCGTGCGTAGTACAATAGTATGCAATCCATGCTTGCCTACCTGACCCACTTCATGAGGGAGAAAATGCTCTGTTCCTGGACTTTCCTGGTAATGTATGATTGCCATCACCTGTGGTGAAACACCTTTCTTATCAATTAACTAGCTCACCACAGGTGATGGCAATCATACATTACCAGGAAAGTCCAGGAACAGAGCATTTTCTCCCTCATGGAGAGGGTCAGGTAGGCAAGTATGATGCAATCTACACAAAAAAACACATATTGTGCTTTAACCAAATGCTACATGAGCCCTTAAATGAGAAGGAAAAAAATAAATAAGATCTATTAATAAAACAAAATACTTGGGAAAACATCCAATGAAAATCTATAGCTAACTTATGAACACTATGATGAATAATTGGATGTTTTAAATAAAAATATATAAATAGATGTTAAACCACGGGGACATGCAATCTCTTAAATAGGACCCAACTCCACCAAAGGAACTACAACTTAATTGTAGGTATAGTCAGAAAAATGAGGCATAAACAAGTAAATTTACGAGGAGAAGGTCCTAGCAGAACTCTCCAAACTGAAATCAATGGGAACAGATGGGATACATCCAAGGATTCTAAAAGAACTTAAAGGGGTTCTGGTAGCACCATTAACAGAATTATTCAACCGGTCCCTAGCTACAGGAGTAATTCCTAAGGACTGGAAAAGAGCAAACGTAGTCCCACAGAACAAAAGTGGCGGCAAAGAAAGAGTTGTAGATTATTTCAAATCCTGCAATTTACAGGATAACAAACTCCATGGATTTAAAGGGGGAGATCAGGCAAACAAATCTTATTGACTTTTTTGACTGGGTGACTAAAGGGGATAAAGGGGGAGGGGGGGCTGTAGATATAGCTTATCTAGACTTTAGTAAAGCTTTTGACACTGTCCCACATCGTAGATTGTTAAATAAATTTGAAAGCATGGGTTGAAAGATGGCTGAGTGGATAAGATGTTGGTTGTAGGATTGAAAACAGAAAGTTGTAGTAAATGGAGTGCATTCACAGGAGGGAAATGTTACCAGTGGAGTACCCCAGGGATCTGTACGTGGACCAGTGCTTTTTAATATCTTTATTGGTGACATTGCAAATGGCATTAAAGGGAAAGTATGCCTTTTTGCAGATGACACAAAAGGTATGCAACAGGGTAGACACACCAAAAGGGGTAAAACAAATCATTGATGATCAAGGTAGACTAGAAGAATGGTCAAGAGTGTGGCAATTACAGTTTAATGCCAAAAAAATGCAAAATCACGCACTTGGGTCTCAAAAATCCATAGGCTAAATATAGTATTAATGGCACTATACTGGAAACTACTGAGGAGGAAAGGGATCTAGAAGTCACTATTTCAGGTGACTTGTAGGCAGGTAAGCAATGTAACAAGGCAATGAGGAAGGCTAGTCAGATGCTTGGTTGCACATGGATAGGCATTGGCGTTTCTACAATGTGGTGCACACAGGCCCTTGGGTCCAGGGGGGCCCCCCACACACAGTGCACTCATGTTTTAATCCTTACCCTTCCAGAGTCCCGCATCGGCTGCTGCAGCCGCTGCAATAATCACAGCCAAAATGGCCACAGCTCATGCACATTAGTGAAATTAGTCTCTGGAACACAGCTGGTGCCATGTTTCCGGAGACCTCCACAAGCGCAGTAGACTCCGGCAAAATGCCGGAGCCTACCGCACCGTGGAAAGGAGGGGGCCCACTCAGAGTCTGTAAAAACGACCCTGGGGAGAGGAATCAGCAGCAGAAAGAAAGACGTACTAATGCCACTGTATAAGTCATTGGCGCGGCCTCATCTAAAATACAGTGTTCAATTCTGGATGCCCTATCTTCAGAAGGATTTTAGTACATTAGAGAGTGTACAAAGAAGGGCAACTTAAATGGTGCATTATCTCCATCACAAAACTTACTTGTAAAGACAAAAATATCTAAAAATGTATAGTTTTGCGCAGACAAGGGAAAGGGGAAACACGATAGAAATTTTCAAATATATCAAGGGCTTTAACAAGGTATAGGAGGGACATTTTTCAAAGGAAAAGAAGTATTAGAACACAAGAACATGCACTGAGACTGGAGGGAGGTAGGTTTAGGGGAAATTTCAGGAAAAACAACTTCACTGAAAGGGTAGTGGACAAGTGGAATAGCCTCCCACCAGAGGTGGTAGAAGCTAACACAGTAGAGCAATTTAAACATGCATGGAATAAATATAAGGATATCCTTACAAAGAAATAAGGCTCAAATAAGGTTTGGGGTAAAAATATGGTTAAAAAAGGGGCAGACTAGATGGGCCAAGTGGTTCTTATCTGCTTATATGTTTCATTGATGGGTGTTCTAGGTCAGGCCTGGCCAACCTGTGGCTCTCCAGATGTTGTGAAACTACACATCCCAGCATGCCCTGCAACGGTTTTAGCATTCCTTAATAGCAAAACTGTGGCAAAGCATGATGGGACTTGTAGTTTTACAACAGCTGGAGAGCCACAGGTTGGCCAGGCCTGTTCTAGTTGAACACTCAGAGCTGTCCAAACCAAACTAAGGGCGAGATTTATTAAAGCTTGGAGATATATACTGTAAAGTGCTAACCAATCTGCTTCTGTTATTAATAGACTGTATCTAAAAAAATTATAACTATCCACTAGATTTTCTATTTTGTCAAATGCTCCCTTCCCAGCCTGTTAGTGCAGCCATTATATTGTAAGCATGCGAGCAGGGCCTTCCTACCTCTATGACTGGTTGTTATTACTCAGTTTGTTATATCATTGTTATTTCCAATTGTAAAGCGCAATGGAATTTGCTGCGCTATATAAGAAACTGTTAATAAATAAATAAATAATAGATCATGATATCAGTCTGGCAGTGTTTTCCACCATGTCTAATAATAATAATTTAAATTTCAAGGGGCTCGTTATGTGGCATCTTTGTTGTGTTGGGCACACATATACTACAATGTGAGACTAACTCACTGGCATTGAGAGTTTTTTCTAGATTTCCATTCATGTGAATGTAGGGGTATTTGGTATGTTAAGTGTGTATCAAAGTACCGATGGTCTTCAGATACACTTTTAAAAGACTAACTATATTATATATACCATTATAATTGCTAGGTATCCTCACAAAATAATAAAACACATAAAAAATAGTCAAGAAGAGGCCTAATTTAGGAAATATGTAATTTCTGTTTGTCACTAAACATCTACATATTATTCTGAATATTATTTCAGTGTGCATTTGTCATGGCTGCCAAAACTTCACAAAGGACAATTTAACATTTAATACTACGAACTTTGAATATGTGCTACAGTGGAGCAAAATGGATTTGGAACCAGATGTATCATTCAATGTCCACTACAAGAGGTTAGTTGAAGAATTTACATAAATAAATTCAGTGGCTGCAAAGCACTGTGATTCATTTGGATTTCTCTTTGCAGTTATCACTTTACTAACAAATTACTGCATTGTTCTATGTCTTGTCAATGTTAAGCAGTGCCCTTGCTCGAAACGGTGCTTACTACAGACTAATGACATTGGGGCAAATTCAGTAAGGATTGCAAAAATTACAAATTAGCAAAAATTGTGAGCAAAAGCAAAGTTGCGACAGCACGCCCAAACAGAGAAACTGCAACACTAATTTAATTTAACAAAAAGAAGGTGGCCTTGTGAAATGTGCAAATATTGCAAAAACCATCCTAATAATCGCAATTTTTGCGTACATATTACAAATGTACGCAATTTTTGCGTACATGTTTCTGATGTTGCACTTTTTGCTAACAACAGTGTTTTTCCCTTAAAAATTGCACAACCAACTATCCTGCACCCAAGTTAAAGAAACTACTCAACAGCTGTAAATCAATTCAATCATCACTTAATTGGTCAAATGATTTTGTGGTAATTTAGCAATTATTATCTTAAAGACACCATAGTGTTTTTCTTGAAACATTGACTAATGCCCATAGCTGTGTTCAATTATATTCAACTAGAGAGAATGTGAATTCTACCCTACACAACAGCAATTATTAATATATGTTTTAACAAACACACATTTTTTGGAGTCAAAATATTTTAATTCGAAAACAGTAACATTTTTATTAAAAAAAAAATAGTGTGTTTTTGATTGTGAAGTGGTCAAACATCCAGGGGCAAATGCAGGGGGGTTTCTGTGTGTATGTGTGTGCAAAAAAATGTGTGTGTGTGTGTGTATATATATATATATATATATATATATATATATATATATATATATAGTGCCTTCCGATGTAAATTGAAAGTAGATTGCAATGGTGATGGCACTCACGGTCATACAAGAAACGTGATAATAAATGCTTCTGCATTTTGTTTTTATTAAACTGTTGTCAGGAATCCAAACATTGAAAAGGTCTTATCTTAAATGTGAAAGTATGCGAAAATATGTAAATGTATTTAAGGTAAGACCTTTTTAATGTTTGGATTCCTGACAACAGTTTTTTAATAAAACCAAAACATAGAAGCATTTAATATCATGTTCCCTGTATGAGTGTCAGTGCAGCCACCATTGCAGTCTACTATATATATATAAATATAAAAAAAGACAGGGGGGGGCGCTCCATAGTGCAAAGTCAATTTTAATTTTAAAAGCACACAAACACTCCGGTTCAAGACTCAACGTTAATTGCCCGTACCAGAACAAAATCCGCTGTGGGCTTAATACCACATGATTTACACACATATGCCCCCGGCAATTCTCCAAACCTCCGGCAGATCTCCTGAGACAGGACCACAGCCCCGTGCCGCTGGACCACTGGAAACAGCCGCCGCACGTCGGGACACCGTCACTCGTCGATGGCTACCGAGGCAGGAGGGGGCCCGACCGTGGAATTCCGGGTTATTTATGACGGCGGGGGAGCAGCGGTTCTGCTAAAAGAAGGACACTGGTGCACCCACTCTCCTTTGACTGTAGAGAAGTGATCTTAAGCTTTACTGGCTAAAGATATTTTTTTTTGCAACTATACTGAGCGCACCTGATTAATCTGATTTGTGTATATATATATATATATACTTACATAGAGCACGCACATTCATTTACACACTCACACACGCATGCATACATATACACACATGCATGCATACATATACACACATGCATACATGCACATACTGTACACATAAACTTCATATACAGTACATACTGGGACTGGGAGGCGGGAGCAGATGGATGGCACTGTGAGTGAGGACCGAGGGAGCTGCTGTGGCTAAGCATACACAGCCAGCAGCTCCACCCCAGATATTCATGGCTCTCTGCTGCTGCTGCAGCAGCTACAGAACGCGGTCGCGGCTTTTACTGAGACGGAGACACTGATGTCTCCGTCTCAAAAATAAAAAAATGTCTCATCAGGGGGGGTTTCCAGGTACTCGGAAACCCCCCTGCGTGCGCCACTGAACATCATACCTCCCAACATGACCCTCTCCAGGAGTGACAAAATGCTCTGCTCCTGGATTTTCTCTTAATTCATGATTGCCGGCACCTGTGTTGAACAGGCTAATGGATAAGAAGGCGTTTCAGCACAGGTGAGGATAATTATAACTTAAGAGGAAAGTCCAGAAGCAGAGCATTCTGTCCCTCCTGGAGAGGGTCATGTTGGGAGGTATGAAACATTACATATTATTGTTTCTTTGCTTTTATTTACATACCTTACTTTAAGGAATTACGTGTAAATATTTGTTTCAATAAGTATACAAATGGAGCAGAATTTGAAAATAAAAAGATGGTGTTGCTGTTCTTCAACATATGTTTATGTGTGTAGCGCACAAATAAAATAAAAAAAATAAAAAAAGGTATGTGGGTATATTTTGTTTAACAAAAAATGTTGGTTGTTTAAAAAAAAAAAAAAAATGTTAGGAAGCTAAATGTCATTCAGCAGATACTACTAAGCAAAATGCTTGTACAGGTTATTTTACATTTGCTTCTATCAAATAGTGTGGTTGTCAAAGCTCGATTGTTAGTAAGTGTACACACAAATCGGTTAGTAACATATATTTTCACAATCAACAGGTGTTACACAATACCTTACATGTTTCTAATGGTGTGTACACACCGTGAGATTTTTTCTTTCGATTTTGACAATATACTCAAAATCGCAAGAAAAGTTAGTGCAAATCGCAAGGTGTTATGCCACTTGTGATCCCAATTCGATCCCGATGCACGGTCCCGCCAGGTCGGTATCACAAGAAAAGATAGACTGTGCAGGCAAGTCAATCCTTGCTAGATTGGTGTACTATCTAGTTCATCTCACATGTCAATTAAATCTCACATAAGCCAAAATCTCACATAAGCCAAAATCATAAGCACACATAGTCCATATCTCAAGAAAGTTAGTCAAAATCGGTGGTGCTGGGCTCCGGGGAGTTCAAGGGAAATCGCAAAGTGAAAATCGGGCATAGCAAGGATCTTACCGTGTGTACACACCATAAGTTCCAATACAGCTGAATGAAGTGATTTGTGGTCTGAGGTGTGAGCTTCTTCAGCTGGGTGTAATGAAGCAATGATTGCAGTATACATGAAGTCTACAACTGAGGTCAGCTTGTGTAGTTTTTAAGGTAGACCTGTAGTCACTCAGAAACTGCACATCAGAAATGTGCGATCTGCTGTAAAAATTGCGAATGCACCGCTCACCGACCATCAGAATACGCCCACAACACGCCCCGCAACACGCCCCTGATCGTAGTTTTTGGGAGTCCAGCCCTTTAGTACGCCTCCTACATGCCTACTTTTCGTAGTGCATACGCAGGTTTTGCTAAGTCTCAGAAATTGGTTTTTGTTTCTCAGTTTTTGCTATTTAAGTTGCAGAATCTGCGCTTTTACGCTTTTTTTGCTAATTTTGCTGATTTGCGTTCCTTGCTGAATTAGGCCCATTGTCCATGTTTCCAAATACTAACATTGCCCTAATTCTTACTAGATATGGTGAGAAAGAGTGGTTGTCACTTCAAGAATGTCAAAATATCACCAGGAACTACTGCAATTTGACAAATGCAATATTCAATGATGAAGAGAACTTCATGGCAAATCAATACTTTGGGCGAGTCAAAGCATTTTCAACAAACTGTTCCTCTGACTGGGTCATATCAAAGAAGTTGGACCCAAAAGCTGACAGTGAGTATAATTACTTTTTCAGAGCTTCACGTATAAAGTCACCACTCCGGCAGAATTTGCTTTTATATAAGCAGTCCTTGTTGTACATCTTACTGCTACATTCAGATTTTCTTGCTCCATCAAATATCTAAAAGAAAAAAAAAATTAAATTAAAGAAAAAAACATGGCAAGCTTAGAGACACTTTGGGGGAAATTCAATTGTGTTGCGCGCCTCCTGCTGACCGTCTATAGTAATGGGCATCTAGCAAAGCAATTCAATTGTTGCTCTGACAAGTCCCCATTAGCACTGAACGCAGCTGAAAGCACCGGATTAAGCTGCGCAAAGAGGCTAAACTCATCTAAAGATCTATATGGAGCATCTAAAGTCCGGTAAGACTCTTCACACATTTTTACTCCCACCTCTGGAGGCTCAGCTAATGGGCAGCTGATCAAATCAACAATTGAATTGCTTTGATAGACGCCCATTACTATAGACGGCCAGCAAGGGGCATGAGGTACAGTTGAATTTCACCCTTTTAATGACATATGGCTATATTTCTAGGGCCGTCCTTCACAAACCACATCTGTGCTAGGGATGACCATTATCATTGATAATTTGCAACTATCGATGGGCTACTACTGATGACCAATATTTATATGAGGAAGGTTGGATGTTTCTCAATTGCAAGGTCTGATAGTGTGTTGCAACAGGGGTTTCCTTTCAGTGCTGTTGCTGAGCTCAGTGTGAGAGTGCCTCTGAGATTTAATCTTGTAGCTAAAAGGGGCATGGCTAAATAATACTCTATCTGTGACTGGCTAGTTCTTCTCACAGCATCTCTTACAACCACTGCACTAAGCCTTGCTTGTGTCAGTTCTTGTAGGTCCTACATTGTTTGGAGGTAGTAATATCCATTGATGTTTAAAAACCATCAATGTTCTCCCTTCTATGGTTTTCTACAATCAATGAAAGAACTGATCCCATCAGTGTTGACCATCGATAATAAAGCCTTCCATGGACATCACTAATCTGTGCATATTTTTCAGACTGATCTGGCCCTTCCCTTCCTTAAG
Source organism: Pseudophryne corroboree (assembly GCF_028390025.1). Classification (NCBI taxonomy): domain Eukaryota; kingdom Metazoa; phylum Chordata; class Amphibia; order Anura; family Myobatrachidae; genus Pseudophryne; species Pseudophryne corroboree. The sequence goes on from NC_086445.1 coordinate 544,439,565, forward strand.
GCCATTTTTACAGAAGCTTTGTGGTTCATCTCACAGCCCCAGATAAAATACTGGAGCTGCGCGACACCCCAGAAATAGGCTGTTTCGGGGGAAAGCAATTGCAGAGATTGCAGCTTCTGACTGGCCTGTCTACTCACCAACTTATTCTTCTTCTTATTATTATTATTATTATTATTATTATTATTATTATCCTTTATTTATATGGCGCCACAAGGGTTCTGCAGCGCCCAATTACAGAGTACATAAGTAATCAAACAGGAAAACAGCAACTTACAGCTGATGACAGTATAGGACAAGTACAGGGTAAATAAACATAGCTACATCAGCAGATGACACTGGAATAAGTATCAGGTGGCAGAAGTCTGATGGAGTTGGTGCAGTTGAAGATTATTAAAGTAAGAAAGGATAAGCACATGAGGGAAGAGGGCCCTGCTCGTGAGAGCTTACATTCTAAAGGGGAGGGGTAGACAAACAGGGGTGACATAGATGGGGTACATAGAGAGCGTAGAACAGAGGGTTAGGATGAGATTTGGCTGGGTTTGGTGAAGAAGTGGGTCTTGAGAGCCCGTTTGAAGTTTTGTAGAGAGGTGGAGAGTCTGAGTGGGAGAGGTAGGGAATACCAGAGAAGTGGTGCAGCACGTGAAAAATCTTGGAGGTAGGAGTGGGAGGACGTAATCCGTAGGCAGGAGAGTCGGCGTGCATTAGCAGAGCGAAGAGGATGGGTGGGAGTGTAAAGGGAGATAAGGTCAGAGATGTAGATGGGAGAGGAGTGGGTGAGGGCTTTGTAAGCGAGTGTGAGAAGCTTGAAATGGATTCTGAAAGGGAAGGGGAGCCAGTGAAGGTCTAGTAAGAGTGGAGAGGTGGACGTAGTGCGTTTGGTGAGGAAGATGAGCCGGGCAGCAGCATTGAGGATAGATTGGAGTGGAGAGAGGTATCTGTCAGGAATGCCAATCAGGAGCAGATTACAGTAGTCCAGTTTGGAGATGACCAGTGAGTGGATAAGAGTCTTAGTAGCATCCTGGGTCAGAAAGGGTCTGATCCTGGAAATATTTTTTAGATGAAAATGGCAGGTTTGTGAGAGGTGCTGAATGTGTGGTTTGAAGGAGAGGGAGGAGTCAAGGATTACTCCAAGACAGCGCCCTTGGGGGCTAGAAAAGATAGTAGTGCCATCAATAGATAATGAGATTGTAGGAGGTGAGGTTATGCGGGAGGGAGGGAAGATGATCAGCTCGGTCTTAGACATGTTAAGTTTAAGAATGCGCTGGGACATCCAGGAAGAGGTAGCAGAGAGACAGTTGGAGTTACGAGTGAGGAGAGCAGGGGAGAGGTCTGGAGAGGAAAGATAGATTTGGGTGTCATCAGCATAGAGATGATATTGGAAACCAAAAGAACTAATGAGCTTACCTAGTGAGGACGTATAGAGAGAGAAGAGAAGAGGACTAAAGACAGAACCTTGGGGTACCCCTACAGTTAGTGGAAGTGAGGGGGAGGTGGAGTCATGAGAGGAGACAGAGAAAGAACGGTCAGAAAGGTAGGAGGACAGCCAAGAGAGGGCAGTGTCACGCAGACCAAAGGAGTGAAGAATTTGCAGTAGGAGAGGATGGTCCACAGTGTCAAAAGCAGCAGAGAGATCAAGTAGAATAAGTATAGAGTAGTGTCCCTTAGATTTAGCAGCATGGAGGTCATTGCATACTTTTGTAAGGGCAGTTTCAGTGAAGTGGAGAGGACGGAAGCCAGACTGGAATGGGTCAAGCAGTGAGTCTGAGGAAAGAAAGGAAGTAAGGTGGTTGTAGACAATACGCTCAAGGAGTTTGGAGGCAAAAGGGAGGAGAGAGATGGGTCGGTAGTTGGAGAGAGTGTTTGGATCAAGGGTAGGTTTTTTAAGAATGGGAGAGATGAGTGCATGCTTGAAGGCAGAGGTGACAGTGCCTGATGAGAGGGATAGATTGAGAAGGTGGGAAAGATGGGAACAAGCAGAAGGAGAGAGGTAGCGGAGGAGGCGGGAGGGGATAGGGTCAAGTGGGGTGGTGGTGAGGGGACAGGAACGAATGAGGGCCATGACTTCCTCTCCAGATGCATGGGAGAAAGATGTCAGAGTAGGTGAAAGGGATGGGGAGGGTTGGTAAGGCATAGGAGAAAGCTGGTTACTGATGGTCTGGTGTGATGTGATGTCCTGACGTATGGAGTCAATTTTGGATATGAAGTAAGTGGCAAAGTCAAGAGCAGAGAGTGAGGAAGGGAGACGAGGTGGAGGAGGGCAGAGGAGTGAGTTGAGAATGGCAAAGAGGTGCCGGGGGTTGGAAGACTGGGAGGAGATGAGGTTCTTGAAGTATGACTGTTTAGCAAGAGAAAGGGCTGCACTGAAGGATGAGAGCATAAGTTTGAAATGGAGGAAGTTTGCCTTAGAGCGTGATTTCCTCCAGTGTCGCTCAGCAGTACGTGAGCATTTTTGCAGATATCTGGTGCATTTGGTGTGCCAGGGTTGAGGTGTTAATTTGCGAGGGTGAATAGTGGTTGGTGGAGCAACAGAGTCAACAGCAGAAGTAAAGGATGCATTGTATGTGGAAGTGGCTTGTTCAGGGCATGAGAGAGAGAGAATAGGAGAGATAAGTGAGTCAAACAGGGAGGAAAGGAATGTGGTGTCAATAGCTTCAATGTTAAGCTTAGTGATGGTAGCCTTTGGAGGTAGAGATGGGGAAGTCGAGAGAGATAGGTTAAAGGAGAGCAGGTGGTGGTCAGAGAGGGGAAATGGGGAGTTGGAAAAATAAGAAATATCACAGCGGTGAGTGAAGACCAGATCCAGTGAGCTCCCATTAACATGGGAGGGTGAGGAGGTCCACTGGGAGAGACCAAGTGAAGAGGTGAGGTTAAGGAGTTTAGAGGCAGGGGATTGTGTGGGGATGTCAATAGGGATGTTGAAATCGCCTAGGATAATGGAGGGAATGTCAGAAGAGAGGAAGTGAGGAAGCCAGGAAGCAAAGTTGTCGATGAATTTGGAAGCAGTGCCAGGGGGGCGGTAAATGACAGCTACTCTAAGATGGACTGGTTGGAAGAGGCATATGGCATGGACCTCAAATGTAGAGAATGTAAGGGATGGTTCTGGTGGTATGATTTGGTAGGAGTAACTAGAAGGTAAAAGGACCCCAACACCACCCCCATGGCGACCCCCAGGTCGGGGTGTGTGTGTGAATCTGAGGCCATCAGCAGATAGAGCTGCAGGAGAAGTAGTGTCAGAGGGCGTAATCCAAGTTTCAGTAATGGCTAGTAGGTGTAGGGAGTTGGAAATGAAAAGGTCATGAGTGGGGACCAGTTTGTTACAAACAGATCTGCCATTCCAGAGGGCACAGGATAGGGGGTATGAGTTTGTGGGAGAGATGTGAATGAGATTATCAGGGTTGCTGTAGCGATGAGGTGAGATTAACTTTGAGGGCAGGGATGATGAGAGAGTAGTGATGGTACGGGTGCTTGAGCTAGGAGGGGAAACTGCTGGAGGTGGGCAGGGAGGGAGGTCAGTGTGATGTGGATGGGGGTATGGGGAGGTGACAGGGAAGGGAGAGAGGGAGCAGGGCTGAGTTGTGGGGTAGCAGGACCATGGGGCAGAGGTAAATGAAAGTGGGGTAACAGGAAAGGAGGGGGAAGGAAACAGAGGGATGGAGGGGAGACAGAGGAGGAGGTGTAGGAGACTAGGGTGGAAGGATGAAGATACATTATTAGGTAGACACTGAGTGATGTGGGGAGTATAAGAAAGCCTTGACATAGTGATAAGTGAGGGAAAGTGGAAGTAGGAGAGGAGACTGTAAGGGAATCCGAGCAGAAGAATTGCAGAAATGCAGGTGAGAAAGCAGTGTAGGCTCAATGGGTTTAGATTTAGTATGAAATGAGTCAAAAGCGTAGATAAAGTGGGTGCATAAATGTATTTGGGCTGTAAGAAATGAAAGGATTGTGAGAGGGTTGAGAAGCAATGGTAATTCTGTTAGATTTTTTAAGTGTTTGTAGATGAGAAGATGAACTCACAGTTGTCCCAAAGAAGATCTTTGTGATCCTGATTATGGATGGAAACTTGATCTTACATACGGTATGTTCATTTATGCAACTAGGTCGACAGGGTCTCTAGGTCGACAGGGTCTTTAGGTCGACAGGTCAAAAGGTCGACATGCGTTTTTAATGGGTTTTTTGGTGTCGTTTTCTTCGTAGAGTGACCGGGAACCCCAATTAGTGCACCGTGTCTCCTCGCATGGCTCGCGAGCTTCAGGCAAGGTGCCTCGCTCCGCTACTGCACAGATTACCATTCCAATCATAGTCCACGTGGATCGTTAAGTATGAAAAGGTTCAAAAAAAGGAAAAAATTGTAAAAAAAAACTAATGTCGACCTTTTGACCTGTCGACCTAGAACATGTCAACCTAGAGACCCCGTCGACCTAGTTACTGTCGACCAATAGTGGTCGACTTAGATAGTGTTCACCTAGTTACTGTCGAACTAGAGACCGGATCCCGTTGGCCTACACAGTATGTCTGCGCATGCATCTGAGACACACAGTGCATGGATCCCAATTCTTACTGCAAGGAAACGCTGCACAGATTTGGGTGCAAGAGCTGTGGATTTCAGTGGGCGTTTATGACAGTTTACATAAGCTTGGCTAACCAGATGTTGGCATGTCGCTGATAATGGCTGTGCCCAAAGGTGCACAGCTGCTCACACAGGAGCCCATGGTCACTGCACCTGTCATATGGCTGATGGACGTGTCGATGGTGGGTCTGATGGTGCCTCTAACGATGCACTGAGACAGAAATGCACTGTCTCAAAGACGCTGCAAGTAAGTTTCTCAGTTTAGAAGAAATAGCCCAAGAAATTGCATAAGATGAAGATGCAGCTGCGGCAAAAGACCATGGCCATGTCTGTATCCAAGCTGAAACCGTCAATCATCTGAGGAGTGTCCCGTGCATACATAATATAATTAATACATTCATAAATAAAACAATAATGTAAATAAATACTCGGAGACATGGATTTGGCTGAATAACATTTATTAGCTTTTTATTAAGAACAAATAAAGAATATTTAAAAACGTTTAAATAAATGTATGTATGGTGGCAAAGAAATCTCAACAGCTACTAACAATAGCTATCCACACAACCTTTTAACATGACTACCCACCCAGTAGGGTGATGATGCAGCCCCCACCAGGGTGGTCCAGCGAACAAACAAGCAGTGAAGGTGAGTACACCCAAAACCATAACATTAATCAACTTAACCAAATTTGCTCCCGAAGCAGCGACCTGACGTGCTTTCCTGTCTAAACACAGCTAATGACAAAAACCACAACCACAACAAAACTGGAGAGGGAGGGTGAGAAGTCAGGAATAAAGAGGCTGTCACAGCCCACAAAGCCTCACATACCACATAACTACACAACCCTAATCATCATTGGACAAACTAACCACATAGGGGTAAATTTACTAAGATGGGAGTTCTATTTAAGATGGGATGTTGCCCATAGCAACCAATCAGATTCTACTTCTCATTTATCTAGCACCTTCTACAAGATAATACCTGGAATCTGATTAGTTGCTATGGGCAACATCCCATCTTAAATAGAACTCCCATCTTTGTAAATTTACCCCATTGTGTCTCACAAGACAACCCCCATACTTAAGGTTTAACCCTCTCTGCTCTCATGCTATTGCTGAGAATCAGGTCCTTAATGTAAAACAGAGCTGTCATTTCACGTAAATGCACATAGTTAATGAATAAGATTGTTAAAAGTAATTGAAACAGTTCTAGTTTGCATGTCCATAACAACAGTATACTTAGGAGGTCTATTCATGAAGCAGTGAAAAAAGTGGAGAAGTGAGCCTGTGGAGAAGTTGCCATGGCAACCAATCAGTTGCTCCGTACAATTGTATAGTATGCAAATTATAAATGTTACTTCAATGCTGATTGGTTGCCATGGGCAACTTCTCCACTGGCTCACTTCTCCACACTTTTCACTGCTTCATGAATAGACCCCTTAATTTATAAACTACAACAATGATTTAGTTAGATGAAAAGAACATTCAATGTTTTACTATACATTGTTAATATCCAGCTATATTTATATACTTTTTGTCCTACCTTCTACAGCATATCTGATATTGCCAAGACTGAACTTTATTGAACATGTCAATTCCATAACTATAATTATTCCAACTCTGCCTGTGCCAAAGAGAAGTATGGACAGTCAGCCAATAACTGCCGAAGAGCTGTACGGAGATGATCTTTTGGCCTATTATCTGAGCATTCTGAAGCCAGAGAAACCTGAAACAGTACGTTTTATTTCATTTAAAATTTTTCCGACTGAGTCACTTTGAAAATTAAATGAATTAAATGTTCATGAATAGATCAATGTTCAGCATTTCTGACAGTTTGTATGACCACCATGGCCGGACTGGCAATCTGGCACTTCTGGCACATGCCAGAAAGGCCGATGGGCAGGTGGGCCAAATTGGTCACTCAGAGAGCTGGGATGGCCGCACGCAGCGCAGCCTCCGGCTCTCTGGTTCCATGGTCTCCATGGAAATGGGGGCGTGCCGTGAGTTCACGCCCCCGGACCTGCGGCGCGCCCCGCCTCCCAGCAACCGTGCCATGGTAACGGGGCGTTCCGCGAGTCCACGCCCCCATGACTCGCGGCACGCCCCCATACGTCGTGCGGCGCCCCCCCTCCCCGTGACGCGTGCGCCCCCCCTGTGACGTGCATGCGTTCACAGATGCCAGGGCCGAATCAAGGGCCCAGTTCGTCACTGATGACCACCATGTCTCCCCCAGCTCCTAAATTGCAACATTCTGATACATATTCAAGAAATAATCTGTATGGAGCAGTCATCGTAAATGAAATGTGATCTCAATTGGATTGAAAGTATATTTTCAAAGCAAAACTACTCTTTACTTTCACAATCAGCGACACTCAGGGCCGGACTGGGACTAAAAATAGGCCCTGGCATTTTTGAAGCACACAGGACCACCTCGGCGACTCTTCCCCTTAGTATTCCTGACTCCTCCTACTTCTTAGTCTATGCTCTTACAAATATAATTAATATTATAACAACATACAAGGGTACATCATTCTCTATTAAAATACACACAACCAGTGGTTGAAGTGGAAATTTTTAAGTGGGGGTATGGAAAAGGGGGCGTGGTCACTCAAAAGGGGGCGTGTCCTTCAGTGTAGTTTACCACACCATATACCCCCTATTCAAATTATGCACCACAATAGTAGGACCCCTTATACTATCTAGTACTGGTGCCTCTTTCACAGTATGAGCCAATATTCACATTATACCACAAGGTATGAGCTGAAATTCACATTATAGCACCCGGTATGAACCAAAATTCACATTACAGCACCCAAAATGAGCCAAAATTCACATTATAGCACACAGAATGAGCCGAAATTCACATTGTAGCACACAGAATGAGCCGAAATTCACATTATAGGACCCGGTATGAACCGAAATTCACATTACAGCACCTGGTATGAGCCGAAATTCACATAGCACACAGAATGAGCCGAAATTCACATTATAGCACACAGAGTGAGCCAAAATTCACATTATAGCACACAGAATGAGCCGAAATTTGCATTATAGCACACAGAATGAGCTGAAATTCACATTGTAGCACACTGAATGAGCCAAAATTCACATTATGCCACATGGAATGAGACAAAATTCAGGGAGAGTGACAGCAGGGACAGGGAAAGTGACAGCAGGGACATAGGGACAGGGAGAGTGACAGCAGGGACATAGGGACAGGGAGAGTGACAGAGGGACAGGGAAAGTGACAGCAGGGACATAGGGACAGGGAGAGTGACAGAAGGACAGGGAAAGTGACAGCAGGGACATAAGGACAGGGAGAGTGACAGAGGGACAGGGAAAGTGACAGCAGGGACATAAGGACAGGGAGAGTGACAGAGGGACAGGGAAAGTGACAGCAGGGACATAGGGACAGGGAGAGTGACAGCAGGGACATAGGGACAGGGAGAGTGTCAGAGGGACAGGGAAAGTGACAGCAGGGACATAGGGACAGGGAGAGTGACAGAGGGACAGGGAAAGTGACAGCAGGGACATAGGGACAGGGAGAGTGACAGAAGGACAGGGAAAGTGACAGCAGGGACATAAGGACAGGGAGAGTGACAGAGGGACAGGGAAAGTGACAGCAGGGACATAGGGACAGGGAGAGTGACAGAGGAACAGGAAAAGTGACAGGTGAGGACAAGAGAGGTGAGGACGAGATAGAGAAAGAAAGGTGATGACAAAAGAGTGTGAGAAAGGTGCAGACAGAGAGAGAGGTCGGGACTTGAGAGAGAGTGAGGGGTGAGGGCAAGAGAAAGACAGGTGAGGATGAAAGTGAGAGGTTAGGGCAGGAGACAAAGGACGGGAGAGAGAGGCGAGGACAAGAGAGAGGGATGGGGTGAGAGGTGGGGACAAGAGAGTGAGAGAGAGGTGAGGACAAAGAGAGAGAGGGTGAGAACAATAGAGGGAGAATGAGAGACAGGCAGCCATGGCATGGGTATATCCATACTCACCTTGGTGGGAGGCAGCGCTCTCCCTGCAGTGCTGATGCTGCAGCTGACCATGTGCTGTGGTGCTGCTGTGGCCGGGTTCCAGGACTGCATGGGTGGCGTGTCTCCTCCTCAGGGCCAGGAGCTCAGGCAGGCTGTAAACTGGGTGATTGTGGGCGGACACCGTGCTGCTGCTCCTAGGACTTCTCTCCCCCATAGCCGCTCCCAGAATGCTATGACGATAGAAAGAGAGAGGGGTGAGGCAAAAGGGGGGTGAAACCAAGAAATAGAGAAGAGAGGGCAAGAGAGGTGGTAAAGCTGAGAGAGAGGTGAAGATAAAAGATAGAGAGAAGTGAGGACTAGAGAGAGGGGGAGTGAGGACAAAAGAAGGAGAGGGGGTGAGGACAAAAGAAAGAGAGAGATGTGGATGGGAGAGAGGGGGGAGGAAAAGAGAGAGGGTGAGGACAAAAGAGAGATAGAGAGAGGTGAGGACAAGAGGGGGGGTGAGAACAAAAGAGAGAGGCGAGGACAAGAAAGAGACAGAGAGAGGTAAGGACTAGAGGGAGGGGGAGTGAGAACAAAAGAGAGGTGAGGACAAAAGAAAGAGAGGGGGTGAGGGAAAAAAAAGAGGGGGTGAGGACAAAAGAAAGAGAGAGGGGGTGTGGACAAAAAAGAGGGGGTGAGGACAAAACAAAGAGAGTGGGGGGGTGTACAAAAAGAGAGGGGGTGGGGACAAAAAAGAAGGGGTGAGGACAAAAGAAAGAGAGAGGGGGTGTGGGCAAAAAATAGAGGGGGTAGGGACAAAAGAGAGAGGGGGTGGGGACAAAAAAGAGAGAGGGATGTGGATGGGAGGTATGAAAAAGTGGAGGTTTGAATTATGCGCCCTGGATGCCACATTTGTGTGTGTGTGGGGGGGGCATTACGCACCACCAACCTCCAGCAAATACGGCAATCACCCACAAGTAAGCCCGCTCCTTCTCCCCGCTCTGTGAACACACAGCCACTGCGCCTGGTGTCTAGGATCAATGGGAAGTAGGGTGCAGCACGGGCTGTAGCTGCAAGGATGGACTTAATTCAGACCTTATCGTAGATGTGATAAATTTAGCACATCTGCGATCAGCTTTCCCGACATGCGGGGGAACGCCCAGCACAGGGCTAGTCCGCCCCGCATGTCAGGCCCTGTCCCGTCGCACAAGAAACCCTGTCGACCTAGTTACTGTCGACCAATAGTGGTTGACCTAAGTGTGGTCGACCTAGAGACCGGATACCCTATCTATCTATCTATCTATCTATCTATCTATCTATCTATCTATCTATCTATCTATCTATCTATCTATCTGTATAATTCTCTGCTCTCACCTAATTATATTCTAAACTGTTTGTCTTTTAATTTCAGGGAATGTTTGTTCCAAAAATGTTTAAAGTTAAGCCAGCCAACTTTGTCAAAGTCTCCCCTTCTGGCCAGTCCCTACACTGACTCACAAAACCATGAAAATCCCTCTGCATCCTTTGTCACCAGGAATCACAAACATCTTGTCAGCAACACGTCTGACAGCCTTTCAGAACCTAAAATGGCTGATTATAGAACTCAAATGTTGCAGCAGTTAGTTGCATTACATATTTAGTCAAGTACCTTAAGTCCTGCCATGATATGCTCATGTTTCATAGATATTTGACAGCAGAAATACTGACACTCTAAGGTTGGCAAACTATAAAATATTATTATTACTACCAGTTAGTTACTGTGTATAGCACACACATGTTCCACCGCACTTTACAGATAATATTAAGCCATTTGTATCAATCCTTGCCACAGTGTAGCTATTTATGGGCCCAATTCAGCATGTGTTGTAGTTGTGCATGTGCGACAAATCGCACAACTACAATCTTTATTCTAACATGCGTGGGGATGCCCAGCACAAAGCAAGTCCCCCTCGCATGTCTCACTGTGTGCGCACGCGTGGCTTCTGCCCATGCGCACACTGAAAAAGGGCTTCAGCATGCTGAATTGGGCCCTATATTCCCTATCACTTGTATATATAAACACGCACTAGGGATCAGTTTTTGTTTTTTGATAGGAGCCAATTAACCTACCAGTATATTTTTGAAGTGTGGGAGGAAACCCACCCAAGCACGTGGAGAATATACAAAATTCACACAGATCCATCGTGGGAATCAAGCCCAGTGCAGTGTGGCAGTAATGTTAACCATATTTCTTAAATCTGTAAAATGTTCATTTTATTCTAGTGCCAAAAAATCCAGAAAGACAGAAAATTTGAAATTTCCGGTTTGAGTCCTAACACTGAATATAATGGAAGTGTGTACATATTGATCGGTAACCAGAAGAAAAGTGCTGTTCAGAAATTTGTAGTGAAAACACTTCCAGGTAATAACACCTACCTCTCATTTCCGATTTGTCCAGTAGCTGTGTCACAACTACTGTCTATAAGTCAAGGCAGTGTCGGACTGGAGCATGAAGGGCCCACCGGGGGGATTGCAGTGGAAGGGGCCCATATATAGGGGTATGGCCAGCTGCTACAGCATATTGGCTAACCATTAGAGAGTGCATGGTCTGGGCCCCTTGATAATATATAATAAGAATTTACTTACCGATAATTCTATTTCTCGTAGTCCGTAGTGGATGCTGGGAACTCCGTAAGGACCATGGGGAATAGCGGCTCCGCAGGAGACTGGGCACATCTAAAGAAAGCTTTAGGACTATCTGGTGTGCACTGGCTTCTCCCCCTATGACCCTCCTCCAAGCCTCAGTTAGGATACTGTGCCCGGACGAGTGTACACAATAAGGAAGGATTTTGAATCCCAGGTAAGACTCATACCAGCCACACCAATCACACCGTACAACTTGTGATATGAAACCCAGTTAACAGCATGATAACAGAGGAGCCTCTGAATAGATGGCTCACAACAAGAACCCGATAAGTTAACAATAACTATGTACAAGTATTGCAGACAATCCGCACTTGGGATGGGCGCCCAGCATCCACTACGGACTACGAGAAATAGAATTATCGGTAAGTAAATTCTTATTTTCTCTGACGTCCTAGTGGATGCTGGGAACTCCGTAAGGACCATGGGGATTATACCAAAGCTCCCAAACGGGCGGGAGAGTGCGGATGACTCTGCAGCACCGAATGAGAGAACTCCAGGTCCTCCTCAGCCAGGGTATCAAATTCGTAGAATTTTGCAAACGTGTTTGCCCCTGACCAAGTAGCTGCTCGGCAAAGTTGTAAAGCCGAGACCCCTCGGGCAGCCGCCCAAGATGAGCCCACCGTCCTTGTGGAATGGGCTTTTATTGATTTAGGCTGCGGTCATCCTACCGCAGAATGCGCCAGCTGAATAGTGCTACAAATCCAGCGCGCAATAGACTGCTTAGAAGCAGGAGCACCCAGCTTGTTGGGTGCCATCAGGATAAACAGCGAGTCAGTTTTCCTGACTCCAGCCATCCTGGAAAAATAAAATTTTCAGGGCCCTGACTACGTCCAGCAACTTGGAATCCTCCAAGTCCCTAGTAGCCGCAGGCACCACAATAGGTTGGTTCAAGTGAAAACCTGAGACCACCTTCGGGAGAAACTGAGGACGAGTCCTCAACTCTGCCCTATCCATATAGAAAATCAGATAAGGGCTTTTACATGACAAAGCCGCCAATACTGACACACGCCTGGCCAAGGCCAACAGCATGACCACTTTCCACGCGAGATACTTTAGCTCCATGGTTTTAAGTGGCTCAACCAATGCGACTTTAGGAAATCCAACACCACGTTGAGATCCAAAAAGTGCCACAGGAGGCACAAAAGGAGGCTGAATATGTAGTACTCCTTTAACCAAAGTCTGAACTTCAGGCAGTGAAGCCAGTTCTTTCTGGAAGAAAATCGACAGGGCCGAAATCTGGACCTTGATGGACCCCAATTTGAGGCCCAAACGTCACCCCTGCTTGCAGGAAGTGCAGGAATCGACATAGTTGAAATTCCTCCGTCGGGGCCTTCATGGCCTCCCACCAAGCAACAAATTTTCGCCAAACGCGGCGATAATGTCTTGCGGTGACATCCTTCCTGGCTATGATCAGGGTAGGGATGACTTCCTTCGGAATACCCTTTTCCTTTAGGATCCGGTGTTCTACCGCCATGCCGTCAAACGTAGCCGCGGTAAGTCTTGGAACAGACAGGGTCCCTGCTGCAGCAGGTCTTGTCTGAGCGGCAGAGGCCAAGGGTCCTCTGCCAGCATCTCTTGAAGTTCCGGGTACCAAGCTCTTCATGGCCAATCCGGAACCCCGAGTATGGTTTTCACTCCTCGCCTTCTTATTATTCTCAGTACCTTGAGTATGAGAGGTAGAGGAGGAGACACATAAACCGACTGGTACACCCACGGTGTCACTAGAGCGTCCCCAGCGATCGCCTGAGGGCCCCTTGACCTGGCGCAATATCTTTTCAACTTCTTGTTGAGGCGGGACGCCATCATGTCCACCCGTGGTCATTCCCAACGGTTTACCCGCATTTGGAAAACTTCTGAATGAAGTCCCCATTCTCCTGGGTGTAGGTCGCCCATCGGAGAATCCTTGTGGCTTCTGCCATCGCCATCCTGCTTCTTGTGCCACCCTGTCTGTTTACATGGGCGACCGCCGTGATGTCGTCTGATTGGATCAGTACCGGCTGGTTCTGAAGCAGGGGCCTTGCTTGGCTTAGGGCATTGTAAATGGCCCTTAGCTGCAGAATATTTATGTGAAGTGAAATCTCCTTGGAAATTTCTTCCCTGTGTGACTGCACCCCAGCCCCGAAGGCTGGCATCCGTGGTCACCAGGACCCAGTCCTGTATTCCGAATCTGCGGCCCTCTAGTAGATGAGCCCTCTGCAGCCACCACAGCAGCGACACCCTGTTTCTTGCTGACAGGGTTATCCGCTGTTGTATCTGTAGATGGGACCCGGACCATTAGTCCCACAGGTCCCACTGGAACGTCCTTGCGTGGAGTCTTCCAAATGGAATTATGCTTCGTACGAAGCTACCATTTTTCCCAGGACTCGTGTGCATTGATGTACCGACACCTGTCCTGGTTTTAGGATGTCTCTGACTAGAGATGACAACTCCTCGGCTTTTTCCACTGGAAGAAACACTCTTTTCTGGTCTGCGTTCAGAAACATTCCCAGGAACAGAAGACGTGTCGTCGGGACCAGCTGTGACTTTGGAATATTGAGAATCCAGTCGTGCTGTTGTAGCACTTCCCGAGAGAGTGCTACCCCCACTACCAACTGTTCTTTGGACCTCGCCTTTATCAGGAGATCGTCCAAGTACGGGATAATAAAAACTTCCTTCTTGCGAAGGAGTATCATCACTTCGGCCATTACCTAGGTAAAGACCTTCGGTGCCGTGGACAACTCCAACGGCCGCGTCTGGAACTGATAGTGACAGTCCTGTACCACATATCTGAGGTACTCCTGGTGAGGGGGGTAAATGGGGACATGCAGGTACGCATCCTTGATGTCCAGGGAGACCCTGTAATCCCCCTCGTCCAGGCTCGTAATAACCGCCCTGAGCGATTCCATCTTGAACTTGAATCTTCTGATATAAAAGTTCAAGTATTTTAATTTCAAGATGGGTCTCACCGAACCGTTGCGGTACCACAACCACTGTGGAATAGTAACCCCTTCCTTGCTGAAGGAGGGGCACCTTGACAATCACTTGTTGTGATTATAGTATTGAATATCCACCAACACCGTCTCCCTGGCAGAGGGAGGTGCCGGTAAGGCAGATTTTAGGAAACGGCGGGGGGAAGAACGTCTCGAACTCCAGCCTGTACCCCTGAGATACTACTTGAAGGACCCAGGGATCCATGTGAGAGAGCCCACTGTCCGCTGAAATATCTGAGACGGGCCCCCACCGTACCCGGGTCCGCTTGAGCAGCCCCAGCACCATGCTGTGGACCTACCGGACGCAGGGAGGACTTCTGCTCTTGGGAACTAGCTGTGTGTTGCAGCTTTTTCCTCCACCTTTGCCTCTCGGCAGAAAGGATGAGCCTCTAGCCCTCTTGCTTTTCTGGGGCCGAAAGGACTGTACTTGATGATACGGTGCTTTATTTTGTTGTGGGGTAGCCTGTGGCAAAAAAATCAATTTCCCAGCAGTAGCTGTGGAAACGAGGTCTGAAAAACTATCCCCAAACAGTTTTACCCCCTTATAGGGCAACTTCCATGTGCCGATTCGAGTCGGCATCGCCTGACCATTGCCAAGTCCATAACCCCCGTCTGGCGGCAATGGACCTAGCGCTTATTTTTGATGCCAGCTGGCAAATATCCCTCTGTGCATCACGCATGTATAAGACCACGTCTTTTATATGCTCTATTTTCAGCAAAATATTGTCCCTATCCATAGTTATTTTCCGACAAGGAATCTCACCACGCAGCGGGAGCACTGCACATCCATGCCGAAGCAACGGCTGGTCGCAATATAATGCCCTAGTGTGTGACCATATCTTATTGGGTAACCTCCTGCTTTCTATCAGCAGGTTCCTTCAGGGCGGCCGTACCCGGAGACGGTAGTGCCACCTTTTCTGATAAGCGTGTAAGCGCTGTATCTATCTACCCTATGGGGTGTTTCCCCGCGTGACCTATCCTCTGGCGGGAAAGGGTACGCTGCCAATAACCGTTGTAGAAATTATCAATTTCTTACCGGGGGAAGACCACTCTTCCTCACACACCTCATTTAATTTCTCAGATGCAGGAAAAACTACTAATAGTTTTCTCTCACCAAATACAATACCCTTTTATGTGGTACCTGGGGTATAATCATAAATGTGTAATACATTTTTCATTGCCTCAATCCTGTAACGGGTGGACCTATTTGGAGGGTACACCAGTCTCATCGATGTCGACACTGGAGTCAGTATCCGTGTCGACATCTGTGTCTGTTATCTGAGGTAGCGGGCGATTTTAGAGCCCCCCATGACATTTGAGACGCTGGAACAGGCACAAGCTGAGTAGCCGGCTGTTCCGTGTCGTCGACCTTTTATGTAAGGAGTTGACTATTTCACGTAATCCTTCCATAAGTTCAACCACACCGGTGTCGACCCCGCAGGGGGTGACAACATATTTACAGGCATTCGCTCCGCCTCCACCTCATTATCCTCCACATACGTGTCGACACAGCCGTACCGACACACAGCACACACACAGGGAATGCTCTGATAGAGGACAGGACCCCACAAAGCCCTTTGGGGAGACAGAGGGAGAGTATGCCAGCACACACCAGGGCGCTATATATCACAGGGATAGCACCTATAAAAAAGTGTTTTCCCTTATAGCTGCATATATATTGTATACTGCGCCCAAATTGTGCCCCCCCCCCTCTCTTTTTAACCCTTTCTGTAGTGTATTAACTGCAGGGGAGAGCCAGGGAGCTTCCCTCCAACGGAGCTGTGAGGGAAAAATGGCGCCAGTGTGCTGAAGGAGATAGCTCCACCC
Organism: Pseudophryne corroboree; assembly: GCF_028390025.1. Taxonomy (NCBI): domain Eukaryota; kingdom Metazoa; phylum Chordata; class Amphibia; order Anura; family Myobatrachidae; genus Pseudophryne; species Pseudophryne corroboree. Next base: position 544,455,568 of record NC_086445.1, read on the forward strand.
CTTTTTCACTGACTTTTCTCCCGCATTTTTATGGATTCTGGCAGGGGTTAATGTACATCCATATAGCCCTGGGGGTTATATGTGATGTATTTTTGCCAGCCAAGGTGTTAATATTGCTGCTCAGGGCGCCCCCCCCCCCCCAGCGCCCTGCACCCATCAGTGACCGCAGTGTGAGGTGTGCATGAGGAGCAATGGCGCACAGCTGCAGTGCTGTGCGCTACCTTGATGAAGACTGATGTCTTCTGCCGCCGATTTTCCGGACCTCTTCTTGCTTCTGGCTCTGTAAGGGGGCCGGCGGCGCGGCTCTGGGACCGGACTCCGAGGCTGGGCCTGTGTTCGATCCCTCTGGAGCTAATGGTGTCCAGTAGCCTAAGAAGCCCAAGCTGGCTGCAAGCAGGCAGGTTCGCTTCTTCTCCCCTTAGTCCCTCGATGCAGTGAGCCTGTTGCCAGCAGGTCTCACTGAAAATAAAAAACCTAAAACTAACTTTTATCTAAGAAGCTCAGGAGAGCCCCCTAGATTGCACCCTGCTCGGTCGGGCACAAAAATCTAACTGAGGCTTGGAGGAGGGTCATAGGGGGAGGAGCCAGTGCACACCAGATAGTCCTAAAGCTTTCTTGAGATGTGCCCAGTCTCCTGCGGAGCCGCTATTCCCCATGGTCCTTACGGAGTTCCCAGCATCCACTAGGACGTCAGAGAAATAGTAAATACTGCTACGTCATGTATAATAATGTACCAGATTGATAACAGCAATACACTGTAGAAAATACACCATAGTCCTGCGCAGTATACTATGTATAATTCAACTGCACAGTCTGGAACCTGATCCCTAGAATAGGAGGTGGGGCCCCCTGAGCAGTGGGCTCCACCGGGGGGCTCCCCCTGTAGGTCAGTCCGGCTTACTTTTTCCTCCACCTTTATATCAATAAGCAAAACACACATTTTCAGTCTGATATTTCATTTGATCATTACAAAAAAACAAAAAAAGTTTGCCAGGACACAATGATTGCTTAACACACATTGATTTAGAGAAGAGATTTTTCCGCACCAGAATATCAATGATTATTTTAAAGGGAACATTGGACTCAGTAATTAAGTAATTAATACAATTAAGTATCCATCTTTAATAATGCCGTCCGTATTGGGTGCCACCCCCCAATTACAAGAATATGTTCGATAACGAATAAAGAGAAAGAATTGGGTTCAATTGGGTGCACTCCGTCCCCTAAATTGAATTATTGTTAAAATCCACTTTATAAATTTTTATTTAAAAACAGGTATCAGCACCAATACTCTGTTCAAAAGCCTGTGCGGCTTATAAATTGTAATCTATATTTATTTTTAGCCAATAATAGGTAAATTGAGCGAAGTAAAGAAATCTAAAAAAAAAAAAAAAGAGTTGTGACGTAAATATAAGAAATGTGAATAAAGATTTAAAAATATGCTGTGTGTCACGTCTCTTATTTGCCTGTTGTATTAATTCCCATATGTATGCTACCAGTAAAATATAGGCACAGAGTAAATATGTGTGCTATTATATATATATTAAGATATATGATGTTTACTCCACAAACAGGAGAATAGGTACCAATTTGTAATATAATATAGCCCTCAATGGCTACATGATAAATGGTACTTGTAACAGTATATTTATAGATTCAAATGGTTATACTAGGGATTATAATTCCCAGCCACGAATCACATAGATTTAATTATTGTAATATTATTTTAGTTCATATGTAACAATAATAATGTTATTAATAGGTAGCTGCAGCTATATGATGGTGAGATTGCATGCAGACTCCTATTCTTATAGATAATGTTAATTCAGATCCCGTTTGACAATTCCAACCATTCGTTTAAATATATATTGAACAGGCTTTCTTAGTAATAGCTACACTTGATATTCATAAATAATTTTACATTCCTGAATACATATAATTTCTTACACTAGTATCAAATTCTATTGCTGGTAGAGCATACTGTTCATGTTTGGTGCATTAAACTTTCAGCGGGCGTCCCCGCTGTGTGGGACCGTCGTGATCGGACCTCCTGTGCACCACTCTGGTCTCATAGAGCTGTCATCGCTGCTATCTTAATAAAGACCACAGCGGGATGCATGTAGAGCTGTATAGTAACAATTGGGATTGTATAAATATATATTAAATCGTAGACGTAACACACTGGCCACCAATGCGCATTTCGCTCCGGTGTCGTGCTTCCTCGTGGCACATTCATCAGTCGCTGGATTTAAAAGCTACAACCTAGGAAACTGTGGTAATCATTGATACTAAGGGGCAGATTTATTAAGCTCGGTGAAGTGATAAAGTGGAAGGTGATAAAGGACCAGCCAGTCAGCTCCTAACTGTCATTTTTCAAACTGAGCCTGTGACATGGAAGTTAAAATCTGATTGGCTGGTCCTTTATCACCTTCCACTTTATCACTTCACCAAGCTTAATAAATATGCCCCTGAGTTACAAGTACCATTTATCATGTAGCCATTGAGGGCTATATTATATTATAAATTGGTACCTATTCTCCTGTTTGTGGAGTAAACATCATATATCTTAATATATATAATAGCACACATATTTATCCTGTGCCTATATTTTACTGGTAGCATGCATATGGGAATTAATACAACAGGCAAATAAGAGACGTGACACAAAGCATATTTTTTAATCTTTATTCACATTTCTTATATTTTCTTCACAACCTTTTTTTTTTCTAAATTTCTTTACTTCACTCAATTTACCTATTATTGGTTAAAAATAAATATAGATTACAATTTATAAGCCGCACAGGCTGTTGAACTGATTGTTGAACTGCTGATACCTGTTTTTAAATAAAAATTAATGAAGTGGATTTTAACAATAATTCAATTTAGGGGACGGAGTGCACCCAATTGAACCCAATTCTTTCTCTTTATTCGTTATCTCACACATTGATTTAGCCATCTATGTGATGAATTCCTTTAGGAACAGCACATCGCGTCTGATGGCACCTTAGTGGTGCGAGAGAAAATTTGCAATGTAAACATAAATGGCCAATATATGCAATATGTACGTGCATAGCTGGGCTTCGCTGTGATGCCCAGCGGCACATTGCTTTGAACTGAATCCCCCCCATGAATAGATTTTTAGCACCACAATTGTTGATCCTTTAGTAATTCAATGGGGGATAAGTGCTCATGTCATCAGCTCTAATTGGAACTTAAAATAACTGTTGTCTACATAAATTTATTTCAGTTGCTCCTTAATATGACAAACGATCAGGTGTGTAAATAACAATGTCTCCAGTGGACAGACTTGAGTTTACATAGAGCTCTGTGAAAATGGAGTTGCCCTTTAACATTACGAGAAAGAAGTCACACAGGAGCTTGTTCTATTATATAGTGGTATGGAAAATGTTAGTGCATTAAAGTGTAATGAGAATTAAATAAAGTATGTGCCAGTAGTACAATTGTTAATCATCATGTTACATTTATACTGGTGGCTCACATGAAATGATTCACTCACACTTTTCGATCTCCTGATGTCACCGTTCCATGGTCTACAGTACCAAATGAAATGGGTCGTGATCTAGTAAAACTGTAATATTCTGCACCAAAGCTCAAGCACCACAAGTGAAATGGAGCCTAATAGGCGCACATGTGTCTTTTTTTGTGGTTTACATGGGAAGCATTTGCGTGATCACAGTCATATTGTACTTTCCCATGATTGCATCCATCCATCCTGCATTTACTAGATAAACGTAGGGAAATGTAAGCGTAAAATTCATCCCAGTCACTAAAAGAGCACATGAGTAAGAATTATTGGTGTGCGTGCGTAGTACAATAGTATGCTATCCATGCTTGCCTACCTGACCATCTCCATGAGGGAGAAAATGCTCTGTTCCTGGACTTTCCTGGTAATGTATGATTGCCATCACCTGTGGTGAAACACCTTTCTTATCAATTAACTAGCTCACTACAGGTGATGGCAATCATACATTACCAGGAAAGTCCAGGAACAGAGCATTTTCTCCCTCATGGAGAGGCTCAGGTAGGCAAGTATGATATAAACCCACACATGGAAATGCACTCAATGTCCCAGGTAATGATTCTATTAAGATTTAACAATTGTAAAGATGGAGCTGAATGTACATTGCATTGATGTGTAATGTGACGTTATTTGATTCATGTTTCTACTTACAGATCATTCATTATTCATATTGTTTGCTTGTCTGATTACCATTTTTGCTATTGCCCTGGGTGCAGCAATACTTTACGCAAGTTGTAAATACGTTAAACGAGAAGTGAAAAAGCCAAACTCTCTTGTAAGTATAAGCCATAGAAATATAGTCATGTATGTACTAAGGATCCATCTGTGTTATTGTCTATAAATTCACATAAAACACACTAATACAGAACTGTGCATACATACTGGAGGAGCTATGTGAAATCACACATATCCTGTGACATACGGTACGTTATTTAATTAACCACAGAGATTGTGCAGAACATTGGTCACATATAGAACATATCTGAGTGTGGTGATATACTGTAGATTTCTAAGTCTGTATTACATACTGGAATGGATGTGAGATAATTCATTTGGTCGTCTTTAAAATTCATATGAACTGTCTTGTTTAAAACTGCATGATTACTCTTATCCATGCGTAGCTGCCTTGTTGCCCCTTCTCGGGACAAATCAGGTCATAATGGTATGCTGAGGAATGCATCATCACACCCACACCCCTGCCCATTTCACCAGGAAAAAGGCAGGATGTCAAAGGATGTTCGGCTATGCTATTCTCCAGCTCTATGCTGACAGGACCCTAACCTATAACATATTACTCAGTGCAGTATGCAGCAAGGCTGTCTTTGTATGGTGTATGTGAATAAGGATTGAGTACCTAATACCATCTAATATTCAACTCCTGCTGGTTCAGGTTGTTCTCAAGTTTGAAGTGGTTTGGATAGAAACAGGTGTAACCATTCATATCTTCACAATGTTCACACCAGCAGGATATGAGTGTGCAGATTTTGTCTTATTCAGATACCTGCCCACTTTGTGTGATTACATTAGGACAGGGAGCCATGTTATTGTAGAAAGAGGAAAGTGCAACTGTGCAGACTCTACAGTGTTCCTTCAGGGAGGCTTCAATCCCTATTCCAAGATGGCCACCAACCTAAGGACTACTTATGCACAGCACCATCTTGTCACTATGGGGTCATTCCAACCCGATCGCTCGCTGCAGTTTGTCGCAGCGCAGCGATCGGGTCGGAACTGCGCATGCACCGGCGCAACAGTGCGCCTGTGCATGGCAGCTTTCGTTGCCTAGCGATCGCCTCTGAGACAGAGGTGGTCACTGGGCGGGAGGGGGCTGAATGGCGGCGTTAAGCCGCCGTTTAGGGGGAGCATGCGCACATCATCTATTCAGTGGAGAGAGGGACTGAGGGAATGTCCAGCAGCTCCCAAAACCCTGGGTATGCTCCCACAGTGACGAAAATGGAGGCATGGTTCATGGCCGCGTTGTTTCCCAAAAGGTCACCCCCCCTTATCTGTGAGGCCGCTCCCCATAATTTTGGGCACTCACCTGTCCCTCTTCTCCAGGAGCAAGTTATGTGATCGTAGATTCACCTCTGAAGCTGAGTTCAGCCTATGTTTTTGTTCATGGTCATACCGATACTAAAAATGGGTACACACTAGAGTGATGTGTACCTATTCGATATGTCGGTCCGATGGGATGACATATCGGAACCTGGGTACACATTGAGCAATGGCAATAAAGGACAGAATGATCAATGTTCCGTCCTTCATTTCCATTAATAGCGTCAATAGCAATATTGTCAGATTTGTTTGATGTACAGTACATCAAACCTGACAACTTCACTAGTGACCGCGGGCACCTGCATATTGGACATACACACTGCCTGATGTGCACTGAATTGAGCGATATGTTGGTCCGATTCGCCGGATTGCATGACATATTGCCCAGTGTGTAACCAGCTTTTTTTTGCTGCTATCTATCATACACCAATAAGGAAGATTAAACCTAACAGCTATTGAATTTTTCGCTATCGAACTAAGGGGGTAATTCTGAGTTGATCGTAGCTGTGCTAAATTTGGCACAGCTATGATCATCCTCCCTGACATGCGGGGTGACGCCCAGCACAGGGCTAGTCCGCCCCGTATGTCAGTGAAGCCTCCCCCCACCCCCGCGCAAATACAAAAGCATTGCACTGCGGGGATGCCTTTGTATTTGAGGAGTAACTCCCAGCTAGCGCAGCTCTTGCAGCTGGCCGGGAGTTAATTGTCGCTGCGCAGTCGCCGCGGTCCGCCCCCCCAACGGTCCGGCCACGCCTGCGTTGGCCGGACTGCTCCCCCTCCCGTCTAGCGACCGCTTCTGTCTCAGAGGCGATCGCTAGGCAACGAAAGCTGCCATGCGCCAGCGCACTGTGGCACCGGCGCATGCGCAGTTCCGACCCGATCGCTGCACTGCAACAAACTGCAGCGAGCGATCGGGTCGGAATGACCCCCTAAGGCCGGTGTCCAATTAGCCACAATAGTGCTACGGCAGCAAAAAAACAAGTGTTTTGGAGTTTTACTTTTCACCCCTATCCAATTGCCTGTCTCGAAAAACACATAGTACTCACGAAAAGCCATGGACCTATGTATTTTCGCTGTACTTATTGCGGATAAAGGGGCACTTATCGCGGATTATGTATCGCGTCCCTCAGCATAATCCCTGATAAGTGACAGCATCGAGGATAAGGTCCGGTTTATCGGGGCTAATTGGATAGCCCCCAGTGAGACAATTACCAGCGGTAATTTACAGCGGGTAATTGGATACCACCCTAATTATTTAAAAAAAAAACTTTCCTTGTACTTTTGGGATTACGAATGTTGACATGTACAGAAGGTTGACATTCAGCGTGTCAACATTCACAATATTGACACCGACATAATACTGACATTGTGAAAGTTGCAGCTAGAATGTCGACGGGTGGTCTTCAGGTTGCCGACTGTCGAGATCCCGGCGCACAGTATGCCGGCGCTGGAATCCCGACTGCTGGCATACCGACAGTTTTTCTCCCTCGTGGGGGTCCACGACCCCCCTGGAGGGAGAATAAATAGTGCGCGCCACCGTGCCCGCAAGGGTCTCATTTGCGCTCGCCACGCTGTCGGTATTCCGGCGGTCGGGCTTCCGGCGCCAGTATGCTGGTCGCCGGGAGCCAGGCCGCCGGCATATCATACTACACCCAATGTCGACACCTGGTGTTAAAGAGTTATGCTGCAATTAGGGGTAGCTTTATGGTGCAAGTGGAGTTATTAGTGTAAACAAAAAGTGCATTTGAAATCTCACTGTTGACATGCCAACTGTCAACATTCTGGCAATGTTGACATTATGTCAGTGTCGACATTAGGACTGTCAACTTAATATACCACACCCATTTGAGCTATCTTGCCTCTGAAGCATGTGTTAAAAAAGTGTTTAAAAAAAAAAAATATTTTACTAACTAGCCTTGCTCATGAGTATAAATAAGGGGGCACAATAATGTATTTTAATAAATAAGGGGATACTAATATTTACTATAATATGTAAGGGTGCACAATAATGTATTATAATAAATATTGGGATACTAATATTTAATATATTAATTAAAGAAGCATTATTATAATAATAATAATAATAATAATAAACTTGTTAATAAAGAGGCAAAAGGGCCATTACTAGTTACAGTAAGGGAGCTATTTTTATCTTGCACATTTGCTACTTGGCACTGCATCAGGTATACCTAGTTGCAGGGGCCCTAAATTTTGAAACTCATAAAAACATACAATATAATATAATCACTACTTGTAGTGCATTTAAGCATAGATAGTAAGCTTCATCATGCTGCAATATTCTAGATTAAGTAAATTGTTCAAAGGTTATAATAAATGATTTACACTGCAGATACTTAGGTATAAATAAATACCACTGGCCACTGGGCAAAAAAGTCGAAGTTCTTATCAAAAAAAGTGAAGTGATACCAAAAATGAAAAATCAACAAATGAAATAAAACAGTGGGTTAAAAAATAAATGTACATATTTTATTTTTTTACATTTAGGGAAAATGTATAAAGCAATGTAAAGATGGAGTAGCGGATGAGTGGAGAAGTTGCCCATAGCAACATCAGCGACACACCTGTATCAAATAAACTCTATAAAATAATGGCTACATGCTGATTGGTAGCCATGGGCAACTTCTCCACATAAACACTTCTCCACTCCACAATGTCCTATAAAATTTTACTAAAATAAATGCAGGCATATTTACCAGTGATCTGCACAAAGTACTCTAATGTAAAAAAACAACAACACACCAACAGTGGCAAACGCAGGATTTCTAGAGGGGGGGGGGGGGGGGGGGGTTCAGAATGCCAGTACACAATCTCCTACTCTGTGTAACATTGGAGCAAGCATGGGAGTCTGGGGGAACGGTAGAACAACCTAGTATCGACCCTGGACAGTAATATAAACATTGGTCTTTTTTTACACTGGATACTGTATGGAATATAGTATTAGTATTTAACATCATAGATGGTTTCTATAGTATATGCTGTATCAAACAAAGTGGTTGTTAAAAGATTAAATATACCATTGTAAATAATAGTGATAAGCGGGTTCGGTTCCTCGGAATCCGAACCCCCCCGAACTTCACCCTTTTTACACGGGTCCGAGGCAGACTCGGATCCTCCCGCCTTGCTCGGTTAACCCGAGCGCGCCCGAACGTCATCATCCCGCTGTCGGATTCTCGCGAGATTCGGATTCTATATAAGGAGCCGCGCGTCGCCGCCATTTTTCACTCGTGCATTGGAAATGATAGTGAGAGGACGTGGCTGGCGTCCTCTCACTTTGTTTCAGGGGGCTGCAGTGCAAATATCTTTATTCTGGGGACCAGCAGTATTATAGGAGTAGTACAGTGCAGAGTTTTGCTGACCAGTGACCACCAGTATTATACGTTGTCTGCCTGAAAAACGCTCCATATCTGTGCTCAGTGTGCTGCATATATCTGTGCTCACACTGCTTTATTGTGGGGACTGGGGACCAGCAGTATTATATAGGAGGAGTACAGTGCAGAGTTTTGCTGACCAGTGACCACCAGTATACGTTGTCTGCCTGAAAAACGCTCCATATCTGTGCTCAGTGTGCTGCATATATCTGTGCTCACACTGCTTTATTGTGGGGACTGGGGACCAGCAGTATTATATAGGAGGAGTACAGTGCAGAGTTTTGCTGACCAGTGACCACCAGTATTATACGTTCTCTGCCTGAAAAACGCTCCATATCTGTGCTCCGTGTGCTGCATATATCTGCTCACACTGCTTTATTGTGGGGACTGGGGACCAGCAGTATTATATAGGAGGAGTACAGTGCAGAGTTTTGCTGACCAGTGACCACCAGTATTATACGTTCTCTGCCTGAAAAACGCTCCATATCTGTGCTGCATTGTAGTATATAGTAGGAGTACAGTGCATAATTTTGTTGACCACCAGTATATAATATATAGGAGTACGGTACAGAAGGCCACTGCTCTACCTACCTCTGTGTCGTCAAGTATGCTATTCATCCATACCTGTGGTGCATTTCAGTTTTGCACAGTTTGCTGACCACCAGTATATAATATATAGCAGTACGGTACAGTAGGCCACTGCTCTACCTACCTCTGTGTCGTCAAGTATACTATCCATCCATACCTGTGGTGCATTTCAGTTTTGCACAGTTTGCTGACCACCAGTATATAATATATAGCAGTACGGTACAGTAGGCCACTGCTCTACCTACCTCTGTGTCGTCAAGTATACTATCCATCCATACCTGTGGTGCATTTCAGTTGTGCGCAGTATATATAGTAGTAGGCCATTGCTATTGATACTGGCATATAATTCCACACATTAAAAAATGGAGAACAAAAATGTGGAAGGTAAAATAGGGAAAGATCAAGATCCACTTCCACCTCGTGCTGAAGCTGCTGCCACTAGTCATGGCCGAGACGATGAAATGCCATCAACGTTGTCTGCCAAGGCCGATGCCCAATGTCATAGTAGAGAGCATGTAAAATCCAAAACACAAAAATTCAGTAAAATGACCCAAAAATCAAAATTAAAAGCATCTGAGGAGAAGCGTAAACTTGTCAATATGCCATTTACGACAGGGAGTGGCAAGGAACGGCTGAGGCCCTGGCCTATGTTCATGGCTAGTGGTTCAGCTTCACATGAGGATGGAAGCACTCATCCTCTCGCTAGAAAAATGAAAAGACTTAAGCTGGCAAAAGCACAGCAAAGAACTGTGCGTTCTTCTAAATCACAAATCCCCAAGGAGAGTCCAATTGTGTCGGATGCGATGCCTGACCTTCCCAACACTGGACGGGAAGAGGTGGCGCCTTCCACCATTTGCACGCTCCCTGCAAGTGCTGGAAGGAGCACCCGCAGTCCAGTTCCTGATAGTCAAATTGAAGATGTCACTGTTGAAGTACACCAGGATGAGGATATGGGTGTTGCTGGCGCTGAGGAGGAAATTGACAAGGAGGATTCTGATGGTGAGGTGGTTTGTTTAAGTCAGGCACCCAGGGAGACACCTGTTGTCCGTGGGACGAATATGGCCATTGACATGCCTGGTCAAATTACAAAAAAAAGTCACCTCTTCGGTGTGGAATTATTTTAACACAAATGCGGACAACAGGTGTCAAGCCGTGTGTTGCCTTTGTCAAGCTGTAATAAGTAGGGGTAAGGACGTTAAACAGCTCGGAACATCCTCCCTTATACGTCACCTGCAGCGCATTCATCATAAGTCAGTGACAAGTTCAAAAACTTTGAATGACAGCGGAAGCAGTCCACTGACCACTAAATCCCTTCCTCTTGTAACCAAGCTCCTGCAAACCACACCACCAACTCCCTCAGTGTCAATTTCCTCCTTACACAGGAAAGCCAATAGTCCTGCAGGCCATGTCACTGTCAAGTCTGACGAGTCCTCTCCTGCCTGGGATTCTTCAGATGCATCCTTGAGTGTAACGCCTCCTGCTGCTGGCACTGCTGTTGTTGCTGCTAGGAGTCGATCGTCATCCCAGAGGGGAAGTCGGAAGACCACTTGTACTACTTCCAGTAAGCAATTGACTGTCCAACAGTCCTTGCGAGGAAGATGAAATATCACAACAGTCATCCTGCTGCAAAGCGGATAACTCAGGCCTTGGCAGCCTGGGCGGTGAGAAACGTGTTTCCGTTATCCACCGTTAATTCACAGGCAACTACAGACTTGATTGAGGTACTGTGTCCCCGGTACCAAATACCATCTAGGTTCCATTTCTCTACGCAGGTGATACCGAAAATGTACACAGACCTCAGATAAAGAGTCACCAGTGTCCTAAAAAATTCAGTTGTACCCAATGTCCACTTAACCACGGACATGTGGACAAGTGAAGCAGGTCAGACTCAGGACTATATGACTGTGACAGCCCACTGGGTAGATGTATTGCCTCCCGCAGCAAGAATAGCAGCGGCGGCACCAGTAGCAGCATCTCGCAAACGCCAACTCGTTCCTAGGCAGGCTTGCTTTGTATCACCGCTTTCCAGAAGAGGCACACAGCTGACAACCTCTTACGGAAACTGAGGAACATCATCGCAGAATGGCTTACCCCAAATGGACTCTCCTGGGGATTTGTGACATCGGACAATGCCAGCAATATTGTGCGTGCATTACATCTGGGCAAATTCCAGCACGTCCCATGTTTTGCACATACATTGAATTTGGTGGTGCAGAATTATTTAAAAAACGACAGGGGCGTGCAAGAGATGCTGTCCATGGCCGGAAGAATTGCGGGCCACTTTCGGCATTCAGCCACCGCGTGCCGAAGACTGGAGCACCAGCAAACAGTCCTGAACCTGCCCTGCCATCATCTGAAGCTAGAGGTGGTAACGAGGTGGAATTCAACCCTCTATATGCTTCAGAGGATGGAGGAGCAGCAAAAGGCCATTCAAGCCTATACATCTGCCTACGATATAGGCAAAGGAGGGGGAATGCACCTGACTCAAGCGCAGTGGAGAATGATTTCAACGTTGTGCAAGGTTCTGCAACCCTTTGAACTTGCCACACGTGAAGTCAGTTCAGACACTGCCAGCCTGAGTCAGGTCATTCCCCTCATCAGGCTTTTGCAGAAGAAGCTGGAGACATTGAAGTTGGAGCTAAAACAGAGCGATTCCGCTAGGCATGTGGGACTTGTGGATGGAGCCCTTAATTCGCTTAACCAGGATTCACGGGTGGTCAATCTGTTGAAATCAGAGCACTACTTTTTGGCCACCGTGCTCGATCCTAGATTTAAAACCTACGTTGGATCTCTCTTTTCGGCAGACACAAGTCTGCAGAGGTTCAAAGACCTGCTGGTGAAAAAATTGTCAAGTCAAGCGGAACGTGACCCGTCAACAGCTCCTCCTTCACATTCTCCCGCAACTGGGGGAGCGAGAAAAAGGCTAAGAATGCCGAGCCCACCCGCTGGTGGTGATGCAGGGCAGTCTGGAGCGAGTGCTGATATCTGGTCCGGACTGAAGGACCTGCCAACGATTACTGACATGTCGTCTACTGTCACTGCATATGATTCTCTCACCATTGAAAGAATGGTGGAGGATTATATGAGTGACCGCATCCAAGTAGGCACGTCAGACAGTCAGTACGTATACTGGCAGGAAAAAGAGGCAATTTGGAGGCCCTTGCAGAAACTGGCTTTATTTTACTTAAGTTGCCCACCCTCCAGTGTGTACTCCGAAAGAGTGTTTAGTGCAGCCGCTCACCTTGTCAGCAATCGGCGTACGAGGTTACTTCCAGAAAATGTGGAGAAGATGATGTTCATCAAAATGAATTATAATCAATTCCTCCGTGGAGACATTCACCAGCAATTGCCTCCAGAAAGTACACAGGGACCTGAGATGGTGGATTCCAGTGGGGACGAATTAATAATCTGTGAGGAGGGGGATGTACACAGTGAAAGGGGTGAGGAATCGGACGATGAGGAGGAGGTGGACATCTTGCCTCTGTAGAGCCAGTTTGTGCAAGGAGAGATTGATTGCTTCTTTTTTGGTGGGGGCCCAAACCAACCAGTCATTTCAGTCACAGTTGTGTGGCAGACCCTGTCGCTGAAATGATGGGTTTGTTAAAGTGTGCATAATCCTGTTTATACAACATAAGGGTGGGTGGGAGGGCCCAAGGACAATTCCATCTTGCACCTCTTTTTTCTTTCATTTTTCTTTGCATCATGTGCTGTTTGGGGACTATTTTTTTGAAGTGCCATCCTGCCTGACACTGCAGTGCCACTCCTAGATGGGCCAGGTGTTTGTGTCGGCCACTTGGGTCGCTTAGCTTAGTCATCCAGCGACCTCGGTGCAAATTTTAGGACTAAAAATAATATTGTGAGGTGTGAGGTGTTCAGAATAGACTGAAAATGAGTGGAAATTATGGTTATTGAGGTTAATAATACTATGGGATCAAAATGACCCCCAAATTCTATGATTTAAGCTGTTTTTGAGGGTTTTTTGTAAAAAAAACACCCGAATCCAAAACACACCTGAATCCGACAAAACATTTTCAGGGAGGTTTTGCCAAAACGCGTCCGAATCCAAAACACGGCCGCGGAACCGAATCCAAAACCAAAACCCGAAAAATGTCCGGTGCACATCACTAAATAAATACACAAACATAATAGAACCAGTACTGCACTTTCTAAGCACACATTCTCCCACCTCAAGGTAAGGCTCCTGTCTCTTCTTCCTGGTAGCTACTCTCTGGTCCAGAGCACTGACTGAGGACTCAGATCCACACACACAGCAAACTTGGTAGAAGAAGCTGCTACCACTGAGCATGTGCAACAGTTCTGCTCTGCCCCTTAAACTGCATGATGTGGCGGCAGCTCTAGCAATCATAGTATATACCATTGACAACTGTCATGAGGAGGGGGGTTTCTGAGCAACCGGAAACCCCTCATGCGTTTGCCTATGAGGTCCAATACTTATTCTTAATTATTTACAAAAAAATAAAAATAAACAGTAATTGATAAAGTATTTGCTCCTTTTGCTAAATTACACCTACAGTAAATACAGTTAAATTGAACCAATCAGTTGTCTTCAAAGGTCATATAATTCATAACATTACTGCATTTTCAAATGAGCTTCATTGCAAGTGATTCTGAAGAAATGTATGGCTGTAAGATTGCAAAGACTGTTACTATCCCACTTAGCATTGTCACAGCAATAGACAACACAGTACAACTGGGAATCTGTGTAGAACAGGCTGTCCTCTAAAGCTGACCATCTGTGCAAGATGACCACTTGTTATTGACGCTCTCAAGAGGCTTCTGGCAACTCTCACAGGTTGCCTTTCCTGGCAAAAATGAGACACGCTATCCATAGAACAACAGTTTCTGGTCACTTTCCAAATCTCCACTTTAGGAGCTGTTGCAATTATAAGACTTGTCTATATATCTTCCATGTGTTTTATATATTATAGTATAGTACTGTATATCATATTTTAATATATTATATTTTGGAGCACCACAACGCCCATCATGATAAGCTTACAAAATTTCAAATGAACATAGTTTTTTGCATGTTTTTCTTTCCCATAAAAATGACCTTATAAAGAGAATAAGAATATTTACCTAATGCGCATGCCTGAAAGGGTGTGGATCATTAGATCGACAGTGTCTAGGTCGACAATGTTTAGGTCGACCACTATAGGTCGACAGTCACTAGGTCGACAGGGTCAGAAGGTCGACATGTTCTAGGTTGACAGGTCAAAAGGTTGACATGAGTTTTTTATGTTTTTTTGGTGTCGTTTTCTTCGTAGAGTGACCGGGAACCCCAATTAGTGCACCGTGTCCCCTCACATGGCTTGCTACGCTCGCCATGCTTCGGGCAAGGTGCATCATTCCGCTACCGCTTCGCTCGGCACAGATTACCGTTCCAATCGTAGTCCACGTGGATCGTTAAGTATGGAAAAAAAAAAACATTTGAAAAACTCATTTTGACCTTTTGACCTGTCGACCTAGTGACTGTCGACCTATAGTGGTCGACCTAAACATTGTCGACCTAGACACTGTCGATCTTCAGGCCGGATCCCGCCTGAAAACCCCTAAAATTTGCACTGCGCATGAGGCCCAATGGCGTGCTTACAAAGCCGCAGTGCAGATTCAGGCACACGCAGGAAAAACTGTAGAGGCAATGTATGGGGCGTTGCTTGGCAGTGACTGGAAGGCAATAAGGGGGTGGCCAAAAAGGCACGCACAGAGATAGCGTGTTATGTGTGTGCCATGGGAATGTGATGGCAGAGAGCCACTCACATAAGTAGAGAAACAGAACCTGTCATAGGGCGTCTCTATGCACTAGACAGCAAAGCAGCATCTACAGATGCTGCTAGTGAGTGTGCCAGTCCTTCTACATTCATACGAACAGATGCCGACCAGGGATGGGCTCTGTAGCTGCAACAGCATAAAGCCGTAGATGGGCATTTTCCCTCTTTTCAACCTCACTGACTATGTAACTATGTGACTGCATCAGAAGACGATAAAGCAGCTACTTCTGCATGCTAGATTCAGGCCCTCTGTGTGTAGATTGTATAAATGGGTTCTCAAAGGTAGACTGAAATGACAAAATAGAACATGAAAACTAGTGACATATGCTGCCATTCTGGTTCTCCAGGTTTGTGAATTCCTTTGTAGATCAAATATGCTCAATACAGAGCACTGGTAAAACTGGTCTTCATTCAGCATTCCTACTGCACTTGTTAGTTCTTATTATATGAAACCAACCTGAACATCCCAATACAGGTTTGATATAGCGAAACACATTTATTCCAATAAAAAATCCCAGAAACATTATTATTGTTATTGTTGTTATATTATAGGTATGTGTGTAATATATATATATATATATATATATATATATATATATATATATACATATATATATATGAAAGCAGGGATTAATATTGCACCACTTGTGATAGTACACAGATATGTTGTACAACTGGCAATCTAAAAAACACTCCCCTCTATTGTTAATGGGGCGTCTGCTGAGTCCCTCAAAAAATATACAGGGGTGGTAAATCCCTGAAACAATGTGGAAGGAAGGGGGGATGAGGGATATATAGCGACTATGGTGTTAATAAAATGTACAGTTGCCAATTCTAAAATAACTATTTATTAACATATAAATTGCACGTAGAAGAAGCATATATAAAAAATGGGACAATAACACATACACAGCTGGACTAAAAACACTTAAATGAAATCTTAAAACTACAATATAAGCAAGTAAAATGGATTTTCCTTATCTTAGGTGCGGTAGGTACAGGATTTCACCAACGCGTTTCGTCTCAACAGACTTCAACAGACTTCTTCTTGAAGAAGTCTGTTGAGACGAAACGCGTTGGTGAAATCCTGTACCTACCTCACCTAAGATAAGGAAAATCCATTTTACTTGCTTATATTGTAGTTT
This sequence comes from Pseudophryne corroboree, assembly GCF_028390025.1. Classification (NCBI taxonomy): domain Eukaryota; kingdom Metazoa; phylum Chordata; class Amphibia; order Anura; family Myobatrachidae; genus Pseudophryne; species Pseudophryne corroboree. The sequence continues at coordinate 544,472,075 of NC_086445.1, forward strand.
TAAGATTTCATTTAAGTGTTTTTAGTCCAGCTGTGTATGTGTTATTGTCCCATTTTTTATATATGCTTCTTTTACGTGCAATTTATATGTTAATAAATAGTTATTTTAGAATTGGCAACTGTACATTTTATTAACACTATAGTCGCTATAGATCCCTCATCCCCCCTTCCTTCCATATATATATCTATAAAGACAGAACTGTTATAGTTTCAGTTTAACTTACAGTTGAAAACATGTAGTACTGTGGGCTAATGCTGCACACGTTATGTAGAGAGGGCCTCACCTCTTGCACCTATGTATTGGAGTGCCACCCTTGGATTACCTAGGGTATGTGCGCTCCCGATACCCGCAATACCCAATTTTTTTTAAATGTTTGCAGAGTTTTCAGCTCTGAAAACCCTGTGACGTTAGTAAAAAATAAAATAAAATGATAATCACCCTTCCGGTGGTCTCCCCTTTATCTTAACACAGGGTGAGGTGGGGGTCTGCAGGGAGGCTTGGGGGAGAGATGTAGCTCTTCCAGCACAAACACACACCAGGGTTCACACACACACACACACACACACACACTCACACACTCATGCACAAACACGCACACTCACAGACACATACTCACCACTGCTGCAGGAGTCTGGATCCCAATGTTGGGGAAGACACAGCTTTGGAAGGTTAGTAATTACTGACTAATTAAGCTAATCGGAAAATTACAATTGCTTAATTAGTGCTCAGAAGGGGGGCCACTGGGATTCCAGAGCAAGTCCCAGCAATTTTTCCCAAGTGGAGAAGTGAGCCAGTGGAGAAGTTAGCCATGGCAACCAATCACCATTGATGTAACATTTACAATTTGAATACTAGAAAAGTATACAGAGCAGCTGATTGGTTGCCATGGGCAACTTCTCCACTTGCTTACTTCTCTACCTTTATCACTGTTCAGTACATGTCCCCCTTAGTGATTTCTATAGAAATCACTGCGTCTCATTTTCAGCCCACTAATTGAATAGCAAAACCCTGCTGGGTATTAAGTTTCCCGCCCTCAATTGAATTCCCCCCTACATGTTGGGAGGTGTGCCATGCCTAGCAGACGCTTCATGGCCACCAATTTCATATCCATCTAATAAAGCACATTGCAGGCAGAGCCGTAACTAGACTTTTTGGTGCAATGTGCCAGAAAGATAATTGGTGCCCCTCCCCCCCATTTTTCCTTTAGGGACAAAAGGCACAGGCACTTATGGGTAAGGGGCATGTCAAAATTTGGACACAAATCATCTTTTTACCACATTCATGCACTAAATTTGAGAGCTCATTGTTTTTCAGTTACAATACTCTTTTTTAAATAACATGTTTCAATATACTGTCATACCCAGGATTCAAACCCATAACCTTGTGCATTCCAGTGAAACACATTACTCATTGAGCTATTTGATACTGTATAAAAAAACAATGAGATTTCTAACTATATAAAGCTACTTGCAGTTTGAGCAGCTGTTTGCAATTGAGCAGATCTACAGTATGTAGTATGCAGCCATACATCCAATCTCTCGCAGCCACACACTACATACAGTAGATCGCTCAGCTGCAATGCTGATATTTTTTTTCCAGAGTACAAAGTAAGCTTCAAATAGTTAGAATTCTCTAGCTTATAAATCTCTAGTTGTCTATGTTAGGGCAGATAGCTCAATGAATATAGTGTCTGACTGCAGGAAATGGGTTCGAATACTGGGTATGTCAGCATCTTGAAATGTAATAAAGGACAGTGTCACTGAATAACAAAGAGCTATCAAGTTAAGTTCATGAATGTTGTATAGGTATTAGTGACAGAAGGGGCGGGGGGGGGGAAATGGGGCAGTCAGGAGATGCTGGGCTTCAAAAAGGGGGGAAGCTACAAGTAAAAGCAATTAAAATAGATAATTGACAAGTGCTGCTAACAGCGGCCCCTATACTGCAGTGCTATGCGCGGTGGCTCACTCTGCACCAGTAACGTGTGGTGGGGTGAGGCAGGTAAGGCAGAGCCTTTCCTGTCATACTAACGTTTGTGCCTTGTGAGTTTTGACTGTATATAAAGTATATGATAAATACAAATTATTTGTTTGAAATGTCTTCTTTGCATTATTCTAATCATTTTTATAGCCCAAACTCTGGAGTAAAAAGTCTATGGCAGGTGAGGCAGTGCCTCACCTGGCTAACTTTTCCGCTCATCTCTGATCAAAACTCCCCAAATTTCCAGGAGTTTATACTGCTGCACCTGTGTATAATGCCCAGATGTACTCTTTGGCTCATATATTGCATGTAAATCTGGCTCTGGGACTAGCCAATGCCTCCTGAGCCATTTAGCTCACCACACGTCCCTGCTCTGCACATACTCATGGACGTAACTAGGGGGAGGCTAGGGAGGCATGTGACCTGGGCGCCTGAATGGAGAGGTTACCGATCCCTCCTAATGCTCCCCATATGTAGAGTACAGAGGGGTCAGTGACGCAGTGTAGGGTATAGAGGGGTCAGTGATGTAGTGTAGGGTATAGAGGGGTCAGTGATGCAGTGTAGGGTATAGAGGAGTCAGTGATGCAGTGTAGGGTATTCACACTGCCTTATTGAGAATGATGCTGATCCTGCATTGGTGCCCTAGACATCTGCCCCTTGTGCCCAAGAATATACCCTATATCATTTCTTTTTTACTCTTTAATACTTAAACTAGGTAAACGGGGATGTGGGTAGGTCATTCATTCACCTGGACTAATGTTCTATTTCTGTACATTGCTTAGCTGTATAATGGTAGTACAAGGAGCTAGTTACAAGCCTTAAAGAGAACACACTGCATGCAGAGAGCTACTCATGCACGCACCAGCTCTGGCGGCATGCTGCTCTTAGTACTACAGTTTTCACCTGTAGCTCCAGGACATACCCGTGAGTGGCAATAGATATGCCCATAGGTGAACCTAAACACGCCCTTTGGGCGGAGCATGACACGCCACTTCAAACGGCTCATGCACATTGCGCAGCGCATTGTACCATTAACAAGAATCTCCCTGAAACTAGTTTTCAAAAGTTGGCAAGTACAGTATGCTCCAGCATCAGCTGTAGCCTCTGAAACCAAGACAGAACTGACAAATTAGTGATAATGCTGATTATCTTACAGGAATGAAAGCTTTACCTTAAACATACCTTAAATACTCTTTACCATGGAGCCGCTGCGGCCGCTATACTTAATACACACTCTACGTAATTTGTCCGCTATTGGCGTACAAAGTCCCGTACTGTGTATGGACTTTGCGTACAAATGCCGCGCTGACGGTACAAAGTACTCACAGCGCGTACACACCCAGAGATACACTTTAAACCTTATACAGCAATGCAATACAATGATAATACACTTTAAACCTTAGCAGGGCAATGAAGACACGACACCAGATTGTAATTAAACCGCTGGGTTCCGAAACCACAGCGTATTATTGCTGAAAGGGGGTTATAATACAAATAATACACTACAATATAACAGAGTAAATGGCTACATTAAATGGTACATACGTGAGTGGATTCGCTTGCGCTACCCGGTCCGGTCCTCCGTCATCTGATACATAACGTTGTGAGTCTTGTGTCTGACCAGGCCTGCAGCAGGCTCTCTTTATACAATTCTTCCAAAAAGCAATACAATAGATACTGTAATCTCTTTGTCCACTGGACACAGGAATGCACATTTACAGTACAGGAGAGGTCATAGGTCGGTTTGAATAGGTAGGTGATGACTTTCCCAGCTGCTCTTGTGGGTGGTCTCCTCTGGATTCCCGCCGCATACATAATGTACAGTAAATACAGTTTATATCTATATTCTGCTCCTGCACATAACTATCCGCAGGAACATGCGATCTTTCTCAAGCCAACACCGGAATGTTACCCTTAATATACCCTTCAGCTGGATACCAAACACCACCTCATTACCTTGTTCTGTCCCCTCCTATCCTGTAAAGGTGAATCCCTTTGTTCTGAAACCAGTTAAACTGCTGTTACTTTCTGATGTGGTGCAGTGAGGCTATGTGTACATTGTGCACTATTTGGATTAAATATGTAATGTGTTTTGATAGCTTTCCATGCGTTCACAAACTCTACCGTAAATACCCATACCACGCGCTAATGCGCAGGACCGCGGGAGCGACCATACGCAAATTGCGAATATGTGCACGCACGACAGAACAAGTACATGCGCGGAGGCCATCTGTGTGTAGTTTGTACGTGATGTGTGTACTGCAATATTTTTCGACTTTGACATTAGCAAGCAAGCGTCTTCGTAATGGAAACCCTCTCTGTTATAACCCTTTCAGAACAAAATTCCGGGTTAGACCCAGGACATGACCTGTACACATTGAAACTGCTTCCCAGGTTATTCCTGGGTCTGTCCGTTTACACTGCACAGGGGGGGCAAACTCTTTGCTTGCCTCCACCCTGCCCTGCTGAGCAGTGGCTTCGCACACACCCAGCTTTCCCTGTCAATGTCGGACACTCATTGACCGCAGCGCTTCTCCTTTTCCTACTGCCTCCTGTGTCTGGGGCGCTGACAGGATAGTCAGGGGGAATACCCAGGGGAGGAGATTAGGCAGTGACATGGAAGAGGGGGTGCAGACTTGGCGGGGACATGGAGAAAATAGAGACTGGGCAGCAACACGAGGAGACAATGTTGTAAATGGGTCCCGTGTGTCAGATGACTGGGGTCACCTGTCTAGACTGCCCTGTAACCTGGGTCTATCCCAGGTCCAACCCCGGTTATTTTTTGGGACCCTTTCTGACCGAGCAGCTACCCAGATTAACCCTGCAATAGCAGTTTGAAAGTATTAATTACAGCCCAGACTGTGCAATTCCAATGTGGGCACTGTGAGCTTATAGGGGTGTGGTGGATTTTTGTCGGAGGCTGCAGCCTGGTGACTGTATTTCCAAAGTTTTTTTTATTTTATCCCAGTTTGTGAGTGTTCAAGGTGTTGCAAGGTTTTCAAAAAATGTGGTTGTTGGGGAAATAATGTAAACTGGTTCACTCACTGGAGGAGAGACTGGAAAAAATAGACGCTCGTGTTGCTCCCTGACGAAGCTGCCATAGCGCAGTGAAACACGCGTGTTGGGCACAGCGTGTCCACGTGTTTGTGCATGTGCATAATGTTATAAAACATATATATTATTACTCAAAGTTTATTGTTATACCCCATATGTGAGAGAGGCTCAGCTGCACTATGTAATACAACATATGAGATGATATATAGTGATTTATCAGTTATATCAGCATACCTTAATAGTGTCAGCAGATAATTGAGATATATTCTGTGCTATGTATGTCTATTCATATAGGAAGATAGGATATTCAAACTAGCACGTCAACTACCTGTATCCAGAAGAATCAGATCAGATTCTATGTTTAAATATCAGGGATAAAAAGAGGGTGCTATATATACTTCTGGACATAATAATGACATCAGAAAGTATCACTACAGGTACCAGCTACTTACTGCATAGGCTACCACATACTGGAATAATACTAGGTATTCTAGTGGCCGTGAAAGTCAAACTATTGATGTCACTGAGTTGTTACAGATTAATAACACTGTGCTGAGGGGTGTGGTTCGTTTTATCGACAGTATCTAGGTCGACAATGTTTAGGTCGACCGCTATAGGTTGACAGTCACTAGGTCGACATGGATGGAAGGTCGACAGGGTTTCTAGGTCGACATGTGCTAGGTCGACAGGTCTAAAGGTCGACATGAGGATTTATTTATTTTTTGGTGTCGTTTTCTTCGTAAAAAGTGACCGGGATCCCAAATTAGTGCACCGCGTCCCCTCGCATGCCTCGCTTCGCTCGCCATGCTTCGGGCATGGTGCCTTCGCTCCGCTACCGCTTCGCTCGGCACACTTTACCGTTCCAATCGTAGCCCACGTGGATCGTTAAGTATGAAAAAAAAAAAAAAATGTGAAAAACTCATGTCGACCTTTAGACCTGTCGACCTAGCACACGTCGACCTAGAAACCCTGTCGACCTTCCATCCATGTCGACCTAGTGACTGTCGACCTATAGTGGTCGACCTAAACATTGTCGACCTAGACACTGTCGATCTTCAGACCGGATCCCGTGCTGAGACCTAAGCAGCCCAATGCCCCAGTGAGACATCAAATGTTATTCACTGTAACAAATACACCTGGTAACAGTTGGGAGCTGGGGAGCAGCAGCATATTTTGCTGATATATTCAATCCAATACATTGTAGCAGACTCACTGGCAACATTTATAAGTCAGCTTGCAGTTGAAGCTGTACAACTGTAAAAGCCATTAGGGAGATAGCACATTCAAACACATATGCTATAATATAATACCTCAACTTTATCCCTGTATGATCGTTTTGCATTTAACATCCATATCTTGACTTATCTGGCTTTATCCCCTCTCATTCGTATTAATGGGATGATATATATTGCCATAAAGTAAATAAGCTTATTTATATTACCAACCACTGAGTCTAGACTATTGAGGTAATATTACTAGAAAACAGGATTACTATATCCCCACATGGTAGTTAAACCACACCGTAAGATAAATAAGGACCATTTCCTTTAACGGTGTGAGTAATGAACGTGATGCCTTGATACATGTCAATCTACTGCTCAATAAAACTGACTTGAATTATACAAACAAGGATTAAGTTGTGTTGATAGGCAACTTGCTTTCTGATAAAATTTGGGTTGCTATACCCCTAACGAAAGTAGGATTTCCTGCATTTTCAGCCACACCTAATATGGTCAATATTAATTTATATGTAGGCTGTTAAATATTGATGGTGAAATACCAAAACTGGAATGGCTATATTCCTTAAAGTGACTCTACCCATCACCTAAATCAGGATCAACATTATTTCAGTTTCAGGATTAATATTCCCATCCCTGGAACAACTCTGAAACATTTTTGATATACAGAGATTTCTGTTGCAGCAGAGTGTGGTCTGGGAATCTGTATATAGGGAATATGCAGTGATCGAGAAGAACATTAACTGTTAATCAATAGTCTCATACTCACCTACACTCATAGGGGGTAATTCCAAGTTGATCGCAGCAGGATTTTTGATAGCAACTGAGCAAAACCATGGCCCTCATTCCGAGTTGTTCGCTCGCAAGCTGCTTTTAGCAGCTTTGCACACGCTAAGCCGCCGCCTACTGGGAGTGAATCTAAGCTTATCAAAATTGCGAACGAAAGATTAGCAGAATTGCGAATAGACACTTCTTAGCAGTTTCTGAGTAGCTCCAGACTTACTCTGCCACTGCGATCAGTTCAGTCAGTTTCGTTCCTGGTTTGACGTCACAAACACACCCAGCGTTCGCCCAGACACTCCTCCGTTTCTCCAGCCACTCCCGCGTTTTTCCCAGAAACGGTAGCGTTTTTTTCGCACACACCCATAAAACGGCCAGTTTCCGCCCAGAAACACCCACTTCCTGTCAATCACATTACAATCACCAGAACGAAGAAAAAACCTCGTAATGCCGTGAGTAAAATACCTAACTGCATAGCAAATTTACTTGGCGCAGTCGCACTGCGGCCATTGCGCATGCGCATTAGCGACTAATCGCTCCGTTGCGAGAAAAAAATAACGAGCGAACAACTCGGAATGACCCCCCATGTGCACTGCAGGGGAGGCAGATATAACATGTGCAGAGAGAGTTAGATTTGGGTGTGGTGTGTTCAATCTGCAATCTAATCTGCAGTGTAAAAATAAAGCAGCCAGTATTTACCTGCACAGAAACAATATAACCCACCCAAATCTAACTCTCTCTGCACATGTTATATCTGCCTCCCCTGCAGTGCACATGGTTTTGCCCAGTTGCTATCAAAAATCCTGCTGCGATCAACTTGGAATTACCCCCATAGCCTCTGTAATAGGAATTATTCCCATGAGGTATTATTATTGAGAGAAAAGATATATATATGATCAGATTCAGTGGAGTTATTTGAAACACTATAATTAAAATATCAATCATTGGCAATATATATGCTTATACAGTAATCCTGAAGGGATTTCATAGATAAATAACACACGTGGACACGCTTTTTAATCTTTATTCACATCTGTTTATTTTCTTTATCTCACATACATGTTAGTCTTTGTCATTTTTAAACTCTATGTTTCACTGCAGTCCGGATCAATTGTAAATTTTTTTATTTTTAATGAATATCTAATAAAGGTTAAATTTTAAGAAAAATTCTATCCTTAGCTAGTGCGTCAACACTACAGATTCCTCCTATTTCTTTTTCCCTCTAAATCTGAATTCATAAGGTACTGGCATGGCTGCTTTATCTACTATGCAACTCAGAGAAGAGCGTATCCTGTACATTTAGGGAGAAGAGCAGAATTATAAAGGCATTTTATAAAGCACTGTCAGTTTATTCTTTAATTACCAACATAGATGACCGTGTTTTGCTTCCCTGACACTGTGTAATTCATATGTCAGTAATTAAAGGGGCGAGTTAGCAACCATGGGGCTAATTCAGACCTGATTGCTGCTATGTGTTTTTGCACAGCAGCAATCAGGTCTGAACTGCGCATGCATCGGCGCCGCAGTGCGCCAGCGCATGCCAGACAGCTGATGGCTGTCTTAGCCCTGCGTTCACGATCAGGTCTGAATTAGGCCCTAGCCTCATATATGTGCCCATTTGTCATATGAGGACCTACGTAAAATGTTTACTGTTATTAATTTGCTCTTGCTAAGTATCCATCTATTGCACAGGTTCTCAAACTCGGTCCTCATTACCCCACACAGTGCATGTTTTATAGGTCTCCTCACAGAATGACAAGTGAAATAAATAGCTCCATCTGCAACCTTTTAAAATGTGTCAGTCAGTAATTAATACACCTGTGCATCTGCTGGGTTACCTGCAAAACATGCACTGTGTGGGGTCCTGGGGACCGAGTTTGAGAACCTGTGATCTATTGTATGGAACTGAATTTTATCTATTTTGCTTATCTATACAGGAATTTAGAAAAGTGACGACCTTTCCAGTAATAAATCCAGGAAAAGATAAAGTGATCAGTTCCTGCACTGTGGGCATTTCTCCAGAAATGTTGGTACAGAATAAGCCAAGACAGAAAATATGCCAGGAGCTGTCTGGAGGCTCTGATTTGGTAGCCTACGCAAGTCAGTTCCACGATTCTACTAACACTACCTCCCAAAAGGATACCACACTCCACAGTGAGTCCATGTATTGCCCTCAGAAAAATAACAGCACGACAGACTCATCGGATCATTACGGCAGTGTTTTCAAGGATCAGATAAATAATAGCCGGAAATATGTTCACAATCCTACCACAGATGTTTACAACATGTCTTCTTATGGTCCCCAAGCAGCTTTCCAAACAAACGTTGATAATTCTTTCCTGGACTATGCCAGTGGAATAGGCAGGGAGTTGGGAAATAATCTTTGCAATTTTAACTTATTGTTTCCTCTTCTGAATCAGGAGCCAAATACTGTTCTAGATATAAACCCATCTCTTCCATTAATGTCAAGTGTTATGGTGAGAGATGGTTTTGATTTTATAGAACAGATGGGACAAGAAGATGAGCATGCACCAACTTTAGACAAGCAACAAGAAGAAGACTTTGACCATAGCTTATTGGGACACAGAGATATCTCATACAGCTCAAAGTGTCCTATGGAAAATTCTCAATTAGATATTTTGGATAAGACTTTCATCTATGAAAAACCATACCAGATGCAAAATCTCTCTGAGAACTAAACAGCCAAGTGGCATGGAACGCAAAAGCAAAATCTTTCTCTAATGGGCAAAACCATGTGGAGTGCAGGGGGGCAGATATAATGTGCACAGAGAGTTAGATTTGGGTGGGGTGTGTTCAAACTGAAATCTAAATTGCAGTGTAAAAATAAGGCAGCCAGCATTTACCCTGCACAGAAACAAAATAACCCACCCAAATGTAATTGTAAAGGTGGGTACACACTTAGCGATATAGTGAACTATATCGCTCATCTTCCCCCTCCTGGGCAATATAGTTTACTATATTACCCGTGTGTATGCTGCCGCCACCGAGCGATGCACAATCCTGCGGGTCGTTAATGACTCTCAGTCTCTGCCGTGCATGCAGCTCAATTTGGACTCATAGTCCAATGTTGCATGCTTTGGCAGGCCGCGGCATGACATCACTTTGCGATATTGCTTAGTGTGTACCCACCTTAACTCTCTCTGTACATGTTACGTTTACACCCACCTGTAGTGCACATGGTGTTGCACATTAGAGAAAGATTTTGCTTTTGCGATCCATGCTGTATTAGGCCCAATGTTTGGATTATACCTCAGATATTATGGATTCACTTATGGGTCTACATTAGACACATTGGGAGGTATTCAATTGTTTGAAAAGTCAGTTGGGTGTCTGTTTTTTCCTATCTAATAGACAGGAAAAAACAGACACCCAACCAGCTTTTCAAACAATTGAATATCCCCTATTGAGTCCATACTGGGTGTAGAATCTGACTTACCCTGGTAATTATACTGTATGTCTCAACTGGGGAGGGCTGGCTCTGTCTTGGAGACTTGCCTGTCCTTTGTTATGGTTGGTTCAGATTTTGTGTTAATAATGTTAGTTTAAAAAAAACAACAACAAAAAAACCTCATATAAGACCAAACAGTCTACCTCAGTGATTTTCAACCTTTTTCAGTTCGCGGCACACCAAAAAGATTTAAAAATTGCCAAGGTACACCATCGGTAGCCCACGGAAAAATAAAACACACACAGGGAAATTAAACAAACATATTTGTCACAAGCGAAAAAACACACACACATTGGCCCTCATTCCGAGTTGTTCGTTCGTTGCCGATTTTCGCTATATTGCAATTAGTCGCTTACTGCGCATGCGCAAGGTTCGCAGAGCGCATGCGGTTAGTTATTTTACACAAAAGTTAGGTATTTTACTCACGGCATAACGAGGATTTTTCATCGTTCTGGTGATTGTACTGTGATTGACAGGAAGTGGGTGTTTCTGGGCGGAAACTGGACGTTTTCTGGGAGTGTGCGAAAAAACGCTGGCGTTTCTGGGAAAAACGCGGTAGTGTCTGAAGAAACGGGGGAGTGTCTGGGCGAACGCTGGGTGTGTTTGTGACGTCAAACCAGGAACGAAACTGACTGTACTGATCGCAATGGCTGAGTAAGTCTGGAGCTACTCAGAAACTGCTAAGAAATTTCTATTCGCAATTCTGCTAATCTTTCATTCGCAATTCTGCTATGCTAAGATACACTCCCTGAGGGCGGCGGCTTAGCGTGTGCAATGCTGCTAAAAGCAGCTAGTGAGCGAAAAACTCGGAATGAGGGCCCTTGTTCCCAACAGTTATTAAAATAATGCATAGTACTATAACACACTGTCTGCCACAGTAATTCCATCACACTGTCCCCCATAGTAATTGCACACATTGCCCCCCATAGTAATACCACCACACACACCGACCCCCACAGTAATTCCACCAGACACACTGATCCCCATAGTAATGCCACCAAACACACTGACACCCACAGTAATGCCACCAGAGACACTGACCCCCATAGTAATGCCACCAAACACACTGACACCCAAAGTAATGCCACCAGAGACACTGACCCCCATAGTAATGCCACCAAACACACTGACACCCACAGTAATGCCACCAGAGACACTGACCCCCATAGTAATGCCACCAGACACACTGAACCCCATGGTTACGCCACCACACACACTGTCCCCCATAGTAATGGCACTGCACACACTGTCTGTCATAATCATAAAGCACTGGCCCAAACCTTTTTTTATTTTCCCCCTTAGCGGCAGGAGCAGTGAGGAGCAGAGCAGCACAGGCCACAAAGGGAAACTAGACGATACCCAGGTGGGATAATGATGTGTACGTGACCTATGAGTCACGTCGTACGGGTCACGGGCGGGCCCGCAGGAGAGCTGCCATCTTCACTATACAGTGACCGCAGAAGAGCTGCCTGTGCTGCCCAATAGTGATACTGTAAATCAGTATCACTATCGGGCAGCGCAGGCAGCTCTTACACGGTCATTGTATAGTGAAGACGGTAGCAGATGGGGACTGGCAGCAGGGATCCCTGGCGGCGGCGGCACACTTGACAACCGCTGGCGGCACACCAGTATGCTGCGGCACAGAGGTTGAAAAACACTGGTCTGCCTTCTATACTTGCTGCATACTTTCTGCATAAAGACCTTGGGGTATATTTACTAAAATGGGAGTTCTATTTAAGATATCAGATTCCAGGTGTTATCTTCTAAAAGGTGCTAGATCAATGAGACGTAGAATCTGATTGGTTGCTATGGGCAACATCCCATCTAACATAGAACTCCCATCTTAGTAAATTTACCCCCTAGTGTTCTGTTAATTCCTTGTGACTCAAAGAATATGTGATTGTCTCTACTCTACTAATCTGTGATATTTTATGATTTTCTGGACCTGTGAGATTATATCATGCCTGCAAATATATAATATATCAAAACAGACAGTGCTTGGTTTTGGGTCTACTACGGAATGCCTGCAGCGCGGCGAGCGCAAAAGAGCCCCTCGCGGGCTTACTGACAGCCGGCATATCAAATGCCTCCCCTTTGTTTTGTGCCGTAATTACACATAAATACAATTTGCACTATAGTTTTTGGAGACAATAACAATTATGATAAATTACCATGGGAAACTGAATTCCCCCCACAGTGGGGGAGATGTATCAATGCTTAGTGAGATAAAGTGGAGAGAGTTAAAGTACCAAATAATCAGCATCTGTCATGTTACAGGCCGTGTTTGAAAAATAACAGGAGCTGATTGGTTAGTACTTTATCTCTATCCACTTTATCTCTCTCCAAGCCAACATGATAGCAAACATGATTATCAGAAGTGAAGCAGTTGAAGACGGAGAGAGCTAACATGATTATGCTGTAAAGCTGGCCATACTCCTAAAGATTTATTGGCAGATCTGGCTGGTTGGAATGAATATCTGGTAATGTATGGGAGCAAATGACAATTGACCATTTGCTCCCAAACACTGGAAAACTGGCAAAAATGGTCAATCAGACAAATTGGTTAAATCCATCTGATTGCCCATTTAGCCGCGTGTCTGATCATCGGAGAGACAAAGGGTACACCGGCGGTCTCAAACTCAAAGTGGGATTGCACTGCAGTTTCAACAGCGGATATTGTGGGAATCAAGGATGTGCGCCATTTTTGTGCTAACAATAACTTTGTGGAAACTATAATGTGGCCTAAAACATAGTTGGTACTAGGGGGTAAGTATCCCGGGAACAAATGGAGTAATGCCAATGATGGTTGAGGTAAAACCCACAATTTTGGAAATAAGAAGGAACACCTGATTCCAAAGCGTAGCGATCAAAGGGCACAACCAGAAGATATGAAAAAGCGTTCCTACTTTACTGTAGTGTCGCTAACAGTCATTGGGTGTAGATGGCCATACAGAATGCAGTAAAGCCGGGGTCAAATACTGATGGTGTAGGAGCTTGTAATGATGTTCTACATGAGACATACATTCGAGAGTCGAAAGCAGAATTGAAATACAGACTTCCATTCCACCTCCGTCAAGGAACACTAAATCAGATTCCCATTTCATTTGAGATTTAAATTCAATAGTGTTGTGGGGATGAATTAGAATTGTGTACCATCTAGATACTGCACCTTTACCATCCGCTCTCGTAACTAGAGCATATACAAATTTAGGTGTTGGTGACACTCTGTGGGGGGGCTGAAGAAAACTACGTAACCAGTGTCTTAGTTGCAAGTTTTTATAAAAATCTCTATTCGGGAGGGAAAACAAAGCTTGTATATGAGTGTAAGGCATTAGAACACCCGCCTACGTAACCTCTTTCAAGGTTTTAACGCCCCGATAGGTCAAATGATAGATCAGGGATTAGGCACGTCACTCCATGCAGTGAGAGTTCTAAAGAAGGGAGGGAGATCTCTACAACTTTAGATACCAAAACCATCCAGGCCTTACGCGTGGACTGAACCATTAAGGATCTTGAGGCTATATGAAGTCCTTCTGTTACAGGCAGCCACAAAATGTTCAATACAGGAAATGGGGAAAGGAGTCCCCTCTCCAGTAAGACCCAAGGTTTGGGGTTGTCGTCCACAAACCACACCCCAAGGGAGGCAAGCATACATGTCACCTGGTAAAGGGACAGGTCTGGGAAAGCTTACCCACCCAAGGATCGCGGTAAGAACATTATACGCCGAGCCAACTTGTCACGATCCGGGTATCTGGACGCCAATACTTACCATTCAGATGTCTCCTGAGGCTGGCTCGGCGTCCCAGGGCCGGATCTTGCCTGCGTCGCTGATGTCCACACTGTACATCTCCCTCCTGTCACATTAAAAGCGCTGTCACAAGCGGCTACATGTTAGGCCTCAGAATGGCGTCTCCAGTCCTCCGCGGCCTCCGCCGCCGTTCCTGTGTTTCAAGTATACAGATTGGTCAGTGTGGCGTCTCATGCCTGCCGCGGCCTCCGCTGTCATCCATGTGGTTCCAGTATGCAAGTTGTCAGTGTGGCGTCTCCTGCCCTCCGTGGTCCGTGCCGCCATTACTGCTGAATCTCCACATGGTTTCTCTAACTAACTTTTCCCTCCAAGTGCTAACATGGGCGCAGCCATGTTGGATTCTATCACATGCCTCAGTTTCTACCAATCCGCTGCTCCACTGGAATCTGCATAATTGCCCAGCCAATGCCTGCCTTGCTGCAGGTATAAGTATTCTGTGCCTGAGCCAGGAAGGCGTCAGTGCTTTGGTTGTCAAACCTTGTTTCCAGTCTCTCTCTCCTGTGGTTGTTTTTCCAGGTTTCCAGCTCCTGTCTCCAGCCTCCACTTAGAGACCCGCACCAGCTTACCACCTTGCGGTGCAGCCTGACTCTGCAGTCCTCCGTGACTACTCCAGTTTCCAGCTACAAATCCATCTGCTTCCAGCAGTCAGCTTCCAGCAGTGATCAGCATTCCTTAAAGTGCCGGTGCTTCCCAGCATTCACTCCGTGTTAACACCTGACTGGTTCCAACCAGTATCCACAGCAGCTATTCCAACAACAGCGTACCAGCTTTCAGTTAACATCAGCTGGCGTGTTCCTTGGCTATTCTCACGACTACGAGCGGGCCTGGTAAGGACTTTCCATCTCAAGGACATTAAGAACTGTACCTATTATTACCAGAGCCCTGTGGCCATTGTCAACCCGTAGTATCCAGGAACTGTTATACTTTATTGCTTATTGCATTATTCTTTTACTACTGCTGTGATACATGGAGTTATCTTTAATAAATCATTATTGACTTTTACTCTGGTTGTCGTGGTCACGCCTTCGGGCAACCTTCTTACGTGTTACTTACATGTCCAGGGGTCTGATTCAACCTCCCAGGTTCCACTACATCTCAGCCCCTACAACTGAGGCTTCCTCCTGTCAGCTCAGGCCCTCAGTTGTGACACAACTTAGGTTTCTTACCTTTCCAAATATATTTTATTAGGACTGAGTTAATTTTAGCTATTAAAGGATTGGGCAAAAGGACAGGGATAGTCATGAATAAATAAATTAGCTTGGGGAGAAGGACCATCTTCTGGGCCGCTATACGGCCTAACCATGAAACACTCTGTAGCATCCAGTCATGGGTCAGAAGAGAGAATCTATGGAGCAGTGGCGGATAATTACATGAAACAAGATTAGACATTTTCGTGGGGATCTGAATACCCAAATACTTCAGGCTACTCGTTTGCCAGGCATAATCATATTTAGCTTTTAGGTTATCAAGTAGCTGAGCAGAAAAATTGTTTGGGAGGGCCTCCGTTTTGGAGCTATTCAATTTATAAAATGATACACAGGAATAATTGTGGAGAATTTTCTGCAAACCCTGAAGGGAAGAGTCCGGCTCAGTAAAAGTGAGGAAGACGTCATCCGCAAAGAGACATACCTTATAAGTATGGACAAACAAAGTCGGGCCCCGCACACTGGTGTTGGACCTAACAGATTCCGCCAGGGGTTCTATGACCAACACAAACACTAGTGGGGATAAGGGGCAACCCTGACGGGTACCATTAGTGATCCTAAAAGTTGAAAAGAGCATACCATTTATAAAGACTCTGGTTGATGGAGTGGAGTAAAGAGCTGCAATAGAGGAGAGAGCCATCCAGCTATACCAAATTTAAGCAGAACAGGCAGCAAGTATCCCCAGTGTAGTCTATCAAATGCCTTCTCTGCGTCCAATGAAAGCAGCAAAAGGGGTTCCGTCCACGCAGAGAAGGCATCCAAGACATTAATAATTCTCCTGGTATTATCAGAAGACTGTCGATTCTAAACAAAACCAACCTGATCTTGATTAATGAGATATGGGAGCAGGGGATTCAGCCTGTTAGCAATGAGTTTTGCGTAGAGATTGATGTCAGAATTTAAAAAGGCAATTGAGCAATAATTGGACAATATTGCAGGGCTTTTGCCGGGTTTGGGGAAAGCAACAATTTTAGCCTCCAGCATTTCAGAGGGGAAGGGCTCCATCAACGAGGCTTCATTAAAGACAGGGACTAGTACGGGGACCAGGACATCTTTAAAACATTTGTAGAATTTATTAGTGTAACCATCTAGGCAGGGTGCCTTATCTGCCTGTAGGCTATCATTGACCTTCCCCAATTCCTCCGGTGTCCAGGGACATTCTAATGTTTGGAGCACAGACAAAATCTAAAGAGGGCAATGTAAGAGTATTCAAAAAGGCATCAATCTGGGCAGCTGAGGGCTGTGGGATAGAAGGGTCATCACGCAAATTATACTGGGAGGAGTAGTATTCGGCACAGGCATTGGCAATGTCTAAAGAGTCAGATACCTTCAAACCCTTTGAATTAGTAACTTCTTTAACCCTGTCTCGCCACTTTCCCTCTCAACTTCCTGGCTAGCATTCTACTTGTCCTATTGCCTTGAGTATAACATTTTTGTTTCCGTTTAAATAGGTTTTTATGGACTTCTTTTAAAGTCAGTATATTCCATTCCTCCCTAGTCCGAACAAGTGCTTTATATATAGACGTATCAGAGGGAGAGGATTTGTGTTCTAATACTTCTAGACGTGCCTCGACATCCTTCTGTTATTGGCATAGTGCTTTACGATGTTGGGCTGCGGCTTGAATCATAGACCCCCTCATCACAGCCTTCAAGGCACACCAGTTGTTAAACAAATTTGTTTCTGAGGGGTTATTAAATTCTAAATACATAGAGATTGGAAGATAGAAGCTTTTGCCTCACGGTCTGCTAGGAGATATTTACTAAGACGTCAGGGTATGGGGACAGATTTGAAGCTTTTCAAGTCCCAGGGCAATTTCAAAGCCGAGTGGTCTGACCAGGAAATTGGCAGTATATGGGCTTTCTTCACCTGCTGTAACGTCCAACCATCTGTAAGCGCCAAATCAATTCTGAAGAAGGAGCCATGCACAGCGGAATAGAAAGTATAGTCTTTACAATTTGGGTTCCTAGCTCTCCATATGTCATAAAGACCATATTCATACAATATACGCTTAAATGATTGGGAGTAGTTACGAGAGAAAATAGCTTTTTTAGGGCGAGCAGGTGATGTCCTATCTAAGTGGGAGTCCAATACCAAATTAAAATCTCCTAATGACATCAACGACCCATTTCGGCATGCCTGAAGGGTGGATCAAAACTTCCTAAAGAATGAAATTTGTTTGGAATTTAGTACATAGACAACCGCCATGGTGACTGGGATGCCATCAAGTTTCCCATTGAGGATCAAATATCGACCCTCCACGTTGGGAGTCTGTTTCTCCACAATAAACTTACAGGAATGGGAGAACAAGATAGCTACTCCTGCTTTCTTCTTGGGGCTATTGGACATGTAGCAATATGGAAAGTTATTATTCAAAAAAATGCAGTGGGGAGGAGGACATAAAGTGGGTTTCTTGAAGGGCTATGATCTGGGCTTTAAGTTTGGCAAAATGGCATAGAGCTAACTTCCTTTTATTCGGGGAATTGAGGCCTTTGACATTGAGAGATATTACGTTAACCATTGAGTAAGTACAATAAAGAGCTGAGACATGGGATTGACTTCACAGGTTATCATCATAGAATATATGTGCACCTGTACATGTACAAAACATAACATAGAACAGTAAAAGAAAAAGGATCGAGAGGGAAGGAAAACGGTCAGAAAACAGGAGAACCGACCGTGCACCGCAGGGGTGCAATTAAAGGCTGTCTGACTTGGCAGCACATCAGGGGGGTTGGTGGCTAGTGGCTTAAATCTCCACCCGCCACACTCCAATAAGAGTTATACCATAAACTGAATGGAGAAGGTAATACAATAAATGCGATACCACGGTACCTATGTAACAGAACATGCAAACCAAGATCAAGTTATGGAACAATGAAAGTATAACACAACTAGTACTCATATAACAGTACGTTACACAATAGGGTAATGGAAAGAGGGAGCCAACATATATGTGACTGCCATAATCAATAGGAAAGGTAAGCTAGTACGAAGAAAAATACGTGTCAACAGATACAGTACATTGAAGTCAGAAGCCAGAAAGTGACCCACTGTGCTATAGTGTGCACAGCTGCAAAAGCGTATAAAAAAGTCATACAGTACTAAACACCCTACAGCACAGTGCACACACCAGTTATACACAGCATTATACATTACGTCAAGGTGAGTGGGTCACCGTGGACCACTCACGAGTGATTCTGGGGCTGCAAGGGACCTTAGAGGCAACGTCCACCAAATTCCAAGAGTTGAGTGCCAGCCGTGGGTGAGGTGACAATGGAGCCATTCCATCTGATGATCAGCTTAGTTGGGAATCCCCACTGGTAGGGAATGTCATATCCCCACCGGTAGGGAATGTCATATTTTCTGAGTGACCTGGTCACCTGGAGGAAGGACAGGCGAAGGGCCAACGTTGCAGCAGACAAATCACTGAATATTTGCAAGTCACCCAAGGTAGCAACCGAAGTTTCAGATGGCCGAACTGCCTGGAACACCATTTCCTTCACATGGAAATAATGGAACCTCATCAAAATGTCCCTTGGAGCATCTACGGGGGCATTTCTGGATTAAGGTAGACGATAGATTCGATCCAATAAAAAGTCTGACACTAGTTGTTGGCAACAGCTTCGTAAATAAATCTGTAACATATTCCGTCAATTCGGAGTTGGAAACTGATTCCGGAATGCCCCGAATTTTGACATTGTTCCTACGAGATCTGTCCTCCAAATCTCCACGTTTACTCCGAAGCTCCGTCACTTCCGTTTGCAAATCATCATAAAGAGTAATGAGCTCGTTAGGGGATTTAACCACTTCTTCTAGTTTGGTTTCCAGATGGTCAGCTTGTTGGCCTACCACATCTATAGATTGTTGGCAAACCTGCAGGACCGACTTAAATTCCAGCGATATATCTGATTTGAACATAGCCGCAAGCTGTTTCATGGAACCAACCGTAAGTAAGAAGTGGAGTGTTCAAAGGGTACGCTAAGAGCCAACAATTATTTGTGGCCTTTATCCACAGAAGCACCATTTTTAGTGAATGGGTGAAGGGTTCTTGAAGAAATTCACCTGGGGACCCCTAGCGGGTCCTTCTGACGTTTAGGTGGCATTTTCGTAAGAAAGGTACATTGGTAGATCAGGACACCAGAGGAGGTCTCGTCACAAAAAGAGATACAAAGGGAGGTACAACTCAAGTTAGGCACATAAAAATTCATATCAGATCCCCATAAGTGAGGGGAATTGGAGTGGAGGTGGAGAGAAGATCCGGCACAACTAAGGCATGAGAATTAGGAGCATTACATCAGTCCCAGATGCGTCAGCAATCAGCGAGCGGAGGAGATAAATGCCACAAATGTCTTGGTGACCCAGTGAAGAGTGTATTACAGGAGCAGGCAGCACAGAGAGGGAACCATGCAGAATCTCATATAGATTATATAGGGAAACAGATAGGGATAGTGTGATGCAGCTTCCAGGAGAGGAGTATGTTCACCCCCACTCCACTGACCAAGAACAGGTTGTACTGTAGCAACTGCGTCAGCGTATGGGAGCAGGGCAACATGTATGCATCCTCTATAGTTCCCTGTCAAAGCCTCAGAGGCTTAGAAGCAGACAGGCAGAGTCCCCTAAGGAGTAGAGATGTGCACCGGAAATTTTTCGGGTTTTGTGTTTTGGTTTTGGGTTCGGTTCCGCGGCCGTGTTTTGGGTTCGAACGCGTTTTGGCAAAACCTCCCCGAATTTTTTTTGTCGGATTCGGGTGTGTTTTGGATTCGGGTGTTTTTTTCAAAAAACCCTAAAAAACAGCTTAAATCATAGAATTTGGGGGTCATTTTGATCCCAAAGTATTATTAACCTCAATAACCATAATTTCCACTCATTTTCAGTCTATTCTGAACACCTCACACCTCACAATATTATTTTTAGTCCTAAAATTTGCACCGAGGTCACTGGATGACTAAGATCAGCGACCCAAGTGGCCGACACAAACACCTGGCCCATCTAGGAGTGGCACTGCAGTGTCACGCAGGATGGCCCTTCCAAAAAACACTCCCCAAACAGCACATGACGCAAAGAAAAAAAGAGGCGCAATGAGGTACCTGTGTGACTAAGCTCAGCGACCCAAGTGGCCGTCACAAACACCTGGCCCATCTAGGAGTGGCACTGCAGTGTCAGGCAGGATGGCCCTTCCAAAAAATACTCCCCAAACAGCACATGACGCAAAGAAGAAAAAAAAGAGGCGCAATGAGGTAGCTGTGTGAGTAAGCTAAGCGACCCTAGTGGCCGACACAAACACCTGGCCCATCTAGGAGTGGCACTGCAGTGTCACGCAGGATGGCCCTTCCAAAAAACACTCCCCAAACAGCACATGATGCAAAGAAAAAAAGAGGCGCAATGAGGTAGCTGTGTGACTAAGCTAAGCGACCCAAGTGGCCGACACAAACACCTGGCCCATCTAGGAGTGGCACTGCAGTGTCAGGCAGGATGGCCCTTCCAAGAAATACTCCCCACACAGCACATGACGCAAAGAAGAAAAAAAAGAGGCGCAATGAGGTAGCTGTGTGAGTAAGCTAAGCGACCCTAGTGGCCGACACAAACACCTGGCCCATCTAGGAGTGGCACTGCAGTGTCACGCAGGCTGGCCCTTCCAAAAAACACTCCCCAAACAGCACATGACGCAAAAATGAAAGAAAAAAGAGGTGCAAGATGGAATTGTCCTTGGGCCCTCCCACCCACCCTTATGTTGTATAAACAGGACATGCACACTTTAACCAACCCATCATTTCAGTGACAGGGTCTGCCACACGACTGTGACTGAAATGACGGGTTGGTTTGGACCCCCACCAAAAAAGAAGCAATTAATCTCTCCTTGCACAAACTGGCTCTACAGAGGCAAGATGTCCACCTCATCATCATCCTCCGATTCATCACCGTATACATCCCCCTCCTCACAGATTATCAATTCGTCCCCACTGGAATCCACCATCACAGCTCCCTGTGTACTTTGTGGAGGCAATTGCTGCTGGTGAATGTCTCCATGGAGGAATTGATTATAATTCATTTTAATGAACATCATCTTCTCCACATTTTCTGGAAGTAACCTCGTACGCCGATTGCTGACAAGGTGAGCGGCGGCACTAAACACTCTTTCGGAGTACACACTTGTGGGAGGGCAACTTAGGTAGAATAAAGCCAGTTTGTGCAAGGGCCTCCAAATTGCCTCTTTTTCCTGCCAGTATACGTACGGACTGTCTGACGTGCCTACTTGGATGCGGTCACTCATATAATCCTCCACCATTCTTTCAATGGTGAGAGAATCATATGCAGTGACAGTAGACGACATGTCCGTAATCGTTGTCAGGTCCTTCAGTCCGGACCAGATGTCAGCATCAGCAGTCGCTCCAGACTGCCCTGCATCACCGCCAGCGGGTGGGCTCGGAATTCTGAGCCTTTTCCTCGCACCCCCAGTTGCGGGAGAATGTGAAGGAGGAGATGTTGACAGGTCGCGTTCCGCTTGACTTGACAATTTTCTCACCAGCAGTTCTTTGAACCCCTGCAGACTTGTGTCTGCCGGAAAGAGAGATCCAAGGTAGGTTTTAAATCTAGGATCGAGCACGGTGGCCAAAATGTAGTGCTCTGATTTCAACAGATTGACCACCCGTGAATCCTTGTTAAGCGAATTAAGGGCTCCATCCACAAGTCCCACATGCCTAGCGGAATCGCTCAGTGTTAGCTCCTCCTTCAATGTCTCCAGCTTCTTCTGCAAAAGCCTGATGAGGGGAATGACCTGACTCAGGCTGGCAGTGTCTGAACTGACTTCACGTGTGGCAAGTTCAAAAGGTTGCAGAACCTTGCACAACGTTGAAATCATTCTCCACTGCGCTTGAGACAGGTGCATTCCACCTCCTATATCGTGGTCAGTTGTATAGGCTTTAATGGCCTTTTGCTGCTCCTCCAACCTCTGAAGCATATAGAGGGTTGAATTCCACCTCGTTACCACTTCTTGCTTCAGATGATGGCAGGGCAGGTTCAGGCGTTTTTGGTGTTGCTCCAGTCTTCTGTACGTGGTGCCTGTACGCCGAAAGTGTCCCGCAATTCTTCTGGCCACCGACAGCATCTCTTGCATGCCCCTCTCGTTTTTTAAATAATTCTGCACCACCAAATTCAAGGTATGTGCAAAACATGGGACGTGCTGGAATTTGCCCATATTTAATGCACACACAATATTGCTGGCGTGGTCCGATGCCACAAATCCACAGGAGAGTCCAATTGGGGTAAGCCATTCTGCGATGATCTTCCTCAGTTGCCGTAAGAGGTTTTTAGCTGTGTGCGTATTCTGGAAAGCGGTGATACAAAGCGTAGCCTGCCTAGGAAAGAGTTGGCGTTTGCGAGATGCTGCTACTGGTGCCGCCGCTGCTGTTCTTGCGGCGGGAGTCAATACATCTACCCAGTGGGCTGTCACAGTCATATAGTCCTCAGTCTGCCCTGCTCCACTTGTCCACATGTCCGTGGTTAAGTGGACATTGGGTACAACTGCATTTTTTAGGACACTGGTGAGTCTTTTTCTGAGGTCTGTGTACATTTTCGGTATCGCCTGCCTAGAGAAATGGAACCTAGATGGTATTTGGTACCGGGGACACAGTACCTCAATCAAGTCTATAGTTGGCTCTGCAGTAATGATGGATACCGGAACCACGTTTCTCACCGCCCAGGATGCCAAGGCCTCAGTTATCTGCTTTGCAGCAGGATGACTGCTGTGATATTTCATCTTCCTCGCAAAGGACTGTTGGACAGTCAATTGCTTGGTGGAAGTAGTAAAAGTCGTCTTACGACTTCCCCTCTGGGATGACCATCGACTCCCAGCAGCAACAACAGCAGCGCCAGCAGCAGTAGGCGTTACACGCAAGGATGCATCGGAGGAATCCCAGGCAGGAGAGGACTCGTCAGAATTGCCAGTGACATGGCCTGCAGGACTATTGGCATTCCTGGGGAAGGAGGAAATTGACACTGAGGGAGTTGGTGGGGTGGTTTGCGTGAGCTTGGTTACAAGAGGAAGGGATTTACTGGTGAGTGGACTGCTTCCGCTGTCGCCCAAAGTTTTTGAACTTGTCACTGACTTATGATGAATGCGCTGCAGGTGACGTATAAGGGAGGATGTTCCGAGGTGGTTAACGTCCTTACCCCTACTTATTACAGCTTGACAAAGGCAACACACGGCTTGACAAATATTGTCCGCATTTCTGTTGAAATACTTCCACACCGAAGAGCTGATTTTTTTGGTATTTTCACCAGGCATGTCAATGGCCATATTCCTCCCACAGACAACAGGTGTCTCCCCGGGTGCCTGACTTAAACAAACCACCTCACCATCAGAATCCTCCTTGTCAATTTCCTCCCCAGCGCCAGCAACACCCATATCCTCCTCATCCTGGTGTACTTCAACACTGACATCTTCAATCTGACTATCAGGAACTGGACTGCGGGTGCTCCTTCCAGCACTTGCAGGGGGCGTGCAAATGGTGGAAGGCGCATGCTCTTCACGTCCAGTGTTGGGAAAGTCAGGCATCGCAACCGACACAATTGGACTCTCCTTGTGGATTTGTGATTTCGAAGAACGCACAGTTCTTTGCTGTGCTTTTGCCAGCTTAAGTCTTTTCATTTTTCTAGCGAGAGGCTGAGTGCTTCCATCCTCATGTGAAGCTGAACCACTAGCCATGAACATAGGCCAGGGCCTCAGCCGTTCCTTGCCACTCCGTGTGGTAAATGGCATATTGGCAAGTTTACGCTTCTCCTCCGACGATTTTATTTTAGATTTTTGAGTCCTTTTTTTACTGATATTTGGTGTTTTGGATTTTACATGCTCTGTACTATGACATTGGGCATCGGCCTTGGCAGACGACGTTGATGGCATTTCATCGTCTCGGCCATGACAAGTGGCAGCAGCTTCAGCACGAGGTGGAAGTCGATCTTGATCTTTCCCTATTTTTGGAACCTCAACATTTTTGTTCTCCATATTTTAATAGGCACAACTGAAAGGCACCTCAGGTAAACAATGGAGATGGATGGATACTAGTATACTTATGGATGACGAGTGACTGCCGACACAGAGGTAGCTACAGCCGTGGACTACCGTACTGCGTCTGCTAGTATAGACTGGATGATAATGATATAAAAAATATATATATATCACTACTGCAGGACAGGTATATATTATATAATGACGGACCTGCTGGACACTGTCAGCAGACTCCTAAACTACTAGTATGAAGAAGATAGAAAAAAAAAACCACCACAGGTAGGTATACAATTATGGACGAGCACTGCAGACACAGAGGTAGCTACAGCCGTGGACTACCGTACTGCGTCTGCTAGTATAGACTGGATGATAATGATATAAAAAATATATATATATCACTACTGCAGGACAGGTATATATTATATAATGACGGACCTGCTGGACACTGTCAGCAGACTCCTAAACTACTAGTATGAAGAAGATAGAAAAAAAAAAACCACCACAGGTAGGTATACAATTATGGACGAGCGACTGCCGACACAGAGGTAGCTACAGCCGTGGACTACCGTACTGCGTCTGCTAGTATAGACTGGATGATAATGATATAAAAAATATATATATATCACTACTGCAGGACAGGTATATATTATATAATGACGGACCTGCTGGACACTGTCAGCAGACTCCTAAACTACTAGTATGAAGAAGATAGAAAAAAAAACCCACCACAGGTAGGTATACAATTATGGACGAGCGACTGCCGACACAGAGGTAGCTACAGCCGTGGACTACCGTACTGCGTCTGCTAGTATAGACTGGATGATAATGATATAAAAAATATATATATATCACTACTGCAGGACAAGTATATATTATATAATGACAGACCTGCTGGACACTGTCAGCAGACTCCTAAACTACTAGTATGAAGAAGATAGAAAAAAAAAACCCACCACAGGTAGGTATACAATTATGGACGAGCACTGCCGACACAGAGGTAGCTACAGCCGTGGACTACCGTACTGCGTCTGCTAGTATAGACTGGATGATAATGATATAAAAAATATATATATATCACTACTGCAGGACAGGTATATATTATATAATGACGGACCTGCTGGACACTGTCAGCAGACTCCTAAACTACTAGTATGAAGAAGATAGAAAAAAAAAAACCACCACAGGTAGGTATACAATTATGGACGAGCGACTGCCGACACAGAGGTAGCTACAGCCGTGGACTACCGTACTGCATCTGCTAGTATAGACTGGATGATGATATAAAAAATATATATATATCACTACTGCAGGACAGGTATATATTATATAATGACGGACCTGCTGGACACTATCAGCAGACTCCTAAACTACTAGTATGAAGAAGATAGAAAAAAAAAAAACCACCACAGGTAGGTATACAATTATGGACGAGCACTGCCGACACAGAGGTAGCTACAGCCGTGGACTACCGTACTGCGTCTGCTAGTATAGACTGGATGATAATGATATAAAAAATATATATATATCACTACTGCAGGACAGGTATATATTATATAATGACGGACCTGCTGGACACTGTCAGCAGACTCCTAAACTACTAGTATGAAGAAGATAGAAAAAAAAAACCACCACAGGTAGGTATACAATTATGGACGAGCACTGCCGACACAGAGGTAGCTACAGCCGTGGACTACCGTACTGCGTCTGCTAGTATAGACTGGATGATAATGATATAAAAAATATATATATATCACTACTGCAGGACAGGTATATATTATATAATGACGGACCTGCTGGACACTATCAGCAGACTCCTAAACTACTAGTATGAAGAAGATAGAAAAAAAAAACCAACCACAGGTAGGTATACAATTATGGACGAGCACTGCCGACACAGAGGTAGCTACAGCCGTGGACTACCGTACTGCGTCTGCTAGTATAGACTGGATGATAATGATATAAAAAATATATATATATCACTACTGCAGGTATATATTATAATATAATGAATGACGGACCTGCTGGACACTGTCTGTCAGCAGAATGCGTTTATAGAATAAAAAAAAAAAACACCACACGAGTGTTTAACTTTTTCAGGCAGACAATATACTGGTGGTCACTGGTCAGTCACACTGGCAGCAAAAGTGTGCACTGTTATGTACTCCTGCTATAACTGCTCCCCAGTCTCCCCCACAATTAAGCTGTGTGAGCAGTGAGCACTCAGCACAGTCAGATATACATAGACGATATTATCATGCAGCACACTGAGGCTGAGCACAGATATGGTATGTGACTGTGTATCGTTTTTTTCAGGCAGAGAACGGATTTTAAATAATAAATAAAACTGGTGGTCACTAGTATAACTATCAGCAAAACTCTGCACTCTCTGAGTACTCCAGTCCTAATGCTCCCCAAAATTACTAAAATTAAATTACTAGTAAATCAAGTGTCTCACTCTCTATCTAAACGGAGAGGACGCCAGTCATGTCCTCTCCCTATCAATCTCAATGCACGTGTGAAAATGGCGGCGACGCGCGGCTCCTTATATAGAATCCGAGATTTGCGATAGAATACGAGCCTCGCGAGAATCCGACAGCGGGATGATGACGTTCGGGCGCGCTCGGGTTAACCGAGCAAGGCGGGAAGATCCGAGTCTGCCTCGGACCCGTGTAAAAAGGCTGAAGTTCGGGGGGGTTCGGATTCCGAGGAACCGAACCCGCTCATCTCTACTAAGGAGCAGGGGTGTATCTACCTATTGGCCAGGATGGCACTCGCCAGGGGCGCCAGGCAAGGAGGGGGCGCCGCCTGACTGTGCCACCCACGGCCAAAGGATAGAAAAGCAGTACTGTCAGACTGTACCTGGTGAGAGTCTGTTACTGCTGGAGAGGCGCTGTTGTCCGGCAGCACCACACTTGTAATCAGACTCAAAATAAACTACAGCTCCCAGCAGCCCTTGTTGCAGGGAGCTCCCAGCAGCAAGGGCTGCTGGGAACTAGAGGTGAGCGGATTCGGTTTTACTCGGATATACTCGGTTCTCAAAACGGCATCTGATTGGCTATCCAAAACACGTGACATCCGTGAGCCAATAAGATGCCGTTTTGAGAACCGAGTAAATCCGAATAAAACCAAATCCGCTCATCTCTACTGGGAACTATAGTTTATTGTGAGTCTGATTACAAGTGCGGTGCTGCCGGACACTAGTCTGATCACTAGTGCAGTGCGGTGCTGACGGACACCGGCGCCGCGCCGGTTGTAACAGACTCTCACCAGGTACACAACATATGTTATATAGCACAGTGCTATAGATCTATTTGTTGTTGAAGAGAATAAAAAAGTGCCAGTGTTTGGGCGAAGGGACTGTAGCATACCTCCCAACTTTGTCCTGGCTGGAAGAGGGACACACGCGCAAAAAGGTGGTGTGACCTATGAAAAGGGGCGGGGCTTCGTGGAAGACCCGCAATCGCGAGCCACACCCCATTTTCATCACTGAGGAGGCATGCCCAGTGCTCTGTGAGCCGCTGGCATGCCCCCTCTCCCTCTGACTCCAGTGAATAGACGCTGTGCTAAGCAGGGCAGCGAGAGACAGAGCCTCCCAACTGCCCCTTCCCACTGCTGGACACTGCAGCCCGCGGGTGGGACAGCGGGACTGTCCAGCGAAAATCGGGACAGTTGGGAGGTATGCTGTAGTACCTGGAAAACTACACGATTTTCATGCATGTTAGATGTAAGTAAGTAAGCGAAAACTTTCACTTGTTGAATGTAATAAAGAAAATACATATCTTACCTATTTCAAGGCCAGGTTCAAGGACACGTATATCAGTTAATTGTATAATTGATAATTTTATCTTGGAAGTGATGGCACCCTGATGTTTTTTCTAACAGGAAGCACTAAGTTCTACCATCCAACTAATGGTGTTTGGTTAATGGCTGGGTCCATTTGAGGCTCATCTCACTGCAGCTCATTAGCATTTCATTCAGGATGCAGTCAAGATGCCGGTGTTTGGAAAGCTGACGCCAGCATCCCGAAACTGCTCGGAATGCTGATGCTGACATCCCAACATAGATAGCGATGCAGAATGCCAAAATCCAGATCGAGTTGATGCCAAAGTCTCCACTGGCAAGCCGCGTGGGATGGTTAGGGTTAGCCTGCGAGGGCGGGAGGGCTAGGGTTAGGCTGCGATGGCGGGAGGGCTAGGCTTAGGCTGCAGGGAGGGAGATTAGAAAGGGTGGTTTAGGGTTAGGCAGCACTGAAGAGGCTTTTGTGGGGAGCAGTTTAAGGTCAGGCTGTGGGAAAGGTGGGTTAGGGGGGAGTGATGGTGTAACATGAATACGAGACACTACTGTGCAGTGTAATGTGAATAAGAGACACTATTGTGTGGCATAATTTGAATTGGAAGTACTATTGTGTCCACACCCTTCCCCCACAAGACCATGCCCCATTTACAATACTCACACCTTATTCCAAATGTGAGTAGGGGGGAGGGGGGGTGCCAGCCCCTTACTTTGCCAGGGGCGCTCGGACCCCTAGATACACCCCTGCTAAGGAGTACTGAGTACTGTGTGATAAAGCTGCTGACACTCACCAACTAGGGGCACAGCTTCCAGCCGCTTGCAGTAGCTGCGTACAGGAGCTCCTTAGTGCAGTACTGCTCCCAATTCCAGCGGGGGACAAAGGGCTAAGGGGTGCAGAGAGGTGTACCGCCGTCCACCACTGGTGTGAGAGCACAAAAACGCTGCTGCACTGACTACCGTGCCGGAGGCTCGTCCGCGGTGGGCAGGAGCGGGAAAATGAGGCCGCAGCTTCCGGATCCCAGGAAGGCGGCAACCTGCAGAGGCCTCAGAGAGGACTCCTGGCTCCTCGACTCTATCCCTGGGCAGTGTGGACGGCTCCGGGGGCCTCCTGAGAGCAAGGTAGACAGGGAGGAGAGTGCTGGGGGACACTTAGTAGGGAGACGAGGCCGGAGCTTAAAAAGACCCATCAGTATGCGGAATTACGGTGTAAAGTGATGACACATCCATTGTGGCCAGTAATAGATTATTTATGCTGTTGATTGTACTTAATTTAGTTTAAAAAAAAGTCACTTTGTCCTTGATATAGCTGGCTGTTTTCTGGACCAGTGGCTGTAGATGGTAGTCCACAAACACCGCTAAGGGCTGTAATATAGAACCTCTGGCCGAGATTATGGGCCTACCAGGGGGTTTGTCATCATTTTATGTATTTTGGGAGTAGTGTATACTATCGGATGTATCGGTTTCTCAGTGATCAAATAAGTATGCGTAGTCTTGTCGATCCAGCCAGCTGTGAGGGCTTGTGTCAATACTGTGTCAACCCTAAATTTTACTTCCCTGATCGGGTTGCATGTTAGTTTCTCATAAGTATGTATATAATTGAGTTGGCTTAGTATATCTCTGTCATATTGTGTCCAATCTTGGACTACAATAGCGCCACCCTTATCAGCTGGTCTAATTACAATTTGATCATTCGATTTGAGTTGTCTAAGCGCTACCTTTTCTGTCTTAGATAAATTGTTGCAGACTTTGGGGTATATTTACTAAGATCCCGATTTTGACCGATTTTAGTTTTTTTCATCTAAGTGTCATCTCGGGAATTTACTAAACTAAAATCTCGGCAGTGATGAGGGCATTCGTATTTTTTTTGAAAGGAAAGAAAAAAAATATGAATGAATACACCATTGGTCAAACATGCCTGGTATTTTATACAACTTGGTAATTTATTAAAATTTGTATTCACAATCACTGCCAGCAATAGCCAAACACTGCTGTGAAAAAGTACAAATCGTAAATAAAAGCAGTTTTCAAATAGACCTGCTTTTTTAAACGTATCCTGATAGGCATGCATGGATCAGTGAGATCCGTGCATGTTTATCAGTGGGAAGGGGTGTGAAAGAGTTAAAAATCAGAAACATTTTTTGCATGGGGTCCCCCCTCCTAAGCATAACCAGCCTCGGGCTCTTTGAGCCGGTCCTGGTTGTAAAACTACGGGGGGGAAATTGACTGGGGTCCCCCCATATTTCAGGGGGGACCCCACGCAATTTTTTAAAAAGATTTTTAACTCTTTCTTCACTTCTCCTAATATACACAATGAAGCCCTGCACGGATCTCACAGATCCGACCGGGATTCATTGTGTAAAGTCCGGCAGTGTTTTACTAATCACTCCAGTAAAACACTGCCTGACATTACGAATGACATCGACATCGGGAAATACGAAAATGCAGAATACGACAGCATAGTAAATGAGGCATAAAAAAAACAAAAAGTTGCAAATTCACACGACCGATGTCATTCGTGTTTAATCTCCTTCCAAATCCCGACAATTACGAATCTTAGTAAATATACCCCTTTATCTTTAGTATTTGTTCTAATGTCATGATTGACGAGTCGCAGATAGGTTTTCAGGCTAGGGTTGGTAGAAGGAGGATCAAATTTAGATGGAGGTCTGAAGATGGCTTTTACCTCATCATGTGTATTTCCTTGGAAGAATACCCTTAGTCTTTACAAACGTCAAAATTTATATTGTTCAATTGTGGAATTGAACTGATCATTTCTGTTGGTTGGTACGAAAGAAAGTCCTCTAGTTAGCAGTTAATGTTCTGCTACAGTCAATTGATATGATAACAAATTAAATACTAAATTTAGGTATTTTTGTTGCGACCTCTTCGTTTTTGTTGTGTAACTGCCCCTCCTCGGGTGGGGTCTGGATTGTTTAGGGCACTTTTTGGTTGATTCCTGGTCAGACCTGCTTCTAAAAAAGTATCTCTCTGGGGTCTTTGATACATATTATCAGTATCAGAAGATTGTGTATCCAGCAGGTACAGTGGTTTCTTCCTCCGTTGTCTTTGCCTATTGGTTCTATTATACCTGTTTTGTATAGAATTATCACCCAGGAGCCAGCGATAGACTATGATTTTTGTAGTCTGTCATCACTGCACTTAATTTCCTGCGTTTAAATGCAGTAAGTTCATTCTTGTATGTCTCAACTTGGGTATTCAATCTTTCCAGCCAATTTGTAGAGTCTCTAAGGGATGTCAGATATTCATTGTTAAAGTGCTCTATTTAATTTTTTGTTTTCTTCAATTCGCTACCTACTTCTTCAACCACGAGTACCAGGAGATCTAGCGAGCACTTATTGAGGATGCTACACCACCGGCTACAGAACACTGGGTTGGTGCGACCTATAGTCGGGGTGTTGTTAATACGAAAACCTCTTGGGATTTGCTTTTTACGATGATAATCTGAGAGAAACTGACTGTGCAACCTTAGATCAGTTTCCCTACGCTTAAGTCTTAATAGTGCATGGTATAGATCACATGTCGTCTCTGCCGGTAATGTTGCAAAGTACAATTTATCAAAGAGTTCTTTCTCTGCTTCCTCTTCAGTAAAGGACAGGGCCTCTTGTTCTGCGTGTGTAAGCAAAAGATCATCTAGTAATGCTGCTCCGCCTACTGCCATCTTAGATGTAGTATGTGTATTGGACTGCTGGGTTATGTTTACAAATATATGTTAACTAATATAACTGGTCTTAGTAAGATGGATGGGTGTCTATAAGCATCATGCTGGAGGACTCAGCAATATGAGGTATGTAAGCTGGATTTTAGATTTACATTTGAGATCCATATTATAGATGTAATCAGGTACTGCTTTGAGGTTTTGGAATACTATAATGAGTGACTTCCCTATTAGCATATGTCATCTAGGATTGTACCTAAGTTGTGAATACCACTTTCACTTATGATGATATACAGGTTGAGTCTCACTTATCCAAAATGCTTGGGACCAGAAGTATTTCGGATGTCGGATTTTTCCGTATTTTGGAATAATTGCATACCATAAAGAGATATCATGGCGATGGGACCCAAATCTAAGCACAGAATGCATTTATGTTTCATATACACCTTATACACACAGCCTAAAGGTTATTTAATATAATGTTTTTAATAACTTTGTGTATTAAACAAAGTTTGTGTACATTGAGCCATCAGAAAAGAAAGGTTTCACTATCTCGGTCTCACTCAAAACATTCTGGATTTCGGAATATTCCGTATTTGGGAATATTTGGATATGGGATACTCAACCTGTAGTTGCATATGATTATTAATGTGACCAGTACTGTACATTGCAATAGTAACCCAATTGTGATTATATGAAGCACATCATTTCACTGAGTAATAATATTTGTATATTTTGGCACAGAATCCTTGAAAAGTGCTAGGTATATGGTTATATTTTTGTACATGTCTGAATCCTCTGTATACATACTGTATACATGCACCTAGTACAAATAATAGGATTTTAATTACCTACCAGTAAATCCTTTTCTCGTAGTCCGTAGAGGATGCTGGGGTTCCATTTAGTACCATGGGGTATAGATGGGTCCTTTGGAAGCCACTGGCACTTTAAGAGTTTAACAGTGTGGGCTGGCTCCTCACTCTATGCCCCTCCTACCAGACTCAGTCTAGAAACTGTGCCCGAGGAGATGGACATACTTCGAGAGAAGGAAATACAGATAGTGGTGAGATTCACACCAGCCCACACCAAATCGAAAAAACCATGCTGACCAGCATGCAACATGGAGAAACCATGCCAACCAGCATGCAACATGAAGAAATTATGCAAAACCGCACGAAACATGAAGAAACCATGTCAACCAGCAGGTAACACAAAGAAACCATGCTAACCAGCAGGCAACATGAAGAAATCATGCCAACCATGATGAAACATGAATAAATCATGCCAACCATCATGCAACATGAAGAAAACATGTTATCTAGCATGAACCAGGAAACAACCATGCCAATCAGCATGTAACCTGAAGAAACCATGCTAACCATGCATGAAAGAGGAACAGCAACAGCTGAACCAATACTTAACCAAGTAGTAACGCAGGAAAACGAAGCACTGGGTGGGTGCCCAGCATCCTCTATGGACTATGAGAAAAGGATTTACAGGTAGGTAATTAAAACGAGATTTATGGTAAGAACTTACCGTTGTTAAATCTCTTTCTGCGAGGTACACTGGGCTCCACAGGAAATGACATTGGGGTGTAGAGTAGGATCTTGATCCGAGGCACCAAAAGGCTCAAAGCTTTGACCTTCTTCCCAGAATGCATAGTGCCACCTCCTCTATAACCCCGCCTCCGTGCACAGGAGCTCAGTTTTTGTTAACCAGTCCAATGCAGTAGCAGGCAAAAGAGACGACAACTGTTAGTAGCCACATACACCACATTCTCACGACAGGAGAAAGTGTCAGCGGCTAATGCCATACCAACCCAAAGAAGCTAAGTGCGTCAGGGTGGGCGCCCTGTGGAGCCCAGTGTACCTCGCAGAAAGAGATTTAACAACAGCAAGTTCTTACCATAAATCTCGTTTTCTGCTGCGGGGTACACTGGGCTCCACAGGGAATGACATTGGGGATGTCCTAAAGCAGTTTATTGGAGGGGACGCACTGTAGCGGGCACAAGAACCCAGCGTCCAAAGGAAGCATCCTGGGAGGTGGAAGTATCAAAGGCATAGAACCTTATGAATGTGATCACTGAGGACCGCGTAGCCGCCTTGCACAATTGCTCAAGGGTCGCACCACGGCAGGCCACCCAAGAGGGTCCTACAGACCGAGTAGAATGGGCCTTTATAGTAGCAGGAGCTGGACGACCAGCCTGTACATAAGCATGTGCAATCACCATTCTAATCCATCTGGCTAAGGTCTGCTTGTGAGCAGGCATGCCACGTTTGTGTAAACCAAATAGTACAAAGAGAGAATCAGACTTCCTGATAGGAGCTGTCCTCTTCACATAGATACGGAGAGCCCGCACCACATCCAAAGACCGCTCTTTGGAAGACAATTTAGGAGAGGCAAAGGCCGGAACCACAATCTCCTGATTAAGGTGGAAAGAAGACACCACCTTAGGTAGGTACCCGGGACGTGTTCTAAGAACCACCCGGTCACGGTGAAAAATCAGATATGGTGACTTACAGGACAAAGCCCCCAAATCCGACACCCATCTGGCAGAGGCAATAGCCAGCAGAAACAATACCTTAAGAGAAAGCTGCTTAAGGTCTGCCGATTCAAGAGGCTCAAACGGAGACCCTTGCAACGCCTCCAGAACCACCGACAAGTCCCAAGGAGCCACAGGCGGGTTGTAATGAGGTTGAATTCACAACACACCCTGAGTAAATGTATGAACATCAGGTAAAGTTGCAATTTTTCTCTGGAACCAAACCGACAAGGCAGAATTATGAACCTTGATGGAGGCCAGACGAAGGCCCAAGTCCAGGCCCTGTTGTAGAAAGGTCAAAAGTTTGGCCGTACTAAACTTGTAAGCGTCATGATTGTTAGATGTGCACCAAGCACAGTAAGAATTCCAGACCCTATGATAATTCCGGGCCTTCAACATGGTTTGAATGACCGCCTCAGAAAATCCTTTAGCCCTTAAGACGGAAGCTTCAAGAGCCACTCCGTCAAAGCCAATCGGGCTAAATCCTGATATACACAGGGGCCCTGAACGAGGAGATCTGGGTGCTGCGGAAGTAGAAAGGGACGTTCTATCGAGAGACCCTGAAGGTCTGAGAACCAATGCCGTCTGGGCCATACTGGAGCGATCAGCAGTAGGATTCCTCCTTCTTGCTTGAACTTCCTTATTACTCTGGGCAGGAGTGACACCGGAGGGAACACGTATGGCAGCTGAAAGTTCCATGGAATTGCCAGTGTGTCCATGAACACTGCTTGAGGATCCCTTGTCCTTGCTCCGAAGACCGGAACCTTGTAATTGTGTCGAGATGCCATCAGGTCCACATCTGGAAGGCCCCACTTGTCCATGAGGAGTTGAAACACTTCTGGATGGAGGCTCCACTCTCTGGCGTGTACGTCCTGATGACTGAGAAAGTCCGCTTTCCAGTTTAGGACGCCCGGAATGAACACTGCCGATATAGCTGGCAGATGGTGTTCCGCCCACTGAAGAATTTGTGATACTTCCCTCAATGCCATGCGGCTTCGAGTGCCGCCTTGACGATTGATGTACGCCACCATGGTGGCGTTGTCCGACTGAACTTGAACAGGTCTGTTCTGTATTAAATGCTGGGTCAAGTTCAATGAGTTGAACACCGCCCGCAATTCCAGAAAGTTTATCGGGAGGAGAGACTCCTTCTTGGTCCACCGCGCCCCAACCTCTCAGACTGGCATACGTCGTCAGAAGGACCCAGTTGGAGATCCAGAAGGGACGCCCCCTGCTTAATCATTGGTCCTGAAGCCACCAGCTCAGTGACAGACAGACCTCAGGAGATAATGAGATCATATGAGACCTGATCCGGTGAGGCAGGCCATCCCACTTGGTAAGAATCAGCTTCTGCAGAGGGTGGGAATTAAATTGAGCACTTGCATTGCCGAATGTATCGACACTTGCGGACGAGATAGGAAGGATCGAATCCTGTCCTGAAGCTTCAGGACTTTCTCCTGAGACAAGAACAACTGCTGCCTTCGGTACAGAAGGAGCAGTACTAGGTAGACATGCTGTTTTAGCAGAAGCTAAGTCAGCCACTATCTTGTTGAGGTCTTCTCCGAAAAGAATGTCTCCCTTAAAAGGGAGTACCTCCAGGGTTTTCTTAGAGTCCAGATCCACAGACCAGGACCGTAACCAGTGAATCCGGCGCGCCAAAATGGACGTAGTAGAAGCCTTGGCTGCCAGAATACCGGCATCAGAAGCCACCTCCTTAATGTAATGAGAAGCTGTGACAATATAAGACAGACATTGTTTAGCATGATCAGAACCGTTGGAAGGTAACTTCGCCTCTAGCTCCTGAGCCCACGTTTCAACAGTCTCTGCAGCCCATGTCGCTGCAATGGTGGGCCTATGCGCAGCACCAGTTAGGGTGTAAATTGCCTTTAAACAACCCTTATCCGTCGTTTCTTTCAGAGACGTGATGGTAGTTACCGGCCGAGCTGAAGATACCACCAGTCACGCCACCTGCGAATCCACTGGCGGGGGTGTTTCCCAAATTTTACTTAGCTCTGCTGCGAGGGGGTAGCGACCCAGCATCTTCTTGTGAGGCGTGAATTACTTTCCTGGATTTTCCCAGGACTCCTGACATATGTCAACTAAATGGTCAGAATGAGGTATAACCACTTTCTGATGTTTAAACCTGTCCGGTTTCTTAGGGGCAGCATCAGGCTCCGGGTCATCAGTAATCTGAAGAATGGTCCTGGTAGCCTCCAACAATTCAAGAACATCCACCTGTGATACAGATTTCCCATCAGAAGCATCGGGATCAGAATCTGTGGGGTCAGTATAAATGCCATCCTCAGTCTGGGACGTTGGTATATTGTGAGGAAGTAATGGCCCGCTTAGAGGACCCCATGGTCTTAGGCGGGCGAGGGTTAGACTTCTGAGTAGTCAGTGATTGGTTCAATTGCTGTAACTGAGCAGACAGTTGATCTGCCCATGGTGGGTTAACCGCGGGGACCATAAGCGGTTGTACCAGCACAGGAGGACCCATAGGTGGCGTTAGTCTAGTTACCAGCGTATTCAATAGTGTGGAGAAGGTAGCCCAAGGTGGGTCATTTTGAACCCCCATTGCTACAGTCCCGCTCGGGGGTAAGGATCCCCCAGAACCTGAACCCTCAGCTGCTATGTTTTCCTCAAATGTGTCTGCAGCGTCACCACCACGCACTGTGGGATCAACCCCAGCACCATTGCCCTTTGTAGCTGACATATCTGAAAGCTCAATGCAAGGTAACACAGTACAATATCAGCAGCACAATGCCTGACTAGAACCCCCTGTGTAGTGTATCAGCACAAACAGGGATTTCAAGAGGTATATCGTGACTAAAAATCACAGAGAAAAAGACACACTGAGTATATCCTGTGAAACACCTATATTAAATGATAAACCTGACGCACTTATCCCCTCAGGTTATAGAATATAGGGATAGCAATCTGAGTGAGATACACGAAATGGAGGTCACACAGCAGCTATATGCACACACACATAGTCACATTGTACAATGCAGAAATTTTGACATGCAATAAAACTGCACTGGACTAGCAATACAGAGTAGTACTATGTATAGCTATACACTCAATAGATATAACAATGCACAGTAAAGACTGGATGTATATCACAGGGTACTTGTACTATATAACCCTGACTAAATGCACTCTTTCTTAACTAACACTGTCAGCAGACATACTTAAGTATCCTGTAAAATGCAGCGCTGACATGCAGGTGGCTTTACAGTGGAGGATTTGCCCAAACAGTCCCAGGATCAGCTCAGCCTGTCCTAATGGCGCCCAACCGCTGACAGGCAGTGAGGGAGAGAGAGATATACAGCTCCAGGGCTGGAACATTTACTCTAAATGGTGCCCTGGGGCTGGGGGAGGGGCTACAGGTCAAAGCCTTATCCCCCTGCGGGACTTCTCCACTGGGTACCGTGGGCTTATATAAATGGTTTATGAGAAAAACTGACCTGTGCCCTTGCCCTGGTGGTCTAGTGGGGTCCCTGTACTACCGCAGTGTCCACGCCAGTACACGCGGCCCGCCTCCCACCTGCCGCGCGGGATCGCGATTTACAGCGGGTCCCGCCGGGGGGGACCCACTTACCTCCTCCATGAGTGCGGCCACACGATCCAGCAGAACAGCGGTCGTGTGTGTGACTAACTGGAAGAAAATCGGAGCCTCCGCTGTAAGTACCCGGCAACCAGGGCGCGGGAGTATACAGCACCGCTGGGGGAGGTGATGGAGCTGCAGCAGGAGATGTCTGACTGGCATCTAACACAGATAGTGCCTCTGCTGCAGCCCTTGAAGTCTTCATTTTTCTTTTAAAAGCTTCTTCTCAGGGCTGCTGGAGCAGCCCCCCTGTTGTATGCCTGCTTACTGCATGGCACCAACTACAAAACTGAGCTCCTGTGCACGGAGGCGGGGTTATAGAGGAGGCGGCACTATGCATTCTTGGAAGAAGGTCAAAGCTTTGAGCCTGTTGGTGCCTCGGATCAAGATCCTACTCTACACCTTTGTCATTCCCTGTGAAGCCCAGTGTACCCAGCAGCAGAAATCCTATTTTCTCTTACGTCCTAGAGGATGCAGGGGTTCAAATTAGTACCATGGGGATGTACCAAAGCTCCCAGTACGGGAGGGAGAGTGCTGAGGATCCTGCAGAACGGAGTGACCAAACTTTAGGCCCTCAGATGCCAAAGTATCGAACTTGTAGAACTTCAGCAAACGTGTTCGAGGCGGCAATGCTGTAAAGCCAAGATACTCCGGGCAGCTGCCCAGGAACAACCCACTGTAAAAGTAGAGTGGGCCTTGACAGATCTTGGACATGGCAGGCCTGCCATAGAATAAGCATGCTGGATAGTAAACGCGATCCAGTGAGCAAAAGTCTGCTTAGAAGCAGGACACACAACCGTGTTGGGATCATAAAGGACAAACAGAGCGTCCGACTACCTGTGACGAGAAAGCCTTCACAACATCCAAGGACTGTGAGGTACTTGAAGAGTCAGTAGCCACTGGCACCACAATAGGTTGGTGATATGAAAAACTGACACAACCTTTGGAAGAAATTGCTGATGCGTTCTGAGCTCAGCTCCATCTTCATGGAAAAACACATAGGGACTCTTGCAAGACAATGCCCCCAATTTCGACATAAGTCAAGCAGATGTCAATGCCAACAGTGTGACCACCTTCCATGTTAGAAACTTGACGTCCACCTCCTGTAAAGGCTCGGACCAATCTGACTGCAGGAACTGCAGCACCACATTAAGATCCCAAGGTGCTGTAGGAGGCACAAAGGGTGGCTGGATGTGCAGAACCCCTATCAAGACAGTCTGAACCTCAGGGAGAGCAGCCAATTGTTTCTGGAAGAAAATGGACAAGGCCGAAATCTGGACCTTTATATAGCCCAAGCATAAGCCCACAACCACACCTGCTTGCAGAAAGAGGAGAAACCATCCTAGTTGAAACTCCACCGTAGGAAACTTCTTGGATTCACACCAAGACATGTACTTTTTCCAAGTGCGATAGTAATGTTTAGACATTACCCCCTTCCTAGCCTGTATCAGGGAAGGAATAACTTTGTTCAGAATGCCCTTCCGAGATAAAATATGGCATTCAACCTACATTCCATCAAACGTAGCCGTGGTAAGTCTTGATAAGCGAACGGCCCCTGTTGCAGAAGGTCCTCGCAAAGAGGAAGAGGCCTCGGATCTTCCAGCAGTAACTCCAGAAGATCCGTGTACCAAGCACTTCTTGGCCTGTCCGGAGCAATGAGGATCACCTGAACTCTTGTCCTTTTTATTAGCTTGAGAATCCATGGGATGAGTGGAAGTGTAGGGGACACATACACTGACTGGAACACCCACGGCGTTACCAGGGCATCCACCGCCACTGCTTGTGGGTCTCGTGACCTGGAACAGTACCTCCGAAGCTTCTCGTTGAGGCGAGAGGCCATCATGTCTATCTGAGGTACACCCCATCGGCTTGTTACCTCTGCGAATACCTCTGGGTGGAGGCCCTAATCTCCTGGATGGAGATCGTGTCTGCTGAGGAAGTCCGCTTCCCAGTTGTCCACTCCCGGAAAGAAGATTGCTGGTAGCGCCCGCGCATGCTTCTCTGCCCAGAGGAGGATAATTGTCACCTCTGATATTGCGGCCCTGCTCTTCGTTCCGCCCTGCCTGTTTATGTAGGACACCGCTGTGATGTTGTCCAACTGAACCTGAAAGGCTTGATCTCGCAGAAGATGTGCCACTTGTATAAGGGCGTTGTACATGGCCCTCAGATCCAGAATGTTCATTGGAAGGAGAGATTCCCGATCTGACCGCTTTCCTTAGAAGTTTTCCCCCTGAGCGACTGCTTCCCAACCCGAGACTTGCATCCGTGGTTAGATGAATCCAATTCTGAATCCCGAACCTGCGGCCCTCGAGTAGGTGAAAAGTTTGCAGCCACCAGAGGAGTGAAATTCTGGCTTTCAGCGACAGGTGTATCCGCTGGTGCATGTGAAGATGAGATCCTGACCATAAGACCAGGAGATCCAGTGGGAAAGACCGTGCAAGGAATCTTTCGTACTGTCGAGCCTCTTAGGAGGCAACCATCTTCCCCAGAAGGTGAATGCACTGATGAACCGATACCCGGGCTGGCATCAGGACATCCTGGACCATTGATTGGATCACCAACGCTGTCTGCACCGGTAGAAACACCCTCTGCACTTCCGTGTCGAGAATCATCCTCAGGCATGAACGCCTCCTTATCGGCTTCAAATGCGAAATTGGAAGCTTCAGGATCCACCCAAGATCCCGGGACAGTTGATTTGAGAGAGCAACACTCCATAACAACATTTTTCTGGAGGATGTTAAGGTCACCCAGATATGGAATTATGTCCACTCCTGGTTTGTGGAGTATAAAGGCTGCCATGGCCCTGATGAACACCCCCGGTGTTGCGTAGAAGCCAAGTTCAGTGTTTGGAACTGGAAGTGACATAGTTGTGGTGCAACCTTAGATAGGCCTAGAGAGGCAGCCAAATTGGAATGTGAAGCACGCACCCCTGATATCCCAGGATACCAGGAATTCCTCTACATTTCGAGCCCGGCGGTCAGCAGCAGCGTTGGCTCCAGCGGCAGTCTCAGCTCTCTGTCTCCCTGTCCCTGCAGCGGCGGGTCGCGATCCCCGGCTTCACTCTTTTCCGTCTCAAAAACCACTGCGCGCCAGTCCCGCCTCTCTTCTTTGCCACTCTGCAGCAGCCAATCGCTGCACCATCCAGCGTCCGCTCTCTCTCCCGCCGGGTCCTCCTGTCGGTCGTGGTTGCTTAGCAACCGGACGGCTGATTAACCCCTGCTTTTCCCCTGGGTTTCCCTCTGTCCTGTGAGGGACAGCAAGGCACATAGCGGTATATCACACAACCATATTTGACAATTTAGACACTCTATAGGGATGTGGATAATAACACTGGGTGTACTCAGGTTTTCCCAAATAAGGAGTTTAACGCCCTACACAGTGGGAAGGGATTCATTATATACATATAATAGTATTCCTCATCCCTAATAGCCTCAAACATACAGATGTTGGACTCCTCATATATATGCATTATATGGGCAAGTGTATGCTTTCTATGGTACGGAGTTGGGGTGAGAGGCACAGCAGTGTGATTTGAAACACCAGACTACTCAAAACTGCGGCTTCTTCCCAGTATGTGATATATTTTAAAATATATAAATCTTATGGAGGCCACCCCAGGGGAACTGCCACCGAAGCCTGAGAATCTGTGTAGTTTTGAGCATGGTATAGACTCCCCAGGAGAAGATATACATTCTGCAGGACAGGACCAACAATTTACTAAGCAGTGATAAGAGCGGAGAAGTGAGCCAGTGGAGAAATTTCCCCATCAACCAATCAGCAGCTCTGTATCATTTTATAGTATGGAAATTATAGATGTTACTTTAGTGCTGATTGGTTGCCATGGGCAACTTCTCCACTGGCTCACTTCTCGCTCTTATCACTGCTTAGTAAATGTACCCCCAAGTCCCTTAAATATGGTAAAGTGGATTACACATACACAGGAAAATGTCAACACAGTTCCCCCTCCCCCCCAGAATATCTTCAGAGAGTCACAGTGCACAAGATGCCAGCCACAGTGCGCCTCGATAAAAACCCCGCTGACTAGCGTAACCTTAACAGGGTAGCTAGTCCATAAAATCACTCCCCCCTTTTATAACACCTTTTACCTCAGTGTAGTTATGTGGAGGACAGCATTCCCTGTCAGCATGTGTCTGCAGGGAGAAAATGGCGCTGGTGAGTGCTGGATCCGCTCTGAGAAGCTCCGCCCCCTGTAATGGCGCGTCTTCCCGCACTTAGAGATTATACTGGCCTGATGTAATTTTTGCAGCAAACAGTGGGTTAGACCTTGAAAGCTTGTTTGACCAGTGTAGGGTATCGTGCTGGCCCAGGACGCCCCTCACAGCGCCGTACACAGTGTGCCGCTGAGCCTTCCGGAGCACAGCCTGTCAGAGCTGCGCTCCCAGCCTTGTGCCGCCATTCTCGTCGGGGACCCACTTACCGGGACTCCGGCATCAGATTCACCACTCTTCTTTCTTCTGGCTCTGTTAGGGGGTGGCGGTCGCCTCAGGTGGCTAACGATCATCACCCTCGGGAGCTCAGTGTCCTTTCAGCGGAGATAGTGGCCATTAACCTTTCTGGGTTGGACACTACTCCCCTCCTAAGTCCCACAAAGCAGGGAGGCTGTTGCCAGCAGCCTGCCTGTAAAATAACAAACTCTAGACAACAATAAAACTAAGAAAACTCCTAGGAGCTGCCCTAGCTGCGACCGGCGCCTTCGGGCACATTTTCTAAACCGAGTCTGGTAGGAGGGGCATAGAGGGAGGAGCCAGCCCACACTGTTAAACTCTTAAAGTTCCAGTGGATCCCAAAGGACCCGCCTATACCCCATGGTACTAAATGGAACCCCAGCATCCTCTAGGACGTAAGAGAAATCCTCTTACTGTATGTATGTATATATATATATGTTTTATATATATATATATATATATATATATATATATATATAAAACCTATTGTTTATGGGTCTGGGACTCCAGGTCGACAACAAAAAGGCCGACACACCTTAGGTCGACGCCAATTGGTCGACACACTTTAGGTCGACATGGACAACAGGTCGAAATGGGCAAAAGGTCGACAGGAACAATGTTGACATGGAAAAAGATCGACATGAGTTTTTTATGTTTTTTTGGTGTCGTTTTCTTCGTAGAGTGACCGGGAACCCCAATTAGTGCACCGCGTCACCTCGCATGGCTCGCTTCGCTCGCCATGCTTCGGGCATGGTGCCTTCGCTTTGCTCGGCACAGATTATCATTCCAGTCGTAGTCCACGTGGATCGTTAAGTATGAAAAGGTTCCAATAAAGAAAATTTTTTTGAAAAACTCATGTCGACCTTTTTCCATGTCGACCTTGTTCATGTCGACCTTTTGTCCCTGTCGACCTAAGGTGTGTCGACCAATTGGCGTCGACCTAAGGTGTGTCGACCTTTTTGTTGTCGACCTGGAGTCCGGATACCATATGACAAAGCCACCCTTGTGCGGAAAAACGTGTTGAGGATACTGTGCATTGAAGGTTTGGAGCCGTTGTCTGTTTCCCTTGTCTACTTGCAAGCCTTCTTTTGAGGATTGATAAATGTTTGATGTAAAACTCTGACCGCCCACTGAGCACCGGTAAGCAGGACTGTGTGCACAGGTGATCCCTTGATTT
Source organism: Pseudophryne corroboree (assembly GCF_028390025.1). Classification (NCBI taxonomy): domain Eukaryota; kingdom Metazoa; phylum Chordata; class Amphibia; order Anura; family Myobatrachidae; genus Pseudophryne; species Pseudophryne corroboree. The sequence goes on from NC_086445.1 coordinate 544,515,868, forward strand.
GGAATGCTGCACGGCGCTGACCATTTGAATACTTCCTCATCACACCCGCAACACAGAGACGTCCATCCGATCCCGGACATCCATTAATTGTCGGTGAGCGGGACTGTGTGCGTTGGTAACCCCATGATCGGAACGCTGCATGGCGCTGATTGCTGGAAAGTTACAACTTTAATATATACTCCCCATAACTGCACTACAGAGATGACCATCTGAACCTGTTACTTGACTCTATTTTATTTCTAAGGGTCCCCAACAAGAACCACAGGAGAAGAACCATACAAAGTTATTCCTACATGCAAGTTTTACAAGTCCTGAGGGTACTTATATATATTACTACAGGCGGTGGGCACTTTCTCACCGTCATTCTATTATGACACTGGGTGCACTGTTTATTTAAAGGCACTATTACCAATCACATCAGAAAATTCACTTATGCACACCTTCATATACGCTGGTCATATTACACTATTTTGTGGTATTCTTCTAATTTTCATACGGACCGTCCACAAAGTTAGTGGGAAAGCTATAGGACCGACATCAGAAGAACTACGATTTATATCACATGCTTGATATCCACATGGGATGCGGTACGCATATAAGTATTTAATTTGCACTTGGAGTTTGCATAACACAGAAGGCGCTGGGTTCTACCATTCTGTACACCATATATATATATATATATATATATATATATAAAACAAAAAATCTCAGCATGCGGCGGCATTCAGTCTATTCTCAGTAGGTAAAGTGCAAAAAAGTGCTTTTTAATGAATCACTCGGAATGGGGTGATTAATTAAAAAGCACTTTTTTGCACTTTACCTAGAGTGTGCTGCCGCTTGCTGGGATTTTTTGTTTATATGGAATTTACCGGAGGGCACCGGTGCAAATATACATCGGATGAAGTGAGTGCCGATTCATTTTGCCATATATATATATATATATATATATATATGCCCTTGGTATAGACACGAAGTCAGGCGTCTGGTCAGGAATGGGTGGTGGGGGCAAGATAAGTCAAGGGGGAGCAGTCACGGGGGAGGAAGACAGATATCAAAAATCAATGCACATAAAACAGGAATATCGAGTGAAATATTTGTGTCTGATGTTGTGATACAACATGTGTAGTAGGTGTTATGCTGCTTGGAGTTGTGATTCATACTGTATGCCTGCATCGTAAAGACAGGAAATAATCATTAAAAACATTTGATCTTTCATGGTATTTACAGTTACAGGGCTTACTTGATACTTGTTTGGTTTGGAACTGTTCTGGATCTGTGAGACTATACAATGACCCGGCACGAGTTACTGAGGTGATAGAAAAAATGTGCAGAATGCTGGCATCCTATGATAATCCCTTACACCTGCTACACCACAGCACAGTGTCACCAGCAAATCAACTCTAGCATGTGCCTGCTGTCTACAGAAAGTCTTGGTGACACTTTTTTAGGAAGCAGACATCTGATATATTATTGGTGTTCACCCTTCTGTACAAAATTACAGGATAATGCCATTTATGGGAAAGCAATTACATTTTCACAATAAGGAAAACGTGTTAAAAATAAAATTGACAAGGCCAGTACTTTGTGCATAAATAACACTTTTTCATATTGTGCAAGCACACAAAAAACTCTGCAAACATCCAGAGCTGGATTAAAATACGATAGGGCCCTAGGCAGAATACTGGTTCGGGGCCAAACCAGTGTGTGAGTATGTAATAAATAAACCATAATGTTAATTTAGCTGCACAAGCAATGTTTTGGATCCAGAAAGTGTCCTTTTTCAAGCTAAATTAAACCAGCTGCATTTTGTATACAGAAATGGTGTCAAAAGCAGCTGCATTAGTGACGTCATGGTGCCAGAGCTGCAGAGAACTCCACTGCCATGTCTCTCATTATACATGCATAGCCACTGCCTCTTTAACTTGAATTATGGCTCCTGTGTCACAATCTGTGCACATTTAAAGAATAGATTTAAAATCTTGGTAGTGGTGGTTCACAGGTAAGTCCACAGGTGAGCATGTGGCCCCTTAGGGACTACCAGGCCACAGGTAGCCGCTTACAATGCCTTATGGTTGATATAGTTGTGCATCCACCCATATCAAGTTTATTCTACATCTTCAGCTGGCAAATACTTACGTGGGGTGATGGAAGGGACAGCCCAGTGTAGACTGAGAACATTAATGGGCCTATTCATGGTGTTAATTATCGTAAAGTTAAGTATCCTCAGGTAATTAAGTTGCTGCAAGTAGCAGTGGTGGATGTCAAATCACTGCAGCAGTTAAACATTGCTCCGGTGTGGAGTCAGTTGTCCCTGCTGTGATTCCTATAACTGCTACTTAGCGGTGAAACTTAGCACTGCTGAGACTGACCCGTGCTACTGCACATGCACAGTGTCGGACTGGAGCATGAAGGGCCCACCGGGGGTATGCAGTGATAGGGCCCCATGATTAGAGGTGTGGCCAGCCTCCAAGGGGTTGTGGCCAGACACGACAGAGGTTTGGCTAACCATTGACTCCTTGATAATTTATATAGTAATTAATAGTGATGTGCACCGGACATTTTTCGGGTTTTGTGTTTTGGTCTTGGATTCGGTTCCGCGGACGTGTTTTGGATTCGGACGCGTTTAGGCAAAACCTCCCTGAAAATGTTTTGTCGGATTCGGGTGTGTTTTGGATTCGGGTGTTTTTTTACAAAAAACCCTCAAAAACAGCTTAAATCATATGTAGAGTGACCTTTATTATAAGAAATGTATATATGTATGTATATATTTATAATTGGTAAATTATAGTGTGAAATGTTAATGTATATATACCTTGCTACAGTGCAAAATATATAAAGGGGAGGCTGTAAAGTGGGGTGTATTATAGATATAATATTGAATGTGTGAGGTAACAGAGACTGGAATGGCTCGTGGGACAGTACAGTGGACGACAGGCTCGAGGAAACTCCGGGGGGGAAGAGACGGTTACCCAGGAGGCTGGAGACGAGTATAAAGAGGCAGAGGAGTGCGACACGACGACGGTTGCAGCTACGAGCAGGAGGATGGATGGTGGAGCCGCTATTTGCATTTCTGAGAATACTCACCTGAAAGCAGGGGGAGAGTGATCGTGGATCCGACCGCAGAGAGAGTGACCCTGGAGCCGCGGGAGCCGCCAGCGGAGAGGGTGACAGCCAGACCGACAGCCTTGACTAAAGGGGGAGATTGATCGTGGATCTGACTGCGGAGAGAGTGATCCCGGGAGCCGCAGCAGAGAGAGTGACAGCCGGGACGACAGCCGTTTCTCCGGAAACTGAAGGGTAGTGATCGGGACATTGTGAGGTACAGTAACCAGCCGGCAACGGGGGCGGACATATCCCTTGCTGTAAAGCATAATAGGCTGCCAGTTACCTGACGAGTACCCTGGTGGGAGGATCTCCTTCAGAGACTGCCTACAAAGGTGTCCCCTCCAAAGGTCAATAAGATTAATTATTATCAGAATAGCAATACTATAGGATGCGGACAATTATACTTCTCCATCGATGAGCATCATATACCATCATACTAGCGGTATTAACAGCTTTGCTAGTCTGTGAAGCATTATCTATTAACTATACCAGAACCTTGGTAACTTAATCGCATATCCATCCCCGGCATAGACTGATCCTGTGGTATACTGCCATAGGGAAAAAGATTACACCTAGAGTATGGAGATTTCTGAAATATATATAATTTAAATGAGAAATTTCATTAATGGTTCCAGGAAATAAACTAACGATACTTACCTTATAAGTTGCATGGACATCTGAAGAAAGTACAGCTACACTAAAAGAAAGAAGAACAGAGTATTAAAATAAGGATAGGACGTTACATCTTTATTATATACACGCTCGATATATTGCAAGGAATAAACTACTGCATTGCTAAATGAAAATATGTTAAATAATATACTACATTAAAGGAGACTCCAAACATCCCATTAATGATTGGCAGCTGTTAAATACTACTAGATATTGTCAGTACGCCGACTGATCGAAATAGACTGAGTTTCACGGTGTGGGCATTAGTGCAAGCCCATTAGTTAATTAGCTGCGACAGTGGATCGAGTAATGATACGAGCCTACTTCAGAAATCAACCAGTCGTTACCACAAATAAAATAAATTGACTTCTCTAGTTGGAGATTACAACACAGCAATTAAATTCAGTGCACTAACATCATATATTTGCAAATATATATCTCTAGAAGAAGAGGGACTATAGTGGAGGGGAAGTATAGTATATGATTGTTAAGATTGTCAATGTAGCATTATTGTTATATGTATACTTATAGTTAACGCTAGAACACATGTAATATTTTGAAATAATATATACTATTATTATTATTCAAAGTAAACTGTATGATATTTACAAAATCTCATGTGGTCAAATCATTCCTGAGCTAAGTATCCTGTTATAGTAACGAAGGTGCAGATATCCAGTAATTCAAGTAAGTGAATGTAATGTTATTTTAAATTGTATATATAATATTGAAAGCACCCAGACTACATTGGAACAACATATATACTAAATAATAGGGGTTTCTCAGATTTTCCCCGTCTGCCAAACTTCGTGAGCAGACTAAAGGTCTGAGTGGAGGCACTAGCTCTGAAGGACAAATACTTGAAATAAACCAAGGCCTACACTGGAGGCACTGCTGAGATCTTTAACCGTTTCAGGATCAACTAGATATCCACGATGGAGGTCATCAATGAAAACAGCATATACCAATGGTGTGTAGAACACAAGATTAATACTCGATGCAGTCTGGGTATAGTAGGAGACCTTACTGGAGTTACTGATGATGAAGTGATTACAGAGGCACTGAAATTGTGTGGTGTGCGGGTCCCCTTATTGGTGGACAAGTGGAAGGGAACGATAGACGATATTATAGCAGTATTAATCACAACACAGGATTACTTGGATCCTTCACTAATACCGATCAACATATTAGTAGGAGGAACTTCAGGTCGAAGGTGTCAGATAATATGGCCAAAAAGAACTGAAGAGAGAGATGGAGAGGCTACCGAAGCCGTAAATACAAGCAAAGAGACAGATCCTCAAGGGAACGATGCCACTGGCAACGGTGATAATTCACAGCTCAAGACAACAGTAGGTGAATCTATAGAACCCCAGGTTGAAACCGTTATGGATAAAGTAGTGAGCCAATTTGAAAGGTGGCACTATGAAGGAGGCTATAGGAGATTACGAGTATTCTCTGGCGTGATACCTGTACCGACTGGAGAAGAAGGTTACGATGCATGGCGTGAGGCTGCCATTCAACATTCAGAGGAATGGCGGTGCCCCGAATATATTAAGAAGCAGAGGATTGTTGAAAGTCTAAGGGGCCCCGCCATGGGGATAATACATGCTACTCGACGCAGCAACACTAATGCAACATTGAAGGATTACTTTAATGCGTTAGACTATTCATTTGGAACTATTGAAGACATTGGAGACATATTGGCCCGATTAAATAATACTTACCAAGAACCCTCAGAACCACTCACTAATTTTATATACCGATTGGATAAAATATTGTATAAACTCCTGGATAAAGGAGGGATAGAGCAATCGGAAATGGATGAACGTCGATTAAAGCACTTATTGCGAGGGGCACTGACCTCAAGCCCAGTAGCTCAGAGACTTAGATGTAGTGGGGCTCGAGATCGTCCACCTACATTGAGTGAACTCATTAAAGATGTGAAATTAGAGGAGGTCCAAATTGACAATAGAGAAAAAAATATCAAGAGGGTGAAAGTGGTAGTACCAACTGTAGTATCCCCAATCCCTGATGTCACCTTATCACATGATCGAATGTGTAAACTTTTAGAAGAACAAAATAAAAAGTTAGATCAACTGATAACAGTGCACAGCCGTATTCCGTCACCAGTGAACCGAGGGAGAGGGAGAGGAATGAATCGACGGGGGGATAATAGAGATCACATAATCTGCTACAGATGTGGTCAGATGGGACATAGATCTTTTGAGTGCCCACAAATTGGAAATTATGGAAGAAACCACCCCAACCCCGTTGGAAATCAGAATGTTAATCATCCGGAAAACCAGGAAGGGACGTTGATGACCCCCGCATCAACTCCCGAACTATAGTGGTGTGCGCAATGGGGAATACTCAGTGGCCTATGACCATCCCCGATGGAATGATGGGAAAGGCCCCCATGGTACAAGCCATCATAAATGGTCATCCGTGTATGGTACTGCTAGATAGTGGGTCACAGGTTTCGATAATTTTCGAAAGTTGGTATCGGCAATTTCTATCCAACCTTCACATCTCACCTGTCGATGGATTAGCGATATGGGGACTTAGTGATCAAAAATATCCCTATTTAGGATATGTTGTGACCAACATTGAATTCCATCCCCTATTAACCTCGGATCCAGCAACCCCGTTACCATTCATAGCACTGGTGTGTCCGGACCCCCCAGGAGATAGGGATGCTGTACCTGTTATAATTGGCACAAATTCAAATTTGTTTAAGACGTTATCAGACTGGTGTCTATCTCAATATAGATCCTTATATCATAAACCTGAGGAAGATTTATGCTCACCACAAAGAGATAAAGTCAACGACTTTGCAGACACATACCTTATCCATAACACTAACTTCGTTGAGGGGAACTGTGAACCTTTTCTTACGAAATTGCAACTTTGTTTCAAGGACAGTGATCTACCATTGCAAGAAAAACAACGAATAATAGACGAACTATTGGTCAGAAGAACTGTTTTTTCAATAGAAGAATGGGATCTGGGCACTGCCTTAGGAGTAGAACATAGGATTACTTTAAATGATCTCACCCCTTTCAGGGAACGGTCTCGGCGATTGGCTCCAGCCGACTTCGATGACGTGCGTCAACATTTGAAACAGCTACTTGAAAATCATGTGATAGCTGACTCAGAAAGCCCTTATGCCTCTCCGATTGTGGTAGCACGAAAAAAGAATGGTGACATCAGGTTATGCATAGATTACCGCACTTTGAACAGTAGAACTATTGCTGATCAATACACTGTACCTAGAGTAGATGAAGCACTGGACTGCTTACAAGGTAGTAAATGGTTTTCAGTATTGGATATGAGGTGCGGTTACTACCAAATCCCGATGAAAGCGGAAGATAGGGCTAAGACTGCATTCATCTGCCCTATTGGATTTTTTGAGTTCCTCAAGATGCCTCAGGGAGTAAAAGGGGCACCTGCCACGTTTCAACGCACAATGGAACAAACGGTAGGAGACATGTGCTACCGGGAAGTACTCGTTTATTTAGACGACATTATTGTTTTCGGAAAAACACTGGATGAACATAATGCTCGGTTGTTGAAAGTATTAGATCGGCTTCAACAAAAGGGGTTGAAATTGTCTATTGACAAATGTAAATTTTGTCAGACTACTGTCAAATACTTAGGACATATAGTAAATCGAGAAGGGATTGCTACGGACCCTGAGAAAACGGAAGCTGTAATGCGGTGGCCCCGACCGAAGAATCTGAAGGACCTACGTTCATTTCTGGGGTTCTGTGGTTACTATAGGCGGTTTGTACCACAGTACTCCCGGATAGCTAGGCCCCTTACGGAATTGACTAAAGGTTATCCCACGAGCCGAGGTAGTAGTCGGAACAAAAGCAATAGTACATCTAACCGTTTCTTTAAGCCTCAGGAGGAATTCGGGGATAGATGGACTGGAATATGTGAGGATGCATTTCTAAGGCTTAAATATTGTTTGACACATTCACCGGTGTTGGCTTATGCAGATCCAACCCAACCATATGAGTTACACATAGATGCATCATTTGATGGATTAGGAGGAGTATTATACCAGAGATCACAAGGAAGATTGAGACCTATTGCCTATATCAGCCGGGGATTATCAGAAAGTGAGAGAAAATATGCAGTGCACAAACTTGAGTTCCTCGCTTTGAAGTGGGCAGTAGTTGAAAAATTTCATGACTACCTGTACGGAACAAATTTTACCATCTATACAGATAATAACCCGTTGACGTATATAAATTCCACTGCCCGTCTGGACGCCACTGGACATCGTTGGTTGGCCGCATTGGCCAATTACTACTTCACATTAAAATATAGACCTGGGATAAGTAATGTTGACGCGGATGCTTTATCCAGATTACCGAATCCTACTGTTAATAGTGTCGATGATGAATGGATAGAAGTCCCAGCACCAGCTATGCAAGGACTATGTCATCAGATGATCTGTCTAAGAGGAGAACCACAAGATATTGTCATTTCATTGGGAGCATCTGATACAGCTTTACCTTTAATGTATTGTTGGATATCCCAGGCTGAGATGGGAGGGTTGGAAGTATTATCCAAAGAACAACTACGGGCTGCTCAACTACGAGATACTAATATTGCAATGGCAATAGATTGTCTAAATAACCGTCATAGGAATACAGATGGAGTAGTATTATCTAATAAAACAAAAGTTTTGTTAAGACAGCGGAAAAGATTAATTTTTAAGAAAGGGGTCCTCTACAGAAAGACAGAGGGTAAGACAGGAAAATTCCGTTGTCAACTGGTATTACCTGAGGATTATATTGCCATGGTGTTACACTCCCTACATGACTGCCATGGCCATTTAGGATACGAGAAGACACGACTATTGATCGCTGAAAGGATATACTGGCCCTATATGAATAGGGATATTGAAGCCTACTGTAGAGATTGTCGGAATTGTATACTGAGAAAGTCGATACCAGTGCCGTCAGCCCGATTGATTAATCTGGACAGCTCAGGACCCTTAGAGCTAGTATGTATCGATTTCTTGTCACTGGAGGATCCTACTGGAAGAGACAGTCACATATTGGTAGCTACTGACCATTTCACCCGATACGCTCAAGCGTATGTCACTGTGGATCAAAAGGCTATAACAGTAGCTAAGACATTATGGGAGAAGTTTTTCGTACATTACGGACTACCGGCTCGAATACACACGGATCAAGGGAGAGAGTTCGAAAGTAAATTGATCCAAGAGCTGTGCTTATGTTGTGGAATAAGGAAATCAAGAACATCACCCTATCACCCTCAGGGAGACCCACAACCCGAACGTTTTAATCGAACTCTTCTTGACATGTTGGGAACTCTGAATCCACGTGACAAAATTCAGTGGAAAAGACACGTTTGTAGACTTGTACATGCTTATAATTGTACCGTAAATGACTCTACCGGATATTCACCTTATGTATTGATGTTTGGACGAGAAGCTAGGCTGCCTATTGATATTTGTCTTGGGACTAATGTTAGTGATATTAATTCTGGTATTCCAACCCATACTCAGTATGTAAAACGATTGAGGAAAGATTTAAAAGACGCCTTTGATCTGGCTCACAACGCTTCCAAGAAAAGAGGTGAACAAAATAAACAGAGATATGATAATAAGGTGGTTGAACAGGTATTACTGCCTGGAGACAGAGTACTGCTTCGACGTTTAGGAGCTCCTAGACGACAAAAATTAGCGAATCGTTGGAAGGAATCACCATATACTGTCATCAAACAACTACCTGGTATCCCGGTCTATCAATTAAAACCAGAAAAACATGATGGTCCGATTGTTACTTATCATCGAAATCACCTATTACCCGTCGGCCAAAACATTCCTTTTGAAGATAATATGGATATGGGTCGATCAGTGGTGGTGAAAGAGGACCATATCCCTAAGAGAGTAAAGAATCCCTCCAGTTCATACGAATCCAGTGAAACCATACCAATCGAGCTGAGTGAATAGGGAGCGGGGTACTTCTATTGTGATGAGTATCCTAGTACTCATAGAGAAATAGAAAGAAGAGATATTAACACAGGAAAAGAAACTCAAAGAAAAGAATCATATGACAATGAAGGACTCACTTACGAGTGGGGAAGACCTCTTGACAATGTACTGGTAGAGGATAGTAATGACCTTAGTTGGGATGAAATAACCGATGCGTCCATTGTCATTGAGGATAATTACGGAAGGGAAACCACCCCTATGCCTCAAAGAGTTCGACCACTTCGGACACATAGGCCACCTTTAATGCTAACTTATGATCGTCTGGGAAGTCCTAGTGAAGAACCCCGAGCTGTTCATTCAACTACAATAATGCCATGGCCATACTTCAATAATAATAGTAACTTATGGCCGGAGAGACCATTACTAGAGTGGTACCCAAGAGAGTATGAGAATTATGATGGTGACAGGTAGATATAAGAGAGATCAATACCTGCCACCAGGGGGAGGAGTGTAGAGTGACCTTTATTATAAGAAATGTATATATGTATGTATATATTTATAATTGGTAAATTATAGTGTGAAATGTTAATGTATATATACCTTGCTACAGTGCAAAATATATAAAGGGGAGGCTGTAAAGTGGGGTGTATTATAGATATAATATTGAATGTGTGAGGTAACAGAGACTGGAATGGCTCGTGGGACAGTACAGTGGACGACAGGCTCGAGGAAACTCCGGGGGGGAAGAGACGGTTACCCAGGAGGCTGGAGACGAGTATAAAGAGGCAGAGGAGTGCAACACGACGACGGTTGCAGCTACGAGCAGGAGGATGGATGCTGGAGCCGCTATTTGCATTTCTGAGAATACTCACCTGAAAGCAGGGGGAGAGTGATCGTGGATCCGACCGCAGAGAGAGTGACCCTGGAGCCGCGGGAGCCGCCAGCGGAGAGGGTGACAGCCAGACCGACAGCCTTGACTAAAGGGGGAGATTGATCGTGGATCTGACTGCGGAGAGAGTGATCCCGGGAGCCGCAGCAGAGAGAGTGACAGCCGGGACGACAGCCGTTTCTCCGGAAACTGAAGGGTAGTGATCGGGACATTGTGAGGTACAGTAACCAGCCGGCAACGGGGGCGGACATATCCCTTGCTGTAAAGCATAATAGGCTGCCAGTTACCTGACGAGTACCCTGGTGGGAGGATCTCCTTCAGAGACTGCCTACAAAGGTGTCCCCTCCAAAGGTCAATAAGATTAATTATTATCAGAATAGCAATACTATAGGATGCGGACAATTATACTTCTCCATCGATGAGCATCATATACCATCATACTAGCGGTATTAACAGCTTTGCTAGTCTGTGAAGCATTATCTATTAACTATACCAGAACCTTGGTAACTTAATCGCATATCCATCCCCGGCATAGACTGATCCTGTGGTATACTGCCATAGGGAAAAAGATTACACCTAGAGTATGGAGATTTCTGAAATATATATAATTTAAATGAGAAATTTCATTAATGGTTCCAGGAAATAAACTAACGATACTTACCTTATAAGTTGCATGGACATCTGAAGAAAGTACAGCTACACTAAAAGAAAGAAGAACAGAGTATTAAAATAAGGATAGGACGTTACATCTTTATTATATACACGCTCGATATATTGCAAGGAATAAACTACTGCATTGCTAAATGAAAATATGTTAAATAATATACTACATTAAAGGAGACTCCAAACATCCCATTAATGATTGGCAGCTGTTAAATACTACTAGATATTGTCAGTACGCCGACTGATCGAAATAGACTGAGTTTCACGGTGTGGGCATTAGTGCAAGCCCATTAGTTAATTAGCTGCGACAGTGGATCGAGTAATGATACGAGCCTACTTCAGAAATCAACCAGTCGTTACCACAAATAAAATAAATTGACTTCTCTAGTTGGAGATTACAACACAGCAATTAAATTCAGTGCACTAACATCATATATTTGCAAATATATATCTCTAGAAGAAGAGGGACTATAGTGGAGGGGAAGTATAGTATATGATTGTTAAGATTGTCAATGTAGCATTATTGTTATATGTATACTTATAGTTAACGCTAGAACACATGTAATATTTTGAAATAATATATACTATTATTATTATTCAAAGTAAACTGTATGATATTTACAAAATCTCATGTGGTCAAATCATTCCTGAGCTAAGTATCCTGTTATAGTAACGAAGGTGCAGATATCCAGTAATTCAAGTAAGTGAATGTAATGTTATTTTAAATTGTATATATAATATTGAAAGCACCCAGACTACATTGGAACAACATATATACTAAATAATAGGGGTTTCTCAGATTTTCCCCGTCTGCCAAACTTCGTGAGCAGACTAAAGGTCTGAGTGGAGGCACTAGCTCTGAAGGACAAATACTTGAAATAAACCAAGGCCTACACTGGAGGCACTGCTGAGATCTTTAACCGTTTCAGGATCAACTAGATATCCACGATGGAGGTCATCAATGAAAACAGCATATACCAATGGTGTGTAGAACACAAGATTAATACTCGATGCAGTCTGGGTATAGTAGGAGACCTTACTGGAGTTACTGATGATGAAGTGATTACAGAGGCACTGAAATTGTGTGGTGTGCGGGTCCCCTTATTGGTGGACAAGTGGAAGGGAACGATAGACGATATTATAGCAGTATTAATCACAACACAGGATTACTTGGATCCTTCACTAATACCGATCAACATATTAGTAGGAGGAACTTCAGGTCGAAGGTGTCAGATAATATGGCCAAAAAGAACTGAAGAGAGAGACGGAGAGGCTACCGAAGCCGTAAATACAAGCAAAGAGACAGATCCTCAAGGGAACGATGCCACTGGCAACGGTGATAATTCACAGCTCAAGACAACAGTAGGTGAATCTATAGAACCCCAGGTTGAAACCGTTATGGATAAAGTAGTGAGCCAATTTGAAAGGTGGCACTATGAAGGAGGCTATAGGAGATTACGAGTATTCTCTGGCGTGATACCTGTACCGACTGGAGAAGAAGGTTACGATGCATGGCGTGAGGCTGCCATTCAACATTCAGAGGAATGGCGGTGCCCCGAATATATTAAGAAGCAGAGGATTGTTGAAAGTCTAAGGGGCCCCGCCATGGGGATAATACATGCTACTCGACGCAGCAACACTAATGCAACATTTAAGGATTACTTTAATGCGTTAGACTATTCATTTGGAACTATTGAAGACATTGGAGACATATTGGCCCGATTAAATAATACTTACCAAGAACCCTCAGAACCACTCACTAATTTTATATACCGATTGGATAAAATATTGTATAAACTCCTGGATAAAGGAGGGATAGAGCAATCGGAAATGGATGAACGTCGATTAAAGCACTTATTGCGAGGGGCACTGACCTCAAGCCCAGTAGCTCAGAGACTTAGATGTAGTGGGGCTCGAGATCGTCCACCTACATTGAGTGAACTCATTAAAGATGTGAAATTAGAGGAGGTCCAAATTGACAATAGAGAAAAAAATATCAAGAGGGTGAAAGTGGTAGTACCAACTGTAGTATCCCCAATCCCTGATGTCACCTTATCACATGATCGAATGTGTAAACTTTTAGAAGAACAAAATAAAAAGTTAGATCAACTGATAACAGTGCACAGCCGTATTCCGTCACCAGTGAACCGAGGGAGAGGGAGAGGAATGAATCGACGGGGGGATAATAGAGATCACATAATCTGCTACAGATGTGGTCAGATGGGACATAGATCTTTTGAGTGCCCACAAATTGGAAATTATGGAAGAAACCACCCCAACCCCGTTGGAAATCAGAATGTTAATCATCCGGAAAACCAGGAAGGGACGTTGATGACCCCCGCATCAACTCCCGAACTATAGTGGTGTGCGCAATGGGGAATACTCAGTGGCCTATGACCATCCCCGATGGAATGATGGGAAAGGCCCCCATGGTACAAGCCATCATAAATGGTCATCCGTGTATGGTACTGCTAGATAGTGGGTCACAGGTTTCGATAATTTTCGAAAGTTGGTATCGGCAATTTCTATCCGACCTTCACATCTCACCTGTCGATGGATTAGCGATATGGGGACTTAGTGATCAAAAATATCCCTATTTAGGATATGTTGTGACCAACATTGAATTCCATCCCCTATTAACCTCGGATCCAGCAACCCCGTTACCATTCATAGCACTGGTGTGTCCGGACCCCCCAGGAGATAGGGATGCTGTACCTGTTATAATTGGCACAAATTCAAATTTGTTTAAGACGTTATCAGACTGGTGTCTATCTCAATATAGATCCTTATATCATAAACCTGAGGAAGATTTATGCTCACCACAAAGAGATAAAGTCAACGACTTTGCAGACACATACCTTATCCATAACACTAACTTCGTTGAGGGGAACTGTGAACCTTTTCTTACGAAATTGCAACTTTGTTTCAAGGACAGTGATCTACCATTGCAAGAAAAACAACGAATAATAGACGAACTATTGGTCAGAAGAACTGTTTTTTCAATAGAAGAATGGGATCTGGGCACTGCCTTAGGAGTAGAACATAGGATTACTTTAAATGATCTCACCCCTTTCAGGGAACGGTCTCGGCGATTGGCTCCAGCCGACTTCGATGACGTGCGTCAACATTTGAAACAGCTACTTGAAAATCATGTGATAGCTGACTCAGAAAGCCCTTATGCCTCTCCGATTGTGGTAGCACGAAAAAAGAATGGTGACATCAGGTTATGCATAGATTACCGCACTTTGAACAGTAGAACTATTGCTGATCAATACACTGTACCTAGAGTAGATGAAGCACTGGACTGCTTACAAGGTAGTAAATGGTTTTCAGTATTGGATATGAGGTGCGGTTACTACCAAATCCCGATGAAAGCGGAAGATAGGGCTAAGACTGCATTCATCTGCCCTATTGGATTTTTTGAGTTCCTCAAGATGCCTCAGGGAGTAAAAGGGGCACCTGCCACGTTTCAACGCACAATGGAACAAACGGTAGGAGACATGTGCTACCGGGAAGTACTCGTTTATTTAGACGACATTATTGTTTTCGGAAAAACACTGGATGAACATAATGCTCGGTTGTTGAAAGTATTAGATCGGCTTCAACAAAAGGGGTTGAAATTGTCTATTGACAAATGTAAATTTTGTCAGACTACTGTCAAATACTTAGGACATATAGTAAATCGAGAAGGGATTGCTACGGACCCTGAGAAAACGGAAGCTGTAATGCGGTGGCCCCGACCGAAGAATCTGAAGGACCTACGTTCATTTCTGGGGTTCTGTGGTTACTATAGGCGGTTTGTACCACAGTACTGCCGGATAGCTAGGCCCCTTACGGAATTGACTAAAGGTTATCCCACGAGCCGAGGTAGTAGTCGGAACAAAAGCAATAGTACATCTAACCGTTTCTTTAAGCCTCAGGAGGAATTCGGGGATAGATGGACTGGAATATGTGAGGATGCATTTCTAAGGCTTAAATATTGTTTGACACATTCACCGGTGTTGGCTTATGCAGATCCAACCCAACCATATGAGTTACACATAGATGCATCATTTGATGGATTAGGAGGAGTATTATACCAGAGATCACAAGGAAGATTGAGACCTATTGCCTATATCAGCCGGGGATTATCAGAAAGTGAGAGAAAATATGCAGTGCACAAACTTGAGTTCCTCGCTTTGAAGTGGGCAGTAGTTGAAAAATTTCATGACTACCTGTACGGAACAAATTTTACCATCTATACAGATAATAACCCGTTGACGTATATAAATTCCACTGCCCGTCTGGACGCCACTGGACATCGTTGGTTGGCCGCATTGGCCAATTACTACTTCACATTAAAATATAGACCTGGGATAAGTAATGTTGACGCGGATGCTTTATCCAGATTACCGAATCCTACTGTTAATAGTGTCGATGATGAATGGATAGAAGTCCCAGCACCAGCTATGCAAGGACTATGTCATCAGATGATCTGTCTAAGAGGAGAACCACAAGATATTGTCATTTCATTGGGAGCATCTGATACAGCTTTACCTTTAATGTATTGTTGGATATCCCAGGCTGAGATGGGAGGGTTGGAAGTATTATCCAAAGAACAACTACGGGCTGCTCAACTACGAGATACTAATATTGCAATGGCAATAGATTGTCTAAATAACCGTCATAGGAATACAGATGGAGTAGTATTATCTAATAAAACAAAAGTTTTGTTAAGACAGCGGAAAAGATTAATTTTTAAGAAAGGGGTCCTCTACAGAAAGACAGAGGGTAAGACAGGAAAATTCCGTTGTCAACTGGTATTACCTGAGGATTATATTGCCATGGTGTTACACTCCCTACATGACTGCCATGGCCATTTAGGATACGAGAAGACACGACTATTGATCGCTGAAAGGATATACTGGCCCTATATGAATAGGGATATTGAAGCCTACTGTAGAGATTGTCGGAATTGTATACTGAGAAAGTCGATACCAGTGCCGTCAGCCCGATTGATTAATCTGGACAGCTCAGGACCCTTAGAGCTAGTATGTATCGATTTCTTGTCACTGGAGGATCCTACTGGAAGAGACAGTCACATATTGGTAGCTACTGACCATTTCACCCGATACGCTCAAGCGTATGTCACTGTGGATCAAAAGGCTATAACAGTAGCTAAGACATTATGGGAGAAGTTTTTCGTACATTACGGACTACCGGCTCGAATACACACGGATCAAGGGAGAGAGTTCGAAAGTAAATTGATCCAAGAGCTGTGCTTATGTTGTGGAATAAGGAAATCAAGAACATCACCCTATCACCCTCAGGGAGACCCACAACCCGAACGTTTTAATCGAACTCTTCTTGACATGTTGGGAACTCTGAATCCACGTGACAAAATTCAGTGGAAAAGACACGTTTGTAGACTTGTACATGCTTATAATTGTACCGTAAATGACTCTACCGGATATTCACCTTATGTATTGATGTTTGGACGAGAAGCTAGGCTGCCTATTGATATTTGTCTTGGGACTAATGTTAGTGATATTAATTCTGGTATTCCAACCCATACTCAGTATGTAAAACGATTGAGGAAAGATTTAAAAGACGCCTTTGATCTGGCTCACAACGCTTCCAAGAAAAGAGGTGAACAAAATAAACAGAGATATGATAATAAGGTGGTTGAACAGGTATTACTGCCTGGAGACAGAGTACTGCTTCGACGTTTAGGAGCTCCTAGACGACAAAAATTAGCGAATCGTTGGAAGGAATCACCATATACTGTCATCAAACAACTACCTGGTATCCCGGTCTATCAATTAAAACCAGAAAAACATGATGGTCCGATTGTTACTTATCATCGAAATCACCTATTACCCGTCGGCCAAAACATTCCTTTTGAAGATAATATGGATATGGGTCGATCAGTGGTGGTGAAAGAGGACCATATCCCTAAGAGAGTAAAGAATCCCTCCAGTTCATACGAATCCAGTGAAACCATACCAATCGAGCTGAGTGAAGAGGGAGCGGGGTACTTCTATTGTGATGAGTATCCTAGTACTCATAGAGAAATAGAAAGAAGAGATATTAACACAGGAAAAGAAACTCAAAGAAAAGAATCATATGACAATGAAGGACTCACTTACGAGTGGGGAAGACCTCTTGACAATGTACTGGTAGAGGATAGTAATGACCTTAGTTGGGATGAAATAACCGATGGGTCCATTGTCATTGAGGATAATTACGGAAGGGAAACCACCCCTATGCCTCAAAGAGTTCGACCACTTCGGACACATAGGCCACCTTTAATGCTAACTTATGATCGTCTGGGAAGTCCTAGTGAAGAACCCCGAGCTGTTCATTCAACTACAATAATGCCATGGCCATACTTCAATAATAATAGTAACTTATGGCCGGAGAGACCATTACTAGAGTGGTACCCAAGAGAGTATGAGAATTATGATGGTGACAGGTAGATATAAGAGAGATCAATACCTGCCACCAGGGGGAGGAGTGTAGAGTGACCTTTATTATAAGAAATGTATATATGTATGTATATATTTATAATTGGTAAATTATAGTGTGAAATGTTAATGTATATATACCTTGCTACAGTGCAAAATATATAAAGGGGAGGCTGTAAAGTGGGGTGTATTATAGATATAATATTGAATGTGTGAGGTAACAGAGACTGGAATGGCTCGTGGGACAGTACAGTGGACGACAGGCTCGAGGAAACTCCGGGGGGGAAGAGACGGTTACCCAGGAGGCTGGAGACGAGTATAAAGAGGCAGAGGAGTGCGACACGACGACGGTTGCAGCTACGAGCAGGAGGATGGATGGTGGAGCCGCTATTTGCATTTCTGAGAATACTCACCTGAAAGCAGGGGGAGAGTGATCGTGGATCCGACCGCAGAGAGAGTGACCCTGGAGCCGCGGGAGCCGCCAGCGGAGAGGGTGACAGCCAGACCGACAGCCTTGACTAAAGGGGGAGATTGATCGTGGATCTGACTGCGGAGAGAGTGATCCCGGGAGCCGCAGCAGAGAGAGTGACAGCCGGGACGACAGCCGTTTCTCCGGAAACTGAAGGGTAGTGATCGGGACATTGTGAGGTACAGTAACCAGCCGGCAACGGGGGCGGACATATCCCTTGCTGTAAAGCATAATAGGCTGCCAGTTACCTGACGAGTACCCTGGTGGGAGGATCTCCTTCAGAGACTGCCTACAAAGGTGTCCCCTCCAAAGGTCAATAAGATTAATTATTATCAGAATAGCAATACTATAGGATGCGGACAATTATACTTCTCCATCGATGAGCATCATATACCATCATACTAGCGGTATTAACAGCTTTGCTAGTCTGTGAAGCATTATCTATTAACTATACCAGAACCTTGGTAACTTAATCGCATATCCATCCCCGGCATAGACTGATCCTGTGGTATACTGCCATAGGGAAAAAGATTACACCTAGAGTATGGAGATTTCTGAAATATATATAATTTAAATGAGAAATTTCATTAATGGTTCCAGGAAATAAACTAACGATACTTACCTTATAAGTTGCATGGACATCTGAAGAAAGTACAGCTACACTAAAAGAAAGAAGAACAGAGTATTAAAATAAGGATAGGACGTTACATCTTTATTATATACACGCTCGATATATTGCAAGGAATAAACTACTGCATTGCTAAATGAAAATATGTTAAATAATATACTACATTAAAGGAGACTCCAAACATCCCATTAATGATTGGCAGCTGTTAAATACTACTAGATATTGTCAGTACGCCGACTGATCGAAATAGACTGAGTTTCACGGTGTGGGCATTAGTGCAAGCCCATTAGTTAATTAGCTGCGACAGTGGATCGAGTAATGATACGAGCCTACTTCAGAAATCAACCAGTCGTTACCACAAATAAAATAAATTGACTTCTCTAGTTGGAGATTACAACACAGCAATTAAATTCAGTGCACTAACATCATATATTTGCAAATATATATCTCTAGAAGAAGAGGGACTATAGTGGAGGGGAAGTATAGTATATGATTGTTAAGATTGTCAATGTAGCATTATTGTTATATGTATACTTATAGTTAACGCTAGAACACATGTAATATTTTGAAATAATATATACTATTATTATTATTCAAAGTAAACTGTATGATATTTACAAAATCTCATGTGGTCAAATCATTCCTGAGCTAAGTATCCTGTTATAGTAACGAAGGTGCAGATATCCAGTAATTCAAGTAAGTGAATGTAATGTTATTTTAAATTGTATATATAATATTGAAAGCACCCAGACTACATTGGAACAACATATATACTAAATAATAGGGGTTTCTCAGATTTTCCCCGTCTGCCAAACTTCGTGAGCAGACTAAAGGTCTGAGTGGAGGCACTAGCTCTGAAGGACAAATACTTGAAATAAACCAAGGCCTACACATAGAATTTGGGGGTCATTTTGATCCCATAGTATTATTAACCTCAATAACCATAATTTACACTCATTTCCAGTCTATTCTGAACACCTCACACCTCACAATATTATTTTTAGTCCTAAAATTTGCACCAAGGTCGCTGAATGACTAAGGTAAGCGATCCAAGTGGCCGACACAAACACCTGGCCCATCTAGGAGTGGCACTGCAGTGTCAGACAGGATGGCACTTCAAAAAATAGTCCCCAAACAGCACATGATGCAAAGAAAAAAAGAGGTGCACCAAGGTCGCTGTGTGACTAAGCTAAGCGACCCAAGTGGCCGACACAAACACCTGGCCCATCTAGGAGTGGCACTGCAGTGTCAGACAGGATGGCACTTCAAAAAATAGTCCCAAAACAGCACATGATGCAAAGAAAAAAAGAGGTGCACCAAGGTCGCTGTGTGACTAAGCTAAGCGACCCAAGTGGCCGACACAAACACCTGGCCCATCTAGGAGTGGCACTGCAGTGTCAGACAGGATGGCAGATTTATAAAATAGTCCCCAAACAGCACATGATGCAAAGAAAAAAAGAGGTGCAATGAGGTAGCTGTGTGGCTAAGCTAAGCGACCCAAGTGGCCAACACAAACACCTGGCCCATCTAGGAGTGGCACTGCAGTGTCAGACAGGATGGCAGATTTAAAAAATAGTCCCCAAACAGCACATGATGCAAAGAAAAAAAGAGGTGCAATGAGGTAGCTGTGTGACTAAGCTAAGCGACCCAAGTGGCCGACACAAACACCTGGCCCATCTAGGAGTGGCACTGCAGTGTCAGACAGGATGGCACTTCAAAAAATAGTCCCCAAACAGCACATGATGCAAAGAAAAGAAGAAGTGCACCAAGGTCGCTGTGTGACTAAGCTAAGCGACCCAATTGGCCGACACAAACACCTGGCCCATCTAGGAGTGGCACTGCAGTTTTCTAACGAGAGGATGAGTGCTTCCATCCTCATGTGAATCTGAACCACTAGCCATGAACATAGGCCAGGGCCTCAGCCGTTCCTTGCCACTCCGTGTCGTAAATGGCATATTGGCAAGTTTACGCTTCTCATCAGACGCTTTTAATTTTGATTTTTGGTTATTTTACTGAACTTTTGTTTTTTGGATTTTACATGCTCTCTACTATGACATTGGGCATCGGCCTTGGCAGACGACGTTGATAGCATTTCAACGTCTCGGCCATGACTAGTGGCAGCAGCTTCAGCACGAGGTGGAAGTGGATCTTGATCTTTCCCTATTTTACCCTCCACATTTTTGTTCTCCATTTTTTAATGTGTGGAATTATATGCCAGTAATAAATCAATAGCAATGGCCTACTGTACCTTACTGCTATATATTATATACTGGTGGTCAGCAAAATTCTGCACTGTCCTCCTACTACTGCGCACAACAACTAAAATGCACCACAGGTATGGATGGATAGTATACTTGACGACACAGAGGTAGGTAGAGCAGTGGACTACTGTACCATACTGCTATATATTATATACTGGTGGTCAGCAAAATTATGCACTGTCCTCCTACTACTGCGCACAACAACTAAAATGCACCACAGGTATGGATGGATAGTATACTTGACGACACAGAGGTAGGTAGAGCAGTGAACTACTGCACCGTACTGCTATATATTATATACTGGTGGTCAGCAAAATTATGCACTGTCCTCCTACTACTGCGCAAAACTTAAATGCACCACAGGTATGGATGGATAGTATACTTGACGACACAGAGGTAGGTAGAGCAGTGGACTACTGTACCATACTGCTATATATTATATACTGGTGGTCAGCAAAATTATGCACTGTCCTCCTACTACTGCGCACAACAACTAAAATGCACCACAGGTATGGATGGATAGTATACTTGACGACACAGAGGTAGGTAGAGCAGTGGACTACTGTTCCGTACTGCTATATATTATATACTGGTGGTCAGCAAAATTATGCACTGTCCTCCTACTACTGCGCACAACAACTAAAATGCACCACAGGTATGGATGGATAGTATACTTGATGACACAGAGGTAGGTAGAGCAGTGGACTACTGTACCGTACTGCTATATATTATATACTGGGGGTCAGCAAAATTATGCACTGTCCTCCTACTACTGCGCAAAACTTAAATGCACCACAGGTATGGATGGATAGTATACTTGACGACACAGAGGTAGGTAGAGCAGTGGACTACTGTACCGTACTGATATAATACTGGTGGTCACTGGTCAGCAAAATTCTGCACTGTCCTCCTACTATATACTACAATGCAGCACAGATATGAAGCGTTTTTCAGGCAGAAAACGTAGATATTTGCAGCACACTGAGCACAGATATTTGCAGCACACTGAGCACAGATATTTGCAGCACACTGAACACAACTGAGAGAACGCTGCACACGTCCTCTCCCTATCATCTCCAATGCACAAGTGAAAATGGCGGCGACGCGCGGCTCCTTATATAGAATACGAATCTCGCGAGAATCCGACAGCGGGATTATGACGTTCGGGCGCGCTCGGGTTAACCGAGCAAGGTGGGAGGATCCGAGTCTGCCTCGGACCCGTGTAAAATGGGTGATGTTCGGGGGGGTTCGGATTCCGAGGAACCGAACCCACTCATCTCTAGTAATTAATGCTAGTGCATTCATGATAATGTGCCAGTGCCAGATTTATGACAGCAATGTACTGTAGAGAATACATCATAATCTTGTGCAGTATAAGGTAACATATGTGTAATATATAATTCAAGTGCACAGTCTAGAACCTGATCCCTAGAGGAGGAGGGCCCCCCAGGGAGTGGGGGCCTACCGGTGGTTTCCCTTGTACCCCTGTGGGTCAGTCCGAGCCTGCACATGCAGGAAGTTGGGTTCATGCTTGCACGACTTCCAGCGGAAGGAACCAAACAGGGGCGTAGGGATCTGAAATGAGTGGGGGTCTGGGAATCAGTGCCATCTGAGGATGGAAAAGGTTCCTGCAGTCAAGCTCTGAACATTTAGCATTTTCAGAGCTTGATTATTTTGGTCTCCATACAATAGTATGGGAAAGCTGGTTAGATCGGGACTGAAAGGTATGCAGAAGGCACCTGTGATATCTCCTATGTTACCTTTATAATGAATGGCCCTGAAACGTAATTTCTACAAAAGTCGGTAAAAATTTTCACCGACTTTTGTAGAAATTTAGGGATGATGAATAGACCCTTAAGCGTGAGCTGGGCTGGTTCTAGACCTTGTGGCGCCCAGGACGAAAGTTTCCTGTTTTGCCGGCAGGCAAAACAGGGTCAGGTGCTAGGCAAAAAATAGGGGTGTGGCTTCATGGGGAAGGGGCGTGGTCAGTTATGCCCCCTGTAGCTGTGCCCCCAGTACTGTGCCCTCAGTAGTTGTGCCCCCTGTAGCTGTGCCCCCTGTAGCTGTGCCCTCAGTAGTTGTGCCCCCAGTTCTCTGCCCCCTGTGTAGCTATGCCCTCAGTACTGTGCCTCCTGTAGCTGTGCCACTTACAATATAAATAAATAAATACTCACCATACCCACTCCTGCTTCCTAACCGCTTCTGCCCTCCATCTTCGGCCGCCGGCGCCGCTACTCGGATCTATGAGAGTGATGTCATGATAGCACCTCATAGACACTAGAGGTCAATTATGACCTCTAGCGTCTATGGCCGCTCCCACAATGCCTTGCGGTGCGCAATGACGTCATCACGCACGGCACCGTCACCAGTAGTGGATCTTGCCACATCGGTGGCGCCCTCGGGGCGGTGGCGGCACCCTCGGGGCAACAGCGCCCCAGGCAAAAGTCCTGCTTGCCCATGGCAAGATCCGCTACTGAGCATGAGCTCACATCAGATGCATAACTAGGGTAGGGCGAGTGGGGCACGTGCCATGGGCGCCTTGGCAGGCCCAGGAGAGGGGGGTGCCGCCGGCGGCCAGGGCATCATGCCCCACTCGCCCTCGTCACGCCGAAATGTGAGGGGAGGAGAGCGCAGCGTCTCACCCTCCCCTCACCGCCGCTGCCAGCACTAGCAGCGCTGCCAGCAGCACTGCTGTGTCCGGTCTCCAGCGGCGTTAGCCAATCAGAGCTTGCGGACCAGCTCCTGATTGGCTGCCGGTCCGCGAGCTCTGATTGGCTAGCGAACCGGCACCACACAGCCGCCGGAGACCTGGAGTGGTGAGGGGAAGGAGAGGCGCTGCGCTGCGCTCTCCTCCCATCACATATCAGAGCCTCTCATATCGGGGCCTCACATATCAGAGCCAGGACCAATCCATTAATTCACTGTGCGGTGCAGTTGGGGTACAAGTGGGAAATTCTCTCTATTTTCCGGAGCCACAAGCGGTGAGTGACCGGGGAGGGGGGGGGGGGGGGGGGTGAGAGCACAGTGGGGCATGTATCAGGCACAGTGGGGCATGTAACTGGCACAGTGGGGCATGTATCTGGCACAGTGGGGCATGTATCTGGCACAGTGGGGCATGTAACTGGCACAGTGGGGCATGTATCTGGCACAGTGGGGCATGTATCAGGCACAGAGGGGCATGTAACTGGCACAGTGGGGCATGTATCTGGCACAGTGGGGCATGTATCTGGCACAGTGGGGCATGTAACTGGCACTGTGGGGCATGTATCTGGCACTGTGGGGCAATGTAACTGGCACTGTGGGGCATATATCCGGCACTGTGGGGCATGTATCCGGCACTGTGGGGCATTGTATCTGGCACTGTGGAGCAATGTAACTGGCACTGTGGGGCATGTATCTGGCACTGTGGGGCAATGTAACTGGCACTGTGGGACATGTAACTGGCACTGTGGGGCATGTATCCGGCACTGTGGAGCATTGTATCTGGCACTGTGGAGCATTGTATCTGGCACTGTGGGGCATTGTATCTGGCACTGTGGGGCATTGTATCTGGCACTGTGGGGCATTGTATCTGGCACTGTGGGGTAATGTAACTGGCACTGTGGGGCATGTAACTGGCACTGTGTGGCATGTATCTGGCACTGTGGGGCAATGTAACTGGCACTGTGGGGCAATGTATCTGGCACTGTGGGGGCAATGTAACTGGCACTATGGGGCATGTATCTGGCACTGTGGGCAATGTAACTGGCACTGTGGGGCATGTAACTGGCACTGTGGGGCATTGTATCTGGCACTGTGGGGCAATGTAACTGGCACTGTGGGGCAATGTAACTGGCACTGTGGGGCAATGTAACTGGCACTGTGGGGCATGTAACTGGCACTGTGGGGCATGTATCCGGCACTGTGGAGCATTGTATCTGGCACTGTGGGGCATTGTATCTGGCACTGTGGGGCAATGTAACTGGCACTGCGGGGCATGTAACTGGCACTGTGGGGCAATGTATCCGGCACTGTGGGGCAATGTAACTGGCACTGTGTGGCATGTATCTGGCACTGTGGGGCAATGTAACTGGCACTGTGGGGCATGTAACTGGCACTGTGGGGCATGTATCCGACACTGTGGGGCATTGTATCTGGCACTGTGGGGCAATGTAACTGGCACTGTGGGGCATGTATCTGGCACTGTGGGGCAATGTATCTGGCACTGTGGGGCAATGTAACTGGAACTGTGGGGCATTGTATCTGGCACTGTGGGGCAATGTAACTGGCACTGTGGGGCAATGTATCTGGCACTGTGGGGCAATGTATCTGGCACTGTGGGGCATTGTATCTGGCACTGTGGGGCATTGTATCCGGCACTGTGGGTCATGTATCTGGCACTGTGGGGCATGTATCAGGCACTGTGGGGCAATGTAACTGCCACTGTGGGGCATGTATCCGGCACTGTGGGGCATTGTATCTGACACTGTGGGGCAATGTAACTGGCACTGTGGGCCATTTTCAGTGGCCACACCCCTTCTGGAGCGTGGCCACACCCCTTCTGGTGCGTGACCACACCCCTTCTGGTGTGTGGCCATGCCCATTTTTTCGGCGCGCGCACAGGCTTCTTTTTGTGTGTTTTTTTGGGGGGGGCGCCATTTTCCATCTTGCCCTGCGCTCCAAAAACCCTAGTTACGCCTCTGGCTCACATAGATGATTCAGTACACCTCCTGTCACCAAGGATATCTCTTGCTGATAATGGAGGACTAGTGAAAATATATGTATGATGGTGTTTGTGTAGCATAAAATAAATTGTTAAGGCACAAACGAATGGACGATGGCCTCCCATTGCTTTTCTCTTCTCAGTAAACTGGGTAATGATAATTAGACTGTTTTCTCTTAAGGTGAGTACACATGTGACGACATCGTCAGCGACAGGACCTAACGGCGGGAGCGGCATCAGCAAGTGCGGTAACGATGGCGCAGGGGAAGTAGGGGTGTGCGGCTATGCCATGCTGCAATCGGTAGCATGGCATCGCTAGCGACAGCCCCACATCTTCTTGCATGTACAAAGGATCAGATTCTGTCTCTAGCGACCCGCGGGTGTGCGCATCAGCATCATTGTCATGCATACACACGGCAGTTTTCAAATGATTTGTCATTCTGATTGGTCAAAAACAGCAAAATCGTTTAAAATATCGTACCTTGTGTACCCAGCTTTAGTTGCCCACCGCAGTCACTCACTGTAGCTCTGCTTCTCCTGGTGGCTAGTTCCTCCCCTGGGAACAGCCACCAAGTGGATAAACTTCTACACTTTGGGGGTCATTCCGAGTTGATCGCTCGCTGCCGATTTTCGCAGCGCAGCGATCAGGTGAAAAATCGTCATTTCTGCGCATGCATATGGGTCGCAATGCGCACGCGGTTCGTACGGGTACAAAGGGGGTAATTCCAAGTTGATCGCAGCAGGAAATTTTTTAGCAGTTGGGCAAAACCATGTGCACTACAGGGGAGGCAGATATAACATGTGCAGAGAGAGTTAGATTTGGGTGTGGTGTGTTCAAACTGAAATCTAATTTGCAGGGTAAAAATAAAGCAGCCAGTATTTACCCTGCACAGAAATAAAATAACCCACCCAAATCTAACTCTTTCTGCACATGTTATATCTGCCTCCCCTGCAGTGCACATGGTTTTGCCCAATTGCTACTGTATCAAAAATTCTGCTGTGATCAACTTGGAATTACCCCCAAAGTCCGTTGTGGTTGCGCACAGGTTCTAGCGAAGTTTTCAGTCGCACTGACGGCCGCAAGAAGATTGACAGGAAGGGGGCGTTTCTGGGTGTCAACTGACCATTTTCAGGGAGTGTTTGCAAAAACGCAGACGTGTCTGAAAAAATGCAGGTGTGGTTGGGCGTTCGCTGGGCGGGTGTATGACGTCAAATCCAGATACGAATAGGCTGAAGTGATCGCAAGCGCTGAGTAGGTTCAGAGCTACTCAGAAACTGCACAAATTGTTTTTGCAGAGCTCGGCTGCACAAGCGTTCGCATTTCTGCTAAGCTAAAATACACTCCCCAGTGGGCGGCGGCATTTGCATGGCTGCTAAAACTAGCTAGCGAGCGATCAACTCGGAATGACCCCTTTTATCTCTCTCCAAGGCCTCCTGACTTACTGCAAGCAGCAGAACTGGAACGAACCATACAGAGAGCAGAATAGATGCTGCAGATGACTCTCTGCACTATGGAAGAGAGAGACCTGTACAGAAATGCACAAGGGCAGCAACACAGTGCCGTCTTAACAGCAGTGTAGGCCCCTGGGCACAGCAGCACTGGGCCTCCTACCCATCTTCCAGCGGTAGGGGTGGGGGGTGCTATCAGCGACAGCTTTGATGTCCCGCGGGCGGTAAGGGGTGTTCTATCTTCTGCTCACCATGTAGGACCTGGAGCAGTAATTTCTGCTAATTACTCCTTTAAGGGGGCATTGGGCTGAATGAAGGGCCCCGGTATATGGCTTCCAGGGTGGTAAGGGGTGTTTAATACGTAGGTGAGGGGTGGATAGTGGAGTGGGCTTAATATTCATCATTTTCTGGTGGGAGGGCAGCTTGCTTGACTGCAGATATCTCAAGTTCCTGAAATTAGATTTCTTAGCTTTCAGGAGGTTCTGGGGACTTGGGGATCAGAGCTCAGGAGACAGACCAATTCACCAATGCAAATATAAAACTGCATACCAGGCATGTGGAGCTGGAGCAGGGATCAGCTGCTGGAAGGCTGATATCTCTGGTTCTGGGCATAGTAGAAACAAGCTGCCAATGTCCTCCAAAAGGGGAGAGTCCCACCTTTTGGAGTATACCCTCAGAAAACTCTAACTCAGACAGAACCCGAGATATCTGTCTGGGTGGAGCAATTAACAGGCTTGGATGGGGACCACTGCTTTGAAGTTGGATATCTCCAGTTCCCCAGGGCCGATTTTCAAAAATCTGGTACTCCTGGAAAGAGGGGACCCTCAGCTATCAGCCTAGGGCCCTTGTACTCCTGGGGCCCTTGGGCAAGAGCCCATTGAGCCCATACAAAAAGACGGCCCTGCAGCAACAGCATAGAATAAAGAGATAGGGTGAGTTTATTTTCCTCTCAGGCACTGCACAGTATAGTATAGTTTTGTTTCCACTGAGGAAATTTAATCCTTTTGTCCTTTTGCTGAAGAAAGCACTTGTTACTACTGGACAGATATAGGAGTATATTTATTCATAGGAATAAGAGACTGTTCAACAATTTCACTGGAGATAGGGTCTATATTTAACAAGCCCCAAAGCCAGGAAAAGCTATCAATGGTACCAGCACAATGCTCTTACCACTATCGCCATCTGAGGAAGATTTTATTACAATTTTTTATTCACCTAGTTTATTATGTCTTTTGCTCTTCTAATTTTTTGTTTGTAATTGCAGCTGGATGCCAGGATTCCAGTGCAGTGGACATGTGTGACTTGGCAATGCCACATCACATATGTGCAGAAGGAACCGGTGAAGCAGTTAGATTTCTTACCGCTGCCATCCTTCATCGCTATGGAGAAGTTCATCACTCAACTGCCTCAGTGAACTGAGGACACATAATGATAAATAGACCCCCTATATCAGGGGTGGGGAACCTCAGGCCCGAGGGCCGTATAAGGCCCTCAAAGCCACTTGATCCGGCCCGGCCAGGTTCACCTAAACGAGAGGAGATGGCGAGTGCCCACTGAGATTTTACCACCAGCAGGCGCACAGCTCCTCAGTAGCAGCCGGAGGCAGGAGCTCACTCCTGAGCTCCAGCTTCTGGCTGAGGCAGTGTACATGGGTGGCTGTGTGGGGCTATGGGAGAGACGTCATGACATCACCCATAGCTTCGAGGAGAGGGAGGGCACCGGTCCGGAAGCAGGCGGAGGGCTGGTGAGCATTGTGTTTTTTTTTTCCTTCTTTTAATGTGTGTGTGTAAGCGGCACTAATAGGGGGCATATTTAATGGGGCATAACTACAGGAGGCATATTTAATGGGGCATAACCACTGACGGGGCATATCTAATGGGCCAAAACAACTGACAGTGGGCATATCTAATGGGGCATAACAAGTGACTGGGGGCAAATCTAATCGGGCATAACAAGTGACTGGGGGCATAACTACTGACTTGGAGCAGGCTAATTTTTAAGTTGATAATTTCTGTATGGCCCCCGAAGGATTTTATAAATATCCAAATGGCCCTTGATAGAAAAAAGGTTCCCCACCCCTGCCCTATATCTTTGTTGTTGTCAGGAGGAGACAAGGGATCGTCTTTAGTGGTCATAGTGCTGGATCAGCCCATTTTTGTGCTTCACACTGCACAGTTTGCACTAGAATATATGTTTTGTATTTAACAGCGCAGGAACGTGGCCGCCGATACCGGGTTGCCTGGGGATACTTGGTAGTCATGGCCGCTACAGATGCTAAGCACGCGCCGACTGGAAACGCAGGTAATCAACAGCGTGGTGCGTGCCCACGTTATGACACTGTTCACTGGAGCTGGGACGGAAGTTGTATTCTTTCCCAATCTCCGCTGTACTTCCCACCAGTGGGTCTTCTCTTCTATAAAGGTACTGGGGGTCATTCCGAGTTGTTCGCTCGTTGCCGATTTTCACTATACTGTGATTAGTCGCTTACTGCGCATGCGCAAGGTTCGCAGAGCGCATGCGCTTAGTTATTTTACACAAAAGTTAGGTATTTTACTCACGGCATAACGAAGCTTTTTCATCGCTGTGCTGATCGGAGTGTGATTGACAGGAAGTGGGGGTTTCTGGGCGGAAACTGGCCGTTTTATGGGAGTGTGCGGAAAAACGCAGGTGTTCGAGTTGTAAAACGTAGGAGTGGCTGGAGAAACGGGGGAGTGGTTAGGCAAACGCTGGGTGTGTTTGTGACATCAAACCAGGAACGAAAAGGACTGAGCTGGTCGCAATGGCTGAGTAAGTCTGGAGCTACTCAGAAACTGCTAAGATATTTGGCCCTCATTCCGAGTTGTTCGCTCGCAAGCTGCTTTTAGCAGATTTACTCACGCTAAGCCGCCGCCTACTGGGAGTGAATCTTAGCTTCTTAAAATTGCGAACGACGTATTCGCAATATTGCGAATACACCTCTCTTAGCAGTTTCTGAGTAGCTCCAGACTTACTCGGCATCTGCGATCAGTTCAGTGCTTGTCGTTCCTGGTTTGACGTCACAAACACACCCAGCGTTCGCCCAGACACTCCTCCGTTTCTCCAGCGACTCCCGCGTTTTTCCCAGAAACGGTAGCGTTTTTCCGCACACACCCATAAAACGACCAGTTTCCGCCCAGTAACACCCACTTCCTGTCAATCACACTACGATCACCAGAACGAGGAAAAAGCCGTGAGTAAAATTCCTAACTACATAGCAAATTTACTTGGCGCAGTCGCACTGCGGACATTGCGCATGCGCACTAAGCGGAAAATCGCTGCGATGCGAAAAAAATTACCAAGCGAACAACTCGGAATGACCACCACTATTCGCAATTCTGCTAATCTTTCGTTTGCACTTCTGCTATGCTAAGATACACTCCCAGAGGGCGGCGGCTTAGCGTGTGCAATGCTGCAAAAAGCAGCTAGCGAGCGAACATCTCGGAATCACCCCCCCTGTTCATTGCACTATGTTCACTTTTGTATCACCTTGACAAAGGGGCGTTACTGCCCCGAAACGTTGGCTTTTGATGTGATGGATTAAACACAGTTCTTTTTGAAATGATCTATTTTGAACGTCTCTGAATGTCGCTGCTTGTTAGATGCATTTTCTGTGTGTATATATATAAATATACACTGCTCAAAAAAATAAAGGGAACACTTAAATAACACAATGTAACTCCAAGTCAATCACACTTCTGTGAAATCAAACTGTCCATCAATTTCACATGCTGTTGTGCAAATGGAATAGACAACAGGTGGAAATTATAGGCAATTAGCAAGACATCCCCAATAAAGGAGTTGTTCTGCAGGTGGTGACCACAGACCACTTCTCAGCTCCTATGCTTTCTGGCTGATGTTTTGGTCACTTTTGAAAGCTGGCGGTGCTTTCACTCTAGTGGTAGCATGGGACGGAGTCTACAACCCACACAAGTGGCTCAGGTAGCGCAGCTCATCCAGGATGGAACATCAATGCGAGCTGTGGCAAGAAGGTTTGCTGTGTCTGTCAGCGTAGACCTCCATGGGTTAATGCATTTGATTTCCATTGATAATTTTTGTGTGATTTTGTTGTCAGCACATTCAACTATGTAAAGAACAAAGTATTTAATAAGTATATTAATAAGTATATTAATAATAATATTAATAATATTTCATTCATTCAGATCTAAGATGTGTTATTTTAGTGTTCCCTTTATTTTTTTTAACAGTGTGTGTGTGTGTGTGTGTGTGTGTGTGTGTGTGTGTGTGTGTGTGTGTGTGTGTATATATATATATATATATCTAGTGTGGCAGTGGTGCCCGGCACTCCTGGTCCTGCAGTTTTAGATTGCCTGGGTGCCCTCCGTGCTGGCTTGGATATGCATTCAGAAAAAAGACGGCGTCACTCTAAGTCTTTAAGGTGCTAGTAGTGTATTTCAAATAAACATCACGAAAACCAAAGTTTCGGGGCCCGTAGCCCCTTTGTCAAGGTGTGTGTGACAAAGGGGCTACGGGCCCCGAAACGTTGGTTTTCGTGATGTTGATTTGAAATACACTACTAGCACCTTAAAGACCTGGAGTGACGCCGTCTTTTTTCCGAATATATATATATATCTATATATATATATATATATATATATATATAATAGGATTTTGATAACCTACCGGTAAATTATTTTCTCCTAGTCCGTAGAGGATGTTGGGGACGACATCAAGACCATGGGGTATAGACGGGATCTGCAGGAGACACGGGCACTCTAAAGACTATTCATTGGGTGTGAACTGGCTCCTCCCTCTATGCCCCTCCTCCAGACCTCAGTTGTAGGAACTGTGCCCAGGGAGACTGACATTTTGAGGAAAGGAATTACTTAACTAGTGGTGAGATAACTACCAACTCACACCCTCAACCATGCCGCACACATGGCATTCAACATAACACACGCCAACAGGCATGAACCAATTGCAGCAACATGCTGAAACCAAGAAAACACAACTTGTGTAACTCTAACAACTAAACTGCAGGTAAAGTACGCACTGGGACGGGTGCCCAGCATCCTCTATGGACTAGGAGAAAAGGATTTACTGGTAGGTTATCAAAATCCTATTTTCTCATACGTCCTAGAGGATGCTGGGGACGACATCAAGACTATGGGGTCTATACCAAAGCTCCTGTACGGGCGGGAGAGTGCGGATGACCCTGCAGCACCGATTGACCAAACCTGAGGTTCTCATCGGCCAAGGCGTCAAACCTGTAGAACTTAGCAATGTGTTTGACCCTGACCAAGTAGCTGCTCGGCAAAGTTGTAATGCCGAGACCCCCCGGGCAGCCGCCCAGGATGAGCCCACCTTCCTAGTGGAGTGGGCCTTTACCGACGTCGGTAACGGCAAACCAGCCGTAGTATGAGCTTGCTGAATCGTATTTCTAATCCAACGTGCAATAGTCTGCTTGGAAGCAGGACAGCCAATCTTGTTGTGAGCATACAGGACAAACAGAGACAGAGCCTCTGTTTCCGTATACGAGCTGTTCTAGCGACATAGATTTTCAAAGCTCTAACCACATCTAGAGATTTTGAATCAGTGAATGTGTCAGTAACTACTGGCACTACAATAGGTTGGTTTATGTGGAAAGATGAAACCACCTTCGGAAGAAAATGTTGACGAGTCTTCAACTCTGCCCTATCTTCATGGAAGATCAGGTAAGGGCTCTTGTGAGACAAGGCCCCCAATTCAGACACCCGCCTTGCGGATGCCAAAGCCAAAAGCATCACCACTTTCCATGTGAGAAACTTCAACTCTATCTTTTGTAGAGGCTCAAACCAATCTGATTGAAGGAACTGCAATACCACGTTAAGGTCCCATGGTGCCACTGGAGGCACGAATGGAGGCTGGATGTGCGGAACTCCTTTCACAAAGGTCTGAACCTCTGGAAGAGAAGCCAATTGTTTCTGGAAGAACACTGACAAGGCCGAAATCTGGACCTTGATTGATCCCAATCAGAAGACTGCCTCCACACCATCCTGCAAAAAATGGAGAAAACGTCCCAACTCAAATACGGTGGTAATGTTTCAACATTACTCCCTTTCTGGCCTGAATAAGGGTGGGGATGACCTCCTCGGGAATACCCTTCCTGGCTAGGATACGGCGCTCAACAGCCATGCCGTCAAACGTAGCCACGGTAAGTCTTGGTACACGCACGGCCCCTGCAGCAGCAGGTCCTTTCGAGGAGGAAGAGGTCGAGGATCTTCTATGAGCAACTGCTGAAGATCTGGGTACCAAGCCCTCCTTGGCCAGTCTTGGGCAATGAAGATTGCTCGAACCCTTGTTTTTCTTATGATCCTGAGTACTTTTGGGATCAGCGGAAGTGGAGGGAAGACATACACTGACGGAAACACCCACTGGGTCACCAGTG
Source organism: Pseudophryne corroboree (assembly GCF_028390025.1). NCBI lineage: Eukaryota > Metazoa > Chordata > Amphibia > Anura > Myobatrachidae > Pseudophryne > Pseudophryne corroboree. Next base: position 544,549,529 of record NC_086445.1, read on the forward strand.
CATCCACTGCTACTGCTTGATGGTCTCTCGACCTGGAACAGTATCTCTGAAGCTTCTTGTTGAGACGAGACACCATCATGTCTATTTGAGGAACTCCCCAAAGACTTGTCACCTCTGCAAAGACTTCTTGGTGGAGGCCCCACTCTCCTGGATGGAGATCGTGTCTGCTGAGGAAGTCTGCTACCCAGTTGTCTACTCCTGGAATGAATATTGCCGACAGAGCTTGTAGATGTTTTTCTGCCCAGCTGAGGATTTCGTTCCGCCCTGCCTGTTTATGTATGCGACTGCTGTTACATTGTCCGCCTGGATCTGCATCATCATCTGGTCTTGAAGAAGATGTACCGCTTGTTGAAGGCCATTGTAAATGGCTCTTAGCTCCAGAACGTTTATGTGAAGGCAGGCTTCCTGTTGTAACCAACGTCCCTGGAAGTTTTCTCCCTGAGAGACTGCTCCCCAGCCTCTGAGACTTGCATCTGTGGTTACCAGGACCCAGTCCTGAATCCCGAACCTGCGTCCTTCTAGCAGGTGAGAGCTGTGCAACCACCACAGGAGTGAAATCCTGGTTTTTGACGACAGGATTATCTTTCTGTGCATGTGTAGGTGTGACCCCGACCACTTGTCCAACAGGTCCCACTAGAATACTCTGGCATGGAACCGGCCAAACTGTATAGCCTCGTAGGCCGCCACCATCTTCCCCAACAACCGAATGCACTGATGGATTGACACACTTGATGGTTTCAATATCTATTTTACCATTTTCTGGATTTCCAGAGCCTTTTCCAGCAGAAGAAATACTCTCTGAACTTCTGTGTCCAGAATCATCCCGAGGAAAGACAACCTTGTCGTCGGTTCCAACTGTGACTTTGGGTAATTTATGATTCACCCGTGTTGTTGGAGTATTGACAGAGACAGTGATATGTTTTGTAACAACTGCTCCCTTGATCTCGCCTTTATCAGGAGCTTGTCCAGATAAGGAATTATATTGACTCCTTTCTGACGAAGGAGAACCATCATCTCCGCCATCACCTTGGTGAATACCCTGGGTGCCATGGAGAGACAGAAAGGTAACATCTGGAATTGGTAATGGCAATCCTGAACCGCAAATCTCAGATAAGCCTGGTGAGGAGGATAAATGGGAACATGCAGGTAAGCATCCTTTATGTCCACCGACACCAAGTAGTCCCCCTCCTCCAGACTGGCAATCACTGCCCGAAGTGATTCCATCTTGAACTTGAACCTTTTTAGGTAACAATTCAGATCCTTTAGATTTAGGATCGCTCTGACCGAGCCGTTCGGCTTCGGAACCACAAAGAAGCTTGAATACAAAACCCCTCCCTTGTTGTGACAACGGTAACAGAACTATGACCTGGTCTTGACATAATTTTTGGATTGCCGCTGTTACTGCTTCTCTTTCTGACGGAGAAACTGGCAAGGTCGAGTTGAAAAATTGGCATGGGGGAACGTCTTGAAACTCCAGCTTGTACCCCTGGGATACTATTTGCAACACCCAGGGATCCAGGCCAGACAGAATCCAATCCTGGCTGAAGAGTCTGAGATGTGCCCCCACCCGAGCGGCCTCCCGCAAGGAAGCTCAAGCATCATGCTGGGGATTTGGCATAAGTAGGGGTAGACTTCTGCTCTTGGGAACCTGGAGTCACTGTGGGCTTCTTTCCCCTTCCCCTTCCCCTACCTGCAAAGAAGGGGGAACCTCTCGTCTTTTTGTATTTATTGGGCTGAAAGGACTGCATTTGCGGATGATAGGTCTATTTTGCCGGTGCAGGCACAGAGGGCAAAAATGTCAACTTACCTGCTGTAGACGCCGAGACTTACGCATCCAGGCCATCGCCAAAAAAGGCCTCACCTTTATATGGGAGAGCCTCCATGTTTCTTTTGGAATCTGCATCCGCGTTCCACTGGCGAATCCACAACGTCCGCCTAGCTGATACTGCCATGGTAGCGGCCTGTGAACTCAAGAGTCCAATATCCTTCATTGCTTCCAGCATGTAGGCGGAAGCGTCCTTGATATTCCCTAACTTAAGGAGTATTTCATCTTTATCAATCGTGTCAATTTCTGATGACAAGCTTTCTGACCATTTTTCAATAGCGCGACTCACTCGCGCACAGGCAATAGTGGTCCTGATCAGTGTACCATTGGTAACATAAATGGATTTCAATGTCGTTTCCATTTTGCGGTCTGCCAGCTCCTTAAGAGAAGCCATGCCAGGAGCAGGGAGAATTACCTTCTTTGTCAACCTGGAAAGTGCACTGTCTAACACAGGTGGTGACTCTCATTTTTCCTGTCCTCAGCCGGGAAAGGGTAAGCTATGTGAATTCTTTTGGGAATACGAAATCTTTTATCAGGATTCACCACATCCCTTCAAACAGAGCATTTAGTTCGTGTGAAGGAGGGAACGTGACTTTGGACTTCTTTTCCTTACATAAATACGCCTTCTCCTGAGGTACAGGAGTGCTTTCTGTAACCTCCAACATGTCCCTTATAGCCACAATCATAAATTGTATATTTTTTGCCAATTTATGATCTATCTCTCTGGATTCACTATCGTCAACACAAGAGTCAGAATCCGTGTCGGTATCAATGTTTACAACATTTGCAAATGGTCTCTTATGTGACCCAGAGGGGCCGCCCGCATAAGGAATAACTGAAAAATCACATCTTCCACAGATTTTCTCAAGCATGCAGCCTTAGATTCAGACTTATCTAATCTACGGTTAATCAGATGCACTGTCACGTATCTCTTTCACCCATGCAGGCTCTTGGTGTGCCGGTAGCGCCACCACATTACAACTCTGTGTCCCTAAAATGGCTTCCTCCGGGGAGGAACTCCCTGCCTCAGACATGCCTCACACATGTACAGCACACCAACAGACACACTGGGACTTATTTTGGGGACAGACCCACAGTAAAATCTGTCAGAGGGACACGGGATAGAAGCAGCCAGTTCACAATCCCAGCGCCAGTATTTCCTGTGAACACAGTATGTCCACAGCCTAACAGCGCTTTTTAAATAGTAATATACACTATCAAATGCACCACAATCGCTTTGTGCCCCTCCTTAATAGCACCCTGTACTTGTCAGAAGTGGAGGAGAGGACCAGCGTGTTCTCTGCAGCCTGAGGAGAGAGATAAAATGGCGCTGAGTAGTGTGCTGGCTGCCTGAGGAAGAAGCTCCGCCCCCGCAATGGCCCGTCCTTACACTCATACAAACACTGTAATATTTATACTGGTGGGGGTAGGGCTGTGCCAGCGGCAACTTATGCCCCCTTTTAGCCAGTTTGAGGTATTTTTCTTGCTACCCAGGGCGCCCCCCCCCCTGCTCCCTGTAGTGCCTGTGTGTGTGGGCAGCACCTCAGCCGTCACTTACTTGATAGAAGATCATTCTTCTTATACTCATTTGTCTTCTGACTTCTGGCTCTGTGAGGGGGGCAGTGGCGGATCCAGGGGAGGGGCACACAGGTCCGTGCTCCCCCCCTCCTGTCATTTCTAGCACCTTTTTTTCTCCAAACGTGAGCAGCAGCAGCACTCCGCTGCTGTCTCCGTCAGGAATATTACAGTCGGCGGGCACTAGGATCCGCAGCGGCACTAAACAGCAGAACTTCAGAGAGCTCTGATTAAGAGCTCTCTATGCAGTGTAATGACGGAAGGTGACTGAGGGGGAGCTGTTGCGCACATCCTTCTGCAGCAGCAAGCTCCTCTCCTGCTACTGTAAAAAAGCGGAGCGTCCTGTCTCCTCTGTCCCTACCTCTACTTGTACTGTATGTACACTACAGTGGCATTCTGGAGGAGTCTCTCACTGCCACAGTCGGTGCTGTGTCAAGTAGTGAGTCATCAGCTCTAATTAAAGGTCAGTCTAGTGAGAGAGTGAGTGTGAACCCTGTGGTTGGGCAGGAAGTGTGTGTCTGAGTGAAAAATGTGACAGTCTGCAATCATTGTGTGTCTGTGTGGGGCAGTGGCGTGCGGTGAGGTCAGTGGCTGGTGAGGCACTGCAGCCATAATGTCCGCCAGATCCTGCTGATTACCCCTACCGCCGTCGAGCCAATGCCCACTACTGCCTCTGAGCCAATGTCTGCTGCCACCGCCAATGGCTTACAAACTTGCCTACCATCAACTGACCCAGCCCTCCGCCACTAATTTGCATCTCAGTCCGATGCCGCCAATGCCCGCTGCCTGCCTGCTCATCATACTTGTGATATAGTGTACATTTTTATAGAAAAATAAATAAAAATTAGTGTTTGGGAAGGGAGTGGGAGGAGGACATGAATTAAATTTTGTTGTCCAGGGCTTCCATTAACTTAATGGAGAAGGGTCTGAATGGGTTAAAAAATGTAAAAAAAAAATGTGTGAGGTCCCCCCTCCTAAGCATAACCAGCCTCGGGCTCTTTGAGCCTGTCCTGGTTGTTTAAATACTGGGAAAAAATTGGACAGGGGTTCCCCGTATTTAGACAACCAGCACCGGGCTCTTAGACCGGTCCTGGTTCCAAAAATACAGGGGACAAAAGATGTAGGGGTCCCCCGTATTTTTAAAACCAGCACCGGGCTCCACTAGCCAGGGACATAATGCCACAGCCGGGAGACACATTTATGTAGGTCCCTGTGGCCGTGGCATTACCCCCCAACTAGTCACCCCTGGCCGGGGTTCCCTGGAGGAGTGGGGACCCCTTAAATCAAGGGGTCTCCCCCCCTCCAGGCACCCAAGGGCTAGAGGTGAAGCCCGAGGCTGTCCCCAGCACCCCTGGGCGGTGGGTGCCGGGCTGATAGCCATAAGTGTGTAAAAAAAAGAATATTGTTTTTTGTTGTGGAGCTACAAGGCCCAGCAAGCCTCCCCCGCTTGCTGGTACTTGGAGAACCTCAAGTACCATCATGTGGGGAAATAACGGGCCCGCTGGTACCTGTAGTTCTACAACAACAAAAATACCCAAATAAAAACACAACACACACACCGTGAAAGTAAAAATTTATTAAAACACACTTACACACTCACACATACTTACCTACATCCCACGCCGGTCACGTCCACTTGTCCAGTAGAATCCAATAGATGGTTCCTGTAAAAATGAGAGAGAGATTACTTACCTACATCCCACGCCGGTCACGTCCACTTGTCCAGTAGAATCCAATAGGGGTACCTGTAAAAATGAAAATTATACTTACAAACAAAGTAATCCAAAGGAGGAGAGAGAGAGAGAGAGAGAGAGAGAGAGAAATGAATGATTATTATGTACTCGCTGACGCGAGAAGACGTTAGCACAGACAGGGGAGAGTGCTGCTGCTGGCTGGCCTGTAGCTTTGCCCCCAGTAGCTGTGCCCCTTGTGGCTGTGCCCCCAGTTGCTGTGCCCACTGTAGCTGTGCCCCTTGTAGCAGTGCCCTGAGTAGTTGTGCCCCCTGTAGTTGTGCCCCCAGTAGCATTGCCCCCAGTAGTTGTGCCCCTTGTGGCTGTGCCCCCTGTAATTGTGCCCCTTGTAGCTGTGCCCCCAGTTGCTGTGCCCCTTGTAGTTGTGCCCGCAGTTGCTGTGCCCCTTGTAGCTGTGTCCCCAGTTGCTGTGCCACCTGTAGCTGCGACCCTTGTAGTTGTGCCCCCGTAGCTGCACCCCTGGTAGTTGTGCCCCCGTAGCTGCGCCCCTTATAGTTGTGACCCCGTAGCTGCGCCCCTTGTAGTTGTGCCCCCGTAGCTGCGCCCCTTGTAGTTGTGCCCCCGTTGCTGCGCCCCTTGTAGTTGTGCCCCCGTTGCTGCGCCCCTTATTTATTTATTTATTAACAGTTTCTTATATAGCGCAGCATATTCCGTTGCGCTTTACAATTAGAACAGCAGTAATAGAACAAAACTGGGTAAAAACAGACAGACAGAGGTAGGAAGGCCCTGCTCGCAAGCTTACAATCTATAGGGAAATAGGCACAAGGATAGATGCTACCTATTGCATAATGGTCCACCAGATTGCTAGGTTCTTAATGGGTTGTATGATGATACCCCACAAAGTTATCCAAGTGTCAGGAGGGTGTGAGACTAAAGAAATACAAGATATGTGATGTTATGAATACTCTATAGAGGATGTAATTAGATAGGGAAGCACTGAAGGTTAAGTGGGTGGGTCTGGAATTTGATAGGCTTGTCTGAAGAGGTGAGTTTTCAGGGAACATTTAAAGGTTTGGAGACTAGAGGCGAGTCTTACTGTGCGTGGGAGGGCATTCCACAGAGTGGGTGAAGCCCGGATAAAGTCCTGTAATTTTGAGTGTGAACAAGTAATGCGTGTGGATGAGAGACGTAGATCTTGTGCAGAGCGGAGAGGTCGGGTAGGGAGATATTTTGAGATGAGTGAAGAGATGTATGTTGGTGCAGTTTGGTTAATAGCCTTTTATGTGAGTAAAAGTATTTTATATTTAATACGGTAGAATACCGGTAACCAATGGAGGGACTGACAGAGTGGATCTGCAGACGATGAACGTCTGGCAAGGAAGATTAGCCTCGCAGCTGCATTCAAAATGGATTGTAGTGGTGAGAGCCTATGTTTGGGAAGACCGGTCAGGATACTATTACAATAATCAAAGCGGAAGATAATGAGAGCATGGATTAGAGTTTTTGCTGTGTCTTGTGTAAGATAAGGGCGTATTTTGGATATGTTTCTTAGATGTATGTAACATGATCTTGAGACAGATTGAATGTGGGTAACAAAGGACAGTTCAGAGTCAAGAATGACACCTAGGCAGCGAGCTTGTGGGGTAGGGGTGATTGCAGAGTTCTCAACAGTGATAGAGATATCAGGTTGGAAACTACTATTGGCCGGTGGAAATATAATTAATTCTGTTTTGGAAATATTAAGTTTGAGGTGGCGAGATGTCATCCAAGATGAAATGGCAGAAAGGTATTCAGTGACACGGCCCAATACAGATGGTGACAAATCAGGGGAGGATAGGTAGATTTGAGTATCATCCGCATACAGATGGTACTGAAATCCGAAAGAGTTGATTAGTTTGCCAAGAGATGTGGTATAGATAGAGAAAAGCAGAGGACCTAGGACTGAGCCTTGCGGTACTCCAACTGAGAGAGGTAGCGAAGGAGAGGTGGAATCAGAGAAACGAACACTGAAGGAGCGATTAGATAGGTAGGATAAGAACCAAGAAAGGGCTGTGTCCTGAATACCTAGGGATTGTAGTGTTTGTATGAGAAGAGAGTGGTCAACAGTGTCAAAAGCAGCAGAGAGATCAAGGAGAATAAGTAGAGAGAAATGTCCTTTAGATTTAGCAGTGACCAAATCATTCACTACCTTAGTCAGTGCTGTCTCTGTGGAGTGTTGGGCACGAAATCCTGACTGAAGTGGGTCCAGTAGGCTGTGTGAGTTAAGAAAGTGTGTGAGGCGAGTGTAGGCAAGTCTCTCCAGTAGCTTGGAGGGGCATGGGAGCTGAGAGATGGGACGGTAGTTAGAGAGAGAGTTCGGGTCAGAGTTTTGTTTTTTCAGAATGGGAGTAATCACTGCATGCTTGTATAGAAAAGGAAAGATACCAGTAGACAGGGAGAGATTACAGATTTTCGTTAAGGTTGGGATGAGCACAGTAGACAGAGCTTTACTAATTTGTGAGGGTATAGAGTCAAGGGTAGAGGTATTAGAGTAGGCAGATGAAAAGAGTGCAGATACTTCATCTTCATTTGTAGGATCAAAGGAAGAGAAGGTGTTAGAGGGTTCAGGCAGGGAATTGAGCAGGTCACTTGCTGTGGAAGAGCATACCATTTCATTTCGGATCTTGTCAATCTTGTCCTTGAAATAGGAAGCAAGATCTTGCGCACTGACAGTGGCTGGTGGGTTAGGTGAGGGAGGTACAAGAAGTGATTTAAATGTATTAAAAAGTCGCTTGGGGTTAGAGGCTTGAGCAGAGATGAGAGATTGAAAATATGTTTGTTTGGCATTGTCCAGAGCAGTACGATAAGAGTGGTAGGTGGTCTTATATGTGAGAAAGTCACTTGAACTACGAGATTTACGCCACTGGCATTCAACTTTCCGTGAGAGTTTTTGTAAGTGTCTAGTGTATTTAGAGTGCCACAGTTGACATCTAAGTCTACGTGGAGTGTGATGGGTAGCTGGAGCCACTTCATCAAGTGCTGTTACTAGAGTTTGGTTAAGGTGTGACACCGCAGTCTCTGGAGAGGTGAATGTAGAAATTGGTGAAAGCAGTGGTTGCAGAGAGGTAGATAGTTGTTGAAAATTAATAGCGTTAATATTTCTGCGGGTAAGAGGTGTCCTTGTAGACTTTAGGGACATGGAGTTTGAAGTAATGGAGGAGAGCATGCATGTGATAAGGTTGTGATCTGAGAGAGGGAAAGGAGTGTTAGTGAGTTCAGAAACAGAGCATAGTCTGGTGAATACAAGATCCAGGCAGTGGCCCTCCTGATGAGTAGGGGAGTCAGTCCATTGGGAGAGGCCAAGAGAGGAGGTTAGAGATAGTAGTTTAGAGGCATGGGGAGATTGTGGACTGTCAATAGAGAGATTGAAATCACCCATAATGATGGTGGAGATGTCAGAGGATAGAAAGTGAGGGAGCCATGCAGAAAATTCTTCCAGAAACTTTTTGGGTTGCCCAGGTGGGCGATAGATAGCTGCAACACGCAGAGAGAAAGGGGTGAAAATCCTAATAGAGTGTACTTCAAAGGATGTAAATGTGAGTGAGGGAACAGGTGGTAAAACAATGTGCGTGTAAGATTTGGACAGTAATATTCCAACACCCCCTCCTTTGATATTACCAGGCCTGGGGGTGTGTGTGAAGTGGATGCCACCATGTGACAGTGCTGCAGGGGAGGCAGTGTCTGATTGTGTGAGCCAGGTTTCTGTTATAGCCAGCATATTGAATTTTTTTGCTATGAAAAGGTCATGAATAGCTGTTAATTTGTTGCAAACAGAGCGTGCATTCCATAAAGCACATTTTAGTGACTTGGAGGTAGATGGGAGACATGTGATGTTGATAAGGTTTGTTGATTTTATATTCCGTTGTGAATCAGCTGAATGTGAGCGTGGTATGTGGATGGGACCTGGATTTGGGGATATGTCACCAGCTAGTAGAAGCAGAAGAAGAGAGAGATAGGTATAGTTGGGGGAGGTGTGTGATAGTTTCTTATGGTGACAGGTAGAGGATGTGACAGTTAGTGTACATAGATAGGTTAAAAGCTCATGAGTGTTAATAAGAGGGGAGTGGATTAATGAGGCTGCAATGTGTACAGAGCGATACATAACAGGTATAGTGAAGGACGATGTCATTTTATAGAGGATAACATGAAGTGCTATGAGGAAAAACAGTTTGTGGAGCATGGTGTTTATAAAGAGAAAAGTATAGATAGGAAAAGGCTTATGGAAATTGTTAATTAAATTGTAGATTTACCTGCTTTCCAATGTTTTTCCTTGTAGTTGTGCCCCTGTAGCTGCGCCCCTGGTAGTTGTGCCCCTTGCAGTTGTGCCCCCGTAGCTGCGCCCCGTAGCTGCGCCCCTTGTAGTTGTGCCCCCGTAGATGTGCCCCTTGTAGTTGTGCCCCCGTAGCTGCGCCCCTGGTAGTTGTGCCCCCGTAGCTGCGCCCCTGGTAGTTGTGCCCCCGTTGCTGCGCCCCTGGTAATTGTGCCCCCATAGCTGCGCCCCTGGTAGTTGTGCCCCCGTTGCTGCGCCCCTGGTAGTTGTGCCCCCGTAGCTGCGCACCTTGTAGTTGTGCCCCCGTAGCTGCGCCCCTGGTAGTTGTGCCCCCGTAGCTGCGCCCCTGGTAGTTATGCCCCCGTAGCTGCGCCCCTTGTAGCTGCGCCCCCGTAGCTGCGCCCCTTGTAGTTGTGCCCCCGTAGATGTGCCCCTTGTAGTTGTGCCCCCGTAGCTGCGCCCCTGGTAGTTGTGCCCCCGTAGCTGCGCCCCTGGTAGTTGTGCCCCCGTTGCTGCGCCCCTGGTAATTGTTCCCCCATAGCTGCGCCCCTGGTAGCTGTGCCCCCGTTGCTGCGCCCCTGGTAGTTGTGCCCCCGTAGCTGCGCACCTTGTAGTTGTGCCCCCGTAGCTGCGCCCCTGGTAGCTGTGCCCCCGTAGCTGCGCCCCTGGTAGTTATGCCCCCGTAGCTGCGCCCCTTGTAGTTGTGCCCCTGGTAGTTGTGCCCCCGTAGCTGCACCCCTGGTAGTTGTGCCCCCGTAGCTGCGCCCCTGGTAGTTGTGCCCCCGTAGCTGCGCCCCTGGTAGTTGTGCCCCCGTTGCTGCGCCCCTGGTAATTGTGCCCCCATAGCTGCGCCCCTGGTAGTTATGCCCCCGTTGATGCGCCCCTGGTAATTGTGCCCCCGTAGCTGCGCCCCTGGTAGTTGTGCCCCCGTAGCTGCGCCCCTGGTAGTTGTGCCCCCGTTGCTGCGCCCCTGGTAATTGTGCCCCCATAGCTGTGCCCCTGGTAGTTGTGCCACCGTTGCTGCGCCCCTGGTAATTGTGCCCCCATAGCTGCGCCCCTGGTAGTTGTGCCCCCGTTGCTGCGGCCCTGGTAATTGTGCCCCCATAGCTGCGCCTCAATCACACACATATATAAAAAATAAAAAAAAATAAAAAACATACTTACAGCTCCTGCAGTGCCGTCATCCGTCTCCGGCCGCCGGCTCGTCTCTGCTGTACTATGGGAGAGACGTCATGACTCATGACGTCTCTCCCAATGTAGCGCCGCTCAGACACTAGGGGTCAATTATGACCCCTGTTGTCAGTCAGCGGCGCAGGCTGCAGCGGGCGCCCACACAGCCCACGGCGCCTGCTGCAGCCGGGAAGGGGGCTCGCTATTGATTGGACAGCGGATCCAGCACTGGATCCGCTGGGCCAATCACATCTGGTGCAGTGACAGGGGCGTGCATTCGTCGGGGCTGAATGCACGCCCCTGTCATTGCGGCACCAGTATAGGTGCCGCTTCCCTATACTTTCTCAATGGGCTTTCACAGCCCATTGCAGCGCCCCGCCCCCTGCCCACCCCCCGCTGCCCGGACTTTAATGTTAGGTGCAGGAGGCACCTCTCCCGCTGCCTCCCAGCCCAACATTTTCACGGGGGGGGAGAGATTATGAAAATAATAAAAGAAGATATTTATCACAGACTCTGTTATAAATATCTTCTTTTTATTATTTTAATTATTATGACAGGGGAGGCACTGCCTCCCCTGCCTCCCCTGACTGCACGTCCCTGGTGTGGGGGAAGTGACAGTCTGGAGTTATTGTGTGTCTGTGTGGGGGAAGTGACAGTTTGCAGTTATTGTGTGTCTGTGGGGGAAGTGACAGTCTGCAGTTATTGTGTGTCTGTGTGGGGGAAGTGACAGTTTGCAGTTATTGTGTGTCTGTGTGGGGGAAGTGACAGTTTGCAGTTATTGTGTGTCTGTGGGGGAAGTGACAGTCTGCAGTTATTGTGTGTCTGTGGGGGAAGTGACAGTCTGCAGTTATTGTGTGTCTGTGGGGGAAGTGACAGTCTGCAGTTATTGTGTGTCTGTGTGGGGGAAGTGACAGTCTTGAGTTAGTGTGTGTCTGAGTTGTGGGGGAGTCAGTTTTCAGTCTGAGTGTGTGTGGAGGAAAGGGCAGTCCTACAGAGTGCATGGGAGGGGATAGTTTGCTGTGTGTGTGTGTGTGTGTGTGTGTGTGTGTGTGTGTGTGTGTGTGTGTGTGTGTGTGTGTGTGTTTGGGGGTGGGGGGTCGCCACGTTGGGAATATACTAGGGATGTGCACTTGAAATTTTTCGGGTTTTGCGTTTTAGTTTTGGGTTCGGTTCCGCGGCCGTGTTTTGGGTTCGACCGTGTTTTGGCAAAACCTCACCGAATTTTTTTTGTCGGATTCGGGTGTGTTTTGGATTCGGGTGTTTTTTTCAAAAAACCCTAAAAAACAGCTTAAATCATAGAATTTGGGGGTCATTTTGATCCCAAAGTATTATTAACCTCAAAAACCATAATTTCCACTCATTTTCAGTCTATTCTGAATACCTCACACCTCACAATATTATTTTTAGTCCTAAAATTTGCACCGAGGTCGCTGGATGACTAAGCTAAGCGACCCTAGTGGCCGACACAAACACCTGGCCCATCTAGGAGTGGCACTGCAGTGTCACGCAGGATGGCCCTTCCAAAAAACACTCCCCAAACAGCACATGACGGAAAGAAGAAAAAAAGAGGCGCAATGAGGTAGCTGTGTGAGTAAGCTAAGCGACCCTAGTGGCCGACACAAACACCTGGCCCATCTAGGAGTGGCACTGCAGTGTCACGCAGGATGGCCCTTCCAAAAAACACTCCCCAAACAGCACATGACGCAAAGAAGAAAAAAAGAGGCGCAATGAGGTAGCTGTGTGAGTAAGATAAGCGACCCTAGTGGCCGACACAAACACCTGGCCCATCTAGGAGTGGCACTGCAGTGTCACGCAGGATGGCCCTTCCAAAAAACACTCCCCAAACAGCACATGACGCAAAGAAGAAAAAAAGAGGCGCAATGAGGTAGCTGTGTGAGTAAGCTAAGCGACCCTAGTGGCCGACACAAACACCTGGCCCATCTAGGAGTGGCACTGCAGTGTCACGCAGGATGGCCCTTCCAAAAAACACTCCCCAAACAGCACATGACGCAAAGAAGAAAAAAAGAGGCGCAATGAGGTAGCTGTGTGAGTAAGCTAAGCGACCCTAGTGGCCGACACAAACACCTGGCCCATCTAGGAGTGGCACTGCAGTGTCACGCAGGATGGCCCTTCCAAAAAACACTCCCCAAACAGCACATGACGCAAATAAAAATGAAAGAAAAAAGAGGTGCAAGATGGAATTGTCCTTGGGCCCTCCCACCCACCCTTATGTTGTATAAACAGGACATGCACACTTTAACCAACCCATCATTTCAGTGACAGGGTCTGCCACACGACTGTGACTGAAATGACGGGTTGGTTTGGACCCCCACCGAAAAAGAAGCAATTAATCTCTCCTTGCACAAACTGGCTGTCAGGAATCGACTCACCAAGCTGACATCCGTCCGCCGTTGCGGACTCCGACCTGGCTCCCTGCGGTCACCTGTCGTCCGTGTCCCTGCCTCTGGACGCCATCACGGGCCTGGGAGCGCTCCTGAGACAGCAGGCGTGTAGCACGCCGCGTTCCCGCTAGGCCGCGGCATGGGCGCCGCCATGACAGTTCACAACAACCAGCATACAGCGGCCAATCCGGTGCTTGGCCGCACCCACTTTCCCTCACTCATCCAATGCCTGTGCACCAAGGGGTACATAAGAGACTGCAGGATCAGTCTGCAGGCATCCTGGACTTTGTGTCACTCCTGCGACCCATGTGAAAGGATCTGTACCTATTCCTTCCGTGTTCCTGGCTCTCTACTGAAAGACTTGTACTCCTGGTTACTCTGCACAGCTCCGTGGAACTTCAAGGCCCAGCAATACCTGCAACTTCAAACAGGCTTCACACTCATCACCACCTTGTGTGCTTCAGCCTTGCAGTTGAGACTGACTCCAGGTGTGTTCCATTCCTCCACCTGTGATACAGCTTGCTGCTGTCAGTGCTTCACCACCTGCACTGTGGATAGTCAGACTCCTGCCTCTGCTACCAGGTTTGCCATTCAACACCTTACTGCCAAAGTTTCCTGTTTTAAACCTGCACTGGTTTCCAAACCAGAATCATCTTTACAAGCACCTGTTCTTCTGTTTATCATATTACCGGTTATTATTTCTCCAGTCATCTGTCATCCTGTTGCCATAGACTTTCAGCTATTACGCTGTGTGATTGACATTTCCATTTGTTATTATTATTTCTGCTGCCATTCTGTTTATATCATCTGCTAATAAATATCATTGCGCTCATGCGCAGGAACGTTATCCAGCCTCCTCGTTTTCTCCCAGCTACCTCTACTGACCCACTAGCGCCCCCTCCGGGGACACAGCCAAAACACAATCTGACAGTAAGTCCAGGATCGATGGACTCGGATGGTGGACGGAGTGTGGGGTCAGAGGCCTTGCAAAATCTGGTCTCCCGTCTGGATGGTCAAGAGGCTGCGCAGCAGCAGATGTTTCAATTCCTGCAAGGGATGTCCTCCCGGATAGATACACTACAGCAATCCCTGCCTAGTGTACTCACTCCTACTGTTCCTGTTACTCCAGCACCTGCCAGTGCTGTGGGTTCCTCTATGCCGGCTGCATCAGCTCCAGTGTCACGTCTGCACCTGCCCGTGCCAAGCAAGTATGATGGCAGTCCAAAGTTATGTCGCGGGTTTCTCAACCAATGTGAAATCCAGTTTGAGTTGTTGCCACATAATTTCCCCACGCCAAGATCCAAGGTTGCCTACATCATCTCCTTACTTTCTGGATCTGCTCTGAGCTGGGTGTCTCCTCTGTGGGAACGTGCTGACCCTCTGATTAACAACTACACAGACTTCGTGTCAACCTTCAGACGGATCTTTGACGAGCCGGGTCGTGCAACATCAGCTTCCGCTGACCTGATTCAACTTCGTCAAGGTACCCGTAGCATGGGACAATATGTCATTCAGTTCCAGACGTTGGCCGCAGAGATTCAGTGGAATAATCAGGCCCTGGTAGCAGCTTTCTGGCATGGACTTTCTGACCGGATCAAAGATGAACTGGCGACCCGCGACCTTCCTGTACAATTGTCTGAATTGATTTCCTTGTGCATTAAGTTGGACTCTCGCATCCGCGAACGCAATAATGAACGCGCTCGGAGTGAGCCACGCAGATCAAGGATGATACCTTCAGTACAGTTCCAGTCTCCTTCTTCTGACGAGCCTATGCAGGTAAATAGGTCCCGCCTAACTCCTGAAGAGCGGGCAAGAAGAATGCGTGAGAGACTCTGTCTGTACTGTGCGGCTGCGGGCCATCAGATTAACTCCTGCACAGTGCGTTCGGGAAACGCCAGATCCTGACTTGTAAAGGAGGAGTCAAGTTGGGATCTTTTAGTCAAGCTCCTTCTAAACAAGACCTTATCCTGCCTGTGACGTTAGAGACTTCAGTTGGGCTCCAGTCCGCATCAGCATTAGTGGACTGTGGAGCTGCAGGTAACTTCATCACCCAAGCTGCGGTAAATAAATTTTGCTTACCTATATGTGAACTTTCCTGTCCAGTTTATATTACCGCTGTGGATGGTAGTCGAATCTCCAAGGGGAATATTTCTCATCAAACTGCCCCAGTGGTTCTGGGAGTTGGATTCCTACACTCTGAACTGATTAAGTTCTTAGTCATCCCTCAAGCCACCCAGGAGATCGTCTTGGGCATGCCCTGGCTCCAGCTACATAATCCACAGTTTGACTGGTCAACGTTGCAGCTTACCTCATGGGGTTCACATTGCCATCAGTCCTGTTTAGCCCAAGTGTGTCCCATAAAGTCTACCGAAGTTAAGACACAGTCAAGTCTCCCAGCAGTTTATCAAGATTTCTCAGATGTCTTCAGTGAGAAGGCCGCTGACGTCCTACCGCCCCATAGGGAGTGGGATTGTCCCATCGATCTCCTTCCTGGCAAGAAGCCACCTAGGGGGCGCACCTACCCGTTGTCTGTTCCTGAAACCGAGGCGATGAGTGAATATATCAGGGAGAATCTACAAAAGGGATTCATCCGCCCTTCATCATCACCCGCTGGTGCAGGTTTCTTCTTTGTTAAAAAGAAGGATGGAGGACTGCGTCCATGCATTGACTACCGGGGTCTCAATGACATTACCATTAAAAATAGTTATCCATTACCACTCATTACCGAATTATTTGACAGAGTTAAAGGAGCCCGCATCTTCACCAAGTTAGATCTCCGCGGTGCCTACAATCTCATCAGAATCCGGAGTGGTGACGAGTGGAAGACAGCTTTTAACACTCGAGATGGCCATTACGAATACCTGGTAATGCCATTTGGGTTGAGTAATGCTCCAGCAGTGTTCCAACACTTTGTGAACGAAATCTTTCGTGATGTCCTGTATAAGTACCTCATTGTTTATTTGGATGATATCCTCATCTTCTCCCAAGACCTGCCATCTCATCGTCTACAAGTCCGTGAAGTCCTCCGACGTCTTCGTGAGAACCGGCTCTACGGTAAACTTTCTAAATGCACCTTTGAAGTTCCCTCTATACCCTTCCTGGGTTATATAATTTCCGGATCGGATCTTCAGATGGACCCGACAAAATTGGAAGCTATTGCCAATTGGTCCATTCCAAATTCTCTCAAGTCTATCCAGCGGTTCCTGGGTTTTGCCAACTACTATAGGAAATTTATTCGGGGATTCTCCACTCTCATCGCTCCTATTACCAACCTGACTCGGAAAGGGGCAAACCATTCCAACTGGTCAGAAGAAGCCTTAGCAGCCTTCCAGAAGATCAAACTGGCCTTTATGTCTGCTCCAGTTCTGTCTCAGCCAGATGTAAACAGACCGTTCGAGTTGGAGGTGGACGCCTCTACAGTTGGGGTTGGAGCTGTTCTCTCCCAGAAGGGAACCGATGGGAAAGTCCACCCTTGTGGATTTTATTCTCGCAAATTCCTTCCTGCAGAAGCTAACTACTCCGTTGGAGACCAAGAACTACTGGCGATCAAGCTGGCTCTCGAGGAATGGAGATACCTCCTAGAAGGGGCCAAACATCCGTTCAACATCTACACGGATCATAAAAACCTGCTATACTTAAAGGCAGCTCAGTGCCTTAATCCTCGCCAGTCCAGGTGGGCTATGTTTTTCTCACGTTTTAATTTTAAGCTTCATTTCCGCCCAGGTTCGCAGAATGTTAAAGCTGACGCTTTATCCCGATCTATGGAATCCGAAGAGGAAACGCCTGACTCAGTGCCTCATTCTATCCTGAGTCCAGTGGTGTTCGCTGCATCTCAAGTCTCCCCAGCTCCTCCTCCTGGTAAGACTTTTGTTTCCCCAGAACTCCGTCCCAAGTTGCTATCTTGGGCTCATCAATCCAAGTTCACCGGTCATCCTGGTGTCCTGAAGACCTTCAAGTTTCTCTCTGAGACGTACTGGTGGCCTAAGATGAAGGCTGACATCAAGGATTTCGTGGCATCCTGTCCTAAGTGTGTGCAGCATAAGACTCCTCGTCAGTCTCCAGCAGGTCAGTTACAACCATTGTCTGTTCCTAGTCGTCCCTGGTCACACCTGTCCATGGATTTTATCACCGACCTTCCTCCTTCTCAGGGATACAATACCATCTGGGTTGTAGTGGACAGATTCACCAAGATGGCTCATTTTGTTCCTCTCCAGGGTCTCCCTTCTGCCCCGAAACTTGCCCAAATCTTCCTACGGGAGATTTTCCGCTTACATGGTCTACCCTCGGAAATAATATCCGACCGGGGGGTACAGTTTGTAGCGAGGTTTTGGAGGGCCCTCTGTTCTGCCATGCAAGTCAAGCTGAAGTTTTCATCATCGTACCATCCTCAGACGAATGGGCAGACAGAGAGGGTTAATCAAGAACTTGAGACGTTTTTAAGATTGTATGTTTCATCTTCCCAGGATGACTGGTTCGATCTGCTCCCATGGGCCGAGTTTGCCCACAACTTCCGCTATCATACTGCTACTGAAACAACACCATTCTTCGCAGTATATGGGCAACATCCCCGTGTTCCAGACTTCCAAGAACTCCCTCATATGGATGTTCCTGCTGCCACTACTGCTCTGACTCAGTTCTCATTAATTTGGAGAAAGATTCACGTGTCTCTCAAAAAGGCCTCCAGCCGGTACAAGTACTTTGCCGACCGCAAGAGACGTGCGGTTCCTAACCTGAAACCTGGGGACAAGGTTTGGCTGTCAACCCGTAACCTCCGTCTTAGGGTTCCGTCCATGAAGTTTGCACCCCGTTTCATTGGTCCTTTCCCTGTCGAAAGAGTCATCAACCCTGTGGCCTATAAACTGAAGTTACCACCTTCTCTTCGAATACCTAACGCTTTTCATGTTTCTCTCCTCAGACCTCTAGTCCTGAACCGTTTTCAGAGTGCTCTTCCAGTTGGCCCCAAAATTCAAACTCAGCGGGGCGTGGAATTCGAGATTGGCAAAATTCTGGACTCTCGTTGCCGGTATGGACGTCTCCAGTACCTGGTCGATTGGTCCGGTTATGGCCCAGAGGAAAGAAGTTGGGTAAATTCATCGGATGTCCATGCTCCAAGGTTGGTCCGTGTCTTCCACAGCACTCATCCATCCAAGCCACGTGGGTGTTCGGTGTCCACCCTTAAAGGGGGGGGTACTGTCAGGAATCGACTCACCAAGCTGACATCCGTCCGCCGTTGCGGACTCCGACCTGGCTCCCTGCGGTCACCTGTCGTCCGTGTCCCTGCCTCTGGACGCCATCACGGGCCTGGGAGCGCTCCTGAGACAGCAGGCGTGTAGCACGCCGCGTTCCCGCTAGGCCGCGGCATGGGCGCCGCCATGACAGTTCACAACAACCAGCATACAGCGGCCAATCCGGTGCTTGGCCGCACCCACTTTCCCTCACTCATCCAATGCCTGTGCACCAAGGGGTACATAAGAGACTGCAGGATCAGTCTGCAGGCATCCTGGACTTTGTGTCACTCCTGCGACCCATGTGAAAGGATCTGTACCTATTCCTTCCGTGTTCCTGGCTCTCTACTGAAAGACTTGTACTCCTGGTTACTCTGCACAGCTCCGTGGAACTTCAAGGCCCAGCAATACCTGCAACTTCAAACAGGCTTCACACTCATCACCACCTTGTGTGCTTCAGCCTTGCAGTTGAGACTGACTCCAGGTGTGTTCCATTCCTCCACCTGTGATACAGCTTGCTGCTGTCAGTGCTTCACCACCTGCACTGTGGATAGTCAGACTCCTGCCTCTGCTACCAGGTTTGCCATTCAACACCTTACTGCCAAAGTTTCCTGTTTTAAACCTGCACTGGTTTCCAAACCAGAATCATCTTTACAAGCACCTGTTCTTCTGTTTATCATATTACCGGTTATTATTTCTCCAGTCATCTGTCATCCTGTTGCCATAGACTTTCAGCTATTACGCTGTGTGATTGACATTTCCATTTGTTATTATTATTTCTGCTGCCATTCTGTTTATATCATCTGCTAATAAATATCATTGCGCTCATGCGCAGGAACGTTATCCAGCCTCCTCGTTTTCTCCCAGCTACCTCTACTGACCCACTAGCGCCCCCTCCGGGGACACAGCCAAAACACAATCTGACACTGGCTCTACAGAGGCAAGATGTCCACCTCATCATCATCCTCCGATATATCACTGTGTACATCCCGCTCCTCACAGATTATCAATTCGTCCCCACTGGAATCCACCATCTCAGCTCCCTGTGTACTTTGTGGAGGCAATTGCTGCTGGTCAATGTCTCCACGGAGGAATTGATTATAATTAATTTTAATGAACATCATCTTCTCCACATTTTCTGGAAGTAACCTCGTACGCAGATTGCTGACAAGGTGAGCGGCGGCACTAAACACTCTTTCGGAGTACACACTTGTGGGAGGGCAACTTAGGTACAATAAAGCCAGTTAGTGCAAGGGCCTCCAAATTGCCTCTTTTTCCTGCCAGTATAAGTACGGACTGTCTGACGTGCCTACTTGGATGCGGTCACTCATATAATCCTCCACCATTCTTTCAATGGTGAGAGAATCATATACAGTGACAGTAGACGACATGTCCGTAATCGTTGTCAGGTCCTTCAGTCCGGACCAGATGTCAGCATCAGCAGTCGCTCCAGACTGCCCTGCATCACCGCCAGCGGGTGGGCTCGGAATTCTGATCCTTTTCCTCGCACCCCCAGTTGCGGGAGAATGTGAAGGAGAAGATGTTGACAGGTCGCGTTCCGCTTGACTTGACAATTTTGTCACCAGCAGGTCTTTGAACCCCAGCAGACTTGTGTCTGCCGGAAAGAGAGATCCAAGGTAGGTTTTAAATCTAGGATCGAGCACGGTGGCCAAAATGTAGTGCTCTGATTTCAACAGATTGACCACCCGTGAATCCTTGTTAAGCGAATTAAGGGCTTCATCCACAAGTCCCACATGCCTAGCGGAATCGCTCCCTTTTAGCTCCTCCTTCAATGCCTCCAGCTTCTTCTGCAAAAGCCTGATGAGGGGAATGACCTGACTCAGGCTGGCAGTGTCTGAACTGACTTCACGTGTGGCAAGTTCAAAAGGTTGCAGAACCTTGCACAACGTTGAAATCATTCTCCACTGCGCTTGAGACAGGTACATTCCACCTCCTATATCGTGCTCAATTGTATAGGCTTGAATGGCCTTTTGCTGCTCCTCCAACCTCTGAAGCATATAGAGGGTTGAATTCCACCTCGTTACCACTTCTTGCTTCAGATGATGGCAGGGCAGGTTCAGGCGTTTTTGGTGGTGCTCCAGTCTTCTGTACGTGGTGCCTGTATGCCGAAAGTGTCCCGCAATTCTTCTGGCCACCGACAGCATCTCTTGCACGCCCCTGTCGTTTTTTTAAAAATTCTGCACCACCAAATTCAAGGTATGTGCAAAACATGGGACGTGCTGGAATTTGCCCATATTTAATGCACACACAATATTGCTGGCGTTTTCCGATGCCACAAATCCACAGGAGAGTCCAATTGGGGTAAGCCATTCCGCGATGATCTTCCTCAGTTGCCGTAAGAGGTTTTCAGCTGTGTGCGTATTCTGGAAACCGGTGATACAAAGCGTAGCCTGCCTAGGAAAGAGTTGGCGTTTGCGAGATGCTGCTACTGGTGCCGCCGCTGCTGTTCTTGCGGCGGGAGTCCATACATCTACCCAGTGGGCTGTCACAGTCATATAGTCATGACCCTGCCCTGCTCCACTTGTCCACATGTCCGTGGTTAAGTGGACATTGGGTACAACTGCATTTTTTAGGACACTGGTGAGTCTTTTTCTGACGTCCGTGTACATTCTCGGTATCGCCTGCCTAGAGAAGTGGAACCTAGATGGTATTTGGTAACGGGGGCACACTGCCTCAATAAATTGTCTAGTTCCCTGTGAACTAACGGCGGATACCGGACGCACGTCTAACACCAACATAGTTGTCAAGGCCTCAGTTATCCGCTTTGCAACAGGATGACTGCTGTGATATTTCATCTTCCTCGCAAAGGACTGTTGGACAGTCAATTGCTTGGTGGAAGTAGTAAAAGTGGGCTTACGACTTCCCCTCTGGGATGACCATCGACTCCAAGCAGCAACAACAGCAGCGCCAGCAGCAGTAGGCGTTACACGCAAGGATGCATCGGAGGAATCCCAGGCAGGAGAGGACTCGTCAGAATTGCCAGTGACATGGCATGCAGGACTATTGGCATTCCTGGGGAAGGAGGAAATTGACACTGAGGGAGTTGGTGGGGTGGTTTGCGTGAGCTTGGTTACAAGAGGAAGGGATTTACTGGTCAGTGGACTGCTTCCGCTGTCGCCCAAAGTTTTTGAACTTGTCACTGACTTATTATGAATGCGCTGCAGGTGACGTATAAGGGAGGATGTTCCGAGGTGGTTAACGTCCTTACCCCTACTTATTACAGCTTGACAAAGGCAACACACGGCTTGACAAATGTTGTCCGCATTTCTGGTGAAATACTTCCACACCGAAGAGCTGATTTTTTTGGTATTTTCACCAGGCATGTCAACGGCCCTATTCCTCCCACGGACAACAGGTGTCTCCCCGGGTGCCTGACTTAAACAAACCACCTCACCATCAGAATCCTCCTTGTCAATTTCCTCCCCAGCGCCAGCAACACCCATATCCTCCTCATCCTGGTGTACTTCAACACTGACATCTTCAATCTGACTATCAGGAACTGGACTGCGGGTGCTCCTTCCAGCACTTGCAGGGGGCGTGCAAATGGTGGAAGGCGCATGCTCTTCACGTCCAGTGTTGGGAAGGTCAGGCATCGCAACCGACACAATTGAACTCTCCTTGTGGATTTGGGATTTCGAAGAACGCACAGTTCTTTGCGGTGCTTTTGCCAGCTTGAGTCTTTTCAGTTTTCTAGCGAGAGGCTGAGTGCTTCCATCCTCATGTGAAGCTGAACCACTAGCCATGAACATAGGCCAGGGCCTCAGCCGTTCCTTGCCACTCCGTGTGGTAAATGGCATATTGGCAAGTTTACGCTTCTCCTCCGACAATTTTATTTTAGATTTTGGAGTCCTTTTTTTACTGATATTTGGTGTTTTGGATTTTACATGCTCTGTACTATGACATTGGGCATCGGCCTTGGCAGACGACGTTGCTGGCATTTCATCGTCTCGGCCATGACTAGTGGCAGCAGCTTCAGCACGAGGTGGAAGTGGATCTTGATCTTTCCCTAATTTTGGAACCTCAACATTTTTGTTCTCCATATTTTAATAGGCACAACTAAAAGGCACCTCAGGTAAACAATGTAGATGGATGGATACTAGTATACTTATGGATGGACGAGCGACTGCCGACACAGAGGTAGCTACAGCCGTGGACTACCGTACTGTGTCTGCTGCTAATATAGACTGGATGATAAGGAGATGAAATCAATATATATATATATATATATAATATCACTAGTACTGCAGCCGGACAGGTATATATATTTATTATGTAGTGACTGATGACGGACCTGCTGGACACTGTCAGCTCAGCAGCACCGCAGACTGCTACAGTAAGCTACTATAGTAGTATGTATAAAGAAGAAAGAAAAAAAAAAAAACACGGGTAGGTGGTATACAATTATGGATGGACGAGCGACTGCCGACACAGAGGTAGCTACAGCCGTGGACTACCGTACTGTGTCTGCTGCTAATATAGACTGGATGATAAGGAGATGAAATCAATATATATATATATATATATAATATCACTAGTACTGCAGCCGGACAGGTATATATATTTATTATGTAATGACTGATGACGGACCTGCTGGACACTGTCAGCTCAGCAGCACCGCAGACTGCTACAGTAAGCTACTATAGTAGTATGTATAAAGAAGAAAGAAAAAAAAAACCACGGGTAGGTGGTATACAATTATGGATGGACAAGCGACTGCCGACACAGAGGTAGCTACAGCCGTGGACTACCGTACTGTGTCTGCTGCTAATATAGACTGGATGATAAGGAGATGAAATCAATATATATATATATAATATCACTAGTACTGCAGCCGGACAGGTATATATATTTATTATGTAATGACTGATGACGGACCTGCTGGACACTGTCAGCTCAGCAGTACCGCAGACTGCTACAGTAAGCTACTATAGTAGTATGTATAAAGAAGAAAGAAAAAAAAAACCACGGGTAGGTGGTATACAATTATGGATGGACGAGCGACTGCCGACACAGAGGTAGCTACAGCCGTGGACTACCGTACTGTGTCTGTTGCTAATATAGACTGGATGATAATGAGATGAAATCAATATATATATATATATATATATATATAATATCACTAGTACTGCAGCCGGACAGGTATATATATTTATTATGTAATGACTGATGACGGACCTGCTGGACACAGTCAGCTCAGCAGCACCGCAGACTGCTACAGTAAGCTACTATAGTAGTATGTATAAAGAAGAAAGAAAAAGAAAAAACCATGGGTAGGTGGTATACAATATTATATATATATTATATACAATTATATATATATATATATATATATATATATATTAAACTGGTGGTGACTGGTGGTCAGGTCACTGGTCACACTATCAGCAACTTGCAAGTAGTACTCCTAAGCAGACAATCACAATATATATTATACTGGTGGTCAGTGTGGTCACAATGGCAGTGTGGCACTCTGGCAGCAAAAGTGTGCACTGTACGTTATATGTACTCCTGAGTCCTGCTCTCAGACTCTAACTGCTCCCCACTGTCAGTGTCTCCCCCACAAGTCAGATAATATACAGTCACACTATCTATCACTTCAGCAAGTAACTAGTACTCCTCCTAATGCTCCCCAAAATTACTACTGTGTCTCTCTCTACTGTCTCACTCTCTTCTCTATAAACGGAGAGGACGCCAGCCACGTCCTCTCCCTATGAATCTCAATGCACGTGTGAAAATGGCGGCGACGCGCGGCTCCTTATATAGAATCCGAGTCTCGCGATAGAATCCGAGCCTCGCGAGAATCCGACAGCGGGATGATGACGTTCGGGCGCGCTCGGGTTAACCGAGCAAGGCGGGAAGATCCGAGTCGCTCGGCCCCGTGTAAAAAAACATGAAGTTCGGGCGGGTTCGGATTCCGAGGAACCGAACCCGCTCATCCCTAGAATACACCTCTACTTATTCAACACATTGTAAAAATGTATACATGTGTAAGATGCATATGGGTGGTCTGCATATATATATATATATATATATATATATATATCCCCCATCCAGAAATGGCACTTGGAGGCAAATACTAGCCAACATGAAGTATATTTGACTAATATTTGTCTCCGAGCGTCGTTCTTGGATATACATGTTATATGTTCGAGCAGGGCCGTAACTACCTGTGTGCCTGTGGTGCATTGCCCACAGCGCAACTGCACTGTGAGCGCACCATCTGACAGCACCACCCGGCACCCAAACGTCTGCTCTCTCTCTAGCCACTCACGATCTGTCCCCGGAGACCACCACTGCAGCGCTGCCCTGTATGTAGGGTGCGCTCAGCTCCTGCTGATGAGCGCACCCACTATACATATACCGCAGCTAGGTTGCCGCCGCCAGTTTTATCTTCTCCCAGTCCCCGGATCAGATGCTCCGCCCCCTATGTTGCGACTCCAGGGACTCGGCCAGCCCCAGCTGACTCGCACAGCCCTCTCTCATGCGGGCAGCGGAGGAGCCTGAAGATGGAGTAGCAGACAGGAGGATTCGGTGGACGGTGGCCAGGAGCGGGGACAGGTGAGGAGACCAGCGGGGATTGGGAGGACATGAGCGGAGGAGCAAAGACAGGAGCCAGCAAGTGAGGAGCGGGCTGTCTACATACGTGCATGCACGTAAAACCCCCCTGCTGGCCAGGTCACCACTCGCTGTCTTCCCCAGGCAGCCTAGTTACGGCCCTGGGGAAGACAGCGAGTGGTGACCTGGCCAGCATGTTATTAAATATGCACTCTGCATGATCTGCAAAATACCCCCCACCCCGCAAGTGGGACACTAACCCAGTGCAGTCAGTGGAGAGCAGCCTAGCCCCTCCGTGTAAAGGGCAACTGCAGCTGCTGCATTCCAGTCAGTGGGGTCACTGCATAAAAAAGGGTCTCTGCTGCCTAATGTGTAGAAAGGGGGACTCTCCTGCTGTAATGTGTAAAAAAGGGGTACTCTCCTGCTGTATTGTGTAAAAAAGGGGGACTCTCCTGCTGTAATGTGTAAAAAAGGGGGACTCTCCTGCTGTAATGTGTAAAAAAGGGGGACTCTCCTGCTGTAATGTGTAAAAAAAGGGGAACTTTTTTGCTGTAATGTGTAAGAAAGGGGGACTGTGCCTGCCGTTATGTGCAAAATGGGGACTCTGCCTGCCATAATGTGTAAAAAACGGGGACTCCTGCTGTAATGTGTAAAAAAGCGGGACTCTCCTGCTGTAATGTGTAAAAAATGGGGACTCTCCTGCTGTAATGTGTAAAAAAAGGGGACTTTCCTGCTGTAATGTCTAAAAAAAGGGGACTCTCCTGCTGTAATGTGCAAAAAAGTGGGACTCTGCATGCCATAATGTATAAAAAAAGGTGGACTGTGCTTGCCGTTATGTGCAAAAAGGGGACTGTGCCTGCCATAATGTGTAAAAAAACGGGGACTCTCCAGCTGTAATGTGTAAAAAAGCGGGACTCTCCTGCTTAATGTGTAAAAAAGGGGACTCTTCTGCTGTAATGTGTAAAAAAGGGGGACTTTCCTGCTGTAATGTTTAAAAAAGGGGGACTCTGCCTGCCGTAATGTGTAAAAAGGGGGACATTGCATGCCATAATGCGTGATAGGGACTCTACCTGCTGTACTGTGTAAAAGAGTCTCTACCTGGCATAATGTGTGTAAGTGCGGCGTAATTTGATTAATGGAGACTTTTTTACAGCGTAATATGAATTGGTATTATTTTGTGGCCATGCCCCTTCCCCATGAAGCCATGCCCCTATATTTTTGGCGCACTTTCCCTGTTTTATATATGTATAGGGGGGGGGGGGCGCCGATGCTGTGTCTTGCACGCAGCGCAAAAATGTCTAGTTACGGCACTGTGTTCGAGTACTGAAGCAGATTGGATTATTGGAGAGTGCCAGCAGTTTTTGGATTGTTTTATACAGTAGAAATATATACTGTATTTGGAAAAGTCCTTTAATCTGGATAAGAACTATGTTATGAGAACATGAGAGTCTGGTGAGTGATGCCCTTCCAGGCAATCTTGTTTGGAGTGTGTTCACTCAGGGAAGGCACCGCGGCAAGTATCTAAGTATACAAGTTAAGTAAGTGTTGTTGGGCCGCTCAAACTGTAATATATATAAAACCCTTAAAAAACCTGTGTTTGACCTTGGAAGGTGCTGCGGGTTGGGAGAGTGCTGTGCTGTGGAGTGAACACTGAAGGTGCCGTGGTTGGGGGAGTATTGTACTGAAGACATTGACGGGGCCGTGAGAGTGCTGTGGTGTGGACACTGAAGGGACTGGTGGGGGGAGGGGATGTTGTGGTTATTGAAGGGGGAGTGCTGTGAGCTGGACATCTCCGTTTTATTTTTACAACTGACTATAATGCACAGGCTGTGGAGAGGAGACAGGCCGCCATCACTTGAAACAGGCATTCAGAAGGATCGGTCATCGACTAGGAGACAAAAGACCCACAGCATAGCAAACAGGTAAGTGGAATGGCCTTGTCTTTTGTGTGTACCTCCCAGTGTGACTATAATGAGGGGTGTAGTTCATGGGGATGGCATATCTTGTGAGGCCATGCCCCTTGTAGTGATACCACCCCCCTTTTCTCTGACGTCCTAGTGGATGCTGGGAACTCCGTAAGGACCATGGGGAATAGCGGCTCCGCAGGAGACTGGGCACAAAAGTAAAGCTTTAGGACTACCTGGTGTGCACTGGCTCCTCCCCCTATGACCCTCCTCCAAGCCTCAGTTAGATTTTTGTGCCCGACCGAGCAGGGTGCAATCTAGGGGGCTCTCCTGAGCTTCTTAGAAAAAGTTTTAGGTTTCTTATTTTCAGTGAGACCTGCTGGCAACAGGCTCACTGCATCGAGGGACTAAGGGGAGAAGAAGCGAACCTGCCTGCTTGCAGCCAGCTTGGGCTTCTTAGGCTACTGGACACCATTAGCTCCAGAGGGACCGAACACAGGCCCAGCCTCGGAGTCCGGTCCCAGAGCCGCGCCGCCGGCCCCTTACAGAGCCAGAAGCAAGAAGAGGTCCGGAAAATCGGCGGCAGAAGACATCAGTCTTCAACAAGGTAGCGCACAGCACTGCAGCTGTGCGCCATTGCTCCTCAGGCACACTTCACACTCCGGTCACTGAGGGTGCAGGGCGCTAGGGGGGGGGGCGACCTGAGCAGCAATAAAAACACCTTCGCTGGCAAAAATACATCACATATAACCCCCAGGGCTATATGGATGTATTTTAACCCCTCCCAGAATACAGCAAAACGCGGGAGAAAAGTCCGCCGAGAAGGGGGCGGAGCCTATCTCCTCAGCACACAGGCGCCATTTTCCCTCACAGCTCCGCTGGAAGGACGTCTCCCTGACTCTCCCCTGCAGTCCTGCACTACAGAAAAGGTGGTATCCCTATATATATATAGCGCTCTGGTGTGTGCTGGCATACTCTCCCTCTGTCTCCCCAAAGGGCTAGTGGGGTCCTGTCCTCTATCAGAGCATTCCCTGTGTGTGTGCTGTGTGTCGGTACGATTGTGTCGACATGTTTGAGGAGGAAAATGATGTGGAGGCGGAGCAATTGCCTGTAATAGAGATGTCACCCCCTAGGGAGTCGACACCTGAGTGGATGGGCTTATGGAAGGACTTACGTGACAGTGTCAGCTCTTTACAAAAGACGGTTGATGACATGAGGCAGCCGGCTACTCAGCTTGTGCCTGTCCAGGCATCTCAAAGGCCATCAGGGGCTCTAAAACGCCCGTTACCTCAGATGGCAGACACAGATGCCGACACGGATACTGACTCCAGTGTCGACGATGAAGAGACGAATGTGACTTCCAGTAGGGCCACACGTTACATGATTGAGGCAATGAAAAATGTTTTACATATTTCTGATAATACAAGTACCACTAAAAAGGGTATTATGTTTGGTGAGAAAAAACTGCCTGTAGTTTTTCCTGCATCTGAGGAATTAAATGAAGTGTGTGATGAAGCTTGGGTTTCCCCCGATAAAAAACTGATAATTCCTAAAAGGTTATTGGCATCATACCCTTTCCCGCCAGAGGATAGGGCACGTTGGGAAACACCCCCTAGGGTGGATAAAGCGCTCACACGCTTGTCTAAACAGGTGGCACTACCCTCTCCTGAGACGGCCGCCCTTAAGGAACCTGCTGACAGAAAGCAGGAGAATATCCTAAAATGTATATACACTCACACGGGAGTTATACTGCGACCAGCAATCGCCTCAGCCTGGATATGCAGTGCTGGGGTGGCTTGGTCGGATTCCCTGACGGACAATATTGATACCCTAGACAGGGACAGTATATTACTGACTATAGAGCATTTAAAAGATGCATTTCTATATATGCGTGATGCACAGAGGGATATCTGCCGACTGGCATCAAGAGTAAGTGCGCTGTCCATTTCTGCCAGAAGAGGGTTATGGACGCGGCAGTGGTCAGGTGATGCGGATTCCAAAAGGCATATGGAACTATTGCCTTATAAAGGGGAGGAGTTATTTGGGGTAGGTCTATCAGACCTGGTAGCCACGGCAACTGCTGGGAAATCCACATTTTTACCCCAGGTAGCCTCTCAACATAAGAAGACGCCGTATTATCAGGCGCAATCCTTTCAGCCCCATAAGGGCAAGCGAGCAAAAGGCTCCTCATTTCTGCCCCGTGGCAGGGGGAGAGGAAAAAGGCTGCAGCAAACAGCCAGTTCCCAGGAACAGTTTCAGACGCTGCCGTTTGGATTGTCCACGGCACCCCGGGTCTTTACCAAAGTAATGGCCGAAATGATGATACTCCTTCGAAGGAAGGGAGTTTTAGTTATCCCTTACTTGGACGATCTCCTGATAAGGGCAAGATCCAGGGAACAGTTGGAAGTCGGGGTAGCACTATTTCAGGTAGTGTTGCGGCAGCACGGTTGGATTCTCAATATTCCAAACTCGCAGCTGATCCCGACGACGCGTCTTCTATTCCTAGGGATGATCCTGGACACAGTCCAGAAAAAGGTGTTTCTCCCGGAGGAGAAAGCCAGGGAGTTATCCGAGCTAGTCAGAAACCTCCTAAAACCAGGCCAAGTCTCAGTGCATCAATGCACAAGGGTCCTGGGAAAAATGGTGGCTTCCTACGAAGCAATCCCATTCGGCAGATTCCACGAAAGAACTTTCCAGTGGGACCTGCTGGACAAATGGTCCGGATCGCATCTTCAGATGCATCAGCGGATAACCCTGTCACCAAAGACAAGGGTATCTCTCCTGTGGTGGTTACAGAGTGCTCATCTTCTAGAGGGCCGCAGATTCGGCATTCAGGACTGGGTCCTGGTGACCACGGATGCCAGCCTGCGAGGCTGGGGAGCAGTCACACAGGGAAGGAATTTCCAGGGCTTGTGGTCAAGCCTGGAGACATCACTTCACATAAATATCCTGGAGCTAAGGGCCATTTACAATGCTCTAAGCCTAGCAAGACCGCTGCTTCAAGGTCAGCAGGTGCTGATCCAGTCGGACAACATCACGGCAGTCGCCCACGTAAACAGACAGGGCGGCACAAGAAGCAGGAGGGCAATGGCAGAAGCTGCAAGGATTCTTCGCTGGGCGGAAAATCATGTGATAGCACTGTCAGCAGTGTTCATTCCGGGAGTGGACAACTGGGAAGCAGACTTCCTCAGCAGGCACGACCTCCACCCGAGAGAGTGGGGACTTCACCCAGAAGTCTTCCACGTGATTGTGAACCGTTGGGAAAAACCAAAGGTGGACATGATGGCGTCCCGCCTCAACAAAAAACTGGACAGGTATTGCGCCAGGTCAAGGGACCCTCAAGCAATAGCTGTGGACGCTCTGGTAACACCGTGGGTGTACCAGTCGGTGTATGTGTTCCCTCCTCTGCCTCTCATACCCAAGGTACTGAGAATTATAAGACGGAGAGGAGTAAGAACTATACTCGTGGCTCCGGATTGGCCAAGAAGGACTTGGTACCCGGAACTTCAAGAGATGCTCACAGAGGACCCGTGGCCTCTACCTCTAAGAAGGGACCTGCTCCAGCAAGGACCCTGTCTGTTCCAAGACTTACCGCGGCTGCGTTTGACGGCATGGCGGTTGAACGCCGGATCCTGAAGGAAAAAGGCATTCCAGATGAAGTCATCCCTACTTTGATTAAAGCCAGAAAGGATGTAACCGCAAAGCATTATCATCGCATTTGGCGTAAATATGTTGCGTGGTGCGAGGCCAGGAAGGCCCCTACAGAGGAATTTCAACTGGGTCGATTCCTGCATTTCCTGCAAACAGGAGTGTCTATGGGCCTAAAATTGGGGTCCATTAAGGTTCAAATTTCGGCCCTGTCGATTTTCTTCCAGAAAGAACTGGCTTCAGTTCCTGAAGTTCAGACGTTTGTCAAGGGGGTACTGCATATACAGCCTCCTTTTGTGCCTCCAGTGGCACCTTGGGATCTCAATGTAGTTTTGGGGTTCCTAAAATCACATTGGTTTGAACCACTCACCACTGTGGACTTAAAATATCTCACATGGAAAGTGGTAATGCTGTTGGCCTTGGCTTCGGCCAGGCGTGTGTCAGAATTGGCGGCTTTATCCTATAAAAGCCATTACCTGATTTTTCATACGGACAGGGCAGAATTGAGGACTCGTCCTCAATTTCTCCCTAAGGTGGTTTCAGCGTTTCACCTGAACCAGCCTATTGTGGTACCTGCGGCTACTAGGGACTTGGAGGACTCCAAGTTGCTGGACGTAGTCAGGGCCCTGAAAATATATGTTTCCAGGACGGCTGGAGTCAGAAAATCTGACTCGCTGTTTATCCTGTATGCACCCAACAAGCTGGGTGCTCCAGCTTCTAAGCAGACTATTGCTCGTTGGATTTGTAGTACAATTCAGCTTGCACATTCTGTGGCAGGCCTGCCACAGCCAAAATCTGTAAAAGCCCATTCCACAAGGAAGGTGGGCTCATCTTGGGTGGCTGCCCGAGGGGTCTCGGCTTTACAACTTTGCCGAGCAGCTACTTGGTCAAGGGCAAACACGTTTGCTAAATTCTACAAATTTGATACCCTGGCTGAGGAGGACCTGGAGTTCTCTCATTCGGTGCTGCAGAGTCATCCGCACTCTCCCGCCCGTTTGGGAGCTTTGGTATAATCCCCATGGTCCTTACGGAGTTCCCAGCATCCACTAGGACGTCAGAGAAAATAAGAATTTACTTACCGATAATTCTATTTCTCGTAGTCCGTAGTGAATGCTGGGCGCCCATCCCAAGTGCGGATTGTCTGCAATACTTGTACATAGTTATTGTTAACTAAATCGGGTTATTGTTAGAGATGAGCGGGTTCGGTTTCTCTGAAACCGAACCCGCACGAACTTCATGTTTTTTTCACGGGTCCGAGCAGACTCGGATCCTCCCGCCTTGCTCGGTTAACCCGAGCGCGCCCGAACGTCATCATGACGCTGTCGGATTCTCGCGAGACTCGGATTCTATATAAGGAGCCGCGCGTCGCCGCCATTTTCACACGTGCATTGAGATTGATAGGGAGAGGACGTGGCTGGCGTCCTCTCCATTAGAAATTAGATTAGAAGAGAGAGAGAGATTGTGCAGAGTCAGACAGAGTTTACCACAGTGACCAGTGCAGTTGTTGTTAGTTAACTTTTATTTATTTTAATATATATCCGTTCTCTGCTATATCCGTTCTCTGCCTGAAAAAAAACGATACACAGCAGCAGCCAGTCACACAGTGTGACTCAGTCTGTGTGCACTCAGCTCAGCCCAGTGTGCTGCACATCAATGTATAAAAGGCAAAGCTTATAATAATTGTGGGGGAGACTGGGGAGCACTGCAGGTTGTTATAGCAGGAGCCCCCAGGAGTACATAATATTATATTAATTTAAAATTAAACAGTGCACACTTTTGCTGCAGGAGTGCCACTGCCAGTGTGACTAGTGGTGACCAGTGCCTGACCACCAGTATAGTAGTATATTGTTGTATGTATTGTATACTATCTCTTTATCAACCAGTCTATATTAGCAGCAGACACAGTACAGTGCGGTAGTTCACGGCTGTGGCTACCTCTGTGTCGGCAGTCGGAACTCGGCAGGCAGTCCGTCCATCCATAATTGTATTACAATATATACCACCTAACCGTGGTATTTTTTTTTCTTTCTTTATACCGTCATAGTGTCATACTAGTTGTTACGAGTATACTACTATCTCTTTATCAACCAGTGTACAGTGCGGTAGTTCACGGCTGTGGCTACCTCTGTGTCGGCAGTCGGCAGGCAGTCCGTCCATCCATAATTGTATTATTATTATAATATATACCACCTAACCGTGGTTTTTTTTTCATTCTTTATACCGTCGTCATAGTGTCATACTAGTTGTTACGAGTATACTACTATCTCTTTATCAACCAGTGTACAGTGCGGTAGTTCACGGCTGTGGCTACCTCTGTGTCGGCAGTCGGCAGGCAGTCCGTCCATCCATAATTGTATTATTATTATAATATATACCACCTAACCGTGGTTTTTTTTCCATTCTTTATACCGTCGTCATAGTGTCATACTAGTTGTTACGAGTATACTACTATCTCTTTATCAACCAGTGTACAGTGCGGTAGTTCACGGCTGTGGCTACCTCTGTGTCGGCAGTCGGCAGGCAGTCCGTCCATCCATAATTGTATTATTATTATAATATATACCACCTAACCGTGGTTTTTTTTTCATTCTTTATACCGTCGTCATAGTGTCATACTAGTTGTTACGAGTATACTACTATCTCTTTATCAACCAGTGTACAGTGCGGTAGTTCACGGCTGTGGCTACCTCTGTGTCGGCAGTCGGCAGGCAGTCCGTCCATCCATAATTGTATTATTATTATAATATATACCACCTAACCGTGGTTTTTTTTCCATTCTTTATACCGTCGTCATAGTGTCATACTAGTTGTTACGAGTATACTACTATCTCTTTATCAACCAGTGTACAGTGCGGTAGTTCACGGCTGTGGCTACCTCTGTGTCGGCAGTCGGCAGGCAGTCCGTCCATCCATAATTGTATTATTATTATAATATATACCACCTAACCGTGGTTTTTTTTTCATTCTTTATACCGTCGTCATAGTGTCATACTAGTTGTTACGAGTATACTACTATCTCTTTATCAACCAGTGTACAGTGCGGTAGTTCACGGCTGTGGCTACCTCTGTGTCGGCAGTCGGCAGGCAGTCCGTCCATCCATAATTGTATTATTATTATAATATATACCACCTAACCGTGGTTTTTTTTTCATTCTTTATACCGTCGTCATAGTGTCATACTAGTTGTTACGAGTATACTACTATCTCTTTATCAACCAGTGTACAGTGCGGTAGTTCACGGCTGTGGCTACCTCTGTGTCGGCAGTCGGCAGGCAGTCCGTCCATCCATAATTGTATTATTATTATAATATATACCACCTAACCGTGGTTTTTTTTCCATTCTTTATACCGTCGTCATAGTGTCATACTAGTTGTTACGAGTATACTACTATCTCTTTATCAACCAGTGTACAGTGCGGTAGTTCACGGCTGTGGCTACCTCTGTGTCGGCAGTCGGCAGGCAGTCCGTCCATCCATAATTGTATTATTATTATAATATATACCACCTAACCGTGGTTTTTTTTTCATTCTTTATACCGTCGTCATAGTGTCATACTAGTTGTTACGAGTATACTACTATCTCTTTATCAACCAGTGTACAGTGCGGTAGTTCACGGCTGTGGCTACCTCTGTGTCGGCAGTCGGCAGGCAGTCCGTCCATCCATAATTGTATTATTATTATAATATATACCACCTAACCGTGGTTTTTTTTTCATTCTTTATACCGTCGTCATAGTGTCATACTAGTTGTTACGAGTATACTACTATCTCTTTATCAACCAGTGTACAGTGCGGTAGTTCACGGCTGTGGCTACCTCTGTGTCGGCAGTCGGCAGGCAGTCCGTCCATCCATAATTGTATTATTATTATAATATATACCACCTAACCGTGGTTTTTTTTTCATTCTTTATACCGTCGTCATAGTGTCATACTAGTTGTTACGAGTATACTACTATCTCTTTATCAACCAGTGTACAGTGCGGTAGTTCACGGCTGTGGCTACCTCTGTGTCGGCAGTCGGCAGGCAGTCCGTCCATCCATAATTGTATTATTATTATAATATATACCACCTAACCGTGGTTTTTTTTTCATTCTTTATACCGTCGTCATAGTGTCATACTAGTTGTTACGAGTATACTACTATCTCTTTATCAACCAGTGTACAGTGCGGTAGTTCACGGCTGTGGCTACCTCTGTGTCGGCAGTCGGCAGGCAGTCCGTCCATCCATAATTGTATTATTATTATAATATATACCACCTAACCGTGGTTTTTTTTTCATTCTTTATACCGTCGTCATAGTGTCATACTAGTTGTTACGAGTATACTACTATCTCTTTATCAACCAGTGTACAGTGCGGTAGTTCACGGCTGTGGCTACCTCTGTGTCGGCAGTCGGCAGGCAGTCCGTCCATCCATAATTGTATTATTATTATAATATATACCACCTAACCGTGGTTTTTTTATACCACCTAACCGTGGCAGTCCGTCCATAATTGTATACTAGTATCCAATCCATCCATCTCCATTGTTTACCTGAGGTGCCTTTTAGTTCTGCCTATAAAATATGGAGAACAAAAAAGTTGAGGTTCCAAAATTAGGGAAAGATCAAGATCCACTTCCACCTCGTGCTGAAGCTGCTGCCACTAGTCATGGCCGAGACGATGAAATGCCAGCAACGTCGTCTGCCAAGGCCGATGCCCAATGTCATAGTACAGAGCATGTCAAATCCAAAACACCAAATATCAGAAAAAAAAGGACTCCAAAACCTAAAATAAAATTGTCGGAGGAGAAGCGTAAACTTGCCAATATGCCATTTACCACACGGAGTGGCAAGGAACGGCTGAGGCCCTGGCCTATGTTCATGGCTAGTGGTTCAGCTTCACATGAGGATGGAAGCACTCAGCCTCTCGCTAGAAAACTGAAAAGACTCAAGCTGGCAAAAGCACCGCAAAGAACTGTGCGTTCTTTGAAATCCCAAATCCACAAGGAGAGTCCAATTGTGTCGTTTGCGATGCCTGACCTTCCCAACACTGGACGTGAAGAGCATGCGCCTTCCACTATTTGCATGCCCCCTGCAAGTGCTGGAAGGAGCACCCGCAGTCCAGTTCCTGATAGTCAGATTGAAGATGTCAGTGTTGAAGTACACCAGGATGAGGAGGATATGGGTGTTGCTGGCGCTGGGGAGGAAATTGACCAGGAGGATTCTGATGGTGAGGTGGTTTGTTTAAGTCAGGCACCCGGGGAGACACCTGTTGTCCGTGGGAGGAATATGGCCGTTGACATGCCAGGTGAAAATACCAAAAAAATCAGCTCTTCGGTGTGGAGGTATTTCACCAGAAATGCGGACAACAGGTGTCAAGCCGTGTGTTCCCTTTGTCAAGCTGTAATAAGTAGGGGTAAGGACGTTAACCACCTCGGAACATCCTCCCTTATACGTCACCTGCAGCGCATTCATAATAAGTCAGTGACAAGTTCAAAAACTTTGGGTGACAGCGGAAGCAGTCCACTGACCAGTAAATCCCTTCCTCTTGTAACCAAGCTCACGCAAACCACCCCACCAACTCCCTCAGTGTCAATTTCCTCCTTCCCCAGGAATGCCAATAGTCCTGCAGGCCATGTCACTGGCAAGTCTGACGAGTCCTCTCCTGCCTGGGATTCCTCCGATGCATCCTTGCGTGTAACGCCTACTGCTGCTGGCGCTGCTGTTGTTGCCGCTGGGAGTCGATGGTCATCCCAGAGGGGAAGTCTTAAGCCCACTTGTACTACTTCCAGTAAGCAATTGACTGTTCAACAGTCCTTTGCGAGGAAGATGAAATATCACAGCAGTCATCCTACTGCAAAGCGGATAACTGAGTCCTTGACAACTATGTTGGTGTTAGACGTGCGTCCGGTATCCGCCGTTAGTTCACAGGGAACTAGACAATTTATTGAGGCAGTGTGCCCCCGTTACCAAATACCATCTAGGTTCCACTTCTCTAGGCAGGCGATACCGAGAATGT
Organism: Pseudophryne corroboree; assembly: GCF_028390025.1. Lineage (NCBI taxonomy): Eukaryota > Metazoa > Chordata > Amphibia > Anura > Myobatrachidae > Pseudophryne > Pseudophryne corroboree. The sequence continues at coordinate 544,585,854 of NC_086445.1, forward strand.
ACACGGACGTCAGAAAAAGACTCACCAGTGTCCTAAAAAATGCAGTTGTACCCAATGTCCACTTAACCACGGACATGTGGACAAGTGGAGCAGGGCAGGGTCAGGACTATATGACTGTGACAGCCCACTGGGTAGATGTATGGACTCCCGCCGCAAGAACAGCAGCGGCGGCACCAGTAGCAGCATCTCGCAAACGCCAACTCTTTCCTAGGCAGGCTACGCTTTGTATCACCGCTTTCCAGAATACGCACACAGCTGAAAACCTCTTACGGCAACTGAGGAAGATCATCGCGGAATGGCTTACCCCAATTGGACTCTCCTGTGGATTTGTGGCATCGGACAACGCCAGCAATATTGTGTGTGCATTAAATATGGGCAAATTCCAGCACGTCCCATGTTTTGCACATACCTTGAATTTGGTGGTGCAGAATTTTTTTAAAAACGACAGGGGCGTGCAAGAGATGCTGTCGGTGGCCAGAAAAATTGCGGGACACTTTCGGCGTACAGGCACCACGTACAGAAGACTGGAGCACCACCAAAAACTACTGAACCTGCCCTGCCATCATCTGAAGCAAGAAGTGGTAACGAGGTGGAATTCAACCCTCTATATGCTTCAGAGGTTGGAGGAGCAGCAAAAGGCCATTCAAGCCTATACAATTGAGCACGATATAGGAGATGGAATGCACCTGTCTCAAGTGCAGTGGAGAATGATTTCAACGTTGTGCAAGGTTCTGATGCCCTTTGAACTTGCCACACGTGAAGTCAGTTCAGACACTGCCAGCCTGAGTCAGGTCATTCCCCTCATCAGGCTTTTGCAGAAGAAGCTGGAGGCATTGAAGAAGGAGCTAACACGGAGCGATTCCGCTAGGCATGTGGGACTTGTGGATGCAGCCCTTAATTCGCTTAACAAGGATTCACGGGTGGTCAATCTGTTGAAATCAGAGCACTACATTTTGGCCACCGTGCTCGATCCTAGATTTAAAGCCTACCTTGGATCTCTCTTTCCGGCAGACACAGGTCTGCTGGGGTTGAAAGACCTGCTGGTGACAAAATTGTCAAGTCAAGCGGAACGCGACCTGTCAACATCTCCTCCTTCACATTCTCCCGCAACTGGGGGTGCGAGGAAAAGGCTCAGAATTCCGAGCCCACCCGCTGGCGGTGATGCAGGGCAGTCTGGAGCGACTGCTGATGCTGACATCTGGTCCGGACTGAAGGACCTGACAACGATTACGGACATGTCGTCTACTGTCACTGCATATGATTCTCTCAACATTGATAGAATGGTGGAGGATTATATGAGTGACCGCATCCAAGTAGGCACGTCACACAGTCCGTACTTATACTGGCAGGAAAAAGAGGCAATTTGGAGGCCCTTGCACAAACTGGCTTTATTCTACCTAAGTTGCCCTCCCACAAGTGTGTACTCCGAAAGAGTGTTTAGTGCCGCCGCTCACCTTGTCAGCAATCGGCGTACGAGGTTACATCCAGAAAATGTGGAGAAGATGATGTTCATTAAAATGAATTATAATCAATTCCTCCGCGGAGACATTGACCAGCAGCAATTGCCTCCACAAAGTACACAGGGAGCTGAGATGGTGGATTCCAGTGGGGACGAATTGATAATCTGTGAGGAGGGGGATGTACACGGTGATATATCGGAGGGTGAAGATGAGGTGGACATCTTGCCTCTGTAGAGCCAGTTTGTGCAAGGAGAGATTAATTGCTTCTTTTTTGGGGGGGGTCCAAACCAACCCGTCATATCAGTCACAGTTGTGTGGCAGACCCTGTCACTGAAATGATGGGTTGGTTAAAGTGTGCATGTCCTGTTTTGTTTATACAACATAAGGGTGGGTGGGAGGGCCCAAGGATAATTCCATCTTGCACCTCTTTTTTCTTTTCTTTTTCTTTGCATCATGTGCTGATTGGGGAGGGTTTTTTGGAAGGGACATCCTGCGTGACACTGCAGTGCCACTCCTAGATGGGCCCGGTGTTTGTGTCGGCCACTAGGGTCGCTAATCTTACTCACACAGCTACCTCATTGCGCCTCTTTTTTTCTTTGCGTCATGTGCTGTTTGGGGAGGGTTTTTTGGAAGGGCCATCCTGCGTGACACTGCAGTGCCACTCCTAGATGGGCCCGGTGTTTGTGTCGGCCACTAGGGTCGCTAATCTTACTCACACAGCTACCTCATTGCGCCTCTTTTTTTCTTTGCGTCATGTGCTGTTTGGGGAGGGTTTTTTGGAAGGGACATCCTGCGTGACACTGCAGTGCCACTCCTAGATGGGCCCGGTGTTTGTGTCGGCCACTAGGGTCGCTTATCTTTCTCACACAGCTACCTCATTGCGCCTCTTTTTTTCTTTGCGTCATGTGCTGTTTGGGGAGGGTTTTTTGGAAGGGACATCCTGCGTGACACTGCAGTGCCACTCCTAGATGGGCCCGGTGTTTGTGTCGGCCACTAGGGTCGCTTATCTTTCTCACACAGTCAGCTACCTCATTGCGCCTCTTTTTTTCTTTGCGTCATGTGCTGTTTGGGGAGGGTTTTTTGGAAGGGACATCCTGCGTGACACTGCAGTGCCACTCCTAGATGGGCCCGGTGTTTGTGTCGGCCACTAGGGTCGCTTATCTTACTCACACAGCGACCTCGGTACAAATTTTAGGACTAAAAATAATATTGTGAGGTGTGATGTGTTCAGAATAGGCTGAAAATGAGTGTAAATTATGTTTTTTGAGGTTAATAATACTTTGGGATCAAAATTACCCCCAAATTCTATGATTTAAGCTGTTTTTTAGGGTTTTTTGAAAAAAACACCCGAATCCAAAACACACCCGAATCCGACAAAAATAATTCGGTGAGGTTTTGCCAAAACGCGTTCGAACCCAAAACACGGCCGCGGAACCGAACCCAAAACCAAAACACAAAACCCGAAAAATTTCAGGCGCTCATCTCTAGTTATTGTTGTTGTGAGCCATCTATTCAGAGGCTCCTCTATTATCATGCTGTTAACTGGGTTCATATCACAGATTGTACGGTGTGATTGGTGTGGCTGGTATGAGTCTTACCCGGGATTCATGAATCCTTCCTTATTGTGTACGCTCGTCCGGGCACAGTATCCTAACTGAGGCTTGGAGGAGGGTCATAGGGGGAGGAGCCAGTGCACACCAGGTAGTCCTAAAGCTTTACTTTTGTGCCCAGTCTCCTGCGGAGCCGCTATTCCCCATGGTCCTTACGGAGTTCCCAGCATCCACTACGGACTACGAGAAATAGAATTATCGGTAAGTAAATTTTTATTTTCTGTGAGCACGCGCGCCGAAGGTGCGTGCAAATACAACTGGTACCACAGACATTCTCCCCTTCCCCTATCATGGTGCCCCCCCTGTCATTTTTTTCTGGATCCGCCCCTGGAGGGGGGTGACGGCGTGCTGTGGGAGTGAGCATCTAGACACGGCTAGCGTTCAGTTCCCTTCAGGAGCTAATGGTGTCCTGTCAGCCAGAAGCAGAGCCATGAAACTCTGAGGAAGTTGGTTCTGCTTCTGCCCCCTCAGTCCCAGGAAGCAGGGAGTCTGATGCCAGCAGATTTCCCTGAAAATAAAAAACCTAACATAAGTCTTTTCAGAGAAACTCAGTAGAGCTCCTCAGAGTGCATCCAGTCGACCTGGGCACATTTCTAAAACTGAGGTCTGGAGGAGGGGCATAGAGGGAGGAGCCAGTTCACACCCAATGAAAAGTCTTTAGAGTGCCCATGTCTCCTGCGGATCCCGTCTATACCCATGGTCTGGATATCATCCCCAGCATCCTCTAGGACGTATGAGAAATATATATATATATATATATATATATATATATATATTGAATTCCAGTTAAATTTCTCATTGAGGCCCCCCAGATAAGTGGTAGACAGGGCGAGATGTACTAAAGGAAAAATGCGGTAAAACCCCCGAAAATGGGGGTTTTACCGCATTTTCAAATTTACTAAGACCCACCGCCGGTTTTTTCGCCGTCCAGGATATTGCCATCTTTGGATGGTGATACCCTATAGAAGCCTATGGGCTTCTTATCGCCGACCGCCGCTGCCCACCGCAGATGCCGACCCCCCAGCATACCTTCCTCTAGGCTGCCCTGGACCCAGAAGGTAACCTCCTCCTCCCACTAGCAACGCAGCCGGAGGTCCTTCCGGCTGCAGGGGGAGGAGGAGGCGCCAGGGGCAGCCTGCTGCTGCTTCCCGGTGTGGGGGGAGTGTGGAGACCCCTGGGAGGTGACGGAGACCCCCCGCAGACCACCTCACAGGTATCGCGGGGGGCCTCCGTCACCGCATTGCAATATTGATCGCATATGTTAGTACATATGGGATCAACATCGGCGATGTATCTTAATACATCCCACCCACAATCTGGTGATCCACCGTGCTTCTTTCAGCAGTAAGGACTTAGCTCTATTGCCACTTCTAAGAGTTAACGGTACATGATCAAAGATGAAATAAGGAAGGCCAGCCTGTATAAAATGTTTGGCAACCGGTTGGTCCACCAGTTTGCCTTCCAGAATCAATTTGATGGCGGATCTACGGGCCGCCATTCTTTCAGAAAACTTTCGGATTGTTTGCCCTATGTAGTATAAACTACACAGGCATACTATAGCATACACTACAAATGATGTAGAACAAGTCAGAACAAACCTAATATCCAATATCAAATATCAACCATTACAGCGGTAGCACCCTGGTGGTTTGTAGTATATGTTAGGATTTTTTGGGAGCCCCACCCCCGTAATGTCAGTTTTAACAATTCTGTCTCTGTTGTTCCTACCTCTACGGAATGACATGAGAGGGGCTGTATGGTGTAATGATTTTAAGTCAGGATCGGATGACACAATCGGCCACATGATGGGGCTGGAAGTAGTAAAATCACTTGGAAAATGAATTCTATTTCCCATAATTTTGTTAACAGGATCTAATAGATCCTGTCTAGACATCCTAAGTGCCTCATCTTTATGTTCCCCCCCGAATATTAGGGTTATACCCCTGGGCTATGAAATCCAACATTAATGTATCTAATTCCTCTACTAACAAGGACTGGTCGATAGCAATATGAGCCACTCTCATCATTTGGGTGTGGGGAAGGCCAATCTTCAGAGGTCCTGGATGATGGCTGGAAGCCATCAATAACGTATTACGGTCAGTAGTTTTATGAAAAACTTCAGTAGATATATGGCCATTAGTTAATTTAATCTTCACATCTAAGAAATGTATTTCAGAACTACTGAAAGAGTAAGTAAATTTATTAGGGGATTCAAGGTTATTGATCTCATTAATGAGGTCCACCACAATTACAACTGATATCTCTGTTACTGAAAAACATTTTCCTTTCTTGATCAAACATATAAATGTTTGCATAAGATGGGGCCACAGGGGACCCCATCGCACACCCCCTTTGTTGTATATAGAAGTGACCATCAAATAGAAAATAATTTCTCTTTAGAGTCAGCTCCAATAAAGTAAGAAATATCTCATGGTCACATTCTGAAGGCGAGAGTTCAGCATCCAAAAACCGTTTCATAGCTTGCATACCCCCTAGGGATAAAATTGACTTACAACTGGCAGATAAGGAGGTGTATTCTAAATTATCATCTGATCCAACTATATATATAGTGGGATTGATATAGATAATCGATGTTTCACAACCATGAATGGTTAATTTATGATGACAGCGTTTCCCCCATTCCATGGTACTTTTGTAGTGTTGACCTCCATCGAATGATGTGAAAATGATGATCTTCAATGCTAAACCACAGCTGAATGCAATTGTTTTATATCTGGCCTGGCCACAGGGGTCTATTGCGTATGCCAGAAGCCCATCCACCAATCGATGAAGTGCCTCTGGGGTGTGTGTGTGTGTGTGTGTGTGTGTGTGTGTGTGTGTGTGTGTGTGTGTGTGTGTGTGTGTGTGTGTGTGTGTGTGTGTGTGTGTGTGTGTGTGTGTGTGTGTGTGTGTGTGTGTGTGTGTGTGTGTGTGTGTGTGTGTGTGTGTGTGTGTGTGTGCATTGTGTACCTATAGAACTCTTCAATACGAACACCTGCAGACATATAAGTTCTAACACAAAATGCATGTACTATAACTTTTGCCTTTTTTCCTCAAATAAGAAACTCCAGACCTGGATGGTAGTTCATTTTATGACAGTTTACGTATGAGCAATAATGCATCTAAATAGTTATTGTTACAAATTTGTGTTTATAGTTCAGGCCATCTTAAGATACCCACAACCTTAAATCTAGTGCATAGATGCTGCAGTCATTTTCACCAAATCCAATAATTGCACCTGGTTTATCTAAGTACAACATTTACTTCAAGATAAGTAACGCAAATTAAGATGCACTAAAAGGAGCATGTTTAATTTGTGACTGCGTAACCTTTGTACTACCTTTGCTCATCAACGCACCTATGGTGCCTATGCAAGCACAAGGGGCTGCGAGTGCAAGATCAATGCATCTGTAAATGCGCATGCAAGTTCTGCACATGAGTAGTTTATTTTGCAGAGCAGAATGTTTACATTGTGCAAATAAATTTATCAGCAACTGTACATCATAAGCAAATAGAGGAGTCAAAAAGTTTTACCCAAGGAGTTAATTTTATCTCTTTGTGTTACGTACTAGGTTTAATCCACTTTTGATCAAACCCCTCCCAATGGCCTTTCTGAAATCCTTTTAATCCCCAGTATATTTTTATCCCCCCAGTGTATTCTTTCATACCGCTACAAAATAGAAGATGCAGTGTGCACTGAAACTTTTGTTGAAGTTAAACCAGAGATTGTTTGGGATCACAGACTTATCCACTCGGAGAGAAGCTATTTATATGATGCTAAGAATCAGCCTCTCATCTTTGAGTGCCTTCCTGATGTCACCAGCAACGGAAAAGGACATTCGTATAATATTGTGAGCAGAAAGCTCTCTGGCAGTCACAACAATATTTGGGAGTATATCTGTAAGTATAATTGCTTATATTATATACCAAAATCTATGATGATCAGAATGTGTGCATGCATGCATCATTTATTTATTTACATATAGCCATCATTAAGCACAATAACGCTAAAAGAAACAAGGTGTAGCAGATATAGATTATAAAGAGCAAAGGAGACACACTGATGTATAGTATTTGGGTGCAAGAGGTCTTTGCAGAGGTCAGTGTTCAGCTGCTTCTTAACTGAAGACGTGCAGGACTTCATAAGGAGAGCATTAGAGATGCTATGTTATTCTATGGTCATGTTAATACATTGTAAACTTTAGATAGCTTATTGGTGAGCAGTTACAATAACCCAGGACATAACATTTAAATACACTATAAGTAGCAATCTACTGTATATAGACAATTATCTATTTGAAATGACATTATTTTTTAATGATAAGTTAATGACATTAAATAGTCAAAGAGCCAATAAGATCAGGTAAGACATTCAAGGTAACAGTGAACAATGGAAATCAGAGTAGTGGCAAACACTGCAGGTATAGGAGACCTTACTGGTTGGCATAGGAAAAGACTTATATATATACATACACACTGTATGTATATATATATATATATATATATAATGTTAATGTATTTGATACCTATAAAAACTACTTGGTAAACAGCAGAACTGGACAATTGTCACAGATCTGCTAATCCGGTGCTAATTATAAAGGATCAAAAAAATTTTTTTTATATATATATAATATTAAATAAATAAATACAAGAAATGTGAATAGGCAGCTGAGTAAGAGCAACTTGCTAGGTCGCTTAAGATTATGTAAAACAAAAGAAGAAAAGATTTACTCTGCGCCAAAAAACACTTTGTGATACCAGTGTGCAGTCTGTCATGTATAATGATTGACTCAGTACGACTTCAATTATAAATAACCACTTTTATATTTGGTCTGTTAAGATTAGCAACATAAAACACATACATACATAAACTTTGTAGCAATAAATTGCTCTCTAGACGGACAATATAAACAATATACTATATATTCTAAAAATATCTCATTGGCTCTGTTTGGTAAGAATTGAATTATTCAGCACTGGCGTCCCAGTATCAGAATAAATAAAAATTAAGTAAAATAAAAAGTCCCGCAAATATGATAATGCAGTCTCTTAATGGATAATATGTATTAATTATAATGGATGATTACCAATGTGCTGGTTCCTGAGTTGTTTTAGAAACAGGGTCCGTTTTATAATAAATTGCACATGTATAGGTGATTAATAGAATAGAGTTACTGTTCCATTCGCAAAAAAAAGCTCCCCTGATTGATGGCTTTGTCAGGCGGTTCCTGTAATTAATTCACACCACGGGTAGTAGGCCCCACTGCGGAGGACATTAGCAGACACCGGGTAAGTACAGGTGGAAATGGCAGGTGAAATTGGAGCCGCTGCGGGCAGCCGTATGCGGTAATTGGCTGGTACTCGCCGGCTTTGATGGCAATGATGAAACTTTGACGTGAAATACTGCAGGATACCGCCGGCTTTAAGCACCAGACTGCTGCCTCTCGGAGTGTAATCTGCGGCTGGCAATCAGCTGGAGCACCCGGCATGCAGCGTGCAGGGAGAAGCTTGTGGCTGTGTATAGCAGTAGGTCCGTTCCACGGACAAATCAGACCAGACAGAGACCAATGTGGAGTGGGCGTCAACGCGTTTCGTCTCCTAGGCAACCGGAGACTTCCTCAAGACGGGAGGAAGTTTCCGGTTGCCTAGGAGACGAAACGCGTTGACGCCCACTCCACATTGGTCTCTGTCTAGTCTGATTTATCCGTGGAACGGACCTACTGCTATACATTGCCATCAAAGCCGGAGAGTACCAGCCAATTACCGCATACGGCTGCCCGCAGCGGCTCCAATTTCACCTGCCATTTCCACCTGTACTTACCGGGTGTCTGCTAATGTCCTCCGCAGTGGGGCCTACTACCCGGGGTGTGAATTAATTACAGGAACCGCCTGACAAAGCCATCAATCAGGGGAGCTTTTTGCGAATGGAATGGTAACTGTATTCTATTAATCACCTATACATGTGCAATTTATTATAAAACGGACCCTGTTTCTAAAACAACTCAGGAACCAGCACATTGGTAATCATCCATTATAATTAATACATATTATCCATTAAGAGACTGCATTATCATATTTGCGGGACTTTTTATTTTACTTAATTTTTATTTATTCTGATACTGGGACGCCAGTGCTGAATAATTAAATTCTTACCAAACAGAGCCAATGAGATATTTTTAGAATATATAGTATATTGTTTATATTGTCCGTCTAGAGAGCAATTTATTGCTACAAAGTTTATGTATGTATGTGTTTTATGTTGCTAATCTTAACAGACCAAATATAAAAGTGGTTATTTATAATTGATGTCGTACTGAGTCAATCATTATACATGACAGACTGCACACTGGTATCACAAAGTGTTTTTTGGCGCAGAGTAAATCTTTTCTTCTTTTGTTTTACATAACCTATAAAAACTACTCCTAAAATGACATTTGTGTTTTATGCCACTATCTCCAAATACTACAGTACATCTGTGGGGAAGATATATTTGAATTTGGCTTTATTTTACTAGTATAAATTGGTTGACATGCCTGATTTATAGATTTACTTTTTCTATCATTCTATTTTATTCATACATGCCTGACTTATTATATTACAGGTTGAGTATAGGCATATTATATTACAGTATCCCTTATCCAAATGCTTGGGACCAGAATCATTTTGGATAATGGATTAGTCAGTATTTAGGAATATTTTTATATTTCAATGAGGTATCTTAAGGATGGTACCCCTCATTCTGGTGCCTGATACACATAATGTCCCCAAGTATAGAGCATGATACACATAGGGGGGAATTCAAATGTTTGAAAAGTCGGTTTGGGTGTCTGTTTTTCCTGTCTATTAGATAGGAAAAAACAGACACCCAACTGACTTTTCAAACAATTGAATATCCCCCATAATGTCCTCCAGTATAGCGCTGATACACATAATGTCCTTACTGCACCTCCATCCCCTGTTCTGTCCTAGAGATCTCACCTTACATGAACATGATGGTTCCACAGGCTTAGGCTGTCAGGGTTTCGGGTGTCAAGGCTCCCCGCCGGCTGCTTCCCACTGCCGCTGGCTGCTCTGGCTGCTTCCCTCGCAGCTGGCTGCTCACTTTACGGGTCCGGGTGGCTACTTCCCTCGCCGCTGGCTGATCACATCATGGCTCCATTGTGGGTGATCACAGGTGACGTGCACCTGTGCAATGCATTATTGGATGCACGCAATGCATTATTGTGACTGGGGACGGTGGGGGCAGGTGGTGGGCATTTGAATCATCGATAAAAAAAAATTTAAAATCTGCATACAGAAAAAGATGGTTTTCGGAATAATTCAGATAATGGATACTTGGATAAGGGATATTCAGCCTGTATTCTATATCATTTTTAGTATATCTGAAGGCGATATACATAATCTCTTTCAATATACAATATATTACTACCTCCCATGAATTCTATGGACACTTTACTCACTCACACGGAGGGCTGATTCTGAATCTCACCCAAAGTGGCCATATTTGCTGGCAGCCATGGAAGTCAGATTTACTACCTTATGCTGATGTGGGGATTATGCATGTGCAAGCGGAATCCCACGCTGCGAATTGATTACATACTGACAGCCACAACTGCCATCATTAGTATCTGCACTAGCCCCATGTTTCATGCAATAGATGCGCCAGAAACAGGTGTCCCTTCCCCGTACACACAACTCAGAATCACCCAAAGCGTTTTTCTACACGACCACAAAGCTCCCATGTCACTCCCACATGTCAGGGTGGTTACATGTGATCATTGTCATAGCCCCAAAATGCCATGTTTCATGGAAAAACAAATCCAGCCAAGTTCCGTACGACCCAGAATAGGACAGACATATAAATGAGTAACTTCACTTCTGTGCATGTGCTGTATGTAAAAACATACAGTGCATCCTGGAAAGTATTCACAGCGCTTCACTTTTTTCACATTTTGTTATGTTACAGCCTTATTCCAAAATAGAATAAATTCATTTTTCCCTCAAAATTCTACACACAATACCGCATAATGACAACGTGAACATTTTTTTTTACATTTTTACTAATTTATTAAAAATAAAAAAATAAAAAAATTACATGTACATAAGTATTCACAGCCTTCGCGAAATACTTTATTGATGCACCTTTGGCAGCAATAACAGCCTCAAGCCTTTTTCAATATGATGCCACAAGCTTGGCACACCTATCTTTGGCCAGTTTTGCCCATTCCTTTTTGCAGCACCTCTCAAACTCCTTCAGGTTGCTTGGGAAGCGTCGGTGCACAGTCATTTTCAGATCTTTCCAGAGATGTTAAATCGGATTCAAGTCTGGGCTCTGGCTGGGCCACTCAAGGAAATTCACAGCGTTGTCCTGAAGCCACTCCTTTGATATATTGGCTGTGTGCTTAGGGTCGTTGTTCTGCTGAAAGATGAACCTTCGCCCCAGTCTGAGGTCAAGAGCGCTCTGGAGCAGGTATTCACCCAGGATGTCTCTGTACATTGCTGCATTCATCTTTTCCTCTATCCTGACTAGTCTCCCAGTTCCTGCCTCTGAAAAACATTCCCACAGCATGATGCTGCCACCACCATGCTTCACTGTAGGGTTGGTATTGGCCTGGTGATGATCAGTGCCTGGTTTCCTCCAAACATGACGCCTGGCATTCACGCCAAAGAGTTCAATCTTTGCCTCATCAGACCAGAGAATTTTGTTTCTCATGGTCTGAGAGTCCTTCAGGTGCATTTTAGCAAACTCCAGGTGGGCTGCCATGTTCTTTTTACTAAGGAGTGGCTTCCGTCTGGCCACTCTACTATACAGGCATGATTGGTGGATTGCTGCAGAGATGGTTGTCCTTCTGGAAGGTTCTCCTCTCTCCACAGAGGAATGCTGTAGCTCTGACAGAGTGACCATCAGGTTCCTGGTCACCTCCCTGTCTAGGGCCCTTCTCCCCCGATCGCTCAGTTTAGACGGTCGGACAGCTCTAGGAAGAGCCCTGGTGGCTCCGAACTTCTTCTATTTACGAATGATGGAGGCCACTGTGCTCATTGGGACCTTCAAAGCAGCAGAGATTTTTCTGTACCCTTCCCTGGATTTGTGTCTCAAGACAATCCTGTTTCGGAGGTCTATAGACAATTCCTTTGACTTCATGCTTGGTTTGTGATCAGACATGCACTGTCAAGTGTGGCACCTTATATAGATTATAGACATGTGTTTTCCTTTCTAAATCATGTCCAATCAACTGAATTTACCACAGGTGGACTCCAATTAAGCTGTAGGAACATGATGATCAGTGGAAATAGGAAGCACCTGAGCTCAATTTTGAGCTTCATGGCAAAGGCTGTGAATACTTATGTACATGTGATTTCTTAGTTTTTTATTTTTAATAAATTTGCAAAAATCTCAAAAAAACTTTTTTCACGTTGTCATTATGGGGTATTGTGTGTAGAATTTTGAGGGAAAAAATTTATTTATTCCATTTTGGAATAAGGCTGTAACATAACAAAATGTGGAAAAAGTGAAGCCCTGTGAATACTTTCCGGATGCACTGTACGTCTGTGAACAGAGATATGTGCAACTCAAAAGCAGCCCCACAATGCACATCCTAAATATTTAAATGTCATGGGTTTGGGCTTATTCAGCTGAGAGAAGAGAAGTCTAAGGGGGTCATTCAGACTGGATTGCTGCAGCAAGCATCTCAGGGCTGCGATCGTCTCTACCTGATTGACAGATAGAGGCGGTCGTGGGGAGGGGGCATTCCAACGGCATTAGAACGCTATTTGTGGGGCGCGGTCTGGACAGCACAGGTGTGTCCGAACTATTGCGGGGGTGGCTGCGTGAAGTTACATTTAGCTGCTGTGACCCGGGATGCGGCTGGTAGCCGCCTGCCAGCGCATGCTTTCGCACCAGTGCAGGGGGGGGGGGGGGCAGGGCCTGACATGCGGGGCAGACTAGCCCTGTGCTGGGTGTCCCCCATATGTCTGAGTAACTGATCCTAGATGTGCTAAATTTAGCACATCTACGATCAGATCTGAATGATCCCATAATCTGTTGATAAAATTGATTATTATTGGATTATTATTGGAATTTTAATATGCAACCTTCAGTATTGCTTAATTTTAATGATAACTGTGATATACATTTTTCTAATGTATGATTTGTTAGATTATGTAATATACTGTATGTTGTAATCATGGTATGGTATGAAAGTTGAATTAATGCTCACCTGAGTTGGAACTTGTTTATATTAGGGTGGTTCATTAAGTATGCTATAGTGTTAGCTCAATGTGGTGCTAAACAGTAATGGGTACAGAATATATTATAATAACGATGACTCAATAAAACATTTGTTCATGCAATGAAAAAACATATTATACAGTGTAAAAGTCTCTAGATACGGCTTGGTGTAAGCTGCATATTAAGGGCTGTATCCTATCACAGGAGATAAAACACTGTGTTTTTTGCACTTTTGTCCGATGTTGTGCTGATGTTTTCTTACAGGCTATCCCATTAGCATCCCCCGTAAAAAAAAGCTTTCCTCACGAAAATACACTGGTTCAGTGAAACCTATGTGTTTTTGTGAGAAACAGACCCATTTTTGCTGTTTCCGGGAATTTGATTTCTCCTGCTCGAGGCAGGGGAAACAATATTCCAGATAACCGGGGCGACCTGCAGTGTCCCATGCCCACCACATCTGCAGCAGCAGGCTGGGACTGCAGGGAGGGTGCCGGGAGCCGGCACTCAGAGTGAGACCACTCTCTTTCCCCTCCCCCGGCTGCGGTCACACAATGGGGGAGCAGTCATGTGACCGGAGGCAGCCGGAGGTGCAGCACTGCACCGGGAGCTGTCAGGAGCCGGCACCCGGTGCAGTACAGAAAAATCTTGATAAGCCACAGCTCATGCCATAAATGAAGAAGAGAACACTGCATTTCAGCATAAAAACCTCATAACATCTGTGAAATACAGTGGTGGTGTTATCACAGTTTGGGCCTGTTTTGCTGCATCTGGCCCAGGACGACTTGTCAACATTGATGGGACAATGAACTCTGAATTATACCAGAATTTTCTACAGGAAAATGTCAGGACATCTGTCCATTAGCTGCACCTCAAGAGAACGTGGGTCATGCAGCAAGACAATGACCCAAAGCACATAAGTCATTCGATCAAAGAATGGTAAAAGAAGAATACATTTAATGTTCTGGAATGACCAAGTCAAAGTCCTGACCGTAATCCAATTAAAATGTTGTGGAAGGACCTGAAGCGAGCAGTTCATAGGAGGAAACCCACCAACATAACAGAGTTGAAGCTGTTTTATATGGAGGAATGGGGTAAAAGCGGTAAAACTGCATTGGGTAACGTGATAAAGGGGTACTGCTGTGTTGGGTAATGTGAATAACGTACACTACTGTGTGGTATAATGTGAATAAGGGGTACTACTGTGTAACACTGAATGCACATAGTCAAGGGGAGGGGATCTCTGCGGGCACATCTCACCCTGTCATGTTATAAGGGGAATTATGATGACTCACAGGCAGAAAACTATAGAAACATAGAATTTGACAGCAGATATGAACCACGGCCTATCTAGTCTGTCCTAAACACACGCAGATGCACACCCTTACACACCAGAGTTATTTTCGTTGGGAGCCAGTTAACTTATCAGTATATTTGTGGATTGTGGGGGATGGGGGGGGGGGGACGACGACTGGAGTACCTGCAGGATTCCTATACGGGTACGAGGAGAATATCCAAACTCCACACAGTTAGGGCCATGGTGGAAATCAAACCTATGACCTCAATGCTGTGAGTCAGTACTGCTAACCATTACACCATCAATACTGCTCTAAGTAGGTTCTGAGTGCACAGCTCTCTCCTTACACAGCACCAATTATAAGGAGGTGGGATATAAAGGTCATTGATGCCATGGCATTCATTATTATTAGGTTCTGAGGATCAAGGCTCATACGGATCAGCTCAGCCAGTGACCCTCACCATTTCACCATTGACTGTTTACATTTTTATTCCTGTGTATGGATGTGTAGGGGCCCCAGTGCATTGCTTTGCCTAGGGCCTACACTACTGTTAAGAAGGCCCTGATCAGTCATACTGTCCCAATATCAGCTGTAAGATGGCGGGGCTGGTGGAAACATGGTCAAACTTTGCAGTGTAATCAGCTTTCTGCATCTAAAGGGCACATAAGCAGCTGAAATTCATCACCAACTTGTCAAGGTGTACTGTAATAATGTCATGCCATGGAAACAGGTGTGAGTTTGGTGCACTGCCTTTGAGAACAGCAAGACAGTTGCTCAAGATGAGAACCGTTCTGGCAGGCTAAGCATGTACAGATGTGTCCTCCTACATCCTAGCTGCAGTCTTGTTACACAGCCCTTCTAGTCACCTCATGCAGTGGTGTGACTCGGTAGCGCCGAGCGTCTTTATGTGCGACTTTTTCCGTTGAAAAGCATCTAAGTAGCATTTTTATCCAAATAGGACACATATGCAGGCAGCTTATGCTGTTAAGAATAATAGCAGCATGCCTATATTCTGTGTGTGACCGCCGCTATATCTGCATACAAAATGCTACATTACTGTGTTTTCCTGTAATCACTGTAATGTAGCATTTTGTATGTAGATACAGCCACAGTCAAACACAGAATATAGGCATGACGCACATCATTTTAATCAGCATTAGCTGCTTGTGCGTTCTAGTCACACAGTTAAGTGAATATGACGCATTTTCGGCAAAAAGATGCCTGACATTACCAGAGCTGCCACAGATGTCTATTTGTGCTGCACTGAAGATCTGATTCAGGAGGACAGACGGGTCATTCCATGAAAATGGTCTTTTTATGTAACGTTTGTTACCAGTTTTCAGGACAAGCTTTGCATCAAAATTAAAGTATATCATGTACCACACAAACAACATTTACTTTGCCCAAAATATTTAAAACACATGCTCAAAAAAAATATATTTCACATGAAATATATTTTAAATTGTAACGTTTGTTACCATGGAATGACCCAGACGCATTCAAGTTAGTGATATTGCTGATGATTCGCAACTGACGTTGAAGTTCAGCAAGCTGTCTTGTCCTACAGGAGCTTGACAATGATTTCTTCTATGTCAGTATAGATGCCTTGGTGTACCGTTGGAACAAATGCTTAGACAAGTATTAGGACTTAGTGAAAAAATAAACTGTACCAACTCCATACTACTGATTAAACGTAAATGTACGAGTTAAATAAATGTACTCAATGAGAAATGTTACCTTATTTATTGAACCATCCTCGTGTATCACACATGCTCATGTATCGCGCACCGTCATATATCGCACATGCTGTTCCCTTATGCCTGATGAAGATCATATTGTAATATGTGACTTGGAACTACTACTTCCCTATATTCTCCAAGGAAAGAATGTCTTTGTTACATTTAACGTGATTAATGCCTCTTGCTGTGTAAGTGCAATTTTTATTCTGTAACTTTAGAGCAGTTAGAGTGGACTGTATTTTTCTACCAATGCAATAAGCAGTGATAGAAGATCTTTATTTACGCCCAATATTAATTAATAGTGTAAAGATTACCCATTCATGGGAAATATCCAGGCTACCCTGATGTAATATTTTGTATATTTTCTTTTCTCTTTTTTTAGGCCCACTAGACTTTACTCATCATGGAGAACAGAGTTACATATTCCCAAACACAGGAAGAGGAATCTGAGAAAGAGAAACGTAGATTTCAAATGGGAACGTCGACTCTGAAGAAAAGATTTAGAACAAGGTTAGGCTGTATCCATATAAACATCTGAATGGCTTGTTGCTTCTGTCTTGGTGTACTTACTCACAGACAATTTGGGTGTAATTGCCTGGACTATCACTTATGATATTATCAACTGGCTAAGGGCTGTCTACAAATGCGCACAAATTTGAGCCTCCAGGAGAAGTGACCCCAGAGCAAAAATCTGAAATTCCCCCTGACTCAAAGATCAGCTCCATTACTACAGCCAAGCTAAATCTGCCAAAATACTATTAATTTCTCTTTTCCTATTTCCACTGGATAGGGCATTTGGTTGCAGAACTTGTGAGTGGTGGGCCCAAGTACAAACATATGTTCTGGGACCCCCTCCTTTGATGCAATGTGAATCTGGGGAGAAGCAGTTGGTGTCAAAGGAAGATTCTGCGGGTGATGTGTAGAGTCAGAGGGTGGTAGGAGGTGACTGGGGAATCAGTGGGTGACGGAGAGATAGGAGGCAGTGAGTGGCAGGGGGTGACTAAGGAGTCTATGGGTGAAGGAGAGAGAGCAGATGACAAGGAGAGGCAGTGGGTGACTGGTGAGTCAGGAGGATGTAGAAGGTGACAAGAAGTGGCAGAGGGTGACAGCAGAAGGCAGAGGGAGACAGAGATAGGCTGAGGGTGACATTGGAAATCAGAGGGAGACCGCAGAAGTCAGATGATGACAGGGAGAAGTAATTAGGGAGAGACAGATGGTGACAGTGGGTGATAGCGAGACAGTGGGTGACAGGGAGATAGTTGGTAACATAGATAGTGGGACATTGGGGAACAAGGGTGATGGAAATATTGGAGGACAATGAGAAATTGAGTGACAGGGAGCTAGTGGATGACAGGGAGCTATTGGGTAATAGGGAGATAGTGGGTAACAGGAGAGGGTGACTGGGGAGCCATAGGCAATGGAGATAGTGGGTGACTGGGGAGGCAACAGAGATAGTGGGTGACAGGGAGCTAGTGGATGATAGGGAGATAGAGGGTGACTTGGGAGGCAGGGGATGAAAGCAATGAGGTGGCTTACAGTACTTCTGGGGCCGGATCCAGGGCCTGGGCCCACTTTAGCTCAGCTCACTATTCTATGAGATGAGTTGGCTCTCTCTGCAGGCAGAGACAGGGTTCGGCTGTTCCTCCGATCTGCCTGGCTGTAATTGTCATCCCTGGAGGCGCTGCCTCCCCTCTTAGCACCAGCCAGTCCCCAGCAGTCACTCAGGAGGCAGAAGGGAGGGAGCTGGGGAGAGAGGAGAGTGGAGGCTCCCCTGCCCCTTCTCCTGACCTCCGTCCATAACATTTCCCAGGGACCTTTCAGTCATAGCCCACAGAGCAGTGTGGCAGTGTACTAATGAGTCTGATTCACTCAATATAAAGCCTCCGGCGTGGGCTCCTTAACCATCTAACTGATAGAAATTTTTTATCAGTTAAATGGTTAAGGAGCCCATAATTATATATATATTTTTAAGATGATTTAAATAAGAATTGAGGGTTACCTATTTATTTTAGGAATCACATAGCATTTTTCTCTTTGCTAAAGGATTTAGGTGCAGGGGCAGAACTGCCAGAGACAATGGAATCAGTGGCCGCTGGGCTCCAGCCCTAAAGCGTGCACCTGTACTCCATTGTCTCTGTT
Organism: Pseudophryne corroboree; assembly: GCF_028390025.1. Taxonomy (NCBI): domain Eukaryota; kingdom Metazoa; phylum Chordata; class Amphibia; order Anura; family Myobatrachidae; genus Pseudophryne; species Pseudophryne corroboree. The sequence continues at coordinate 544,604,325 of NC_086445.1, forward strand.
CAGTGCCCTTCCTGCTGCTGGGACCAGTGACTCTAGCTGTCATTAACCACGAGTCTCCCGCAGCAGCACCTGGGGTCTGGTGCTGGTAACAACTCTGTCCATCGTGTGGGAAGAGGGTTGGGATGGGAGCGCTGCACGCACTGACGGATGAAGTTTCAGTCAGCAGCAGTGGTGGACTAATGGGCCTGTCATACAGGATACTGCCTGCACAGGCAAGCCTGCCCCTGCTCCTCCTACCTATCCTGCTCTGCTGCGGCTCGGACACGCATGGCCAGCTGCTGCCAAACCATCCCTGAGCTGGCTACTGACCATGCATAGTCCCGGGCGGGGAGTTCCCTGACTACCCTGGAGGAGGCTACACGGAGCAGCAAAAACACATGAGGCTACAAGCCAGAGAGGGGCTCGCCCACCTGGGAGCATCGGGCAGGGTTTGCCCAGATCATGACAGATTTTCTGTTCTGCAGTCCCTGCTGCTGTAGGACACTGATGATTCTATTACCCTGGCAATGCTGGATTAATTGTAGGTAATCGCTTGTCCACATCAGGCCCTTGTATGACTTTCCTTACATTTATGCACCTCAGAATCTTGATGGTTTTAGCCTTGTCCTCGCTTTTTTTTATATAATTTGTTTGTATTTTGTTATAACCATTTACATCTTTCTGCAACACACTGACTACTGTGTGACATCTGAATTTGCACCCTACCTTGTTGCGTAACATGAATATGGGCCTTATGATGTGGCATAATATGACTCTGGGCCCTATCGTGTGGCATAATATGATTATGGCCCCTACGGTATGGTGTAACATGAATTTGGGCCCTACGGTGTGGCATAATATGAATACAGGGACTACCGTGTGGCTTAATATGAACTTGGGTCCTACTTTGTGGGATGTTTTGTATTGGGTGCAGGTATGGGCATGTGGCAGAATCTGATGACCATTGAAAGGGCGTGTGTGGTGGTCTGATTGAAGGGGCACGTGTGGGGATTTATACAAGTTTTCTGCCTCTTAAACTATTAAGTTGGCCCCTAGATTTAGCAAGAACTTGTCAAGTCACAAAAATGCTCTCTGCAGTGTTTAGCGGTAACAAAAATGCTCTCATTGTTTAATGGTGGTCACAAAAATGCTCTCTGTAGTATATAACAATCACAAAAATGTTCTCTGTAGTGTTTAGCTGTAACAAAAATGCTCTCAGTGTTTAATGGTGGTCACAAAAATGCTCTCTAGTATATAACGATCACAAAAATGTTCTCTGTAGTACATGACAACCACAAAAATACTCTCTATAGTATATGACAATCACAAAAATGCTCTCTGTAGTATACAGCACAGGTTCTCAAACTCGGTCCTCAGGACCCCACACAGTGCATGTTTTGCAGGTAACACAGCAGGTGCACAGGTGTATTAATTACTCACTGACACATTGTAAAAGGTCCACAGGTGGAGCTAATTATTTCACTTGCGATTCTGTGAGGAGACCTGCAAAACATGCACTGTGTGGGGTCCTGAGGACCGAGTTTGAGAACCTATGGTATACAGCAATCACAAAAATGCTCTTAGAATTGTATGGGTGGGTGTAACTGCCCAACAATGGGATAGGTTTGCTAGGGATCTGGTCTCTAGGTCGACAGTAACTGGGTCGACCACTATTGATCGACAGTAACTAGGTCGACAGGGTCTCTAGGTCGGCATGTTCTAGGTCGACAGGTCAAAAGGTCAACATGAGTTTTTCACATTTTAAAAAAAAACTTTTTCATGCTTAATGATCCACGCGGACTACGATTGGGAATAGTAACCTGTGCCGAGCACAGCGGTAGCGGAGCGAGGCACCTTGCTCGAAGCATGGTGAGTGAAGCAAGCCATGAGAGGGGACGCGGTGCAATAATTGGGGTTCCCAGTCACTCACCGTAAGGAGAAAATTACAGCAAAAAATTTTCAAAACTCATGTCGACCTTTTGACCTGTCAACCTAGACCATTTCGACCTAGAAACCCTGTTGACCTAGAGACACCTAGAGACAATAGTGGTCGACCTAGACACTGTCGGTCTAGTTACTGTCGACCTTCCATACCACACACGTTTGCTATGATGTGCTGATGAAATTGCAAGCACTGCTGATTGAAAATGTTACATTTCACCAAAGTTAAGTTGACCGCTATGTGCTACATGTGTGATTAGGAAAAACTTGCTTTGTGTCATTATATGAAACAGTTGAAAATGTTGGTTTGCTCTCACATGTAAAAAAAACAAAACCTAATACTCAGTACATAAATATTCATTTTTAAAAAACACTACAATCTATTGATCCATAAGGAAGCCATTTCCCAAAGGCAAAGATGTACATTTTATAATTTATTTGTTGGTTTTAATTAACAGAAACTATTTATTATCTGCTGTAAGGTTTTAAATTTTGTTTGTCCCTATGTAGGATTTAAGTTTATTCTTAAAAAACTGCATTACGGATGGTGTAGTGCAGGGGAGTATTAACAGAGGGAAAGGCCTGTGTCCATCCTCCTCCTTCTGGGCCCCCTTCTCTGTATATGGTGCCAGTCAGCGCAGTAGAGTCTGAGCACTAGAGTGGCACAGACTCTATTGCGCGTGCGCAAATCTCTGGGGGAACTGGCGCAGTGGCCATCTTGCCAAAGATTTCTTCAATGTGCATGCGCAAATCTCCAGAAAAATGGGCGCCGTGCCAGTTACCGGACATTCGTTGAGAGATGCTGCCGGTAGCAGGGGACTCCAGAGAGGTGAGTATTTTAAATATCGGTGCAGGGTGTGCAGTGCACCACACCACACACACTGCACCCATTATAGATATGCCACTAGGGTTGGTTCTATATCGGAGGGGCTGAAGGGACCTTGTGACGTATTGAGGGGAGGAGCTACGTCACCAGGGGGAGGAGCTACCGGTGAACAGGGTACCCGAAAAGTACGCTCGCCACGCTTCGGGCACGGTGGCTCGCTTCGCTCACCACCTAATTACTAAAGGTAATAGTTGGTGGCGTGGATAGTAGAGGAACTATCCCGCTGGCCTAGCTCCTCCCCCTTGCGTCGTAACTCCTCCCCCTTACGGAAAAGGTCCCTTAGCCCACTTGATTCTAGCATCTACCATGCCACTAGTGTTGTAGTTAACATTACTGCCTCACAGCACTGAGGTCATCGGTTCCATAACCAAAAATATAACCGATAACTGCTACTGTACTTAGGCCCTCATTCCGTGTTGATCGCTCGCTAGCTGATTTTAGCAGCAGTGCAAACGCTAAGCCGCCGCCCTCTGGGAGTGTATATAAGCTTAGCAGAAGTACGAACGAAAGGTTAGCAGAACAGTGCAGAAATTTTTTCAAGCAGTTTCAGAGAGGCTGCAGATCTACTCCTACCTTGTGATCACTTCAGTCTGTTTAGTTTCTGCTTTGACGTCACAAACAAGCCCTCCGTTCGGCCAGACACTCCCCCATTTCCCCAGGCACGCCTGCGTTTTATCCTGACACACCTGCGTTTTTTAGCACACTCCTGGAAAACGGTCAGTTATCACCCAGAAACACCCACTTCCTGTCAATCACTCACCGATCAACAGAGACGGAAAAGAGTCGCTAGACCTTGTGTAAAACTGCATACTTTTGTGTGAAAGTACGTTGCGCGTGCGCACTGCGGCACGTACGCATGGCCAGTTTTTCAGTTTTTTTACCTGATCGCTGCGCTGCGAAAATCGTCAGCGAGCGATCAACTCGGAATGACCCCCTTAATGTAAACTGTAAGAGGTTTCAATCTGTTTTACAAAGTCCAAGAGTCGGCATGGGAGGGGGCACCAGCATTTATCTTTCCTCCGGGCAACTGGGATGAAGTTACGCCACTGTTTAGGGGTCTGTGGGGGTCGTTCCGAGTTGATCGCACGCTGACAATTTTCGCAGCGCAGCGATCAGGTAAAAAAAATGGCAAAACTGCGCATGCGTATGCATTGCAAGGCGCACGCGTGTCATACGGGTGCAGACAGCATTGTTGCTGTGCAATGCTTCTAGCAACGATTCAATTCGCACAGGAAGAGGGCATTTATGGGTGTCAACTGACCGTTTTCTGGGAGTGGCAGGGAAAACGCAGGCGTGACCGGGCATTTGCAGGGCGGGTATCTGACGTCAATTCCGGGATCCCCGTCGCTGGAATCATCGCACAGGATAAGTAACTACAGGGCTGGTCTTGTTTTGCACAAAATGTTTTTGTACCGCTCGGCAGCACATGCGATCGCACACTTGCAAAGCGAAAATACACTCCCCCGTGGGCGGCGACTATGCGTTTGCGCGGCTGCTAAAAGCAGCTAGCGAACGATCAACTCGGAATGAAGGCCAATGTACTAAGCCTTGGAGAGAGAAAATGTGGATGGAGATAAAGTACCTACCAACCAGCTCCATTTTTCAAACACAGCCTGTAACATGACAGGAGCTGGTTGTTTGGTACTTTATCTCTGTCCACTATTTCGAGAGAGAGAGAGAGAGAGAGAGCTTAGAACATAGGCCCTCATTCTCGTAGAGGACTCTGGCTGCACCAACGGTCTTCCGACACAGAATCCAGGAAAGGAAATCCTACACAGGTCAGGCCCTATTTGGGGAAGCGCTAGATGCGTGGATCTCCACAGCAACGGCGGGTAAGTCACCCTTTCTTCCTTCAGCTGCGCCTGCTACGAAGAAACCTTTTTTTTCAGCTCCATCACAGTGCTTTCGGACCCCTAAAAAGAGAAAAAACAAGCTGCATAACACCTTCTTTAGAGAAGGGTGGGCTAAATCCAAAAAACCTGCTACTGCAGGCTCCCAGGACTAGAAGCCTGCTTCTGGTACATCAAAATCCTCAGCATGACGGTGGACCGCACGGCCTGGAGGAAGGACCGTGGGGGCGAGACTCAGAAGGTTCAGTCACGTTTGTGTGGCGTCGGGTCTGGACCCCTGGGTGCAAGATATTGTGTCCCAGGGGTACAGACTAGAATTTCAGGAGCTCCCACCTCACCGTTTCTTCAAATCAAGCTTGCCAGTTTTATGGGCAGACAGGGCTGTCCTACAGGAACCCATCCAAAAATTAGAAGGGTCACAGGTAATTGTCCCAGTTCCACCTCATATGCACAGCTAGGGTTACTATTCGAACCTTTTCGTGGTACCGAAACCGGATGGTTCGGTTAGACCGATTTTGAATTTGAAATCGTCAAACCCCTATCTGAGGGAGTTCAAATTCAAAATGGAATCTCTGAGAGCGGTGATCTCAGGTCTGGAGGAGGGGGAGTTTCTGGTATCCCTGGATATCACGGATGCGTATCTCCACATTCCGGAATATCTGGCACTGGGGGCATATGTGGCACTGGGGGGGGGGGTATATGTGTACCTGGCACATGGGGGGGGCTATATTTGGCACCGGGGGCATGTGAGTACCTGGCACCGCGGGGGAATATCTGGCACTGGGGTCATATGTGGCACTGGGAGCACAGCCCTAGCAACAAGGACTACCTCCTAGCAACGAGCATGACACCCAGTGCATGAAACACCTGACAATGAGCATGACACCCAGTGCATGAAACACCTGACAACGAGCATGACACCCAGTGCATGAAACCCCTGACAACGAGAAGGTAATTGAAAAGTAATTAGAAGCCTTACTGTAGGACTTAATGTGTAATGGGCATTACGGTGTGTGGCATAATGTATCACGGACATTGCGGTGTGTCATAATGTGTCACAGGCATTACGGTGTATGGTATACTATATCGCGGGCATTGTGATATGTGGTATAATGTCTCAGGGTCATTGCAGTGTGTGGCATAATGTATCACGGACATTGCGGTGTGTGTCATAATGTGTCAGGCATTACGGTGTGTGGTATACTATATCACGGGCATTGTGGTATGTGGTATAATGTCTCAGGGTCATTGCAGTGTGGCATAATACATAACGGGCATTGTGGTGTGTGGCATAGGGTATAACGGGCAGGGCATTGCGGTATGTGTCACAGGCATTACGGTGTATGGTATACTATATCACGGGCATTGTGGTATAATGTCTCAAGGTCATTGCGGTGTGTGTCATAATGTGTCACAGGCATTGTATGTGCTATAATGTATCAGGGGCATTGCAGTGTGTAGCATAATGTATAACGGGCATTGCGATTCCTGTCATAATGTGTCGGGGGCATTACGGTGTGTGGCATAATGTGTCACAGGCATTACGGTGTGTGGCATAATGTGTCACAGGCATTACGGTGTGTGGCATAATGTGTCGGGGGCATTATGGTGTGTGGCATAATGTGTCATGTGCATTATTGTGTGTGGAATAATGTCTAAGGGCCATTGCAGTATGTGGCATAATGTATACTGGGCATTACTATAAGGAGGAAAAATGACAAATAATGTAAGGGGCATGAATCAGGATTATTTTTCTTTCCTGTGTGGCTAACGTCTGGGCGTGCAGGTTGCAAAACTGGGGTATAAGGTAGTCTTTTCCTGCAATACCACGCCCCTTTATGAGAAACCACGCCCATTCCAACAAAACCACGCCCCTTTTTTTGCAGGCGCGCGCATATTTATCCCTTTCTTGCTCCCAATTATGCGGCGGGGGGGGGGGGGGGGGGGCGCCAACGAATTTTTTGGCTTGGGGGAGAAAAATTTCTAGTTACGCCACTGGCTCTATGGTTAGCAGAATAGTGTCCCTGTCTAGGGTGTCAATATTTTCTGACAGGGAATCTGACCACGCAGCGGCAGCACTGCACATCCATGCTGACGCAATAGCTGGTCTAAGTATAATGCCTGAGTGTGTATATACAGACTTCAGGATCGCCTCCTGCTTTCTATCAGCAGGTTCCTTGAGCGCGGTGGAAAACAGTTCTCAATATACGTTCTTAATTAATCACCAGTACGTTCCTCCCGGGTGGGTCATCAGGGATAAGTTTCTGGTAGTGGTTAAATCCTCCACCTCTCTCCAGCCAAACTGCAGGATGTACTGTTCCCAACAGGAGCCAACGCGTTTCAACCCTGTACCTAGGGTCTTTCTCAAGGCAATGAGTCATTGTTTTCCACCGGTTCTCAATTATTTCTGGTAATTGTACAATTTATCCACTTTTGCCTCCAAATACTCTGGATATTACTGCTCTGAAGTCTTTTGCTATTTGCACAAACAAATTAATTTTTATGTGTGTATGTTTTTGTGGAATTAAAAGTACTGTACTACACATTTTGCACTATTTGTTTCCTCCCCATATATTGAATACACGGGAGAAGAGGAGAATATTGTGAAGATTTAATCTCCGTGGAAAAAAGGATGTGTACTTAAGTATTCTATATAATTGCATTGTACCACCCCCCATTTAGTGTTTTGGGTATGTTGGTCCTCATGTGGCGCTCTGTGTAAATTGATACCACCCATTCTGCACTATTTGTCCTACTGAGTGTACTGGAGAGACACTTATTTGGGTATCTGTTGATTGAGCTGCCTATTTCTGCGCAATCTGTCACACTATCACTCTAATTTCTTTTTATATCAGAAATTTGTAACACCTCTTTCATTGCTTCAATCATGCAACGAATGGCCTTAGTGGACATTAGACTAGACTCATCGTCGTCGACACTGGTGTCAGTATCCGTGTCGACATCCGCGTCTGCCATCTGAGGTAGCGGGCGTTTTAGAGCCCCCGATGGCCTTTGAGACGCCTGGACAGGCACGAGCTGAGAAGCCGGCTGTCCCGCATTTGGCATGTCGTTTAATTTTTTGTGTAAGGCGTCGACACGTGCACGCAATTCCTTCCATAAGTCCATCCACTCAGGTGTCTGCCCCGCAGGGGGTGACATCCCTTCTATAGGCATCTGCTCCGCCTCCACATCATTATCCTCATCAAACATGTCGACACAGCCGTACCGACACACCGCACACACACAGGGAATGCTCTAACAGAGGACAGGACCCACAAAAGCCCTTTGGGGAGACAGAGTGAGAGTATGCCAGCACACACCAGAGCGCTATATAATGCAGGGACTAACTGAATTATGTCCCCTATAGCTGCTGTTATATATACTGCGCCTAAATTTAGTGCCCCCCCTCTCTTTTTTACCCTTTTCTGTAGTGTAGACTGCAGGGGAGAGCCAGGGAGCTTCCTTCCAGCGGAGCTGTGAGGGAGAAATGGCGCCAGTGTGCTGAAGGAGATAGCTCCGCCCCTTTTTCGCGGACTCGCTTTTTTATGGATTCTGGCAGGGGTAATTATCACATATAGAGCCTCTGGGGCTATATATTGTGGTATTTTTGCCAGCCAAGGTGTTTTTATTGCTGCTCAGGGCGCCCCCCCCTAGCGCCCTGCACCCTCAGTGACCGGAGTGTGAAGTGTGTATGAGGAGCAATGGCGCACAGCTGCAGTGCTGTGCGCTACCTTGGTGAAGACTGATGTCTTCTGCCGCCGATTTTCCGGACCTCTTCTTGCTTCTGGCTCTGTAAGGGGGACGGCGGCGCGGCTCCGGGACCGAACACCAAGGCCAGTTCCATGCGGTCGATCCCTCTGGAGCTAATAGTGTCCAGTAGCCTAAGAAGCCCAAGCTAGCTGCAAGCAGGTAGGTTCGCTTCTTCTCCCCTTAGTCCCTCGCTGCAGTGAGCCTGTTGCCAGCAGGTCTCACTGTAAAATAAAAAACCTAATTATATACTTTCTTTTTAGAAGCTCAGGAGAGCCCCTAGTGTGCATCCAACCTCGGCCGGGCACAAAATCTAACTGAGGCTTGGAGGAGGGTCATAGTGGGAGGAGCCAGTGCACACCCTTTATTCCATCGTGTGCTCACTTATTTGGAAAATAGGAATTCCTCTGTAAGAATTTTATTTGTAGATTACAGTTCGGCTTTTAATACTGTTATTCCCGCTTGCCTAGTTAATAAATTGATTCAGTTACATTTGGACAGCTTTGTCTGCAGATGGATTTTTGATTTTTTAACCAATAGGCCTCAGGCAGTTAGGAATAATAATAAAATTGCAAATGAAGTAATGATTAGCACAGGTGTTCCACAGGGTTCTGTGCTGAGTCCATTACTCTATTCCCTGCTTGCTTACAACTGTGTTTCAAAATCAGATTTGGTGCATATAATCAAATTTGCAGATGATATTGCAATGGGATCCGGTCTGAAGATCGACAGTGTCTAGGTCGCCAATGTTTAGGTCGACCACTATAGGTCGACAGTCACTAGGTCGACATGGATGGAAGGTCGACAGGGTTTCTAGGTCGACATGTGCTAGGTTGACAGGTCCAAAGGTCGACATGAGTTTTTCACATTTTTTTTTTTCATTTTTTTCATACTTAACGATCTACGTGGACTACGATTGGAACGGTAAAGTGTGCCGAGCGAAGCGGTAGCGGAGCGAAGGCACCATGCCCGAAGCATGGCGAGCGAAGCGAGCCATGCGAGGGGACGCGGTGCACTAATTTGGGATCCCGGTCACTTTACAAAGAAAACGACACCAAAAAAAAACAAAAAACCTCATGTCGACCTTTAGACCTGTCGACCTAGCACATGTCGACCTAGAAACCCTGTCGACCTTCCATCCATGTTGACCTAGTGACTGTCGACCTATAGTGGTCGACCTAAACATTGTCGACCTAGATACTGTCGATAAAACGAACCACACCCATTGCAATCGTAGGTCTTATTAGCTGTGATGACGACTCACAATTTATATCTGAAGTGCGTAGGTTAGAGGAGCGGAGTCAAGAAAATCACCTGATTCTTAATGTTAAAAAGACTAAGGAGATCATTATGGTTTTTAGGACAACAAATAGGTATACTTATAGGGGGTCATTCAGAGTTGATCGCTCACTGCCGATTTTCGCAGTGCAGCGATCAAATGAAAAAACGGTATTCCTGCGCATGCGTATGCCCCGCAATGCGCACGCGCGACGTACGGGTACAAAGCCCGTTGTGGTTGTGCTCAGGTTCTAGTAAAGTTTTCCTTCGCACTGGTGGCCGCAAGAAGATTGACAGGAAGGGGGCGTTACTGGGTGTCAACTGACCATTTTCAGGAAGTGTTTGTAAAAACGCAGGCGTGTCTGAAAAAACAGGCGTGACTGGGCATTTGCTGGGGGGGTGTATGATGTCAAATCCGGAAACAAATAGGCTGAAGTGATCGCAAGCGCTGAGTACGTTCAGAGCTACTCAGAAACTGCACAAACTGTTTTTACAGAGCTCGGATGCACACGCGTTTGCACTTCTGCTAAGCTAAAATACACTCCCCAGTGGGCGGCGGCATAGCGTTTGCACGGCTGCTAAAACTAGCTAGCGAGCAATCAACTCGGAATGACCCCCATAGTCCCCTAGTCTTGGGTAAGCAAGAAGTGGAGATAGTAACATCTTTTAGATTCTTGGGCATGACTATATCCATTGACTTGTCATGGAATTCTCACACTGACATTGTCATAAAGAAAGCCCAACATCGTTTATATTTTCTTAGGAAAATGCGATCAGCAGGAATAAATGAGGCAATTTTAGTTAACTTTTACTCATGCATCATTGAGAGTGTTCTTACCTATGGTATCTTAGTTTGGTTTGGAAATTGTAATATAGTAGAGCGTAAGTCGCTTGAAAGAATTGTAAAAACTGCTGGTAGGATAATTGGTTTGCAACTGCCCAGCATCCAGTCTATTTATGAGAAGAGGCTCCTTACGAAGGCTAGGAGTATGCTGGGTGATGTGACCCATCCTAATTGTTGGCTGTTTATTTTGCTTCCTTCAAACTCACGTTACATATCGCTACTGTGCAAGACTAGCCGGCTGAAAGATAGCTTTTTCCCTAAGGAAATTACATGCTTAATGGTTTTAAATGCAGTAAGGACTGTTGTACCTGTCCATGTGTTTACCTGTGTTCTTATGGGGCTTTTAAAATATTTTATGATACTGTTCTTTTGTGGTATTTATATTTTTGTGGTATTTGTCCCTGCTTACATCAAAATTTAATTGATTGTTCACATGTTGAATTTTTAATGAGAATAAACTCAACTCACCTCAACTTCGGTCGGCTATTTACTCCTTACTACAGTCAGGCGTGATAATTCCTGTCCCAACTTCTCAATGGGGCAAGGTCTTTTACTCAATGTTCTTCTTAGTTCAGAAACCCAATGGGGCCCATCTTCAACCTCAAGTTACTGAACAAATATCTCACAAATTTCATATGGAAACCCTCCATTTTGTTGTCCTGGCTATGCAGCCTGGGGAATTTATGGACTCTCTGTACATCCAAGACGCTTATCTACATGTGCCTATAGTACCCTCTCATCAGCAATATTTTCGGTTTGCTGTCCTACACTAGCACTTCCAATTGCAGGCATTGCCTTTTGGACTTTCTTTGGCACTGAGAGTCTTTACCAAACTCATGGCTGTCATGGCGGCACAGTTTCATTTTCAGGGGATCAGAATATTCCCTTATTTGGACAACCTGCTGATTCTGGCACACTCTCCGGAGGTCCTCAGCCGCCATCTTCAGGAAACCATAGCCTTCCTGCAGAGACACAGTTGGCTAATCAACTGGAAAAAAAGTCTTCCCTGATCCCCTCTCAGAGATTGGTACATCTGTGAGCTCATCTGGATACTGGGTACAGAGAATCTTCCTACCTATGTACAAGATTGCAGCACTGCAACTACGAGTGTGCAGGCTGCTTCACAGTCGCAGGGTGTCCATTCACTCTTCAATGCAGACCTTGGGATCCATGGTATCCACCTGCAACATGGTGGAAAGTGCTCAGTGGCCAATCCAAGCAGATCAAATCCCAGAAGAAGATCCTCTCTCAAGACATTCCAATGTCCCTCTCGTGGTGGTTGTAAACCTCCCACCTGGACAGGGGTTGCTTATTCTGGATTGGGTACTTCTCACCATGGATGCCAGTCTCCATGGGTGGGGAGCAGTTACACCTTTTAGGGCCATTGGACTCCTGCCGAAAGATACTTAACAATCAAAGTTCTGGAGCTGAGTGCTGTTTATAGAGCTCTCATTTTGGCTCAGGACATTCTTCAAGATTGTCCTTTCCAAGTCCAGTCAGACAACACCACAACAGTGGCCTATCTCAATCACCAGGGAGGAACACGCAGTATCTCAGCAATGACAGAGTGTCACAAATTCTCACCAGGGCAGAACACCATTTCTTCGGTCTTTATACCGGGAATTTTCAACTGGGAGGCAGATCTCCTCAGTCTCCCGGATGTGCTCGCAAGAGAGTGGTCTCTACATCCAGTAGTCTTTCAGCTTCTGGTGGACAAATGGGGTCTTCCGGAAATTGACCTCATGGCCTCCAGACACAACTCTTGGCCCAGGCGCCATTGGTTCGCGGATCTCTTCAGTCTATCCATAGACATTCCCTTTCCACATACTCTACAACCAGACCTCTTGTCTCAGGGTCCCTATCTACACCCGGACTTAGCTCACCTGTCTTTGATGGTGTGGCTCTTAAGTCACCCCTCTTGAGGTCTAAAGTTTTCTCCTGTTCAGACAATGCTCGGGGTCCGGGAGCCGGCTTCGGCCTTTATCTACTACAGACTGTGGCATACTTTGTTTCAGTGGTGTGCTCAACGACACTATGATCACTGGTTTTTCAGATTTACAGAATCCTTTCCTTTCTCCAGGTGGGTTTGGATCTTTGCCTCCACCTTGCTTCTGTTAAGGTCTAGGTCTCGACCCTGTCAGTTTGGTCCCAGAAGCGGATTGCTCCGTTGCCGAATGTGAGTACTGAGGATTCAACCTCCCTTTGTCCCTCCGTTAGCCCATGGGATTTGTCTCCAGTTCTCCATGGATTACAGCAGTCACCATTTGAACCACTGGACTCTGTTGACCTCAAATCATTAACAGCAAAGACTATTTTCTTTCCTTTGGCTATAGCCTCAGCAAGATGGGTGTCAGACTCAGGAGCGCTGTCCTGCTGCTCTCCAGTTCTGATCTTTCATCATGACAGAGCAGTCCTGCGGACGTAACACTGTTACCTCCAAATGGTGGTATCCAGCTTCCATCTGAACAAAGAAATAGTAGTTCCGGCCTTACAATCTCTAGACCTATCGGTAGGGGAGGCCTCCTTGAATGTAGTCCGTGCTCTTCGATTCTACTTGGACTGTACTAGTTCCATCAGGAAGATGGATACACTCTTCATCCTCTATGAATTCCACAAGCTGGGCTGGCCAGTTTACAAACAGACTCTTGCCAACGCAGGACTGTCTCACAGGCTTACACATAAGCTGCATCAGATACTGCTTCTGCTCACTCTACTCACTCTGTGGGACCTTTGTGGGAAGCCCGTTGTGGCGCGCTTGCTGAACTACTATGCAAGGCAGCCACGTGGTCTTCTGTTCACATATTTCTTACCTTCTATGCCTTTGATATGTTTGCCTCTCGAGATGCCTCATTTGGGCACAATGTTCTCCTCTCGGTTTAGAAATGTCCCCTCCCTGGTTCAACTGCTTTGGGACATCCCCAATGTCATCCCTGAGGATGCCTATGGACCCTGAAGAAGAAAATAAGAGTTATGGTAAAACTTACCCTTGTTAACTCTTTTTCTTTGAGGTTCGTAGGATCCACAGGGCAACCACCCTGACGCACCTAGTTTCAATGGGTCACTCTTGTCGGTTACCAGTTCCTGTCTCCCGGTTGTGAGAGTGTGTTTCCTGTGTGTACCATTCTTCCTTCTCTCCTCTCCTGCTTTGGCTTGTTAACAATAAATCAGGAGCCTGAGCTGTGGGCGGGGTATAAGGGTGAAGGACCAGTGCATCTTCGGAGCAAAAAGCTTAACTGTTTGGTGCCTGTTCCTGGTCTCCACCATTATATCCCAAGGTCATCCCTGTGGATTCTATGGACCTCAAAGAAAAATATTAATGGGTAAGTTATACCATAACTATTTTTTTTCTGAGTTTACTTAATATTAGATGGCGCCATGGGATGATATCGAAATCCTGGCAGTCACTGGTCAGAATGATGACAGCGGTATTCCGATGTTCAAAATCCAGACAGATCACGGTAAGTATTTTAACCCTAACCAACCCCTCCCGCGGCTACACCCTAACCATCCCCTCCTACTACCCAACCCTTACCTCACCTCTTGCAGCCCATCCCTAACCATGCCCTCCTGCATCTTAACCCTAACCGCTCCCTCCACCCAAAGCCTAATCCTGACCATCCCACTCTAACCCTAAACCTAAGCCCAGTATTTACTGTCAGGATTTTGACTGTCAGGATTCCGACGTCTGTTTTCTTACTGTCAGGATCCAGACTGCCGGGATCCTGACCGCATCATTCCCCTAATAATAAGTGGACCCCGTAAAACAAAACTCACTGAAACTACTAGCATTTATGCATTTGTAATGAGCCAATAAGGGATCATGAATAGGCTCTTCATACTCAACACTTTATCATCTCATACTTTGTGGTTATTGGGGCTAATTCAGGTTGGATTGCGGAATTATTACGAACGCCCTGCGGACGCATGCGCAGCGCCCGTCCTGCACATGCGCCCGCACTATCAATGGGGCGGGGGGCGTCAACGCTCCATTTCCAGGGCGGAGACAGAGTGTTGCATGGGCGGTGCTGGGCGAACGGGGACGGTGCAGCGCGAACGGGGGGTATGTCGTGGGCGCCGGCAGGAGGCATCCTCTATTTCTGCTAACAAGCAGAAATTGTGATGCGTTGGCAGTTTCTGCTTGTTGAAGGTAGGGGGGGGGGGGGGGGCAGTCAGCATTCTGGGCAGCCTTGCCCTGCAATGGGCGGCCCCTGGCATGCTAGCAAAAGTATTGCAAATTCTGCTAGTCAGCAGAATTTGCAATCCTTACTGAATTATGCCCATTACATGCTGTTATTATAACACCCGTTTTGTTATTATTGTTTGTCTTATCCATTTCATCTCCCGTGTACAGCTTGTGAATGCAGATCATATGGCAAATATTAAAAAATGTTTGCATACCATGATAGTATTACATAGGCACTAATCCTCTCTGGCGTGGGAAGACTGTCCTCATTAAAACAGATTTATGGGATCTTAAAATAACATACTTCTATATTTGCTACCATTTAAAAATAAGATGACACATATTTTTTGTTGTGAGAGAGTACTGACTATGCAGTGGCATTAGGACCCTGTACTGTCGACTTCCAACCCTTGGAGGTCATTCAGATGTGGTTGGACTTGCTGCGTCCATAGCAAAGTACTGAATATTGGTACTTTGAGCATGTGCAGGATAGGTTCTGCTTATGTGCGAGCGGGTCCTGCAACGACTGACGCAGGATGGCACCAGCTTGTGCAACTCTATTGGTCACGTAGCCGACGGATGGTGTCAGAGAAGATCCATTACTGTGAAAAAATAAGCAGGGTGATCGGCGCGGAACATTGAAATGAAGCTGTTTTCTCTTAAATCATGCTTGTCCCCAAAAACACCCTTTCTTGTATCACCTGGAAACCTTTCCCATATAGCAGAAACTTATATTAAAGTTCTGACCCGCAGACTTTAAAAAGTATCGTTATCTTCCCTTCTTTAAACCCAACAGCAGTTAAAAGGTATGCAGCAGACACTTACATTAAAATCCTGTCTCGCATTCACATAACAGGTTCTTTAATCCTCCATATACATCCGTACACATGCTGGCTCCAAAACCAAGTTTTAGTAAGAATAAAATGTAACAAACAGTAAGTTCACAGGTACAATGTAACAGGCAGAGTGAAGCTGATGGGTGAAGACGCTGGATCTTACGTGCGGCACTGTCCGGCTGCAGACACAGACTAGATGACAATACGACAGCAGCACACGTCCTCCCTCACCGGCTGATATAAGAAGCAGCTAGTTACAAAGTCCCGATCACAGCTAGCCTGAGGCATTTCCGGGATAGTGAATGCAGAGGAGTTGTTACCAACATTTATCTTAAGTAGGATGAGAACCAGGATAGGACAGTGTCATGAATACCTAGCATTTGAGCAAGAAGAGAATGGTGTACAGTGTCAAATGCAGCAAAGAGATCCAGGGATTCATTAACCACATTGGGGGTCATTCCGAGTTGATCGTAGCTGTGCTAAATTTAGCACAGCTACAATTAGGCACTCAGACATGTGGAGGGACGCCCAGCACAGGGCTAGTCCATCCCGCATGTCAGTGCTGCCTTCCCCCGCCCCCCCCCCCCCCCCCGCCCCCGCAGAAATGCAAAAGCATCACACAGCGATGGTTAGTATCATTATTAGTTATACTTGATCAGCTCCACATCAACACTTCAGTATAATCAGTGCTGGACTTATTGTTATAGTTTGCGACACCAGTCTACACTATTAACACAACATGTATTCTAACAAATCTCCCCATTTGGGCTCTAGCTCCCTCATGACACCCACCTTCAGTCAGCCGTCAGTGCCAGTTTGTGACATGGGTGGCACAGTTGCTTTAACTGCTACTCAGTTGGCTACAGAATTGTGTAACCTTCTACTTCTGATGATCGATTTAACAACCTAATGGCTCTTCTAAGTCCTATCCCAGAATCCATTATACCCCCTTTCGTGCTGTGATTCCTTTACTGGAGATTGATAAAACTGTATCATGGTGCCATCATTTGCTTCTCTGATTCCCATGCATGCTGAAAAGGCTGATGCACCTTCTTCTTGTTCACCTTCTCATTAAGGGAATATATATACTCTAGTTTCCAGATGGACTCTGATTATATCTCTGGGTGGTTGGATGATTTGCAGATCGCTCTTTGTTCAACGCTTGCCCATTCTGGACTCGCCTGGTCCTCAGTTTTCGTGATATTGCATTTATGAGGGAGATGAATGACTCTTACGGAAATCCTTCCATCTACATATATATATACAGATTGAGCATGGCTACATCGCAGGCGGCCACACCGTTGAGCGCACAGAGACGCTCCCATTCACTTTCACTTACCGTGTGCATCTACCATGGGTCTAGAGGTCTACCTCGCTGGGCGAACTCAGTCGCAGATGGAGCCACGATTAGCGTGGCTCCATTTGTATAATATATATATATATATAGTGTGGCTGCCGAGGCTGGTATGACGATTATATTGGGTGAGTACCTTGATGTATCATATGAGTGGAAATGACACCTTTGCAGTGATGCTTGTTCAGTGATTTTTTCACTGACTGAAAGTTTGATTATATATTTCACACTTGTTTTGTAGTGACTTATGGAGTTGTCTAAGTTGTCTACATGAGTTTGTTATCCACACGTGTGAGTATTATAATCCGCACTAGCACAATAGGGGTGGAGATGAGTTGTACTTCTTTCAGTTTGACATTGATGTGGATCCTAAATTTTTTAGAAACCACATCACATATGACTACAGCAGCCGTGCAGCTACGGTATTGTCCGAACTGGATATATTGATTAAGCAGAGTAAGTTTGCTTTAATTATCTTCACACATTTGGCCCCTAGTGTTCCTTATAGTGCATCATAGTTACTGATAATGTGCATGTATGGTGAGGGTATTCACCCACTTTATCTCTTGTGTCCCTTTTGCCTCTCATTGGGTGCGTAGTGAGCTTTAATGACGCGGTGGTTCACGACTATTTGCTTTTGTGTTTTTGTTTTAAGTTTTTGTAATTTTTGTAATGTTTTTGTGAATTTATGTATGTATTGTTTATTGTGTTGTAGAAATCAATATATGATGCCTTGTGAGCATTAAGTATATCTCGAAGCTTGTCTTGAAAAAGATCCTGAACTGAGGATCGAAACGTCGACTGAATAAGCCGAATTTCTATCAATAAAACCAATGTGAATTATGAAAAGTTGCTGCAAATTATTTATTGGATGAGTGCACCTCCATTTCTTTGGACTCTTGCTTGAATATTGTGGGCCTACCAGTACTTGGAGTACCCCACTAGGAGCACCCCATTGTTGTTATCCTTGATGCGAGTGCAGGAGTATACATGTTTTATATTATATGGTTTACTTTAAGTGTCCATATCTTCTGACACCCATCACTTGATTGTGAATTATAAAAGTGACAAACATTAGTACACTTAAGCGTTTGGACATTGTTTTTAAGTGTTTTAACATTGTCTTATGTTATTTCATGTCTTTATTGTGATTGAGCACTACCAATAACACTTACGTCCTGAATGCCATGGCCCAGGGGGGTTCATGTATGTTTGACGAAGGGTTGTTATCTAAGGCTGAGCAAGGTATCATATCTTTTACTGATGATGACATTGAAAAAGTTTTATTTGATAAACTTGATTTCGACACTTTACCAGCCGAATCGTCCGCAGACATATTCTATCGGACATTGAGATTAAAACGACGTGAGGTAGACCTTATGCTACACGGCCAGTTTTTGTCTGAGTACCACAGACGGAAACTTATACCCCGTGGCTTCAGGGTCAGCAATATACCAACCCTGGGTCGCAACAATCCAGTTTTTTGTAGCAGATGGTGTTCTATTTTGAACAAATGCTCACTTGATCTTCTCATACTTGTTATTGAGGAAGTAGGTGGGGAATTGAAAAAAGTGAAAACTGAGATTGAACAACTTGAGACTATTTCATTATCAACCCTGAAGGAAGACAAGAGCAGTAACTGGGTAGAAAGACTGCAAACACAGGTAGATTCCTATAGAAAGGAACTCACCTCGTTTAAAAGAAAGAAACTTTCTACGGTAACAGCAGATTATAAAAATCACACTGTTTATAGGTGGTTGCTAGGCAACAGTAACACACAACAGGGTGAAAGAACAGGACGTTTTTTTAGAAAACGCAGACAAGCCCCTTTTCCGAGGGAGATTGCCTCCTCATTAACTACATCAGACACTGATCTCTCTGACTCACAGAAAGGTAACACTCAACATTTTTTAGACAAAACGTCGGGACCAAAGGGCCTTCCTCCGGCCCACGGGGACTCCCGAGGCACAGACGCCTCACTAGAAGGGGCGGTTGCAAAAAGAAGGGGGCGCAGAAAACAGAACTAGATCTGGTATTTAACTTATCTGGGCGTGTTCTTGATCAGTCTGAGTTAAGCCTCTTGACACGAGGTCTGTCATTTGTCCCCACTTTCCCACACCACACATTTCAAGGTGCTGTGGATCAGTATAGGTTTGGACGTAATTTGAGACTCAAAGAATATTTTGCTGGCCAGCCGAAACCTAATGATAGGAAGCTCTTTAAAAAGAGTTCTAGGTTTGACCCTACTACCCAAAACTCCAGCATGAAGACTTTTCTCAGATTGGTCAAGGATGATGTTCAAAAGTATAAACCACCACGCCTCTTTGACAATCTAACCCCGGGTGAAAGACAGGCACTTAAGAACCTGAGAGATGATACATCCATAGTAATAAGACCTGCCGATAAAGGTGGGGCTGTGGTGGTTCAGGATTGGACCGATTATGATTCTGAGGTGAGTCGGCAGTTAGCAGACACCACGGTATATCGTAAGGTCATGACCAATCCGATACCCTCTATTAAGAAGACTATCGACCAGAGTCTACAGAGAGGGCTCGAAAGTAATTGGATTGACCAGGATTTGTTTGATTACATGAGTATAGATGAGCCCAAGTGCCCTATCATCTATACACTCCCAAAAATCCATAAAACATTGATCAACCCGCCGGGACGACCTATCATTGCAGCTGAAGGCTCCCTACTACAACCTATAGCTAAGTGGGTTGACTCTATACTTCAACCACATGTCCGCACTAGTCGCAGCTACATTCGCGATACAAGCGACTTTCTGTATCTACTCGGTCAGACTGAGGTACCCAAGGGCAAATACCTCCTGTGTACTATGGATGTACAATCTTTGTACACGATTATACCACACACGGAAGGGATTGAAGCAATCAAAGGGGTGCTCACCCATAATCCAGTTGAAAATATACCGACTGAATTTGTCCTCGAATTAATCCAACTTGTACTAGATTTGAATCATTTTAAGTACAAAGATAGCTATTTTCTGCAAGTATCGGGCACAGCTATGGGCTCCAACCTGGCGCCCGCGTACGCGAATTTATATATGTCCAATTTTGAGGAGACACAGATCATGCCTGTATATGGCTCTAGGATCTCGTTTTATAAACGATTCATCGATGATGTCTTCCTGATATGGGAAGATACCCAGGAAGCCTTTTTAGAGATGGTAAATAACCTCAATACACTACAGAGTCCCGTAAAATTTACTAGTGAGAGTTCAGACCACACCATACATTTTTTGGATGTCAAAGTGTCTATTAAAGACGGAAAATTTGTGACATCAGTATTCAGAAAAGCGACTGATAGAAACACCACCCTATTAACCAGCAGCTTTCATCCCCCCTCTCTAAAAAATAATTTACCCATTTCTCAATTTTTACGAGTTATGCGCATAAATAATGATGCGGGCAATAGAAAGAAACAACTGATAGAAATGAAAGATAGGTTTACTGAGAGAGGTTACTCAAACAAGGTGATCAACAACAGTCTACGTAAGGCTAGACGTAAATTCAACGAGACTACACCTGTAACCTCGAGCATTGATACTCGCATGGTCTTTACGACCAAGTATGATAATTATGCACAGTTTACACGAAAAACCTTACGCAAACATTGGCCTATTGTAAAGTCAGATCCTGGGCTACCTTTCACGCATATGAACCCACCCATGATGGCCTATAAACGTGGACCAAATCTGAGACAGATTCTTATGAGACCGACAGCGGTACCCGTGACTAAATTGAATTTTCTCCAGATCATGAGCAGCAAACCAGGTTGCTTCTCATGTGGTAAATGTACCACATGCAGATCTCTTCTCACTGGTCCTACGTTTCCGCATCCCCACTCGGGGAGAAATATTAAAATCAAATATCATCTTCACTGTAGGTTAGACTTTGTGGTTTACACACTAACGTGTCCGTGTGGATTACACTACGTAGGCCTGACCACCCGTTGCTTTAGAGAACGAATGGCAAATCATCGGCTGTCCATTCGTACGGCTATCCAAACGGGTACTACTGACAAACCTGTTGCCAGACATTACCTACAGAGAGGACACCAGGTGGCAAATATTAAATGCAGACTCATAGACTGGGTCCCACCATTGCCTCATGGTGGTGACCGTACGCTTGCTTTACGACAACGGGAGTGTTTCTGGATCTCCCACCTTAATACAGTTTCACCAAAAGGCCTCAATGAACATTCTGCCATGAATGTTTTCTTGTGAATTATCTTTGCAGTCTGGTTTCCAGCAGCTCCTTACCCGTTGATTCCATACACTAATTAAATTTATCTATGATAATATGCCAAGGTTAAACTACCTCCAATAAATAGTCCACCAGTATGCAAGAGTTGGGAGTAAAATAGGCAAGGGACTTGGTGAATGTGGAGAGCTCAATCTGTTATGGACATATGTGAACGACACCACCTATATACTGCTAGGCCTTATTTTCCCTTGATGATCATGAGACCCATTCCTTCTTTATTATTATTTAACCATTATTTGTTTTTCCTAGTCCCCATTATAATAATTATTATACTGTAGGGGTAAGCTTTACTAATATACATGAGGGTCAAGCAGATATCAGGTTGTGTCGGACTAAATATGTCTTATTTGTATTTTAATATGTTGTTTATTTCTTTATTGTAATATATTTTTTTGTGTGACACCGCGTCAGCTTGATCACTACAGCACCCACAGTGGAGAACATTGAGACTTTGTTTGAACTAGTGCACTTGCACATTCCAGCGTAGGACCAGATATCCTGTATTCCCTCATATGTATCTCAGCACACAGTAAGCTGTCACATCTAGATTGTTCAGAGTAGAGCAGTATCCATGAGCGCCTCAGTACCAGTTGGCCTTCTTCCTGTACAGGAGCGAGTCCGTGCACCCGGCTGTGGAACGCAACGCGTTCCATAGTTGCTATGGCGAGTGGTGCGCACGTCACATAGTGACTATGAGGACATCTGACACCCTCGTTTCCTGTGGCGTGGAACGCAGTGCGCTCCACGAGCGGTGTAGAAGTTTTGACTGTTCTTGACGTCTGGCACTTCCGGTCACGAGGCCGTGGAACGCAATGCGTTCCACGGATGGTATTTAGTTGAATATAACGTAGATTATGTACCCCCACGGGTGGTTTTTGAACGCCCGAGTGATTAAGACTTTTGGAGCCGGTGGCTTGATTTTGCTGGGCTTTAAGCCCTCCCGCACCTGTTGTTTTGAGGCAAGGAGGTTTTTGCACAGAGGTGCACGACCCATTTCCGGTGAGTGGGTATATAAGGAATGGCTATTAGGGGTATACCAGTGTGGCTGCCGAGGCTGGTATGACGATTATATTGGGTGAGTACCTTGATGTATCATATGAGTGGAAATGACACCTTTGCAGTGATGCTTGTTCAGTGATTTTTTCACTGACTGAAAGTTTGATTATATATTTCACACTTGTTTTGTAGTGACTTATGGAGTTGTCTAAGTTGTCTACATGAGTTTGTTATCCACACGTGTGAGTATTATAATCCGCACTAGCACAATAGGGGTGGAGATGAGTTGTACTTCTTTCAGTTTGACATTGATGTGGATCCTAAATTTTTTAGAAACCACATCACATATGACTACAGCAGCCGTGCAGCTACGGTATTGTCCGAACTGGATATATTGATTAAGCAGAGTAAGTTTGCTTTAATTATCTTCACACATTTGGCCCCTAGTGTTCCTTATAGTGCATCATAGTTACTGATAATGTGCATGTATGGTGAGGGTATTCACCCACTTTATCTCTTGTGTCCCTTTTGCCTCTCATTGGGTGCGTAGTGAGCTTTAATGACGCGGTGGTTCACGACTATTTGCTTTTGTGTTTTTGTTTTAAGTTTTTGTAATTTTTGTAATGTTTTTGTGAATTTATGTATGTATTGTTTATTGTGTTGTAGAAATCAATATATGATGCCTTGTGAGCATTAAGTATATCTCGAAGCTTGTCTTGAAAAAGATCCTGAACTGAGGATCGAAACGTCGACTGAATAAGCCGAATTTCTATCAATAAAACCAATGTGAATTATGAAAAGTTGCTGCAAATTATTTATTGGATGAGTGCACCTCCATTTCTTTGGACTCTTGCTTGAATATTGTGGGCCTACCAGTACTTGGAGTACCCCACTAGGAGCACCCCATTGTTGTTATCCTTGATGCGAGTGCAGGAGTATACATGTTTTATATATATATATGTATATATATATATATATACACACACACACATCTCACCTTGACAAAGGGGTTAGGTTACCCCGAAAGGTTGGCTGTTACTGAGTGATGTTTTAAATACACCAGCATTCTTTTTTTAGTAACTCTTGAGTGCCGCTGCCTTTGTTTTATATATATATATATATATATATATATATATATTTATTTATTTATATTCTTGACATGATCCTGACATTCCCCATTTTCTTTGTTTTTATCCCCATATTTATTTAGAAACCCATTTGGTTTTGTTACAAATTCACCTACCAACAATGGGACTAATTCAGAGTTGATCGTAGATGTGCTAAATTTAGCACGTCTATGATCAGTTACTCTGACATGCGGCGGGACGCCCATTATGGGGCTAGTCCGCCCCGCATGTCAGGCCCTACCCCCCGCACAAGTACAAAAGCATCGCACAGCGGTGATGCTTTTGTACTTGACAAGTAGCTACCTACCTGCGCAGCTCCTGCGCACTTGCAGCGAGCTACCTGTCGCATCCCGGGTCGCAGCAGCTGCATGTGATGTCACGCAACTGCTGGAGCCTGCTCCCCCCCCCCCCCCCGCGCGCGGTCCTTTGCAGCCTGCTTCCCCCCCGCCGCGCGCGCGCACGGTCTGGGCAAGCCTGCATTGCCTGGACTGCGCCCCCATAATGGCAGCCAAATGTCACCGGCCCGCCCAGTGAACGCCTCTGCCTGTCAGTCAGGCAGAGGCGATCGCTGGGCTGAGATGCCAATAGTATCTCTAGCATGCACATGCACACTACGACGCATGCACAGTTCAGACCTGATCGCCCACTGTGCGAAAGCACACAGCAGCGATCAGGTCTGAATTAGCCCCAATGACTGGCAGGTGAATTGCAGGGAAATACACTGGAGTAGAACTGAGACCACAACAACAATGCTTGGACCAATAAAGCTGTATTTTGCAAAGGTTTCAGCAGAGGCATATGACAAGTAACAAGGATTCAATGACAGGATTAAATGCTAGTAGACAGAATATTGCAGCATGAGTATCAGTCTCTGCAGGATATAAACCTAGAGCAAGTTAAAGTTCACATGCAGGCATTATGTAAGTATTGATAACAGTCTTAGGGGTACATTTACTAAGCAGTGATAAGAGCGGAGAAGTGAGCCAGTGGAGATATCTCCCCATCAACCAATCAGCAGCTCTGTATCATTTTATAGTATGCAAATTATAGATGTTACTTCAGTGCTGATTGGTTGATGGGGCAACTTCTCCACTGGCTCACTTCTCCGCTCTTATCACTGCTTAGTAAATGTACCCCTTAGAACCTGTTATCAATACTTCACCTGTAATTATTTTAGCTGGATGCAGTCAAGGTATTCAGGATTTCCACTGGATACAGGCAAGGTATACAGGATTCCCGCAGGATACAAGCATGTTAGTCAGGATTCCAACTGGATACAGGCAAGGTATACAGGATTCTAGCAGGATACAAGTAAGGTATTCAGGATTCCAACTGGATACAGGCAAGGTAACAAGACAAGGACAAGGATGGCACAACTATAACAGCACTACCATAACTGGAAACTATAACTGGCAGTGAGACTGAGGGCTGACTGCCTTTTAAAGACAGGCCAGACCAATCAGTCAGCTCACCCCTAACACAACCATATGCTGCAGCTGGGGAGCTGCACATGAAAACAGTAGGGTGTATTCCAGCTAATTAGCCTCAACTGGAACACGACCAAAACCACTGTTCTCTAACAGCAGCCCTGCTGGCAGCCCAGAGATACTGCATGAAATTGAGAGAACAGCAGCACAGAGGTACTGCAACCAAAATTCATAAATGGCAGTGTAGTGACAGGTTTCTATTAGAGATGAGCGCCTGAAATTTTTCGGGTTTTGTGTTTTGGTTTTGGGTTCGGTTCCGCGGCCGTGTTTTGGGTTCGAACGCGTTTTGGCAAAACCTCACCGAATTTTTTTTGTCGGATTCGGGTGTGTTTTGGATTCGGGTGTTTTTTTCCAAAAACACTAAAAAACAGCTTAAATCATAGAATTTGGGGGTCATTTTGATCCCAAAGTATTATTAACCTCAAAAACCATAATTTACACTCATTTTCAGTCTATTCTGAATACCTCACACCTCACAATATTATTTTTAGTCCTAAAATTTGCACCGAGGTCGCTGTGTGAGTAAGATAAGCGACCCTAGTGGCCGACACAAACACCGGGCCCATCTAGGAGTGGCACTGCAGTGTCACGCAGGATGTCCCTTCCAAAAAACCCTCCCCAAACAGCACATGACGCAAAGAAAAAAAGAGGCGCAATGAGGTAGCTGTGTGAGTAAGATTAGCGACCCTAGTGGCCGACACAAACACCGGGCCCATCTAGGAGTGGCACTGCAGTGTCACGCAGGATGGCCCTTCCAAAAAACCCTCCCCAAACAGCACATGACGCAAAGAAAAAAAGAGGCGCAATGAGGTAGCTGTGTGAGTAAGATTAGCGACCCTAGTGGCCGACACAAACACCGGGCCCATCTAGGAGTGGCACTGCAGTGTCACGCAGGATGGCCCTTCCAAAAAACCCTCCCCAAACAGCACATGACGCAAAGAAAAAAAGAGGCGCAATGAGGTAGCTGACTGTGTGAGTAAGATTAGCGACCCTAGTGGCCGACACAAACACCGGGCCCATCTAGGAGTGGCACTGCAGTGTCACGCAGGATGTCCCTTCCAAAAAACCCTCCCCAAACAGCACATGACGCAAAGAAAAAAAGAGGCGCAATGAGGTAGCTGTGTGAGTAAGATTAGCGACCCTAGTGGCCGACACAAACACCGGGCCCATCTAGGAGTGGCACTGCAGTGTCACGCAGGATGGCCCTTCCAAAAAACCCTCCCCAAACAGCACATGACGCAAAGAAAAAAAGAGGCGCAATGAGGTAGCTGTGTGAGTAAGATTAGCGACCCTAGTGGCCGACACAAACACCGGGCACATCTAGGAGTGGCACTGCAGTGTCACGCAGGATGTCCCTTCCAAAAAACCCTCCCCAAACAGCACATGACGCAAAGAAAAAAAGAGGCGCAATGAGGTAGCTGACTGTGTGAGTAAGATTAGCGACCCTAGTGGCCGACACAAACACCGGGCCCATCTAGGAGTGGCACTGCAGTGTCACGCAGGATGGCCCTTCCAAAAAACCCTCCCCAAACAGCACATGACGCAAAGAAAAAAAGAGGCGCAATGAGGTAGCTGTGTGAGTAAGATTAGCGACCCTAGTGGCCGACACAAACACCGGGCCCATCTAGGAGTGGCACTGCAGTGTCACGCAGGATGGCCCTTCCAAAAAACCCTCCCCAAACAGCACATGACACAAAGAAAAAAAGAGGCGCAATGAGGTAGCTGACTGTGTGAGTAAGATTAGCGACCCTAGTGGCCGACACAAACACCGGGCCCATCTAGGAGTGGCACTGCAGTGTCACGCAGGATGTCCCTTCCAAAAAACCCTCCCCAAACAGCACATGACGCAAAGAAAAAAAGAGGCGCAATGAGGTAGCTGACTGTGTGAGTAAGATTAGCGACCCTAGTGGCCGACACAAACACCGGGCCCATCTAGGAGTGGCACTGCAGTGTCACGCAGGATGTCCCTTCCAAAAAACCCTCCCCAAACAGCACATGACGCAAAGAAAAAAAGAGGCGCAATGAGGTAGCTGACTGTGTGAGTAAGATTAGCGACCCTAGTGGCCGACACAAACACCGGGCCCATCTAGGAGTGGCACTGCAGTGTCACGCAGGATGTCCCTTCCAAAAAACCCTCCCCAAACAGCACATGACGCAAAGAAAAAAAGAGGCGCAATGAGGTAGCTGACTGTGTGAGTAAGATTAGCGACCCTAGTGGCCGACACAAACACCGGGCCCATCTAGGAGTGGCACTGCAGTGTCACGCAGGATGGCCCTTCCAAAAAACCCTCCCCAAACAGCACATGACGCAAAGAAAAAAAGAGGCGCAATGAGGTAGCTGTGTGAGTAAGATTAGCGACCCTAGTGGCCGACACAAACACCGGGCACATCTAGGAGTGGCACTGCAGTGTCACGCAGGATGTCCCTTCCAAAAAACCCTCCCCAAACAGCACATGACGCAAAGAAAAAAAGAGGCGCAATGAGGTAGCTGACTGTGTGAGTAAGATTAGCGACCCTAGTGGCCGACACAAACACCGGGCCCATCTAGGAGTGGCACTGCAGTGTCACGCAGGATGTCCCTTCCAAAAAACCCTCCCCAAACAGCACATGACGCAAAGAAAAAAAGAGGCGCAATGAGGTAGCTGACTGTGTGAGTAAGATTAGCGACCCTAGTGGCCGACACAAACACCGGGCCCATCTAGGAGTGGCACTGCAGTGTCACGCAGGATGTCCCTTCCAAAAAACCCTCCCCAAACAGCACATGACGCAAAGAAAAAAAGAGGCGCAATGAGGTAGCTGACTGTGTGAGTAAGATTAGCGACCCTAGTGGCCGACACAAACACCGGGCCCACCTAGGAGTGGCACTGCAGTGTCACGCAGGATGTCCCTTCCAAAAAACCCTCCCCAATCAGCACATGATGCAAAGAAAAAGAAAAGAAAAAAGAGGTGCAAGATGGAATTGTCCTTGGGCCCTCCCACCCACCCTTATGTTGTATAAACAAAACAGGACATGCACACTTTAACCAACCCATCATTTCAGTGACAGGGTCTGCCACACGACTGTGACTGATATGACGGGTTGGTTTGGACCCCCCCCAAAAAAGAAGCAATTAATCTCTCCTTGCACAAACTGGCTCTACAGAGGCAAGATGTCCACCTCATCTTCACCCTCCGATATATCACCGTGTACATCCCCCTCCTCACAGATTATCAATTCGTCCCCACTGGAATCCACCATCTCAGCTCCCTGTGTACTTTGTGGAGGCAATTGCTGCTGGTCAATGTCTCCGCGGAGGAATTGATTATAATTCATTTTAATGAACATCATCTTCTCCACATTTTCTGGATGTAACCTCGTACGCCGATTGCTGACAAGGTGAGCGGCGGCACTAAACACTCTTTCGGAGTACACACTTGTGGGAGGGCAACTTAGGTAGAATAAAGCCAGTTTGTGCAAGGGCCTCCAAATTGCCTCTTTTTCCTGCCAGTATAAGTACGGACTGTGTGACGTGCCTACTTGGATGCGGTCACTCATATAATCCTCCACCATTCTATCAATGTTGAGAGAATCATATGCAGTGACAGTAGACGACATGTCCGTAATCGTTGTCAGGTCCTTCAGTCCGGACCAGATGTCAGCATCAGCAGTCGCTCCAGACTGCCCTGCATCACCGCCAGCGGGTGGGCTCGGAATTCTGAGCCTTTTCCTCGCACCCCCAGTTGCGGGAGAATGTGAAGGAGGAGATGTTGACAGGTCGCGTTCCGCTTGACTTGACAATTTTGTCACCAGCAGGTCTTTCAACCCCAGCAGACCTGTGTCTGCCGGAAAGAGAGATCCAAGGTAGGCTTTAAATCTAGGATCGAGCACGGTGGCCAAAATGTAGTGCTCTGATTTCAACAGATTGACCACCCGTGAATCCTTGTTAAGCGAATTAAGGGCTGCATCCACAAGTCCCACATGCCTAGCGGAATCGCTCCCTTTTAGCTCCTTCTTCAATGCCTCCAGCTTCTTCTGCAAAAGCCTGATGAGGGGAATGACCTGACTCAGGCTGGCAGTGTCTGAACTGACTTCACGTGTGGCAAGTTCAAAGGGCATCAGAACCTTGCACAACGTTGAAATCATTCTCCACTGCACTTGAGACAGGTGCATTCCACCTACTATATCGTGCTCAATTGTATAGGCTTGAATGGCCTTTTGCTGCTCCTCCAACCTCTGAAGCATATAGAGGGTTGAATTCCACCTCGTTACCACTTCTTGCTTCAGATGATGGCAGGGCAGGTTCAGTAGTTTTTGGTGGTGCTCCAGTCTTCTGTACGTGGTGCCTGTACGCCGAAAGTGTCCCGCAATTTTTCTGGCCACCGACAGCATCTCTTGCACGCCCCTGTCGTTTTTTAAAAAATTCTGCACCACCAAATTCAAGGTATGTGCAAAACATGGGACGTGCTGGAATTTGCCCATATTTAATGCACACACAATATTGCTGGCGTTGTCCGATGCCACAAATCCACAGGAGAGTCCAATTGGGGTAAGCCATTCCGCGATGATCTTCCTCAGTTGCCGTAAGAGGTTTTCAGCTGTGTGCGTATTCTGGAAAGCGGTGATACAAAGCGTAGCCTGCCTAGGAAAGAGTTGGCGTTTGCGAGATGCTGCTACTGGTGCCGCCGCTGCTGTTCTTGCGGCGGGAGTCCATACATCTACCCAGTGGGCTGTCACAGTCATATAGTCCTGACCCTGCCCTGCTCCACTTGTCCACATGTCCGTGGTTAAGTGGACATTGGGTACAACTGCATTTTTTAGGACACTGGTGAGTCTTTTTCTGACGTCCGTGTACATTCTCGGTATCGCCTGCCTAGAGAAGTGGAACCTAGATGGTATTTGGTAACGGGGGCACACTGCCTCAATAAATTGTCTAGTTCCCTGTGAACTAACGGCGGATACCGGACGCACGTCTAACACCAACATAGTTGTCAAGGACTCAGTTATCCGCTTTGCAGTAGGATGACTGCTGTGATATTTCATCTTCCTCGCAAAGGACTGTTGAACAGTCAATTGCTTACTGGAAGTAGTACAAGTGGGCTTACGACTTCCCCTCTGGGATGACCATCGACTCCCAGCGGCAACAACAGCAGCGCCAGCAGCAGTAGGCGTTACACGCAAGGATGCATCGGAGGAATCCCAGGCAGGAGAGGACTCGTCAGAATTGCCAGTGACATGGCCTGCAGGACTATTGGCATTCCTGGGGAAGGAGGAAATTGACACTGAGGGAGTTGGTGGGGTGGTTTGCGTGAGCTTGGTTACAAGAGGAAGGGATTTACTGGTCAGTGGACTGCTTCCGCTGTCACCCAAAGTTTTTGAACTTGTCACTGACTTATTATGAATGCGCTGCAGGTGACGTATAAGGGAGGATGTTCCGAGGTGGTTAACGTCCTTACCCCTACTTATTACAGCTTGACAAAGGGAACACACGGCTTGACACCTGTTGTCCGCATTTCTGGTGAAATACCTCCACACCGAAGAGCTGATTTTTTTGGTATTTTCACCTGGCATGTCAACGGCCATATTCCTCCCACGGACAACAGGTGTCTCCCCGGGTGCCTGACTTAAACAAACCACCTCACCATCAGAATCCTCCTGGTCAATTTCCTCCCCAGCGCCAGCAACACCCATATCCTCCTCATCCTGGTGTACTTCAACACTGACATCTTCAATCTGACTATCAGGAACTGGACTGCGGGTGCTCCTTCCAGCACTTGCAGGGGGCGTGCAAATGGTGGAAGGCGCATGCTCTTCACGTCCAGTGTTGGGAAGGTCAGGCATCGCAACCGACACAATTGGACTCTCCTTGTGGATTTGGGATTTCAAAGAACGCACAGTTCTTTGCGGTGCTTTTGCCAGCTTGAGTCTTTTCAGTTTTCTAGCGAGAGGCTGAGTGCTTCCATCCTCATGTGAAGCTGAACCACTAGCCATGAACATAGGCCAGGGCCTCAGCCGTTCCTTGCCACTCCGTGTGGTAAATGGCATATTGGCAAGTTTACGCTTCTCCTCCGACAATTTTATTTTAGGTTTTGGAGTCCTTTTTTTACTGATATTTGGTGTTTTGGTTTTGACATGCTCTGTACTATGCCATTGGGCATCGGCCTTGGCAGACGACGTTGCTGGCATTTCATCGTCTCGGCCATGACTAGTGGCAGCAGCTTCAGCACGAGGTGGAAGTGGATCTTGATCTTTCCCTAATTTTGGAACCTCAACATTTTTGTTCTCCATATTTTAATAGGCACAACTAAAAGGCACCTCAGGTAAACAATGGAGATGGATGGATTGGATACTAGTATACAATTATGGACGGGCTGCCGAGTGCCGACACAGAGGTAGCCACAGCCGTGAACTACCGCACTGTACTGTGTCTGCTGCTAATATACAGACTGGTTGATAAAGAGATAGTATACTCGTAACTAGTATGTATGTATAAAGAAAGAAAAAAAAACCACGGTTAGGTGGTATATACAATTATGGACGGGCTGCCGAGTGCCGACACAGAGGTAGCCACAGCCGTGAACTACCGCACTGTACTGTGTCTGCTGCTAATATATAGACTGGTTGATAAAGAGATAGTATACTCGTAACTAGTATGTATGTATAAAGAAAGAAAAAAAAAACACGGTTAGGTGGTATATACAATTATGGACGGGCTGCCGAGTGCCGACACAGAGGTAGCCACAGCCGTGAACTACCGCACTGTACTGTGTCTGCTGCTAATATATAGACTGGTTGATAAAGAGATAGTATACTCGTAACTAGTATGTATGTATAAAGAAAGAAAAAAAAACCACGGTTAGGTGGTATATACAATTATGGACGGGCTGCCGAGTGCCGACACAGAGGTAGCCACAGCCGTGAACTACCGCACTGTACTGTGTCTGCTGCTAATATATAGACTGGTTGATAAAGAGATAGTATACTCGTAACTAGTATGTATGTATAAAGAAAGAAAAAAAAAACACGGTTAGGTGGTATATACAATTATGGACGGGCTGCCGAGTGCCGACACAGAGGTAGCCACAGCCGTGAACTACCGCACTGTACTGTGTCTGCTGCTAATATATAGACTGGTTGATAAAGAGATAGTATACTCGTAACTAGTATGTATGTATAAAGAAAGAAAAAAAAACCACGGTTAGGTGGTATATACAATTATGGACGGGCTGCCGAGTGCCGACACAGAGGTAGCCACAGCCGTGAACTACTGTACTGTGTCTGCTGCTAATATATAGACTGGTTGATAAAGAGATAGTATACTCGTAACTAGTATGTATGTATAAAGAAAGAAAAAAAAACCACGGTTAGGTGGTATATACAATTATGGACGGGCTGCCGAGTGCCGACACAGAGGTAGCCACAGCCGTGAACTACCGCACTGTACGGTGTCTGCTGCTAATATATAGACTGGTTGATAAAGAGATAGTATACTCGTAACTAGTATGTATGTATAAAGAAAGAAAAAAAAACCACGGTTAGGTGGTATATACAATTATGGACGGGCTGCCGAGTGCCGACACAGAGGTAGCCACAGCCGTGAACTACCGCACTGTACTGTGTCTGCTGCTAATATATAGACTGGTTGATAAAGAGATAGTATACTCGTAACTAGTATGTATGTATAAAGAAAGAAAAAAAAAACACGGTTAGGTGGTATATACAATTATGGACGGGCTACCGAGTGCCGACACAGAGGTAGCCACAGCCGTGAACTACCGCACTGTACTGTGTCTGCTGCTAATATATAGACTGGTTGATAAAGAGATAGTATACTCGTAACTAGTATGTATGTATAAAGAAAGAAAAAAAAACCACGGTTAGGTGGTATATACAATTATGGACGGGCTGCCGAGTGCCGACACAGAGGTAGCCACAGCCGTGAACTACCGCACTGTACTGTGTCTGCTGCTAATATATAGACTGGTTGATAAAGAGATAGTATACTCGTAACTAGTATGTATGTATAAAGAAAGAAAAAAAAAACACGGTTAGGTGGTATATACAATTATGGACGGGCTGCCGAGTGCCGACACAGAGGTAGCCACAGCCGTGAACTACCGCACTGTACTGTGTCTGCTGCTAATATATAGACTGGTTGATAAAGAGATAGTATACTCGTAACTAGTATGTATGTATAAAGAAAGAAAAAAAAACCACGGTTAGGTGGTATATACAATTATGGACGGGCTGCCGAGTGCCGACACAGAGGTAGCCACAGCCGTGAACTACTGTACTGTGTCTGCTGCTAATATATAGACTGGTTGATAAAGAGATAGTATACTCGTAACTAGTATGTATGTATAAAGAAAGAAAAAAAAACCACGGTTAGGTGGTATATACAATTATGGACGGGCTGCCGAGTGCCGACACAGAGGTAGCCACAGCCGTGAACTACCGCACTGTACGGTGTCTGCTGCTAATATATAGACTGGTTGATAAAGAGATAGTATACTCGTAACTAGTATGTATGTATAAAGAAAGAAAAAAAAACCACGGTTAGGTGGTATATACAATTATGGACGGGCTGCCGAGTGCCGACACAGAGGTAGCCACAGCCGTGAACTACCGCACTGTACTGTGTCTGCTGCTAATATATAGACTGGTTGATAAAGAGATA
The DNA here is from genome assembly GCF_028390025.1 of Pseudophryne corroboree. Lineage (NCBI taxonomy): Eukaryota > Metazoa > Chordata > Amphibia > Anura > Myobatrachidae > Pseudophryne > Pseudophryne corroboree. The sequence continues at coordinate 544,637,776 of NC_086445.1, forward strand.
GTATACTCGTAACTAGTATGTATGTATAAAGAAAGAAAAAAAAACCACGGTTAGGTGGTATATACAATTATGGACGGGCTGCCGAGTGCCGACACAGAGGTAGCCACAGCCGTGAACTACCGCACTGTACTGTGTCTGCTGCTAATATATAGACTGGTTGATAAAGAGATAGTATACTCGTAACTAGTATGTATGTATAAAGAAAGAAAAAAAAACCACGGTTAGGTGGTATATACAATTATGGACGGGCTGCCGAGTGCCGACACAGAGGTAGCCACAGCCGTGAACTACCGCACTGTACTGTGTCTGCTGCTAATATATAGACTGGTTGATAAAGAGATAGTATACTCGTAACTAGTATGTATGTATAAAGAAAGAAAAAAAAACCACGGTTAGGTCACTGGTATATACAATTATGGACGGGCTGCCGAGTGCCGACACAGAGGTAGCCACAGCCGTGAACTACCGCACTGTACTGTGTCTGCTGCTAATATAGACTGGTTGATAAAGAGATAGTATACTACTAATATTATATACTGGTGGTCAGGTCACTGGTCACTAGTCACACTGGCAGTGGCACTCCTGCAGCAAAAGTGTGCACTGTTTAATTTTAATATAATATTATGTACTCCTGGCTCCTGCTATAACCTATAACTGGCACTGCAGTAGTGCTCCCCAGTCTCCCCCACAATTATAAGCTGTGTGAGCTGAGCAGTCAGACAGATATATAATATATATAGATGATGCAGCACACTGGCCTGAGCCTGAGCAGTGCACACAGATATGGTATGTGACTGACTGAGTCACTGTGTGTATCGCTTTTTTCAGGCAGAGAACGGATATATTAAATAAACTGCACTGTGTGTCTGGTGGTCACTCACTATATAATATATTATGTACTCCTGGCTCCTGCTATAACCTATAACTGGCACTGCAGTAGTGCTCCCCAGTCTCCCCCACAATTATAAGCTGTGTGAGCTGAGCAGTCAGACAGATATATATAATATTATATATAGATAATAGATGATGCAGCACACTGGCCTGAGCCTGAGCAGTGCACACAGATATGGTATGTGACTGAGTCACTGTGTGCTGTGTATCGCTTTTTTCAGGCAGAGAACGGATTATATTATGTACTCCTGGCTCCTGCTATAACCTATAACTGGCACTGCAGTAGTGCTCCCCAGTCTCCCCCACAATTATAAGCTGTGTGAGCTGAGCAGTCAGACAGATATATATAATATTATATATAGATAATAGATGATGCAGCACACTGGCCTGAGCCTGAGCAGTGCACACAGATATGGTATGTGACTGAGTCACTGTGTGCTGCGTATCGCTTTTTTCAGGCAGAGAACGGATTATAAATAAAAGTGGTGGTCACTGGTCACTATCAGCAAAACTCTGCACTGTACACTACTGAGTACTCCTAATGCTCCCCAAAATTAGTAAATCAAGTGTCTCTCTAATCTATTCTAATTCTAAACGGAGAGGACGCCAGCCACGTCCTCTCCCTATCAATCTCAATGCACGTGTGAAAATGGCGGCGACGCGCGGCTCCTTATATAGAATCCGAGTCTCGCGATAGAATCCGAGCCTCGCGAGAATCCGACAGCGTCATGATGACGTTCGGGCGCGCTCGGGTTAACCGAGCAAGGCGGGAAGATCCGAGTCGCTCGGACCCGTGAAAAAAAACATGAAGTTCTGGCGGGTTCGGATTCAGAGAAACCGAACCCGCTCATCTCTAGTTTCTATGTGTTTTTTTTGACATATATTATGTTTATTTTGTTATTGTATTTGTTATTTACAGGTACTATTACTTATGTTTTAATTTAGTCCTTTACAGCAAGTGGATTTGGAAACCTTCCTGATTTCATCCATGGAGCTTTAGTTCAATTTTTAGGCTGGTATAGAGGTAGAGTGTCACTTAGCTTATAACTTAATAATCCATAGTTTATTGTCTCAACGTATGCCACGATAAGTGATGGCATCCGTTGACTTTATTTTGGTATGGAAAAGATTAGAAAAAGGTGGATGTTAGAAACTATGAATCACTTTACTAAATTATACTGTAAAAACATGCATTTGTTGGTTTCCTTGTGGTTATCTTGGGAAGTATCTTTTTAACCTTTACTATAAGCCACATCTTCTGCAGTTTATTATGCTTCTGGAATTGCAAGTGCAGTGTCCAGACTACTGTACTTTTATTTTGGAATCTATATGCGATTTATTTTACTGCTTGTATGTTTTATTTTGATGCAATAGCTTCAATAAGGCACCCATAATTTTATTGCGATTGACATAAACACTTCTTTAAGCTAGCTTATCACTAAAATAACGACACACTAAAATAACGACACGGACACGGTTAGCTGTAGTTAAAGGTCAGACGATATTTATTGATCGCTGACCTGTTCTTTAAACTATAATTGTAATTGAATTGATTTTATATTGGAGGATGGCAAAGGACAAGTCGCTACCAGACACCAGCTCCAGTCCCTTGGATGAAATCCAACCACCAAGGAGGGGAGTACCCAACCCCCGCCTCCTCCCTGCATAACCCGCTTTGTGCAGGACTCACCACTCTTTTCTCTGGCAAACGTTCGGTTCCCGCAGGGGAACGTCTTAATGTCCAACCGCAAGGTAAGGACACACCTGCCTTCCTTCTAAAGAGGGTGCCCCACAATGACCACTTATGCCCATCTGACCGCTGGTTGGTAGCGACTTCCCGCCAATCTGGCTGTCAAGAGCCCACCGAGAAAGACAAGATGCAGGAAAAAAAAATATAGTCAGGCCGGGCGGGAGGGCATTCCAAAATGGCAAGAGGAAGTCTGAGGCACATGACCATGGCTTATATATTATTCCAAGACCAACCCCTATACCCTTGATGGACAGCCCTGTAATCCTATAGGAAAAATACCCACGGAAACACTGATCTGCCTAGCAACTGCTTAGTCACAAACAACCAATCACAAAAACTTTGGCTCTTATATGGCCTCAGGCTTATGCAGCCTTCAGCTTATCTAAGGCGCCCATAATTTTATTGCGATTGACATAAACACTTCTTTAAGCTAGCTTATCACTAAAATAACGACACACTAAAATAACGTCAGGGACACGGTTAGCTGTAGTTAAAGGTCAGACGATATTTATTGATCGCTGACCTGTTCTTTAAACTATAATTGTAATTGAATTGATTTTATATTGGAGGATGGCAAAGGACAAGTCGCTACCAGACACCAGCTCCAGTCCCTTGGATGTAATCCAACCACCAAGGAGGGGAGTACCCAAACCCCGCCTCCTCCCTGCATAACCCGCTTTGTGCAGGACTCACCACTCTTTTCTCTGGCAAACGTTCGGTTCCCGCAGGGGAACGTCTAAATGTCCAACCGCAAGGTAAGGACACACCTGCCGTCCTTCTAAAGAGGGTGCCCCACAATGACCACTTATGCCCATCTGACCGCTGGTTGGTAGCGACTTCCCGCCACAAAGGTTTAACAAACCGCCCCGCCATCCAAACCAATAAAAACCAAGAAAACAAGAAAGCTAACTGAAAGGACCAAAACCCCAGGTAAGAAAAACCTACAACACTGCAGCCGGAGAAGACGAACCCCTTCCTCCTTGTCGAAACTGCGGCTGACGCAGTACAGGCAGCGGATGCCTGACCACCTAAAAGCCATAACCCAGAACATCAGCTGTCCTACACGCCAAGTAATGCCCTGCCGCCCAAAAAGGTAAGAGTGGCCAAACCAGCCATTCCTGTTCAAACCATCGACGGCTGCAAAAGAAAAACACCCTAAAACCATCACACTGACATACATCACATAGGAAAACCAAGTGACAAAAAACCGAATTAACCCAAGTGAAGGAGAAAACTCAAAAACCTCCCGTGGACCTTTGATGAGCCAATTGTAATTAGGCCCCCTCGGAGGAAAATGTAAAAATTCACTTCACACCCTCGATTCCTGAACGCTACCCGTTCAAAAACCAACGGGTAAACAAGTTTTTGGGTTAGCGCAACAGGCGCAACTAAACATTATCCACATGCAGAAGGCTTATAGTAAGCATCCCTCCACGGAGCACCTCCTGAATAGCTGCCGTGGAGGACCCTGTGGCTGCCGCACGGTAGCCACCCCCATCCGCAAGGCATAGGACCTAAAAAGTATACCTCCAATGGCCCACCTCCTGAATAGCCGCCGTGGAGGAACCTGTGGCTTCCGCATGGTAGCCAACCCCATCCGTATGGAATAGGACCTAAGAAGTATACCTCCAACGGACCACCCCTTGAATAGCTGCCGAGGGGGACCCTATGGCTGCCGCACGGCAGCTACCCCCATCCACAAGGAATAGGACCTAAAAAGTATACCTCCAGCGGACCACCTCCTGAATAGCTGCCGCGGAGGACCCTGTGGCTGCCGCATGGTAGCCCTCCCCATCCGCAAGGAATAGGACCTAAGAAGTATACCCCCAACGCCCCAGCTCCCGGACCGCTGTCGTGGGGGACCCTGTGACTGCCGCACAGCAGCCACCCCAATCCGCAAGGAATAGGACCTATAAGGAGTAAACCTCCAACGCCCCAGCTCCTGAACGGCCGCCGTAGAGGACCCTGTGGCTGCCGCATGGCAGACTCCCCAATCCGCAAGGAACAGGACCTAAGAAGTATACCTCCAACGGCCCAGCACCGGAACAGCTGCCGAGGGGGACCCTGTGGCTGCCGCATGGTAGCCTCCCCAATCCGCCAGGAACAGGACCTGCAAGAAGCATACCTCCAACGACCCTGCTCCTGAACCGCTGCCGTGGAGGACCCTGTGGCTGCCGCATGGTCAGCCGCCCCAGTCCGCCAGGAATAGGACCTATAATAAGCATACCCCCAACAGCCCTGCTCCTGAACAGCTGCCGAGGAGGACCCCGTGGCTGCCGCATGGTAGCCACCCCAATCCGCAAGGAATAGGTCCTACGAAGTATACCCCCAACGGCCCAGCTCCTGAATAGCTGCTGTGGAGGCCCCTGTGGCTGCCGCATGACAGCCTCCCCCATCCGCAAGGAATAGGACCCAATAAGTATACCGCCAACGGGCCAGCTCCTGAACAGCTGTGGCACCTGTGGCTGCCGCATGGTCAGCCGCCCCACTCCGCAAGGAATGGGTACCGAACCCAAACACAGCAGCAACACTGTACCTTAGTGAGAGGACCAGCGAGCGCCTGTATCAGCAACTGGTCGCCCCCCCGGAGGCCCATCTATACTCATGCGCCAGGCGCAGCGGGCAGACACCCACCACCTCATGGGCCTCCAAGGACACCCAGCGACCCCCAGCTGCTTGATCCGACTTGGATCACACCATCCTGCAGAGCAACCGTCCACCCTGCAACCCGCGTTACAGAGAAAGGTCCCGGAATCCCGAAATGCCTGCTGCTCACCACCCCTCGCTTACCCGCAAAACCCAGAAGAAAGCCAAAGCGAAGGCTAATCTAAACAGGGGCCACCTCCCACACCAACTCGGCGACAGGAGGCAGCACACCCAGCAACTCCGCCAAAATTTGCCACGTAGCAGGCCTACGTGAATCCGCAGGCGCGGGGCGCCTAGCCCCAACACTAAAGTGCTAACGAAAGACCAGGCGGGGTCCACCAGCCCGCGCAGCCTAGAACGGAAGGAAATGCCCGCAAAGGCAGGATACATGGCCGCCTAGGACCTCCCTCCCAAATAACACTCGAACAGGAAAACCATCAAACCGTCTACCAGGGACACACCCGCTGTATCCAACCTACTGAAATAACACCAGGACGCAGCAGACGCCCCAAACGAGGAAGGAGCCAACGCATGCCTAGTCCGAGTAGCCAACCCGCCTGGACAATCCACCCGACAGAAGACGGGCATGAGAAAACCTTATGACGCCACCCCCGGAACCCACTCGCGGCACTCCGCAAACTGCAAAGAGACAAAGCATCCGCCAACCCATTCCGACTCCGGAGCGGGATGGTAAAACTGCACCGCCAGCAGCCACGCAGATGTCGCAAAGCCTGGGGGGACCGTAGGGAACAAGGAGGAAGAGGCCACAACAACCTCCCCGTAAAAACTATAGGAATGAAGACCAAATCCACCCAAACATCTTTGATCCCGCGGGAAGGGAAACCGCGGTACGCTACCTGGTCGACCCCGCAGGGGCCCTTAGGATTCTTGCAAACTATGCCACCCATGGGGATAAACCTGGTCGCCAAAGGGGAGGAACTAACAACTGCACCCGCTTAAACCGAACTTCGCGTTACCCCCCAGCAGTCGTTAATAAAACCCCAAAAGTGTCGGTACCTTGTCAGTGGGGAGGCGACAGCAACCCGCAATTGTGCCCAGCGCCAACCCCTGAAACCTCAGGCAACCGGTAGGGCCCTAGCCGCGTACCGGGGCAACGGGATCCCCCAGGACCCTGACAAAGACCCGGCAACCTACAGAAGGATGGCTGCAAACCAAAATGCCTCCCAGACCCATGAAGAGAAAATAGTCCCTGTAGCGAGAAACACCGAAGGGGCCGGCTCCGGACCGTACGCGCCAACGCAAGAAAGTGCAGAATTTCTCAAAAAAGGTACATGAGACAGAAAAACTCAGGGGCACCAACCTGTCAGCATAAAACAGGCCCCTAATCGAGGCCCGAAAAATTGGAGGTGATAGGGACGCAGGGGAAGCGGCGCAAACACGACCCAACGTATAAGTTAACCAAAAAGGAGGTACACGGCCCATATTCACGGAACAAAACGCAGAGTCCCTAAAAGACTAATCTCACCCCGCGCGCGGTCTCGTAAATGGAGCAGGAAAAGAAAAACCCCACGAAGATACGACAAATGTAGGCTAAGGCGGCACTAGACCGGGGTCCCTGGCAACAACCCCACAGGGAAGAAGCACAAGCCGGGAAGAGAGGAAAAAATGGCATAGGGCCCACCCGAGCCCCAAGCCGGTTCGGCGACCACCCTCCGCCGGACATGATGCGGGAAAGCGTGCGCGGACTTACAACACCCGCTCGCGGCTGGGGCACCGTCACTGGACGGGAGACAGGCCTAGCAAATTTGCAGGAGTGACGAACACGGGAGTGGACCTATGGTGCACTAGCCCCTGCCATAAGCAAACCCCCCCCCCCCTACCAAGGAGCGCAAAACAGAAACGCCAACTGCGAGGGTCCCGCGGTCTGGGACCCCACTGTGCGGTCCGGCCTGCCGGGCGACCCCCAAACACAACCCCAAGAAATTGACGTTACCCCCGAACTCGATGGACTTCACGTCGTAATCACCCCAAGCGTAAACCTCGGATTTAAATTGCGTGCGCTGACACAAATACTGCACCATGCGAGGATATTAGGCAGGTCGCTACCCGGTGCAACCATCCGCAAAAACCCAATGCCCCCCCCCCCCCCCCCACCTGCCCTCTCCGCGAACCGCAGGGGGGGCGGAGGGGACCGCAGCCGTCGCCGCTGTCCCATTCCGAGACGCCAAACGCCTCCCGACGCGCAATGAGCCTAGCCCACTAACGCGGGCGCCAAGGAGAGCCAGAGGAACACTACAGATGTCAAAAGGAATACTGTAACAATAAGGAAAAACAACAGCATGCTCACCGATGTCTGAAGGACCTGGAACACCATCAGCCGCCTCCACCGCCACCGACCGCGGCGGTGCGTCTTCCGTTGCCGCTGCAGCAGCGTCCCTCCTCAGCCTCCAGTTCCTCCGCGCCGAAACCCTGACACCCACGGACCCGTCGACACCTGCGCAGACAAAACAGAGGGGACAACAAGCGCAGGAAGCACCCGCGCTTCGACCACGCAACAGGAGGCACAGGCGGGAGGGGGGGGGTGGGGGCGGGGGGGGGAAAGTCACACGCCGCAAACCGGAGGGAGGCACTAAAAGGAGAAGGGGCAAGTGTAATCATGCCTCCAAAATGAGGAGCCCTAATATCCTTCTCCTAGCTAGGGCCCTCAGAATGTATTGCAGAATTAGCTAGGGCGCTTCAAGAATGCTTTGAGGGAAAAGAGAAATCCTTTTGCTTGTTGCAGGCTTAGTGGTTAAGCAACAGATGCTGAGATTTAAATATAGATCGAAATGTTGAAATACAATAATGGGCAATTACAAAGTCTCAACAAGAACCTGCATTGGGAAATGAGGGACTTGAAAAGTGTTATGGAGGGAACCCTTTATTGTAATAAGAATATAATAGTACTGTCTCCTCAGGAGCGCATAAAGAAATACTCACACATTAGTGGGAAACTGTCTTGGCAGTTGGACCAGTCAAAAAAGGTACAAGAAAACTTGAGCAGAAGAGAACTTTGTAACTTGAGACTCTGGGGAGTGAGCGAAGCCATATAACCCAGCAGTAACACTTGCATAGAACAGTTTTTTTATCCTAGAGTACAACATACTGTATAGTCTGATTCTGATACCAATTAATATAGAATAGTTCTCAAGAGCAGTGTGCTCTCTACCTTTTGTCACAGGAGTAACACCTCCTTTGTCTACGGCGTACGTATTATGCTAGTAAATAAATAATGATGACACCTGCTGCCACAGTCCACCACAGTAAAATCATAACTTCTCAGACCTTGGGGTAATTCAGACTCCATTGCTGTAGCGGCAGCGATCGCAGTCTGAATTACTTTGTGGAGTGCGCCCGCACACCCTGGTGCGATCACCACTGCCTGATTGATAGGCAGAGGCAGTCGCGGGGTGGGAAGGGGCATGCCAATGGCATTAAAACGCCATTGGTGGGGCGCGGTCCGGACAATGGAGGCGTTTCCGGACCGTTGGTGGGGGGCAGGCCACGGTGGCTGCGTGATGCCAAATGCAGCCTCTGCGACCCGGGACGTGGCTGGCAGTGGCCTGCCATCACACGGGAGCTGCGTTAGCAGCGAGCTACTCGTCAGGTACAAAAGCTTGATGCTTTTGTACCTGTGCGAGGGGAGGGTCTGACATGTGGGGCGGACTAGCCCTGTACTGGGCGTCCCCTGCATGTCAGAGTAAATGATCGTAGATGTGCTGAATTTAGCACATCTACGATCAGATCTGAATTAGGCCCCTTGTTTCATGATAAGTGCAAGCTTGAGCTGATTTAACCAAAAACTAGTCATGCGTTTTGGTTCTTATTTCATCGTCATGTTTTGATTTGCAAAACCACCCTCAATTGTTTTGGTTTGGAATTCGGATTTAAAATCCGAATTCTGAACTGCAGGAATTCTCAGAAGAACTGAAACAGTACTCAGTTCGGAACTGCAAAATTCGGGTGGGTTCAGATTTCTAAAGAACCAAACGCACAGCTCTACAAAAAAACCTGATTAGGAAAATGCAATGGCTAAAATAAGTTATAACCCAGACACAGATATAAATTATGTTAAAGATTCATTGCTTCTTAGTTGTTCTATGCCAAATAGTATAATGGAATAAGCAATTGATGCACTTCTTTATCTTTTTGTATTTCTCAGTGCGGAAGAACTTGATGATATACCGGTTTCATCCATAGACCTTTCAATATTCAGAGCTGAACAAACATTGAGGGCGACATCGTAAGTAACACGATCTAATCTGTTTTCAACCAGAATATACTGTAGAACAGGCAATAGTGAAATTGGTGAAAACATTCAGCTGAAATATATAGGCATCCAATTTTTCTGATAAATATTATAGTCAGTATGTAATTGTTTGTGTTAAGACAATATTAAGGTGTGTACACTCGGTGAGATCTTTGCTATGTCTGATTTTGACTATGCAATTTCCCTTGAACTCCCCCAGTGCCCAGATAGCACAGATTTTGGCTATCTGTACTTGAGGTTTTGTCTGTGTACGATTTTGACTATACTTTGTACTAGATAGTACACTATATAGTCAAGATTGACTTGCCTGCACAGTCTATCTAGCCTTACGATACCGACCCCATGGGAGCGAGCATCGGGATCAAATAGGAATTGCAAGCTTCCTAACACCTTGAGATATGCACTAACTTTCCTTAAGATTTTGACTATATAGTCAAAATCTTACAGATTTATCTCACCGTGTGTACACACCTTTACAGTATGTGTTAAGCAAATATTTTGTTGTGTTTACTTGTGTATTATACCCCTTTACACTGCCCGAAACTCCTGGGTTAAATTGCTGGGTCGACCCGAGTTGCTCCTCAGTGTAAAAGGGTCAACCCTGGTTGAGAGCCCTGGCAATCCAAAGCAGGGTTGGACCTGTGTTAAATGGGCAGTGTAAAAGGTTAACCGAGTCATCCGACCCAGGTCCCATTTGCACTTTATGCAAAGCTGGCTGTCCAGCGCTTGGAGACAATGTCCTCTCCAATCGCTGACACAGGACAAGCCCTGGCAATAACCCAGGTCCAGCCTGCGGTGTAAACTTGCTGCTGTGACACAGCTTGCAACCCATGTTCCGTGACCTGGGCTGGTCATGTGTGTGCAGTGTAAAAGTGGTATAATGTTTATTTTATTTTATGTAATGACATTTTACACCATTGATAATCAATAGAGTTTCAAGCATTGGTGATAAAAATGGGACTTGGTTCCAGTATTATTAATGGGACAGAAGCATCAAGAGATAAGAAGGCCATCTGTATTTCAGTAGCAGAATCTGAAAACACTGGCCTATAAAATGTTTCAGTGATCATTGTGCCTTTTTGAGTGAAGATAAACTATAGGCAATAGAATGTCTGTATAAATTGATAGAATAAAGCACAGGTCTCCTTAGTAGTGATTTCACAGCAGGACTGAAGGCCAGAGAAATAAATAACATACCCTTGCTGTTTGAACAAATGTATCTACATTTCTACACATAAATGTACACAAACACTAACAAATTGGACCCTAATACTAATATATTGGTCCTTGCTGCTATGGGGGCTGTTAGCTGGAAGAAAGTTATAACTGTTTATCTTATATTACAATGATATTTGTTAAGGGATAGGATATATTAGAAAACAAGTGACCAGTCAGTTCTTGTAGTAGAAGCAGGAGAAATGGGTAAGCATAAAGATCTGAGCGACTTTGAGAAGGAACAAATTGTGATGGGTACACGAATGGGTCAAAACAGCAGGTCTTGTGGGTATTCACGCTATGCAGTGGTTAGTACCCACTAAAAGTGTACCATGGAAGAACAACTGTTTAACCAATGACAGGGTAATGGGTGTCCAAGGCTCATTGATGCATGTGGGTAACGAAGGCTAGCCTGTCTGGTCCACTCCCATAGAAAGCTACTACACAAAATGCTGAAAAAGTTAATGCGGCCTACAGTATGACAGAAAGGTGTCAGAATACACTGTCCATGCTTGCTGCATATGGGATGTATGGGGCTGCTTAGCCGCAGAAAGTCAGATTGCTCATGCTGATCCCTGTCTACTGCAAAAAGTGCCTACATTGGGTATGTGAGCTTCAGAACTTGACCATGAAGCAATGGAAGATGGTGGGCTTATGTGACAAATCGTGTTTTCTTTTACATCACGTGGATGGCCAGGTGCGTTTGTATCATTTACCTGGGAATGGCACCAGGATGCACTATGAGAAGAGGGCAAGTTGGCAGATGCAGTGTAATACTCTGGGCAATGATCTGCTGGGAAACCTTGGGTCCTGGCCTTCATGTGGATGTTACTTTGACATGTATCATCTACATGTCACCTGACATGTTGCAGACCAAGTACACCCCTTCATGGCAATGGTATTCCCCGATGGTAGTGGCCTTTTTCAGTAGGATAATGCACCCTGCCACACTGCAAAAATTGTTCAGGAATGGTTTAAGGAACATGACAAAGAGCTCAAGGTGTTGACTTGACCTCCAGATTCCCCAGATTTCAATCTAATTGAGCATCTCTGGGATGTGCTGGAAAAACAAGCCCAAGCCATGGATGCCCCACCTTGCAATTTCTGCTGCTAACATCTTGGTGCCAGTCTTGGACAGTTTCAGAGGTCTTGTGGAGTCCATGCCTCAACGTGTCAGAGCTGTTTTAGCAGAATGACAGTGACCTACACAGTATTAGGCAGGTATTTTTAATGTTACGGTTGATGTGTGTGTGTGTGTGTGTGTGTGTGTGTGTGTGTGTGTGTGTGTGTGTGTGTGTGTGTGTGTATATATATATATATATAAACAATAAAACAATAACCAGCGCCACTTGTGATACACTTACTTAGTAATATATATAAGAAATTAATAATTAAATAAATTATGATTGTCCGAAAGTTGACACTCCCTCGGTACAAAGGGTGTCAGCAGGCCCTTAAATAAGCCAGCAGTGGTAAGCTGCTGTGAATAATTAGCATAGAAAAAAGGGATATGGGCACCAGCGACTAATTGTGTCAAATGTAAAGGCATGAAATTAGTTCTTATCTTAGGTGTGGAGGTCTGTCTAGGGAGCAAGCATGGAGCAACAACCAGTGGCGTAACTAGAAATTTTTCTCCCCCAAGCCAAAAAATTCTTCGGCGCCCCCCCCCCCTTCATGCTCCATAATTGGGAGCAAGAAAGGGATAAATATGTGCGCGCCGAAGGCGCGCGCGTCAAAAAAGGGGCGTGGTTTTGTTGGAGTGGGCGTGGTTTCGCATAAAGGGGCGTGGCATTGCAGGAAAATACTACCGTATACCCCAGTTTTGCAACCTGCACGCCCATACGTTGGCCACCACAGGAAAGAAAAATAATCCTGATTCATGCCCCTTACATTATTTGTCATTTTTCCTCCTTATAGTAATGCCCAGTATACATTATGCCACATACTGCAATGGCCCTTAGACATTATGCCGCACACAATAATGCACGACACAATATGCACACACTGTAATGCCCCCGACACATTATGCCACACACCGTAATGTCTGTGACACATTATGCCACACACCGTAATGCCTGTGACACATTATGACAGGAATCGCAATGCCCGTTATACATTATGCTACACACTGCAATGCCCCTGATACATTATATCACATACAATATCTGTGACACATTATGACACACACCGCAATGTCCGTGATACATTATGCCACACACTGCAATGCCCGATACATTATAGCACATACAATGCCTGTGACACATTATGCCACACACTGCAATGACCTTGAGACATTATACCACAATGCCCGTGATATAGTATACCATACACCGTAATGCCTGTGACACATACCGCAATGCCCTGCCCGTTATACCCTATGCCACACATCGCAATGCCTGTTATGTATTATGCCACACTGCAATGACCCTGAGACATTATACCACATACCACAATGCCCGTGATATAGTATACCACACACCGTAATGCCTGACACATTATGACACACACCGCAATGTCCGTGATACATTATGCCACACACTGCAATGACCCTGAGACATTATACCACATATCAAAATGCCCGCGATATAGTATACCATACACCGTAATGCCTGTGACACATTATGACACACACCGCAATGTCCGTGATACATTATGCCACACACCGTAATGCCCATTACACATTAAGTCCTACAGTAAGGCTTCTAATTACTTTTCAATTACCTGCTCGTTGTCAGGGGTTTCATGCACTGGGTGTCATGCTCGTTGCCAGGGGTTTCATGCTCTTGGTTCCATGCACGGTGCCAGGGGTTTTCATGCTCAGGATGTCATGCTCGTTGCCAGGGGTTTCATGCACTGGGTGTCATGCTCGTTGCCAGGTGTTTCATGCACTGGGTGTCATGCTCGTTGCCAGGTGTTTCATGCACTGGGTGTCATGCTCGTTGCTAGGAGGTAGTCCTTGTTGCTAGGGCTGTGCTCCCAGTGCCACATATGTCCCCAGTGTACTTACATGCCCCAGTGCCAAATATAGTCGTCCCCCCCATGTGCCAGGTACACATATACCCCCCCAGTGCCACATATGCCCCCAGTGCCAGATATTCCCCCCCAGTGCCAGATATGCCCCCAGTGCCATATATTCCCCCCCAGTGCCAAATATGCCCCCAGTGCCAGATATTCCCCCCCAGTGCCAGATATTCCCCCCGTGCCATATATGAGCCCAGTGCCAGATATTCCCCCCCAGTGCCAGATATTCCCCCCGTGCCATATATGCCCCCAGTGCCAGATATTCCCCCCCGTGCCACATATGCCCCCAGTGCCAGATATGCCCCCAGTGCCAGATATCCCCCCAGTGCCATATATGCCCCCAGTGCCAGATATTCCCCCCCAGTGCCAGATATTCCCCCCCAGTGCCAGATATCCCCCCCCCCCCAGTGCCAGATATTCCCCCCAGTGCCAGATATTTCCCGCAGTGCCATATATGCCCCAGTGCCAGATATCCCCCCCCCCAGTGCCAGATATTCCCCCCAGTGCCATATATGCCCCAGTGCCAGATATCCCCCCCCCCAGTGCTAGATATTCCCCCCAGTGCCATATATGCCCCAGTGCCAGATATCCCCCCCCAGTGCCATATATGCCCCCAGTGCCAGATATTCCCCCCAGTGCCATATATGCCCCCCGTGCCATATATGCCCCCAGTGCCAGATATCCCCCCCCAGTGCCAGATATTCCCTCCCAGTGCCAGATATGCCCCAGTGCCAGATACCCCCCCCCAGTGCCAGATATGCCCCCAGTGCCAGATATTCCCCCCAGTGCCAGAAATGCCCCAGTGCCAGATATTCCCCCCCCCGTGCCATATTCCCCCCCCCCCCCCCGTCGCTTTTTGGAGGGACACGGAGGGCACAGCTCGTCTCTCCTGTGTCCCTCCTGCTGCATCATCTCCGGCGGCCGCGGGTCTAATAGGGGGAAGTGCCGGTTCGTGAGCCAATTAGAGCTCACGGACGGCACTTCCCCCTATTAGACCCGCGGCCGCCGGAGATGATGCAGCAGGAGGGACACAGGGAGGCGCGCTGTCCCTCCGTGACCCTCCAACAAGCGGCGGAGGGAAGGAAACTGCAGACTGACATGCGGACGCTCGTCCGCATGTCAGTCTGCTGTAAATCAGTGGCGCCCCCGCAGCCCCTCGCCCCCAAGCCACCGCGAGGACTGCGGGGGCAGTAGTTACGCCACTGGCAACAACGCATTTCGTCCATTTAAGACTTCATCAAAAGTTGTAGTGTGCTGGGACATATCTTGTATTTATACCCATATCAATTAGGGAACTAACTGTGAGCTCACTAACTCCCATGGGAGTGTCTAAAGATCGTCTATCAAGAATCTGTACTAATAGCTAAATAAACACTAAGTATACATTATAACTGGATATGGAGAAGCTTATAAATTTAATGGATAACAAAAATGAGGTTTAAAAATACAAATAAAATACAAAGAATCGGAGCTGACAGAGGAAATTAGAAGTGACAGCTTCTGCCCCACTTCCTCTGGTGGGAGAGGTGGACTGCGCGTGCGCCCGCCTGTCTTCCATAGTTAGAATGGCTCTATAGTGCTTGCATGACTGGAAGGAAACCAAGTCAGTCCCGGAACGCCCGTGGACCGCATCTACGTCATGGCCGGATATGGTGCTCATATCCCTTTTTTTTATATATATATATATATATATATATATATATATATATATATATAGTGACAGGAATAACATAGACGGAATACAGTTTAAGTCACTTTCGTTCCACCTAAGGCAGCTTACAAAATGCATGCAGGATATATATTATTATTATTATTATTATTAATTAATTAATAATAATAATAATTATTATTATTATTATTATCGATATTATAAATCGAGATAGACTACCAAGGATTCATAGAGCATATCTAGAAATATCTCATTGTCATATTGAAAACCAGCTGGGGCATATCCAGATATAAAAGTTCCATCCTGGGTGTTGAATGCTTTCTTCCATTCATTTCCCCTGCGTAGCCTAATGAGATTGGAGATACTACGTAGATATGCTTTAGTCCATCAAAAAGTTCCACGATGAGAAGCAGAGAATAACAGTTTTTGACTGTAATTGAAATTAACCCCCTGTAGTCGATAATGTGGCAGAGGCCACCATCTCCATCTTTTTCTTTATGAAGAAGAAGCCAGCACACACACTGGTGATGATAAAAGACAGAAGAAGCCCCTATAATCAGACATTTCTGTTGCCTTGGATAAAGAGAGAGGACGGGCTTAACCAGTAAACAAGTCAATGGGACAATCCCAGACCCAGATATTGTAGTGGAACAGGTTGGAGACTACTAGTGGTGACTGTGGACAGACTTCGAAATGGAATTATTGCAGTTAGACAGCGACCCATACACTTGGGAGAGATAGGATTTGGGGAGAAGAGCTAGTGAGAAGAGTTTAATTGTATCCATAGTAAGATAAGGAGTGTCTCCGCTCTGAGTTGTTATGACATAGGACCTAATTTAGTAAGGATAGCAAATTCTGCTAATTAGCAGAATTTGCTATCCTTTGGATTGCATGCTGGGGGTCGCCCATCGCTGGGCAAGGCTGCCCAGCATACTGCCAGCCACCTCTACCCTTCAACAAGAAGAAATTGCGATCGCATCACAATTTCTGCTTGTTAGCAGAAATAGAGGAAGCCTCCTGCCGGCGCAGCTTAGCTGCGAGAGCTTACTTACTAGCTTACAGCTTATCTGCACCCGCAGGAGACTCGCCGCCATCTTCCTGATCGCAGCGGCTGCGTGTGACATCACGCAGCTGTTGCGATCACACGCCCGACACGCCCCCTTTTTAGCACCGTACCTCCCCACGTTCATCAGACTCCGCCCCGGCAAAGCTCCGTCTCGTCCCTGGAAATGGAGTGTTGCCCGCCACCCCCCCCCACCCCCCACCCCCCCACGACTGCCTCTGCCTGATTGACAAGCAGAAGCGGTCGCATTTTCTGCGCCCACATCTTTTTCTCAATAATTCCTGTTGGAGCGCACGCTGTGCTCCAGCCTGAATTAGGCCCATAGTCTGGCATCCTGCTTCCATCAACAGCAGTAAGGAAGATGGGACTTTCCTTTGGAATTGTCAAAAGTTCTAGCCTGGAGACCAGAACTTATGAAATACAGTTACTGGCTGCCACAGAATCCATCAAAGTAGAAGTCGTAACTGAATCAGATGGATACTCTAAAGTGACAGGAATATAACAATCTGAGTTTTTATGCCAGAGACCAATTGGAATTTGTTGTTTCCCAAAAGTTTAATACAGCTGGCAATCACATCATCCAGGCCACCGCAGTATAAGCACAGCCTGAACCTTCTTTGACAATCCTCTGGTGAAAGTTGAGTGGCCCATCAGGTGTGATAATCGATTTTTTTTAAATATTGGAAATCAGTGCCCATCCCTAGCTCCCACTCTGTAAGGAAAGAAGCAGGAATTGGGTAGGAGCTGGCACAGTGTCGAAGGTGGGGGGCACAATTATTAGGCAATTGTAAAATGTCATATGCTTTGGCAAGTTTGTTACAGTATTTTTTATTAAACTACGTTTTAATTGTTTCATGGAGTGGAATAGTTACTAAAAGTTGATCATCAATAAAAATCCATCTGTGTCACCCCTGTCTGTCTGCCCCTCCCCTTTAGAATGTAAGCTCTCATGAGCAGTGCCCTCTTCCCTCATGTGCTTTTCCTTCTCTTACTTAAACTGTCTTCCACGGAACCAATTCCCACATTTTTTTGCCACCCTGCTACTTATGTCAGTGTCGTCTGCTGATGCAGCTATATGTATATATCCTGTACTTGTCCTATATTGTCTTCAATTGTAAGTCACTGTTTTGCTTATCTGTTTTATATACTCTGTAATTGGGCGATGCGGATCCCTTGTGGTGCTATAGAAATAAAGGATAATAATAATAACTTCTCTTGAAGTGATTACAGATTAAAATTGGACACCAGAGACTTCTCATGCGAGACCAGAGGGCAAAAAAAAGCTGGGTTCACAAACAGCATGGAGAAGTTGGAAATGAAAGTGATGCAGGCCTGCAGATCAGCACGTGTGAGAGTAGATCGGAAAGCCTTGCATAAGAAAGTAAGTTATCTCAATGAAGTTGGATTTTGTCCAGTGGATTTCATCATATAACAGTATGAGCTAGGGCACACTGATCTTTAGTATATTTCTTGGCATGATGCTCCCACTCTACCTTCCTAGTTGTAAATCTGTCAACACATGTTCTATTTGCCCCCACTACATTACAGTATGGTAATATCACTGTGCAAAATAGCACCTTTCAGATGGATTTACTCTGCATAATGCCCATAGTGTACAATGGCCCTGACTCAGAGGGTGACACACAACTCCGGTATTTTTGCAATTTTTTTTTTTTTTCATACTGTGCATGCACCTCGATGGTCTTACGACAGCAGTCAATGGGATAAATTTACTAAGATGGGAGTTCTATTTAAGATGGGATGTTGCCCATAGCAACCAATCAGATTCTACTTCTCAGGCAGAGGCGGTCGCAGGGCAGGGGAGCAAAACTCTGTTTCAACGTAGGAGATGGAGCGTTGCGGGGGTGGGGTGATGTGAACAGTGGGTGGTGTGGCGTGAACGGGGGCGTGTCGGTGGTGTGATTGTGGCAGCTGCGTGATGTCACACACAGCTGCCACATTGTGTAAGATGGCTCCGGGACTCCTGCAGGCGTAGCTAAGCTGCACCAGCAGGAGCCATCCTTAGTTTCTGCCGATCGCAATTTCTGCTTGTTGAAAGGGGGAGGAGGGCGCCGGTCATTTTGCTGGGTGGCCTTGCCCAGCGGTGGGCGGCCCCCAGCATGCAGCCAAAAGGATAGCAAATTCTGCTGATTAGCAGAATTTGCTATCCTTATTGAATTAGCCCCAATACCTGGAATCTGATTGGGCAACATCCCATCTTGAATAGAACTCCCATCTTAGTAAATTTTTGTTATGTTCAGTAAGCTGTTAAAATATATCATATACATGCTATTTATGTTTATTGTATTTTCTCTAACGTCCTAAGTGGATGCTGGGGACTCCGTCAGGACCATGGGGATAGCGGCTCCGCAGGAGACAGGGCACAAAAATAAAGCTTTAGGATCAGGTGGTGTGCACTGGCTCCTCCCCCTATGACCCTCCTCCAAGCCTCAGTTAGGTTTTTGTGCCCGTCCGAGCTGGGTGCAATCTAGGTGGCTCTCCTAAAGAGCTGCTTAGAAAAAGTTTTTTAGGTTTTTTATTTTCAGTGAGTCCTGCTGGCAACAGGCTCACTGCATCGAGGGACTTAGGGGAGAGAATTTCAACTCACCTGCGTGCAGGATGGATTGGATTCTTAGGCTACTGGACACCATTAGCTCCAGAGGGAGTCGGAACACAGGTCTCACCCTGGGGTTCGTCCCGGAGCCGCGCCGCCGACCCCCCTTGCAGATGCCGAAGTTGAAGAGGTCCAGAGGTCCAGAAACAGGCGGCAGAAGACTTTCAGTCTTCATAAGGTAGCGCACAGCACTGCAGCTGTGCGCCATTGTTGTCAGCACACTTCATACCAGCGGTCACTGAGGGTGCAGGGCGCTGGGGGGGGCGCTCTGGGCAGCAATGTATTATACCTTTTATGGCTAAAATACATCACATATAGCCCTTGAGGCTATATGGATGTATTTAACCCCTGCCAGATCTCACAAACTCCGGGAGAAGAGCCCGCCGTTTTAGGGGGCGGGGCCTATTCCCCTCAGCACACGGCGCCATTTTCCTGCTCAGCTCTGCTGTGAGGAAGGCTCCCAGGCTCTCCCCTGCACTGCACTACAGAAACAGGGTTAAAACAGAGAGGGGGGGCACTTATTTGGCGATATGATTACATATGTGAAAATGCTATAAGGGAAAACACTTGTATAAGGGGTTGTCCCTGTATAATTATAGCGTTTTTGGTGTGTGCTGGCAAACTCTCCCTCTGTCTCCCCAAAGGGCTAGTGGGGTCCTGTCCTCTATCAGAGCATTCCCTGTGTGTGTGCTGTGTGTTGGTACGTGTGTGTCGACATGTAGGAGGACGATGTTGGTGAGGAGGCGGAGCAAATTGCCTGTATGGGTGATGTCACTCTCTAGGGAGTCGACACCGGAATGGATGGCTTATTTAGGAATTACGTGATAATGTCAACACGATGCAAGGTCGGTTGACGACATGAGACGGCCGGCAAACAAATTAGTACCTGTCCAGGCGTCTCAGACACCGTCAGGGGCTTGTAAAAACGCCCATTTACCTCAGTTGGTCGACACAGACACAGACACGGACACTGACTTCAGTGTCGACGGTGAAGAAACAAACGTATTTTCCTTTAGGGCCACACGTTACATGTTAAGGGCAATGAAGGAGGTGTTACATATTTCTGATACTACAAGTACCACAAATAAGGGTATTATGTAGGGTGGGAATAATCTACTTGTAGTTTTTCCTGAATCAGATAAATTAAAGTGTGTGATGATACGTGGGTTTCCTCCGATAGAAAATTATTGGAGGTATACCTTTTCCCGCCAGAAGTGAGGGCGAGTTGGGAAACACACCTTAGGGTGGATAAGGCGCTCACACGCTTATAAAAACAAGTGGCGTTACCGTCTCCAGATACGGCCGCCCTCAAGGAGCCAGCTGATAGGAAGCTGAAAAATATCCTAAGAAGTATATACACACATACTGGTGTTATACTACGACCAGCAATCGCCTCAGCCTGGATGGGCAGCGCTGGGGGGGCTTGGTCGGATTTCCTGACTGAAAATATTGATACCCTTGACAGGAACAATATTTTATTGACTATAGAGCATTTTAAGGATGCATTTCTATATATGCGAGATGCGCAGAGGGATATTTGCATTCTGGCATCAAGAGTAGATGTGATGTCCATATCTGCCAGACGATGTTTATAGACACGACAGTGGTCAGGTGATGCAGATTCCAGACGGCACATGGAAGTATTGCCGTATAAAGGGGCGGTCCATCGGACCTGGTGGCCATGGCAACAGCTGGAAAATCCACTTTTGTTACCCCAAGTCACATCTCAGCAGAAAAGGACACAGTCTTTTCAGTCTCAGTCCTTTCGTACCCATAAAGGCAGGCGGGCAAAAGGCCAGTCATATCTGCCCAGGGTTAGAGGAAAGGGAAGAAGACTGCAGCAGGCAGCCCATTCCCAGGAACAGAAGTCCTCCACAGCTTCTGCCAAGTCCGCAGCATGACGCTGGGGCCATACAAGCGGACTCAGGTGCGGTGGGGGGTCATCTCAAGAGTTTCAGCACGCAGTGGGCTCACTCGCAAGTGGACTCCTGGATCCTACACGTAGTATCCCAGGTGTACATTGGAAATTCGAGACGTCTTCCCCTCACAAGTTCCTGAAGTCTGCTTTACCAACGTCTCCCTCCGACAGGGAGGCAGTATTGGAAAAAAATTCACAGGCTGTATTCCCAGCACAACAACAAGGGAAGGGGTATTATTCCACACTATATTGTGGTACTGAAGCCAAACGGCTCGGTGAGATCTAAAAGATTTGAACAATTACATACAAGGGTTCAAATCAAGATGGAGTCACTCAGAGCAGTGATAGCGAACCAGGACGATATGGTGTCACTGGATATCAGGGACGCTTACTTACATGTCCAAATTTTGCCCTTCTCACCAAGGGTATCTCAGGTTCGTGGTACAGAACTGTCACTATCAGTTCAGACGCTGCCGTTTGGATTGTCCACGGCACCCCGGGTCTTTACCATGGTAATGGCCGAAATGATGATTCTTCCTAAAAGAAATATGGATGCTTTCCTGATAAGGGCAAGGTCCAGAGAACAGTTGGCGGTCGGAGTAGCACTATCTCAAGTAGTTCTACGACAGCACGAGTGGTTTCTAAATATTCCAAAATCGCAGCTTTTCCGACGACACGTCTAATGTTCCTAGGAATGATTCTGGACACAGTCCAGAAAAGGATGTTTTCTCCCGGAGAAGAAGGCCAGGGAGTTATCCGAGCTAGTCAGGAACCTCCTAAAACCAGGAAAAGTATCAGTGCATCATTGCACAAGGGTCCTGTGAAAAATGGTGGTTTCTTACAAAGCGATCCCATTCGGTAGATTTCACGCAAGAACCTTTCAGTGGAATCTGCTGGGAAAATGGTCCGGATCGCATCTTCAGATGCATCAGCGGATAACCCTGTCTCCAAGGACAAGGGTGTTTTCTTCTGCGGTGGCTGCAGAGTGCTCATCTATGAAAGGGCCGCAGATTCGACATTCAGGACTGGGTCCTGGTGACCACGGATGCCAGCCTGAGTGGCTGGGGAGCAGTCACACAAGGAAAAAATTTCCAGGGAGTGTGATCAAGTCTGGAGACTTCTCTCCACATAAATATACTGGAGCTAAGGGCAATTTACAAGGCTCTAAGCTTAGCAAGACCTCTGCTTCAAGGTCAGCCGGTATTGATCCAGTGGGACAACATCACGGCAGTCGCCCACGTAAACAGACAGGGCGGCACATGAAGCAGGAGGGAAATGGCAGAAACTGCAAGGATTCTTCGCTGGGCGAAAAATCATGTGATAACACTCTCAGCAGTGTTAATTCCGGGAGTGGAAAACTGGGAAGCAGACTTCCTCAGCAGGCATAACCTCCACCCGGGAGAGTGGGGACTTCAGCGGGAAGTCTTCCACATGATTGTAAACCGTTGGGAAAAACCAAAGGTGGACATGATGGCGTCCCGCCTGAACAAAAAACTAGACAGATATTGCGCCAGGTCAAGGGACCCTCAGGCAATAGCGGTGGACGCTCTGGTAACACTGTGGGTGTACCAGTCAGGGTATGTGTTCCCTCCTATGCATCTCATACCAAAAGTACTGAGAATCATAAGAAGGAGATGAGTGAGAACGATACTCGTGGTTCCGGATGGGTCAAGAAGGACTTGGTACCCGGAACTTCAAGAGATGCTCACGGAAGAACCGTGGCCTCTACCTTTAAGAGAGGACCTGCTCCAGCAGGGGCCTTGTCTGTTCCAAGACTTACCGCGGCTGCGTTTGACGGCATGGCAGTTGAACGCCGGATCCTGAAAGGGCATTCCAGATGAAGTCATCCCTACCCTGGTCGAAGCCAGGAAGGATGTAATCGCAAAACATTTTCACCGCATTGGGCGAAAATATGTTGCGTGGTGTGAGGCCAAGAAGGTCCCTACAGAGGAATTCCAACTGGGTCGTTTCCTACATTTCCTGAAAACAGGACTGTCTATGGGCCTAAAATTAGGGTCCATTAAGGTTCAAATTTCGACCCTGTCGAATTTCTTCCAGAAAGAACTGGCTTCAGTGCCTGAAGTTCAGACGTTTGTAAAAGGGGTACTGCATATACAGCCTCCTTTTGTGCCCCCAGTGGCACCTTGGGATCTCAATGTTGTTTTGAGTTTCCTAAAGTCACATTGGTTGGATCCACTCACCACTGTGGAATTAAAATATTTCACATGGAAGGTGAAGATTCTATTAGCCCTGGCTTCAACCAGGCGTGTGTCAGAATGGGCGGCTTTATCATATAAAAGCCTTTACTTAATTTTTTATTCTGACAGGGCAGAATTGAGGACTCGTCCTCAATTTCTCCTTAAGGTGTTTTCTGTTTTTCACATGAACCAACCTATTGTGGTACCTGCGGTTACTAGGGACTTGGAGGACTCCAAGTTACTTGACGTTGTCAGGGCCCTGAAAATATATGTTTCCAGGACGACTGGAGTCAGAAAATCTGACTCGCTGTTTAGCCTGTATGCACCCAACAAGATGGGTGCTCCTGCTTCTAAACAGCGATTGCTCGCTGGATTTGTAGTACAATTCAGCTTGCACATTCTGTGGCAGGCCTGCCACAGACAAAATCAGAAAAAGCCCATTCCACAAGGAAGTGGGCTCATCTTGGGCGACTGCCTGAGGGGTCTCGGCTTTACAACTTTGCTGAGCATTTACTTGGTCAGGGGCAAACACGTTTGCTAAATTCTACAAATTTGATACTCTGGCTGAGGAGGACATGGAGTCTCTCATTCGGTGCTGCAGGGTCATCCGCACTCTCCCGCCCGTTTGGGAGCTTTGGTATAATCCCCATGGTCCTGACGGAGTCCCCAGCATCCACTTAGGACGTTAGAGAAAATAAGAATTTACTTACCGATAATTCTATTTCTCGTAGTCCGTAGTGGATGCTGGGCGCCCATCCCAAGTGCGGATTGTCTGCAATACTTGTACATAGTTATTGTTACAAAAAAATCGGGTTGTTATTGTTGTGAGCCGTCTGTTCAGAGGCTCCTACGTTTTGTCATACTGTTAACTGGGTTCAGATCACAAGTTGTACGGTGTGATTGGTGTGGCTGGTATGAGTCTTACCCGGGATTCAAGATCCTTCCTTATTGTGTACGCTCGTCCGGGCACAGTATCCTAACTGAGGCTTGGAGGAGGGTCATAGGGGGAGGAGCCAGTGCACACCACCTGATCCTAAAGCTTTATTTTTGTGCCCTGTCTCCTGCGGAGCCGCTATCCCCATGGTCCTGACGGAGTCTCCAGCATCCACTACGGACTACGAGAAATAGAATTATCGGTAAGTAAATTCTTATTTTTTTTTTCTAGTAGATGACAAAGGCATTCACTTTTGAATTTAATAGACATATGACAATTGGCTTCTCCGATGTCTGGTCAATTGATTACTGTATTTTACCTGTGCTTTTTCATGACTGAAGTGCTTTGTGGTGTTGATGCTGTGTTTAATAAGATGTAACATAGTAACATAGTATCTAAGGTTGAAAAAAGACAATTTGTCCATCGTGTTCAACCTGTTTGTGGTCTCCTATGCGGTTTTATTTTAGGACTAGTTATATGATCTATAATGCTTGTCTAGCACTATATCCCTGAATATCCTTATCCAATAGGAATTTATCTAACCCATTCTTAAAGGTGTTAACTGAGTCCGCCGTTACTACTCTCTCAGGCAGGGAATTCCAAACACGTATTGTCCTTACTGTGAAAAAACCTTTTCGCCTCATTGTGCGGAAACTCCTCTCCTCTAACCTAAGCGAGTGATCACGTGTTCTCTGTGCTGATCTTATTAAAAACAGGTCCCTCGCAAGTTCTGTGTATTGTCCCCTTATATATTTGTAGATGTTGATCATGTCCCCTCTTAGTCTCCTCTTTTCCAATGAAAACATGCCAAGCCTTGCAAGTCTTTCCTCGTATTCCAGCGTCTCCATGCCCTTAATTAGTTTGGTTGCCCGCCTCTGAACCTTTTGTAGCTCCAGGATATCCTTTTTGTAGTATGGTGCCCAAAATTGCACACAGTATTCAAGATGTGGCCTCACTAGTGATTAATATAATCAGAGTATAATACTCTCGTCCCTTGCATCGATTCCCCGTTTTATGCATGCTAACATCTTATTAGCCTTTTTTGCTGCTATCCTACTTTGGGTACTGCTGCTTAGTTTGTTATCTATGTGAACAACTAAGTCTTTTTCCAGTACAGAATCCCCTAATATTACCCCATTTAGTATGTAGGTGTTATTTTTAGTCTTGCTACCACAGTGCATTACCGTACACCTGTAAGTATTGAATCTCATTCTCCATTTTGCTGTCCATGCTTCTAGTTTAACTAAGTCGTTCTGAAGAGACTCAGCATCCCCCTCCGTATTTATAACCTTACACAATTTGATATCGTCAGTAAAAATTGACACCATGCTCTTTAGACCGACTGTTAAGTCGATAATGAAGATGTTGAACAATAGTGGTCCAAGTACAGACCCTTGTGGCACACCACTTAGCACTTTAGTCCAATTTGAAAATGATCCATTAACCTCAACGCGCTGCTTCCTATTATCCAACCAAATTTCTGACCCAAGTGCAAATCCCTAGTGGTACTGTGTCAAAAGCTTTGGCAAGTCTAAAAAAAATTACAACCACCTCCTTACCCTGATAAAGGTTCGCACTTACCATTTCATAAAAGCCAAGTAAGTTAGTTTGACATGATCTGTCCTTCACAAATCCATGTTGGTTCCTTTTAATTACCTTATTGGCTTCAATGAACTTCTGAATACTATCCCTTAGAATACCTTCCAATACTTTCCCCACTATAGATGTAAGACTAACTGGTCTATAATTACCCGGTTCAGCTTTATTCCCCTTTTTGAATATCAGCACTACCTCTGCTATACACCAGTCTTTGTGAACCATGCCTGACTTTACTGAATCCATGAAGATCAGAAATAGTGGACTTGCTAGTTCGGCGTGCAGCTCCATAAGAACTCTTGGGTGAATTCCATCAGGACCGGGCGACTTATTAATCTTTAAATTTTTTAATCGGTCACAGACTACCTCCTCACTAAAATAAGCTTTAGCGGTGGGACATTATCTTTGTTGAGATTGTGTGGTAGACCCTGCATTTGGTCCTCTCTGGTAAATACCATTGAAAAAAACTAATTTAGTTTGTTCGCTATGTCATTATCATTTTTGATTAAGACTCCCAACTCATCTTTTAAAGGGCCTATACTCTTCTTCTTTAATCTCTTGCTGTTGATGTATTTAAAAAAAAATTGGGGATTTGCTTTGCTTTCCTTTGCCACTAGTTTTTCAGTTTCTACTTTAGCCACTCTAATTCCTTTTTTGCATATTTTGTTACAATCCTTATAGTGCTGAAATGACTTTGCATCCCCCTCAGACTTGTATTTTTTAAACGCTCGTCCTTTTTTGCCCATTAGTTTCTTTATATTTTTGTTAAGCCACATTGGTTTGGGATTTTTATTCCTTTTTTTGCTGCTGGTGGGAATAAATTTGCGAGTATTTTTAACTAGCAGTGATTTTAATACATCCCATTTCTCTGTAGTATTTTTTTCCTGAAACAGAATTTCCCATTCAGTGTCCCTTAACGCTTCCCTCATCCTGTCAAAGTTGGCTTTGCTAAAGTTTAGAGTTCTAGTTGAGCCAGTATAGGACTGCTTATGAAAACTGATATTGAATATGACTATATTGTGGTCGCTGTTTCCTCTGGGCTCCCCTACTATAATATTTGATACCAGTTCACCATTGTTAGTTAATACCAGGTCTAAAGGCCAGTACTCACGGGCAGATGTGGGAGAGATGTGTGCTGGGCGAACCGCTCAGCACACATCTCTTCCGCCGCTCAGCACAGCGCGATCTGTGCTGAGCGTGCGGGGGGAGACGGGGGGGGGGGGTTCGCTCATTTCACCCTGCTGGTGAAATGAGCAACCTGCTAGATTGGCCAGTCTAGCACCAGCGATAGCGATGCGCGGGGCTGCGCATCGCTATCGCTGTAGGGGGTACACACGGAGCGATCATGCTTAAAATCTCAGCAATCTAGTCAGATTGCTTAGATTTTAAGCAGCGATCGCTCCGTGAGTACCCCCCTTAAGAGTGCATTGTACCTAGTTGGTTCCTCGATTAATTGAACTAAGTAGTTATCATTTAGCGTGTTTAAAAACATGTTGCCCCTAGCAGTATCACATGAATCGTTTTTCCTGTTTATCTCGGGATAGTTAAAGTCTCCCATCACTACTATGTCTCCTACTCCTGCTGCTCTTTCAAGTTGATTCAGTAACAATTTCTCATCAGACACATTTATACCAGGTGGCCTGTAGCATAACCCCAATAATAACTTCTTTATTCCTTTACCCCCGCATGTAATTTCTACCCATAACGTCTCAATAGTATTTACAGTTCCTTCTTGAATATCTTCCCGTATAACAGGTTTTAGAAACGGCTTTACGTAAAGACATACCCCTCCACCCCTTTTATTTAGTCTGTCTCTCCTGTACAGCGTGTAACCTCTAGATTGACTGTCCAATCATGAGATTCGTCCCACCAAGTTTCAGTTTGCTGCAAGGATTTCTAGTTCCCCCTTTTTGCCTGTAAGGCTTCTAGCATTCACATACATACAATTGATGTGTTTTATGTTAGTATGTGTTTAAATATCTGTTATAACTAACCTGTTCAGTAAAACGTCTGTGTATTCAAATAGTTTTCTTGTCCATTGGGGGTATGGGAAGATATGGATTATGGGAGTATGTATGTATGTATGTATGTATGTATGTATGTATGTATGTATATATATATAAGTTGTAACACTGTAGGGGTGCAAGGTGCCTTTTCCTGGGGAATATGGCAGCACGCAGCAGCTGAGGAACAACACAAGTCCAGTTTCTGGTACAACTGACCCCGGACAGTTTTATTGAAACAGAAAATAAAACAAACCCCAAAATAAAAATACCTTGCCTGTCCGGCACTAACTAAACATAAGATGTTCCTAACTGTCACTAAACAAAACACAGAGTTCTTCAGTACATACTGTATAGCTTACTTGCATCAGAAAGCGTGTCTCTCACACACAGATCCTGCAGCCTTCCCAGGCAGTCTGCCCATACTAATCAGGTTAGAAGCACTATATCACTCTTACACAGCTGAAACCCTGATTAGCCCTCTGTGAGGCCAAAGACCCGAACTGGGCCCAATGTCTAGAACTCGCCTTATCTCTCTCTCAGAGCCTTTACCCAGCTTTTACAGCAAACTGAAAAGGTTCAGACAAAACAAAAAGCATTTTTCCTAGAAGTTAACATTTTCTAAAACATGTAAGACAAGAACCTGGGACAAATATACCTGCCCTCAAACACTATCCCAGTGTTCTTGTCACATATCCCCCTCCCCTGTTTCGACCTAGGGGCCGGAACACTTGTAGCCCCCAAACAGAAGATGCGAGACAATGCATCTGCGTTGGCCAATTGTGTTCCCGGTCTATGTTCGACAGTAAACTTAAAGTCCTGCAACGCTAGAAACCATCTAGTTACACGAGCATTCTTGCCTCTATTTACATACATCCATTTTAAAGGGGCATGGTCTGTCACTAGTCTGAATTGTCTACCCAAGAGGTAATATCTCAAGGTATCTAGTGCCCACTTAATGGCCAAAGCCTCCTTTTCCACAATGGCATACCTTTTTTCATGCTCATTGAGTTTCCTACTCAAATAAATGATAGGGTGTTCGTCCCCATCTCTGGTTTGGGACAGCACAGCACCTATCCCTACCTCTGAGGCATCTGTCTGTACCACAAATTCTTTTGAAAAATCTGGTGTTATCAACACCGGTTGTGAACACAAAGCCACTTTTAACGCTTGGAACGCCTTTTCTGCATCAGGGTTCCATTTCACCACATTTGACTGCTTCCCTTTGGTAAGGTCTGACAACGGCACCGCTGTGGTCGCAAAATTAGGAATAAACCGTCTATAGTACCCAGTAATTCCCAAAAAAGCCCTTACCTGTTTTTTATTCACTGGACGAGGCCAGTTTTGAATAGCATCAACTTTATTCAATTGGGGCCTAATCAGACCTCTGCCTATGGTGAAGCCCAAGTATTTGACCTCCTCCATTGCGAGGCAGCACTTCTTTGGGTTAGCAGTTAACCCTGCCTCTCTGATTGAGTCCAGTACTGCTTGTACTTTAACCAAATGTGACCCCCAGTCTGTACTGTGAATTACCACATCATCCAAATAGGCAGCTGCATATTTTCTATGGGGCCTCAAAATTTTATCCATCGCCCGTTGAAAGGTTGCTGGAGCCCCATGCAACCCAAAGGGTAACATCTTATACTGGTACAGCCCCTCCGGAACCGAAAAGGCTGTTTTTTCTTTGGCGCTATCAGATAAAGGTATTTGCCAGTAACCTTTGGTCAGGTCCAATGTGGTGAGAAACCTGGCTGTTCCCAGCCTTTCTACAAGCTCATCCACAGGGGGCATGGGGTATGCGTCAAACTTGGACACCTCATTTAACTTACGAAAGTCATTACAGAAGCGTATGCTACCGTCGGGCTTCGGGATGAGCACTATGGGACTGGACCACTCACTGTTAGACTCCTCTATGACTCCAAGTTCTAACATGGTTTTAACTTCCTTAGAAATAGCTTCTCGCTGAGCTTCAGGAATCCTATATGGCTTTAAATGAACCCTGACCCCTGGTTCTGTGACAATGTCATGTTTTATTATGGTCGTTCGGCCAGGCAGCTCTGAAAATACCTCCCTATTTTGGATGAGAAATTCTTTAACCTGATTGTTCTGATCAGCTGATAATGTCTCTGACACCTTCACTGCGGGAAGCAACCGGGGTGAAGACACCGAAGGGCAAGGCTCCGCTGACAGAGACAACCTATCTTTCCAGGGTTTGATTAAGTTAACATGGTAGATCTGTTCGGGTTTTCTCTTTCCCGGCTGGTATACTTTGTAATTAACCTCATTCACTTTTTCCCTAATCTCAAATGGACCCTGCCATTTAGCTAGGAATTTGCTTTCCACAGTGGGTACCAAAACAAGAACTCTATCTCCAGGAGGAAATTCCCGTATCTTGGCATTCCGGTTATAGACCCTCTGTTGAGCACTTTGGGCCTGTTCCATGTGCTCTCTGACAACAGGTACCACGGCTGCAATCCTATCCTGCATTTGTGTTACATGCTCAATAACGCTTCTATAAGGAGTGGGCTGTCCTTCCCACGTCTCTTTGGCAACATCCAACAGCCCTCTGGGGTGTCTACCATACAACAAATCAAATGGAGAAAACCCCGTAGAGGACTGAGGAACTTCTCTGATGGCCATTAACAAGTAGGGCAACAAACAATCCCAGTTTTTCCCATCTCTCTCAACAACCTTTTTTAACATACTTTTTAATGTTTTATTAAACCTTTCCACCAACCCGTCAGTTTGGGGATGGTAGATGGACGTCCTGAGGTGAGTGACCTTAAATAACTTGCACAATTCTTTCATGATCCTTGACATAAATGGAGTACCTTGGTCAGTCAAAATTTCTTTTGGTATTCCCACTCTACTAAATACCTGCACCAGCTCCCTAGCTATCGCCTTGGTTGTGATAGTGCGTAAAGGGACAGCCTCAGGATATCGAGTGGCATAGTCCATAATTACCAGGATATACTGATGGCCCCGAGCAGACTTTAACAAGGGCCCCACGAGATCCATGGCTATTCTGTCAAACGGGACCTCTATAATAGGCATGGGAACTAGTGGGCTCCTGAAATGGGGTCTAGGGGCATGATACTGGCATTCAGGACAGGAAGAACAATATTCAGACACTTCTTTATAAACCCCTGGCCAAAAGAACCTTTGTAAAACTCTTTCAGTGGTTTTTTCTGCCCCTAAATGTCCTGCGGTAACGTGACTATGAGCTAAATCTAGTACCGTTCTCCGATAAGGCTGGGGAACTACCAGCTGTTCCACCACATCCTCACCCCTTTTGACAATGTGGTACAAGAGCTCATTACAGATGGCCATGTGGGGATACGTAACCCTGTCACCTGGTACCACAGGTTCCCCATTAACAATCTTAACATTCTCTCTAGCCTTTATTAAGGTAGGATCCTTTAACTGTTCAGACGCAAACAGATCCTTCTTTACCTCCAGGTCAGGCACGCTTTCAGTTCTAACTACTATGTCTCTGTTCCCGGCAAGAGGGTCCTCACTGGACTCCCCATCTGTCACTTCCCCAGCCAAACTAGCAAAAGGCAAAGGGCCAGAAAGTTCCGAAGACCCACGTACATCCAAAAAATCACCGGTATTATCAACTGGCTTTTTACTTCTCACATCTGTTGATAACCGTGATTCCCACAGTTTCCAAAAATGAGGAAAATCCCTCCCTATTATGGCCTCATGCACCAAGGTAGGGACCAGTCCCACTTTAACCATTGCTGACCCACAACAAGTTTCTATATTCACCTCAGCAGTGGCATAATATTGGGTATCCCCATGTATGCAAGTTACCCCAATAGGTATTTGCTGGACCTTTAAGGGGTTCACTAACCCAGCTTTCACGAGGGTAACTAAACTTCCTGAATCTAGCAAGGCCTCTACCCGGTTACCTTCTAAGAACACATCACACATTTGTTTTTCCAGCTCAGGTGAAGGTACCACAGTACAGGCTAACCTAGCAAAGAAAGACATTCTGCGACATTCAAAGGCAGCATCACATTGCATGGGTTCTTGCGTGACTGGGCAATTGGCAATAACATGACCTGGCATACCACACCTAAAACATTTAACCACACGATTATCAACCCATTTGGGCAGCATAGACCGTTCTAGCCCCATTGGCCTGTTTCCAGGGCCAGTGTTTACTGTCTCTCCAGCCTTGCGTTCTCTTAACCGCCCAGCAACGTTTTCCCACGGAACAGTCTTACCAGTCTTTACTGAAGGGCGCTGTCGAGGATCTATGGGTTGCTGGGTGGTCATCAGTAGTTCCTCTGCTGCCAAATACCTCTCTACCATGTCCACTAATTGGTCAGCAGTACCCGGGTTTCCATGGCTCACCCACTTGCGCAGGACCATGGGCAAAGATCTCAAGTAGCGGTCCATGACGACTCTTTCCACCATCTGGGGACCAGTTAATGTCTCTGGCTGCAGCCATTTTTTTGTTAGCTGAATAAGGTCGTGCATCTGGGAGCGCGGAGGCTTCTCCATGGCGTACAGCCAACGGTGCACCCGTTGCGCTCGTACTGACAGCGTGACTCCCAGGCGGGTCAGGATCTCAGTCTTTAGTTTATCATAGTCCCGAGCCTCAGCAGGGCTTAAATCAAAGTAAGCTTTTTGGGGCTCACCTGACAGGAAAGGTGCCAGCAGACTGGCCCACTGTGCTTTCGGCCAGTTCTCACGCTCGGCAGCCCTTTCAAACGTGGTCAGATAGGCCTCCACATCATCAGCCTCTGTCATTTTCTGCAGGAAGTGACTGGCTCGTATAGAACTAGAGCTGGTTGGAGCACTGACGGCCACATCTCCAACCCGAGCTGCAAGTCTCTGCACCACTTCTGCTAAGGCCTCTCTATCCTGACGCTGTTGTCTCCAATTTTCCTCCATTGCCACCTGCTGCTGTCGGTTGGCCTCCTGCTGAGCCGCTGTAGCTTGCAGCAAGGCTTTAAGCAGATCCTCCATGTCAACAGATTTTTCAGGTGGCTTTGCAGCTGCTTTCACCCAGGACATATATCAAACCCTCAGGGGTGAGTCTCAGTAACTTCACACTGGGCTGTATCTGCATAAACCACCGTTTTCTGCAGGCCTCACAAAGCTGCTGCTTTCACTTATGCGCAGAACGGCCTGCTCGCATTCTCCACCAAGTTGTAACACTGTAGGGGTGCAAGGTGCCTTTTCCTGGGGAATATGGCAGCACGCAGCAGCTGAGGAACAACACAAGTCCAGTTTCTGGTACAACTGACCCCGGCCAGTTTTATTGAAACAGAAAATAAAACAAACCCCAAAATAAAAATACCTTGCCTGTCCGGCACTAACTAAACATAAGATGTTCCTAACTGTCACTAAACAAAACACAGAGTTCTTCAGTACATACTGTATAGCTTACTTGCATCAGAAAGCGTGTCTCTCACACACAGATCCTGCAGCCTTCCCAGGCAGTCTGCCCATACTAATCAGGTTAGAAGCACTATATCACTCTTACACAGCTGAAACCCTGATTAGCCCTCTGTGAGGCCAAAGACCCGAACTGGGCCCAATGTCTAGAACTCGCCTTATCTCTCTCTCAGAGCCTTTACCCAGCTTTTACAGCAAACTGAAAAGGTTCAGACAAAACAAAAAAGCATTTTTCCTAGAAGTTAACATTTTCTAAAACATGTAAGACAAGAACCTGGGACAAATATACCTGCCCTCAAACACTATCCCAGTGTTCTTGTCACAATATATATATATATATTTATATATATATATATATATATATATATACATACATACACACACACACATATATTATATATATATATATATATATACACACACACACATATATGATAGATAGATAGATAGATAGATAGATAGATAGATAGATAGATAGATAGATAGTCTGTGGATTCGGCACTCATGCATAGAAATAGAAATCAACTTGCCCGGTGCCTTCTAAATCAACTTTGCAGGTTGAAGATATAAGCACAATTAAGCGGCACTCCAGGACTTATCTCAAATAAGCGGGTCCAGACCCCGGTTTTGCAACGTTTCGGTTTTAATCACAAACCTGCCTGACGAAGGTTTGTGATTAAAACCGAAACGTTGCAAAACCGAGTGTCTGGACCCGCTTATTTGAGATAAGTCCATATATTAGATAGATAGATAGATAGATAGATAGATAGATAGATAGATAGATAGATAGATAGATAGATAGATAGATAGATAGATAGATAGTCTGTGGATTCGGCACTCATGCATAGAAATAGAAATCAACTTGCCCGGTGCCTTCTAAATCACAAACCTGCCTGACGAAGGTTTGTGATTAAAACCGAAACGTTGCAAAACCGAGTGTCTGGACCCGCTTATTTGAGATAAGTCCATATATTAGATAGATAGATAGATAGATAGATAGATAGATAGATAGATAGATAGATAGATAGATAGATAGATAGTCTGTGGATTCGGCACTCATGCATAGAAATAGAAATCAACTTGCCCGGTGCCTTCTAAATCACAAACCTGCCTGACGAAGGTTTGTGATTAAAACCGAAACGTTGTAAAACCGGGGGTCTGGACCCGCTTATTTGAGATAAGTCCTGGAGTGCCGCTTAATTGTGCATATATATATATATATCTATCAGGGATGTGCGGTGAGGTAAATGGCTGAGGAGGCACTGGCTAGTACCAGAGCCCCAGAGCCAGATTTACACACAATACATAAGTCCAAGGATTCATGTGGGCATTATACACATGTGCAGCAGTATATACTGCTGGAAATTTGGTGAGGTTTGATCGGATTCAGTATGATTTACCGGTGGCCGAGATGCTTGCTGTCAACATCAGTTTGCTGGCAGCAGGATGAACACAAAGGGCGAGATTCAATTCTTTTCACCCCTGTCCACACTCATTCTGTTTCTGCCCTCAGGGACGTGGTATCATTATTTCAGCTCGCTACCCCCGGAGTAGCGAGGCACCCAACCCTTTACACAGCTAAACCTGATTACTATGGGCGCAATATGCTCGACAACGGAGATCATTTTAGAAAGGAAATTGGGCGTGATTTATCATTTGAATCTCACCCAAAGAGTCCCTTTGCGGACTCACTGTGCTCCCACGCTGGGGCTCGGTGGCTCGATACGCTTGCTAGTTGCTACGTGATCTATTTCCATTCTATAGGTGTTGTGGACACCCACGAGTGGGAATAGTCCTGTAGCGCCGGCTGGCGGGATTGCAGCTAGCGGTATCATGACCACCGGAATTCCAGGATTCCGACAGCCAGCAAATTAAACGTAGATGTGCAGAAAAGATAGACAGGGGAGGCACTGCCTCACTTGCCGTAGACCTTTTACTTCTCAGAGTTTTGACTATAAAAATTATTAGAATAGACCTCTCTCTCTCTCTCTATATATATATATATATATATATATATATATACACTGTATATGGACTGATGACAGTGCCAGGAATAAAGGCACTGAAACATTGCTAATAAGTGTGCTTTTATGTGTCCTGGAGTGCTGCACCTGTGAATATTTGTCTATGTACATAGAGCAAGCATCCGGCAAGATTACTGTTTATATATATAAAAATATATTTATATTGTATATAATTGACATGATACTGTATTTACAGTGTGGTTGTTTATTATGTGTAGGCTGAAGAGAAATCCAGACTGAACAAAGAGTTCCGAGAGCTCTGTGCGAGACGTGCACCTATGTTTTGGATACCACTCAGAGCGCACTGTGTGTGGGAGAGGATGTCTGTCACACTGGCCTGTACTGTGTTGGGAACACCAAAACCAGCCATACAGTGGTAAGACAGCATTATATTCATCTTTACCAGTGCATTACTAACATGTTAACTAAAACCTGTAGTCACTAATTTACTGACTTCAGTACTTATCTATTGTACTGTAGCGCTCTTTTTTAAGTGATACTATTATGGACTTACTCCGTATATTTGAAAATATGACTTCTTGTCACATAATAATACCTATACATCGTAACACATGTTTGTAGGGGTTGGGATGCTGGCGGTCAGAATACCAACCGAGGCATCCTGATGTTTAGAATCCGTACAGGGGCCCGGTAAGCATACTATCCCTGTCCCCCTAGCCCTCCCGTCCCACAGTCTAAACCTCTCCCCTCCCCCCCCCCCTCCTAACCCTAGCCCGGGAAGGGGGGTGCCTAAACCTAACTCCTCCTTCCCACAGCCTAAGCCTATCCCCCCTATCCCCGTAGCCTACCCCTAACCCTCCTCCTGCAACCCAAACCTAACCCCCCCCTCCCAGCCTGACAGGGTTCGGTTAAGCATGCTAACCCTTTTCCCCCTTAACCCTAATTGCTTCACTGCAGCCTAAACCTAATTCCCCGCAGCCTAACCCTAACCCTCCACGATGGTGCCTGTCTAACCTCCCCTTCCCTCAGCCTAAACCTAAACACAGTGTTACCAATAAACTGGCCTGATATTTGCATGTGTATTTCTCATCACCAATAGCATAATCCATGTGTCAGATGATTGCACACTCTGACAGCTGGAATCTTTGGCCAAACTAAACTGCTCCTCCATGATAAGTTCAGCCCATGTGGGTGTCATACTCACACATACAGTACCAACCATATCATTTGCCAAATGTCCCAGAGCCTTCAGTTCATGAAATATACAAATAGATATGAGGTCAGTGGAGTTTGTAGACAGTATGGCCCCATCTGAAGAAATATATATATATATATATATATATATATATATATATATATACACATACACACACACACACTTATTTTGTTTTATTAATTGGTATCCAATCTTATAATACAGCCCAGGTATATTATAAATGTGCAGAATAGCAATCAAGACCATATATACTTAATTGACCAGTTATGTTCATTTTGGCTCTTTCTGTATAGATGAACAGTGTCACAGTGGATTCTCATAGCATCAATGTATAAAAATAAAATCATATAAGAAACTGAATCCAAATCAAAACACTTGAGAGTGGTTTTGACAAAACACGGGGGTCCGCACACTGTACTTGCAACATGCATGCAGGTACACTGCATTCAAGTCGTTGCAGTCAAATGTCACCAAGGATTAACTCATTACAGAGCAAGCAACACAGGAGTGAAAATAGTTATTCAACTCCCTGAACTATGGCCCTCATTCCGAGTTGATCGCTCGCTAGCTGCTTTTAGCAGCAGTGCAAATGCTAAGCCGCCGCCCTCTGGGAGTGTATATAAGCTTAGCAGAAGTGCGAACGAAAGGTTAGCAGAATAGTGCTGAAATTTTTTCATGCAGTTTCAAAGTAGCTGAAAACCTACTCCTTCCTTGCGATCACTTCAGACTGTTTGGTTCCTGGTATGACGTCACAAACACGCCCTGCGTTCGGCCAGCCACTCCCCCGTTTCCCCAGGCACGCCTGCGTTTTTACCTGACACACCTGCATTTTTTAGCACACTCCCGAAAAACGGACAGTTACCACCCAGAAACACCCACTTCCTGTCAATCACTCTATGATCAGCAGAGTGACTGAAAAGCATCGCTCGACCTTGTGTAAAACTGCATAGTTTTGTGTGAAAGTACGTCGCACGTGCGCACTGCGACCCGTACGCATGCGCAGAAATGCCAATTTTTTAGCCTGAACGCTACGCTGCGAACAACGGCTGCTAGCGAACAAATCGGAATGACCACCTATATTCCATCCTCTAAGCCAGTGGTTCTCAAACGTTTATCTTTTATGAATCACGGCACTTAAGAGTATCAGAATTTTTTTCATGGCACCCCTAGGCCAAAAGGTTTTTTTTTTGTAAAATCTTTTTATTGAGTATAACAGGACATACGAAAGTACAAAAGCTTCAATTGAACCAGTCAATATACAATCGATATTGCAACACTTAAGAAGAAGCACAAATACAGTACATGTGTCGAATATAACAAAGAAAGATCCAGTATGATGAATCTTCCATACATCCACAGAAATATAAAATGTAAAATACACAAAACACAAAAGAAGAAGAAGGAGAAGAAGAGCAAGGAAGGAGGGAGGGAGGGAAGCGAAGGAGCTGGTAAAACCAGACCGGAGTGTTACATGAACATGGTACAGACATAGGCCCTCATTCCGAGTTGTTCGCTCGTTCTTTTTCATCGCATCGCAGTGAAAATCCGCTTAGTACGCATGCGCAAAGTTCGCACTGCGACTGCGCCAAGTAACTTTACTATGAAGAAAGTATTTTTACTCACGGCTTTTTCTTCGCTCCGGCGATCGTAATGTGATTGACAGGAAATGGGTGTTACTGGGCGGAAACACGGCGTTTCAGGGGCGTGTGGCTGAAAACGCTACCGTTTCCGTAAAAAACGCAGGAGTGGCCGGAGAAACGGTGGGAGTGCCTGGGCGAACGCTGGGTGTGTTTGTGACGTCAACCAGGAACGACAAGCACTGAACTGATCGCACAGGCAGAGTAAGTCTGGAGCTACTCTGAAACTGCTAAGTAGTTAGTAATCGCAATATTGCGAATACATCGGTCGCAATTTTAAGAAGCTAAGATTCACTCCCAGTAGGCGGCGGCTTAGCGTGTGTAACTCTGCTAAATTCGCCTTGCGACCGATCAACTCGGAATGAGGGCCATAGGTAGTTGGTTTAAATAGAGAGCAAAAAATCACCATAAAAATGGACATGAGCAGTGCAATAAACAGTTATGACAAAGGGGGTACTTCAGAGTTGGTCGCAGCAGCAAATTTGTTAGCAGTTGGGCAAACCATGTGCACTGCAGGGGGTGCAGATATAACATGTGCAGAGAGAGATAGATTTGGGTGGGGTGTGTTCAAACGGAAATCTAAATTGTAAAAATAAAGCAGCCAGTATTTACCCTGCACAGAAAGAAAATAACACACCCAAATCTAACTCTCTCTGTAGGCTGACCATACTAGCCCTTTAAACTGGGACACTCATGAATTACAACGGTTCAGAGGCTCAAACCAATCCAACTGGAGGAACTGCAACACCACGTTAAGGTCCCATGGCGCCGTAGGCGGTACAAAGGGAGGTTGGATATGCAGAACTCCCTTCAAAAAGGTCTGAACCTCAGGGAGGGCAGCCAATTGCTTCTGAAAGAAAATGGATAGGGCTGAAATCTGGACCTTCACAGATCCCAACCTCAGACGCATATCCACTCCTGCTTACAGGAAGAGGAGGAAATGTCTCAGTTGAAAATCCACCGCAGGAAATTTCTTGGACACCAAGAAACATTTCTTCCAAATACGATGGTAATGTTTTGACGTTACCCCTTTCCTAGCCTGTATGAGGGTAGGAATATAGATTCAGAAGGTCCGCGTACCAAGCCCTTCTTGGCCAATCTGGGGCAATGAGGATCGCTTGAACCCTTGTTCTCCCTATGAGCTTTAGGATTCTTGGGATGAGTGAGAGTGGTGGAAACACGTACACTGACTGGAACACCCACGGACACACCAGGGCGTCCACTGCCACTGCCTGTTGGTCCCTCGACCTGGAACAATAACGCTGAAGCTTCTTGTTGAGACGAGAGGCCATCATGTCTATTTGGGGCAATCCCCAAAGATCTGTTAATTCCTTGAAAACCTCCGGATGGAGTTCCCACTCTCCTGGATGGAGATCGTGTCTGCTGAGGCAGTCTGCTTTCCAGTTGTCTACTCCCAGAAGAAGATGGCTGACAGTGCCAACGCGTGTTTTTCTGTCCAGAGGAGTATTTTTGTCACCTCTGACATTGCCTCTCTGCTCTTCGTTCCGCCCTGTCGGTTTATGTAAGCCACTGTTATTACGTTGTCCGACTGCACTTGAATGGCCCGATTTCTCAGAAGAGGGGCCGCCTGAAGAAGACAGTTGTAGACGGCTCTTAGTTCCAGGATGTTGATGAGCAGGCTGGCTTCCAGGCTTGACCACCGTCCTGGAAGGTTACTCCTTGAGTGACTGCTTCCCAGCCCCGGAGGCTCGCATCCGTTGTTAGCAGGACCCAGTCCTGAATCCCGAACCTGCGGAATTCTAGGAGGTGAGGCAAATGGAGCCACCAGAGGAGAGAAATCCTTGCCCTTGGCGACAGACAAATTCTCTGATGCATGTGGAGGTGAGATCCCGACCACTTGTCCAGGAGATCCAGTTGGAAGGGCCGAGCATGGAACCTCCCGTACTGGATAGCCTCATAGGAGGCCACTATCTTTCCCAATAGGCGAATGCATTGATGAACCAACACCCGGGGTGACTTGAAGACATCTCGGACCATGGATTGGATCACCAACGCCTTGTCCCGCGGAAGAAACACCCGCTGCACTTCCGTATCCAGAATCATTCCCAGAAAGGACAATCTCTGGGTTGGTTCCAAATGTGACTTTGGAAAATTTAGAATCCACCCGTGACTCTGGAGCAGTCGCGTTGTGAGAACAATGAATTGCAGCAGCTTCTCCTTGGATGATGCCTTTATCAGGAGATCGTCCAGATAAGGAATGATGTTCACATCTTGCTTGCGGAGTAGCATCATCATTTCCGCCATCACGTTGGTAAACACCTGCGGTGCTGTGGAGAGGCCGAATGGCAGCGCCTGGAACTGAAAATGACAGTCCAGCAATGCGAAGCGGAGATAAGCCTGATGCGGCAGCCAAATCGGAATGTGAAGGTACGCATCCTTGATATCCAGTGATACCAGGAATTCCACTTCTTCCAGATCTGATATCACCACCCTGAGATACTCCATCTTGAACTTGAACTCCTTTAGAAAGGGGTTCAACAATTTTAGGTTCAGAATGGGCCTGACCAAACCATCCGGTTTCGGTACAACAAAAAGGTTCGAATAGTAACCCTTTGTCAGCATGTGAGGTGGTACCGGCACAATGACCTGTACCTCCACCAGCATTTGGACAGTGTCTTGAAGCACTGTGCTGTTCCCCAACAGAGTTGGTAAGCCCGACTTGAAAAAAAAAAACGATGAGGAGGGAGACTTTGAAATTCCAGCCTGTATTCCTGAGACACAATATCTGCTACCCAGGGATCCAGGCCGGACGATACCCAGACATGACAGAAGTGTCTGAGTCTCGCTCCCACAGGCCCCACCTCCGGGCCGTCCCATCCACTGTCATGTGGAGGACTTTGGGGTACCTGAAGCAGGCTTTTGTTCCTGGGAACTTGCAGCGGCAGGTTTCTTGGACTTCACCTTACCTCCCCTAAAGAAGGTATTGGATGATCTGGCCTATCTGGGCTTGTTAGGCCGAAAGGACTGCTGCGCAGCTGAGGAGAAGGATTTCTTCGGAGCAGGTGCTGCTGAGGGAAGAAACGGAGACTTACCCGCTGTAGCGGTGGATATCCACGCGTCTAGAGCTTCCCCAAAGAGAGCCTGGCCTGTATAGGGTAGCGACTCCACGCTTCTTCTGGATTCCACGTCGGCCGACCACTGGCACAGCCACAGTCCCCGACGAGCTGAAACAGACATGGAAGAAATACCCGCAGCTATGGATCCCAGGTCCTTTATGGATTCTACCATAAAACCAGCAGAATCATGAATGTTGCGTAAATACAATGCAACTTCATCCCTATCCATCGTATCCAAATCCTCAATTAAGGCAGCTAACCACTTCACTATTGCCTTTGCTATCCATGCACTAGCAATAGTGGGACGTAATATGGCCCCCGAAGCAGTGTACATTGATTTAAGTGTATTATCAATTTTCCTATCTGCCGGCTCCTTTAAGGCGGTAGAACCCAGCACAGGTAAAACCACCTTCTTTGAGAGTCTGGACACAGATGCGTCAACAATCGGCGGGTTTTCCCCATTTTTTTTCTATCCTCCTCAGGGAAAGGAAAAGCCACCAGAATCCTCTTAGGGATCTGAAACTTCTTTTCAGGGTTTACCCATGCTTTTTCAAATAGAGCATTCAGCTCTTTTGACGCAGGGAAGGTTAGCAAAGCTTTCTTATTTTCAGTGAAAAAGGCCTTCTCAACCTGCTCAGGTGTGGTATCATTAACATTTAACACATCCCTGAAAGCCTTTATCAACAATTGCACCCGCCTTGCAAGAGATGCGGACCTCCGCAACACATCCCCATCACCATCTGTAGTGTCAGAATCGGTATCCGAGTCGTCCTGTGTCACCTGCACAAGCGCACGTTTGTGAGATAGTGGGGTGTCCCGAGGTACCAGACAAGGGCCATATAGCCATAGAGGTCTGCAATACCTGGGTTGCAGATCCATTACTGGCAACCCTGTCAGAAATCTGAGAAATCCAAGTCTTGATAGAGGAAAACAACTCTGGTTCCCTTGTTGGAATCTGTGCTAAACCAGTGCTAACCTGATTACATGGAATGGGATCATCCTGGGAGGATAAATTCTCTGCAGCATATGACACTGTATCCCTGGACATTGCTGCAGGTGACCACCAAACACACCACACACACACAGGTTGGGGTAAGACAGAGTTTCCTCCCCCAAGAATGGCAAGAGAGAGACGGAGATTGGAGCCAACCCACACCAGCGCATTTTTTACAAGGAGAAACCCTTTATGTGCACTGACTTGTGTGACTTAATAGGACACACAGTCAATCTATCAGCCTCCCCTCCCTTCTACAACCGCCTGGTACCGTAATACAGTAAACTGGAGCTGCTGTGGAGGGACCAGAATCTTCCTTCAGCTACTGCATGCAGGAAAATGGCACTGGAACGCTGCAGGGTCCGCTCTGAGGAGAAGCTCCGCCCCCTTCATGGCGCTGTCTTCCCGCTCATCTGAAGATTAAACTGGCCTGAGGAGTTGAGCTGGCTGAGATCCCTTGACCCCGACAGGCTTGCTGACCAGTGTGAGGGGTAAGCGCTGACCCAGGGCGCCCCCACACTGCAGCACAGTGTGTCTCTGGTACCGTCCAGGAGCGCGGTTAATACCGAGCTCCATCCCCTGTTGCCGCCATCTTCACACCGGCTCCCCGTTCCTCCGGGCACATTTTCAAAACTGAGTCTGGTAGGAGGGGCATAGAGGGAGGAGCCAGCCCACACTCTTAAAGTGCCAATGGCTCCTGGTGGACCCGTCTATACACCATGGTACTAATGTGGACCCCAGCATCCTGTAGGACGTAAAAGAGAAATGCAAAAAAACACTAGTTTTTCACCGGTGCAGCACTATTGTGGGTAATTGGATACCACCCTTTGTCGGTGCAACTTCTCAACTTACCTTGCAGTGTTTTTGGAGTTTTTTTACCCATACATTTCAAATAATAAAACATTAAAATAAAAAATACATTTTAAATATCTAAATAAAGAGAGACAGTTGTAAAACTTTGTACATTCATTCCCTGTGAGTAGACACAACTTGGGGTAAATTTATTAAGATGGGAGTTCTATTTAAGATGGGATGTTGGCCAGATTCTACTTCTCATGTATCTAGCACCTTCTAGAACAGGCATGTCCAAACTGCGGCCCTCCAGCTGTTGTGAAATTACACATCCCAGCATGCCCTGACACAGCTTTAGCATTCTCTGACAGCAAAACTGTGTCAGGGCATGCTGGCATATGTAGTTTCACAACAGCTGGAGGGCTGCAGTTTGGACATGCCTGTTCTAGGAGATAATACCTGGAATCTGATTGGTTGCTATGGGCAACATCCCATCTTAAATAGAGCTCCCATCTTAGTAAATTTACCCCCATGTGTGGTTGAACCACTTAGGTGGATCTCTGCTCAGAGATTCCTTTCATTACCTAATTGAAGACATTGTCAGGACTGATAGCCAGAAGAATTAGACTGTTAAACTCTCACTCATTATTTAATTTCTGTATTGACAACATATCATACCTCCCAACATGACCCTCTCCAAGAGGGACAGAATGCTCTGCTTCTGGACTTTTCTCTTAATTTATGATTGCCGACACCTGTGTTGAACAGGTAATGGATAAGAAAGGTGTTTCACCACAGGTGATGGCAATCATACGGTAAGAGGGGAGTCCAGGAGCAGAGCATTCTGACCCTCCTGGAGAGGGTCATGTTGGGAGGTACGACATATGCATCTGGTCATTCAAGAGCTGTATTATTTACTACTGTGCATACCCCTTTCTCAGCTTCCTGAAGTGAACTGCTAAGGTGGGGTTGAGACCATTGATGCTGAGCACACACTTTGCTGCTGGTTATTATCTGTGTGGGAACTACAGTGGCATTCCAAAGTGGGAGGGCTAAATAGTTACAAGGGACTAACGTCACTAACCGGTAAAGGGAATACAAAGGTATTATTTAACTTCAGGAAAAACTCAGATGTAAAAGGAATTTCTACATACTGTATGGCTTGATCATGAAAAGGCTAAGAAACTAAAACATTTATGTGCCAGGGATTCATTTCCATAGTCAGGACCATCTTAACAGCATTGAAGGGCCTGGGCAAAGCAGTGCACTGGGGTATTTACTAGAGATGAGCGGGTTCGGTTCCTCGGAATCCGAACCCGCCCGAACTTCAGGTTTTTTTACACGGGGCCGAGCGACTCGGATCTTCCCGCCTTGCTCGGTTAACCTGAGCGCGCCCGAACGTCATCATCCCGCTGTCGGATTCTCGCGAGGCTCGGATTCTATCGCGAGACTCGGATTCTATATAAGGAGCCGCCATTTTCACACGTGCATTGGGATTGATAGGGAGAGGACGTGGCTGGCGTCCTCTCCGTTTAGACTAGATACTAGAGAGAGACACAAATTTTGGGGAGCATATTA
Organism: Pseudophryne corroboree; assembly: GCF_028390025.1. NCBI lineage: Eukaryota > Metazoa > Chordata > Amphibia > Anura > Myobatrachidae > Pseudophryne > Pseudophryne corroboree. The sequence goes on from NC_086445.1 coordinate 544,682,255, forward strand.
TTAGGAGGAGTACTACTTGCTGCTGATAGTGTGACCAGTGACCACCAGTTTAATTAATCCGTACTTTGCCTGAAAAAAAACGATACACAGTGTGACACAGTCACATACCATATCTGTGCTCAGCCCAGTGTGCTGCATCATATGTAATACTGTATATCATTATCTGACTGTGCTGAGTGCTCACTGCTCACACAGCTTAATTGTGGGGGAGACTGGGGAACAGTTATAGCAGGAGTACATATTTAAGTACAGTGCACACTTTTGTTGCCAGAGTGCCACTGCCAGTGTGACTGACCAATGACCACTGACCACCAGTATTGTGATTGTCTGCTGACCACCAGTATATTGTGATTGTCTGCCTGAAAAAGTTAAACACTCGTCGTGTGGTGTTTTTATAAACGCATTCTGCAGACAGTGTCCAGCAGGTCCGTCATTACATAATATATACCTGTCCGGCTGCAGTACTAGTGTGATATATATATATTTTAATTTTATCTCATTATCATCCAGTCTATATTAGCAGCAGACACAGTACGGTAGTCCACGGCTGTAGCTACCTCTGTGTCGGCAGTCGCTCGTCCATCCATAATTGTATACCACCTACCCGTGGTTTTTTTTTTTTTCTATCTTCTTGATACTAGTAGCTTACTTTAGGAGTCTGCAGTGCTGAGTCTGACAGACAGTGTCCAGCAGGTCCGTCATTACATAATATATACCTGTCCGGCTGCAGTACTAGTGTGATATATATATATATATTAATTTTATCTCATTATCATCCAGTCTATATTAGCAGCAGACACAGTACGGTAGTCCACGGCTGTAGCTACCTCTGTGTCGGCAGTCGCTCGTCCATCCATAATTGTATACCACCTACCCGTGGTTTTTTTTTTATTCTATCTTCTTGATACTAGTAGCTTACTTTAGGAGTCTGCACAGTGCTGACAGACAGTGTCCAGCAGGTCCGTCATTACATAATATATACCTGTCCGGCTGCAGTACTAGTGTGATATATATATATATATATATTTTAATTTTATCTCATTATCATCCAGTCTATATTAGCAGCAGACACAGTACGGTAGTCCACGGCTGTAGCTACCTCTGTGTCGGCAGTCGCTCGTCCATCCATAATTGTATACCACCTACCCGTGGTTTTTTTTTTTTTTCTATCTTCTTGATACTAGTAGCTTACTTTAGGAGTCTGCAGTGCTGACAGACAGTGTCCAGCAGGTCCGTCATTACATAATATACACCTGTCCGGCTGCAGTACTAGTGTGATATATATATATATTTTAATTTTATCTCATTATCATCCAGTCTATATTAGCAGCAGACACAGTACGGTAGTCCACGGCTGTAGCTACCTCTGTGTCGGCAGTCGCTCGTCCATCTATAATTGTATACCACCTACCCGTGTTTTTTTTTTTCTATCTTCTTGATACTAGTAGCTTACTTTAGGAGTCTGCAGTGCTGACAGACAGTGTCCAGCAGGTCCGTCATTACATAATATATACCTGTCCGGCTGCAGTACTAGTGTGATATATATATATATTTTAATTTTATCTCATTATCATCCAGTCTATATTAGCAGCAGACACAGTACGGTAGTCCACGGCTGTAGCTACCTCTGTGTCGGCAGTCGCTCGTCCATCCATAATTGTATACCACCTACCCGTGGTTTTTTTTTTTTTCTATCTTCTTGATACTAGTAGCTTACTTTAGGAGTCTGCAGTGCTGACAGACAGTGTCCAGCAGGTCCGTCATTACCAAATATATACCTGTCCGGCTGCAGTACTAGTGTGATATATATATATATTTTAATTTTATCTCATTATCATCCAGTCTATATTAGCAGCAGACACAGTACGGTAGTCCACGGCTGTAGCTACCTCTGTGTCGGCAGTCGCTCGTTATCCATAAGTATACTAGTATCCATCCATCTCCATTGTTTACCTGAGGTACCTTTAGTTGTGCCTATTAAAATATGGAGAACAAAAATGTTGAGGTTCCAAAAATAGGGAAAGATCAAGATCGACTTCCACCTCGTGCTGAAGCTGCTGCCACTAGTCATGGCCGAGACGATGAAATGCCAGCAACGTCGTCTGCCAAGGCCGATGCCCAATGTCATAGTACAGAGCATGTAAAATCCAAAACACCAAATATCAGTAAAAAAAGGACTCAAAAATCTAAAATAAAATTGTCGGAGGAGAAGCGTAAACTTGCCAATATGCCATTTACCACACGGAGTGGCAAGGAACGGCTGAGGCCCTGGCCTATAATCATGGCTAGTGGTTCAGCTTCACATGAGGATGGAAGCACTCAGCCTCTCGCTAGAAAAATGAAAAGACTCAAGCTGGCAAAAGCACAGCAAAGAACTGTGCGTTCTTCGAAATCCCAAATCCACAAGGAGAGTCCAATTGTGTCGGTTGCGATGCCTGACCTTCCCAACACTGGACGTGAAGAGCATGCGCCTTCCACCATTTGCACGCCCCCTGCAAGTGCTGGAAGGAGCACCCGCAGTCCAGTTCCTGATAGTCAGATTGAAGATGTCAGTGTTGAAGTACACCAGGATGAGGAGGATATGGGTGTTGCTGGCACTGGGGAGGAAATTGACAAGGAGGATTCTGATGGTGAGGTGGTTTGTTTAAGTCAGGCACCCGGGGAGACACCTGTTGTCCGTGGGAGGAATATGGCCATTGACATGCCTGGTGAAAATACCAAAAAAATTAGCTCTTCGGTGTGGAAGTATTTCAACAGAAATGCGGACAACATTTGTCAAGCCGTGTGTTGCCTTTGTCAAGCTGTAATAAGTAGGGGTAAGGACGTTAACCACCTCGGAACATCCTCCTTTATACGTCACCTGCAGCGCATTCATAATAAGTCAGTGACAAGTTCAAAAACTTTGGGCGACAGCGGAAGCAGTCCACTGACCAGTAAATCCCTTCCTCTTGTAACCAAGCTCACGCAAACCACCCCACCAACTCCCTCAGTGTCAATTTCCTCCTTCCCCAGGAATGCCAATAGTCCTGCAGGCCATGTCACTGGCAATTCTGACGAGTCCTCTCCTGCCTGGGATTCCTCCGATGCATCCTTGCATGTAACGCCTACTGCTGCTGGCGCTGCTGTTGTTGCTGCTGGGAGTCGATGGTCATCCCAGAGGGGAAGTCGTAAGACCACTTTTACTACTTCCACCAAGCAATTGACTGTCCAACAGTCCTTTGCGAGGAAGATGAAATATCACAGCAGTCATCCTGTTGCAAAGCGGATAACTGAGGCCTTGACAACTATGTTGGTGTTAGACGTGCGTCCGGTATCCGCCGTTAGTTCACAGGGAACTAGACAATTTCTTGAGGTAGTGTGCACCCGTTACCAAATACCATCTAGGTTCCACTTCTCTAGGCAGGCGATACCGAGAATGTACACGGACGTCAGAAAAAGACTCACCAGTGACCTAAAAAATGCAGTTGTACCCAATGTCCACTTAACCACGGACATGTGGACAAGTGGAGCAGGGCAGGGTCAGGACTATATGACTGTGACAGCCCACTGGGTAGATGTATGGACTCCCGCCGCAAGAACAGCAGCGGCGGCACCAGTAGCAGCATCTCGCAAACGCCAACTCTTTCCTAGGCAGGCTACGCTTTGTATCACCGGTTTCCAGAATACGCACACAGCTGAAAACCTCTTACAGCAACTGAGGAAGATCATCGCGGAATGGCTTACCCCAATTGGACTCTCCTGTGGATTTGTGGCATCGGACAACGCCAGCAATATTGTGTGTGCATTAAATATGGGCAAATTCCAGCACGTCCCATGTTTTGCACATACCTTGAATTTGGTGGTGCAGAATTATTTAAAAAACGAGAGGGGCGTGCAAGAGATGCTGTCGGTGGCCAGAAGAATTGCGGGACACTTTCGGCGTACAGGCACCACGTACAGAAGACTGGAGCAACACCAAAAACGCCTGAACCTGCCCTGCCATCATCTGAAGCAAGAAGTGGTAACGAGGTGGAATTCAACCCTATATATGCTTCAGAGGTTGGAGGAGCAGCAAAAGGCCATTCAAGCCTATACAATTGAGCACGATATAGGAGGTGGAATGCACCTGTCTCAAGCGCAGTGGAGAATGATTTCAACGTTGTGCAAGGTTCTGCTGCCCTTTGAACTTGCCACACGTGAAGTCAGTTCAGACACTGCCAGCCTGAGTCAGGTCATTCCCCGCATCAGGCTTTTGCAGAAGAAGCTGGAGACATTGAAGGAGGAGCTAACACGGAGCGATTCCGCTAGGCATGTGGGACTTGTGGATGGAGCCCTTAATTCGCTTAACAAGGATTCACGGGTGGTCAATCTGTTGAAATCAGAGCACTACATTTTGGCCACCGTGCTCGATCCTAGATTTAAAACCTACCTTGGATCTCTCTTTCCGGCACACACAAGTCTGCTGGGGTTCAAAGACCTGCTGGTGAGAAAATTGTCAAGTCAAGCGGAACGCGACCTGTCAACATCTCCTCCTTCACATTCTCCCGCAACTGGGGGTGCGAGGAAAAGGCTCAGAATTCCGAGCCCACCCGCTGGCGGTGATGCAGGGCAGTCTGGAGCGACTGCTGATGCTGACATCTGGTCCGGACTGAAGGACCTGACAACGATTACGGACATGTCGTCTACTGGCACTGCATATGATTCTCTCCCCATTGAAAGAATGGTGGAGGATTATATGAGTGACCGCATCCAAGTAGGCACGTCAGACAGTCCGTACTTGTACTGGCAGGAAAAAGAGGCAATTTGGAGGCCCTTGCACAAACTGGCTTTATTCTACCTAAGTTGCCCTCCCACAAGTGTGTACTCCGAAAGAGTGTTTAGTGCCGCCGCTCACCTTGTCAGCAATCGGCGTACGAGGTTACTTCCAGAAAATGTGGAGAAGATGATGTTCATTAAAATGAATTATAATCAATTCCTCCGTGGAGACATTGACCAGCAGCAATTGCCTCCACAAAGTACACAGGGAGCTGAGATGGTGGATTCCAGTGGGGACGAATTGATAATCTGTGAGGAGGGGGATGTACACGGTGATATATCGGAGGATGATGATGAGGTGGACATCTTGCCTCTGTAGAGCCAGTTTGTGCAAGGAGAGATTAATTGCTTCTTTTTTGGTGGGGGTCCAAACCAACCCGTCATTTCAGTCACAGTCGTGTGGCAGACCCTGTCACTGAAATGATGGGTTGGTTAAAGTGTGCATGTCCTGTTTATACAACATAAGGGTGGGTGGGAGGGCCCAAGGACAATTCCATCTTGCACCTCTTTTTTCTTTAATTTTTCTTTGCGTCATGTGCTGTTAGGGGAGTATTTTTTTGAAGGGCCATCCTGCGTGACACTGCAGTGCCACTCCTAGATGGGCCAGGTGTTTGTGTCGGCCACTAGGGTCGCTTATCTTACTCACACAGCTACCTCATTGCGCCTCTTTTTTTCTTTGCGTCATGTGCTGTTTGGGGAGTGTTTTTTGGAAGGGCCATCCTGCGTGACACTGCAGTGCCACTCCTAGATGGGCCAGGTGTTTGTGTCGGCCACTAGGGTCGCTTATCTTACTCACACAGCTACCTCATTGCGCCTCTTTTTTTCTTTGCGTCATGTGCTGTTTGGGGAGTGTTTTTTGGAAGGGCCATCCTGCGTGACACTGCAGTGCCACTCCTAGATGGGCCAGGTGTTTGTGTCGGCCACTAGGGTCGCTTATCTTGCTCACACAGCTACCTCATTGCGCCTCTTTTTTTCTTTGCGTCATGTGCTGTTTGGGGAGTGTTTTTTGGAAGGGCCATCCTGCGTGACACTGCAGTGCCACTCCTAGATGGGCCAGGTGTTTGTGCCGGCCACTAGGGTCGCTTATCTTACTCACACAGCTACCTCATTGCGCCTCTTTTTTTCTTTGTGTCATGTGCTGTTTGGGGAGTGTTTTTTGGAAGGGCCATCCTGCGTGACACTGCAGTGCCACTCCTAGATGGGCCAGGTGTTTGTGTCGGCCACTAGGGTCGCTTATCTTACTCACACAGCTACCTCATTGCGCCTCTTTTTTTCTTTGCATCATGTGCTGTTTGGGGAGTGTTTTTTGGAAGGGCCATCCTGCGTGACACTGCAGTGCCACTCCTAGATGGGCCAGGTGTTTGTGTCGGCCACTAGGGTTGCTTAGCTTAGTCATCCAGCGACCTCGGTGCAAATTTTAGGACTAAAAATAATATTGTGAGGTGTGAGGTGTTCAGAATAGACTGAAAATGAGTGGAAATTATGGTTTTTGAGGTTAATAATACTTTGGGATCAAAATGACCCCCAAATTCTATGATTTAAGCTGTTTTTTAGTGTTTTTTGAAAAAAACACCCGAATCCAAAACACACCCGAATCCGACAAAAAAAATTCGGTGAGGTTTTGCCAAAACGCGGTCGAACCCAAAACACGGCCGCGGAACCGAACCCAAAACCAAAACACAAAACCCGAAAAATTTCAAGTGCACATCTCTAGTATTTACCCACCCATTCACGGTTATAAACAAAAAATAAATATCAGAACTTACCCCTCCTGCAGTCCTGCACCATCTATCCACGGTATCAGTACTAAGGTCAACAGTCAATAGGTTTATCACTATTGGTCGACATGCATTAGGTCGAAATGGACTAAGGGTAAACATTGCCAAAAGGTCGACATGACAATGGTCGACACATGAAAATGTTGACATGGGGTTTTTTTTACTTGCTTTTTTCAGTTTCAACTTTTTAATACTTTACAATCCACATGGACTACGATTGGGAGCAGTAACCTGGCCCGCAGCCGCTCACCATGCAAGGGGACACAGTGCACTAATTGGTGTCCCCCGTTCTTTTACGGAGAAAACAACATCAAAAAATGGGGGGAAAAACTTTATGTCGACCTTTTCAGTGTTGTCCTTTTTACAATGTCGACCCTTTTTTCATTTTAACCTTTATATTTCAGGTCAACCCATCTATCCATAACCATCTCCACATAGTTCCAGACAGTGAATGGTTGTGAGCACTCTGATTGCTGGATAGCTCCAACCATCCACCAATCTGTAAGATGACAGTCATTTGCTGCCTGGCTGCAGTATGGGGGGCAGGTAGAGAATGCTGCACTCTGATTGGTGGATAGCTTCAGCCATCCACCAATTAGCAAGCTGACAGCCATTCAGTGTGCTGCTGATTGGAGGCAGGTGGAGAATACTGCCTGATCGCTCTAATTGAGTGTAATTTACAATCCGAGTGGCCAGGCAGCATTCTTTACCTGCTTCCCAAGCAGCTCCAGAGGCACCATCAGATGCTGTCTGACCCAGCTCACCTATCCTCAAAGGCCCCACAAATTGTGGGGTCTTGGGCATCTGCTCTGTGAGAAGCTTATAAGGAGGTGTAAGTAAGAAAAAGATTTACCGGTAGGTTTAAAATCTTATTTTTTTTCTACTTGCACCACTGCTCTCCACCCCCATAGCATCCCACCCACTTTCTTCCATGGTTATATTCATGGCGGGTTCCCGGCCGGCTGTGGTCTGTCTGTCCTGTAGTCCTAACAGTGGGAGCCATTAGAAAAGTGGCGCACAATGCAAGATTGCGCCCCAGCTCCCTCTGCACAGGTATGTAGGAAATGGGATAGACCATACAGGACCCTTATGTAATTTGTTTGTATATTTTAGACAGTGGATCTTGATATGAAGTTATAAGTCTCGCATCATCGTAGTCGACACTGGAGTCAGAATCCGTGTCGGTATCAGTGTCTGCTACTTGGGATAGTGGGCGCTTCTGAGACCCAGAAGGGCCCTGTGATATAGTGAAAGGCAAGGATTGACTCCCTGCATTTTCCCTGGACTCCGCTTTGTCCAATCTCTTATGTAATAAATTCACATTTGCATTTAAAACATTCCACATATCCAACCAATCAGGTGTCGGCGTTGCCGACGGAGACACCACACTCATTTGCTCCACCTCCTCCCTAGAAGAGCCTTCCGCTTCAGACATGCCGACACACGCGTACCGACACCCCCACACACTCAGGGAAATATCTAATCTGGAGACAGTGCCCCAATAAGGCCCTTAGGAGAGACAGAGAGAGAGTATGCCAGCACCAATGACCCTGGAAAACAATTTCCCAGACCCACAGCGCTTTAATATTATTCAATATACACTCACTGCCAAATGAAGTGCCCCCCCCCCCCCCCCTCTTTTTAAGCCCTCTGTCACCGTGTTCAGCAGGGGAGAGTCCGGGGAGCCAGCTTCTCTGCAGTGTGCTGTGGAGAAAATGGCACTGGTCAGTGCTGTGGAATCAAGCTTCGCCCCCTCAGCGGCAGGCTTCGGTCCCGCTCAAAAATACAATACTGGCGGGGGATTTGTATATATATATTGCCTCCGCAGCCCATATAAACTGCAATGCCAGCCTAGAGGTTTTATATTGCTGCCCAGGGCGCCCCCCCTGCGCCCTGCACCCATCCGTGCCTCAGTGTGTGTTTGTGTATGGGAGCAATGGCGTTACCTCAGTGAAGATCTGAAGTCTTCTGCCACCTGTGATGTCTTCTGTCTTCTAATACTCACCCGGCTTCTATCTTCCGGCTCTGCAAGGAGGACGGCGGCGCGGCTCTGGGACGAACGGCTAGGGTGAGACCTGCGTTCCAATCCCTCTGGAGCTAATGGTGTCCAATAGCCTAAGAACTAGCAGAGCCTATCACTTAAGTAGGTCTGCTTCTCTCTCCTCAGTCCCACGATGCAGGGAGTCTGTTGCCAGCAGGGCTCCTTGAAAACAAAAAACCTAACAAAATTCTTTTAATCAGAGAAACTCAGGAGAGCTCCCCTGTAATGCACCCAATCTCCTCTGGGCACAGGATCTAACTGAGGTCTGGAGGAGGGGCATAGAGGTTGGAGCCAGTGCACACCCATTCTAAAGTTCTTTATAGTGCCCATGTCTCATGTGGAGCCCGTCTATACCCCATGGTCCTTACGAAGTCCCCAGCATCCTCTAGGACGTAAGAGAAATGTCTTACGGGTACTGTGTGCGCACGCCGAAAAATGGGTGTGGCCAAATGCCACATGGGGCGTGGCCAATGAAAATGGGGGCGTGATACACATATGTGGGGAGGGGCAGATACACATATGACCCCAATAGTGCCAGATACACGTTGCCCCACAGTGCCAGATATTCATTGCCCCACAGTGCCAGATACACATTGCCTCACTGTGCCAGATATACAAATGCCCCTAGAGTGCCAGATATACATTGCCTCACAGTGCCAAATACACATTGCCCCACAGTGCCAGATACACAAATGCCTCCAGAGTGCCAGATATGCCCTCAGTGTCAGATATGCCCCCAGTGCCAGATACACATGTCCCCCCAGTGCCAGATACACATGTCTCTCCAGTGCCAGATATGCCCCCAGTGCCAGGTACACATGTCCCTCCAGTGCCAGATATGCCCCCAGTGCCAGATACACATGTCCCCCCCGTGCCAGATATGCCCCCAGTGCCAGATATGCCCCCAGTGCCAGGTACACATGTCCCCCCAGTGCCAGATATGCCCCCAGTGCCAGGTACACATGTCCGCCCAGTGCCAGATATGCTCCCAGTGCCAGGTATACATGCCCCCCCAGTGCCAGATATGCCCCCAGTGCCAGATATGCCCCCAGTGCCAGATATGCCCCCAGTGCCAGGTATACATGCTCCCCCAGTGCCAGATATGCCCCCAGTGCCAGGTATACATGAAGCCCCCCCCCCTCCCCTGCTGCTCACCCTGCTGCAGCCGCTGCTGTACTGTGTGTGTGAGGGGAGGAGAGCGCAGCCTGCGCCTCTCCTTCCCCTCAGTCTCCGTTCAGTCCCTCAGTCTTCCCCTCAGTTCAATTCAGCATCGATCCGTGAGCCAATCAAAGCTCGCGGTCCGGCAGCCTTGGCTACCGGTCCGTGAGCTCTGATTGGCTCACGGGCGGTGCTGCATTGAACGAAGATACAGAGGGGCAGGAGAGGCGCAGGCTGCACTCTCTTCCCCTCACTTCAGCGGTGAGCAGCAGCAGAGGGAGGGAGGTAGGGAGGGACGGGGAGCGGCGATGAGCAGCAGAGGGAGGGAGGGACGGGGAGCGACGAGGAGCGGCGGCCCTTCAGTGTGGTTACGGCGTACCCACGGCTAAATTCTTAAGGGTACGCCGTACCCACCCGTACCCGCACACTTGCACCGCTGGTGGAGAGGAACAGAGCAGGAAGATGTAGGGGATAGAGGAGGAGGGGCAGTACAGAGCGGTGGTCTGAACCGGACTGAGCAGTGGGCAATGTTAGGTGACCTGGCATTTGCCAGGGTCCTTTACTAGTACTTTGATAAGTCAGAAAGATTTTAGAATAAAGTACTGATAAAACCAAAAAGTAATTTTTTAAAACACATGCAAATAATATACATTTAGAGAATAACTGATGAAGAATTTAAAAATAAAAAAACTCCTTTACAAATGTTAAGCACAGGGTGGATCTGTTACGCTCAGGGAGTTTTGTGGAGAGATCTCAAACATCTTCTGCATGCAAGAAGATCTAAGGATGTTTTACATCAACAAGAATTTTTATAAGGAACAATGTGAAATATTCTTCAAGAAAAAGTAGAAAGCCTTTTAGCTATGAGTTACTACAGAATGTACTGAAATACAGCATCCCTAAGCAGGGCTGGACTGGCTCACAGCGGCACTGTGGAAAACACAGGTGGGCCCCACTGCCTGAGGAGCCACCTCCTCCTCTAGGGATCTGGATTCAGAGTGTGCTCTCGAATTACACATTATACATATGTTATATCATACTGCACAGGACTATGGTGCATTTTCTACAGTGCATTGCTGGTAATTTGGTACATTTTCATGCATGCACTAGCAGTATTTACTATATATTTATAAAGGGACCCAAACCATGCACACTCTAATAGTTAGCCCTGCCTCTGTGGAGGCTGGCCACACCCCCTCTGGAGGCTGGCCACACTCATAAGTATAGACCCTTATCACAGCATTTCCCACTCGGCACTTCATGCACCAGTCCGGCACTGTCCCCAAGCCTTTCACATATTACAGTACATTCACTATTTTACATTTTCGGTATGTTACTATCATCATATATATATATATATATATATATAAATTCTGCATTAACATGTGCAGAAATATGTCATGTCATTTTATACCTTGAATTTACTGTCTTCACTGCTACAGATTCAGTGAAACTTAAGGGGGGTACTCACGGAGCTATCGCTGCTTAAAATCTAAGCAATCTGACTAGATTGCTTAGATTTTGTCACGATCTGGGTTACTGGACGCCATTATCTACCTTCCAGGTGTCTCCTGAGGCTGGCTCAGCGTTCCAGGGCCGGGTCTGAGTCGTGCTGCTGTAACCAGGGGTCACCACACTTCTTTATAAAACTGTATGTACTCTTTTAGCCTGTGCAATATAAAAAGTATACAACTCATATCTGACTAAATAGTTCTGAGGAATTAGGAGCAGCCTAATAATGTGGCACACTGCCCAACTAAGCTGATGTATGCAATTTATGGTATTGGCTATTGTAACTATATACAAGTGCAGACTACAATTACAATAGTCTGGAAAGAAAATCAGGTTAACTAGATTAGACCTACTTGCTAAATAAGACCCATAAATTATTTGGTTTGGTAACAGTTGCATATTAAAAATAAGATTTTACTCACCGGTAAATCTATTTCTCGTAGTCCGTAGTGGATGCTGGGAACTCCGAAAGGACCATGGGGAATAGCGGCTCCGCAGGAGTCTGGGCACAACTAAAAGAAAGCTTTTAGACTACCTGGTGTGCACTGGCTCCTCCCACTATGACCCTCCTCCAAGCCTCAGTTAGGATACTGTGCCCGGAAGAGCTGACACAATAAAGAAGGATTTTGAATCCCGGGTAAGACTCATACCAGCCACACCAATCACACCGTACAACACGTGATACCATATCCAGTTAACAGTATGAAACAAAACTGAGCCTCTCAACAGATGGCTCATAACAATAACCTGTTATTAAACAATAACTATGTACAATTATTGCAGACAATCCGCACTAGGGACGGGCGCCCAGCATCCACTACGGACTACGAGAAATAGATTTACCGGTGAGTAAAATCTTATTTTCTCTAACGTCCTAGTGGATGCTGGGAACTCCGAAAGGACCATGGGGATTATACCAAAGCTCCCAAACGGGCGGGAGAGTGCGGATGACTCTGCAGCACCGAATGAGAGAACTCAAGGTCCTCCTCAGCCAGGGTATCAAATTTGTAGAATTTTGCAAACGTGTTTGCCCCTGACCAAGTAGCAGCTCGGCAAAGTTGTAAAGCCGAGACCCCTCGGGCAGCCGCCCAAGATGAGCCCACCTTCCTTGTAGAATGGGCTTTAACTGATTTAGGACTCGGCAGTCCAACCGCAGAATGCGCCAGCTGAATTGTGCTACAAATCCAGCGAGCAATAGTCTGCTTAGAAGCAGGAGCACCCAGTTTGTTGGATGCATACAGGATAAATAGCGAGTCAGTTTTCCTGACTCCAGCCGTCCTGGAAACATAAATTTTCAAGGCCCTGACTACGTCCAGCAACTTGGAATCCTCCACGTTACTAGTAGCCGCAGGCACTACAATAGGTTGGTTCAAGTGAAAAGCTGATACCACCTTAGGGAGAAACTGGGGACGAGTCCTCAATTCTGCCCTATCCATATGGAAAATCAGATAAGGGCTTTTGCATGACAAAGCCAAAGCCAAGGCCAATAACATTACCACTTTCCACGTGAGATATTTAAGATCCACGGTCTTCAGTGGTTCAAACCAATGTGATTTTAGGAAATTCAACACCACGTTGAGATCCCAGGGTGCCACTGGAGGCACAAAAGGGGGCTGAATATGCAGCACTCCTTTTACAAATGTCTGAACTTCAGGTAGTGAAGCTAGTTCTTTTTGGAAGAAAATCGACAGAGCCGATATCTGCACCTTAATGGAGCCTAATTTTAGGCCCATAGACACTCCTGTCTGTAGGAAGTGCAGAAATCGACCCAGCTGAAATTCCTCTGTTGGGGCATTATTGGCCTCACACCAAGCAACATATTTCCGCCATATGCGGTGATAATGTTTTACAGTTACATCTTTCCTGGCTTTAATCAGCGTAGGAATGACATCCTCCGGAATGCCTTTCTCCTTTAGGATACGGTGTTCAACCGCCATGCCGTCAAACGCAGCCGCGGTAAGTCTTGGAACAGACAGGGCCCCTGCTGCAGCAGGTCCTGTCTGAGCGGCAGAGGCCATGGGTCCTCTGAGATCATCTCTTGAAGTTCCGGGTACCACGCTCTTCTTGGCCAATCCGGAACCACGAGAATTGTCCTTACTCCTCGTTTTCTTATTATTCTCAGTACCTTTGGTATGAGAGGCACTGGCAGAGGAGGGAACACATAAACCGACTGGTACACCCACGGTGTCACTAGAGCGTCCACCGCTATCACCTGAGGGTCCCTTGACCTGGCGCAATATCTCTCTAGTTTTTTGTTTAGGCGGGACGCCATCATGTCCACCTGTGGCCGTTCCCAACGATTTACAATCAGTGTGAAGACTTCTGGATGAAGTCCCCACTCTCCCGGGTGGAGATCGTGTCTGCTGAGGAAGTCTGCTTCCCAGTTGTCAACTCCCGGAATGAACACTGCTGACAGTGCTAACACGTGATTTTCCGCCCATCGGAGAATCCTTGTGGCTTCTGCCATCGCCGTCCTGCTTCTTGTGCCGCCCTGTCGGTTTACATGGGCGACTGCCGTGATGTTGTCTGATTGGATCAGTACCGGCTGGTTTTGAAGCAGGGATTTTGCCTGACTTAGGGCATTGTAAATGGCCCTCAGTTCTAGAATATTTATGTGTAGGGAAGTCTCCTGCCTCGACCATAGTCCTTGGAAGTTTCTTCCCTGTGTGACTGCCCCCCAGCCTCGAAGGCTGGCATCCGTGGTCACCAGGATCCAGTCCTGTATGCCGAATCTGCGGCCCTCTAGAAGATGAGCACTCTGCAGCCACCACAATAGAGACACCCTGGTTCTTGGAGACAGGGTTATTAGCCGATGCATCTGAAGATGTGATCCGGACCATTGGTCCAACAGGTCCCACTGAAAGATTCTGGCATGGAACCTGCCGAAAGGAATTGCTTCGTAAGAAGCCACCATCTTTCCCAGGACTCGCGTGCAGTGATGCACCGACACCTGTTTTGGTTTCAGGAGGTTTCTGACTAGAGACGACAGCTCCATGGCTTTTTCCTCTGGGAGAAACACTTTTTTCTGGACTGTGTCCAGAATCATTCCCAGGAACAGTAGACGTGTCGTCGGAACCAGCTGTGACTTTGGAATATTTAGAATCCAACCGTGCTGGTGTAGCACCTCCTGAGATAGTGCTACTCCTACCAACAACTGCTCCTTGGATCTCGCCTTTATTAGGAGATCGTCCAAGTATGGGATAATTAAAACTCCCTTTTTTCGAAGGAGTATCATCATTTCCGCCATTACCTTGGTAAACACCCTCGGTGCCGTGGACAGACCAAACGGCAGCGTCTGGAATTGGTAATGGCAATTCTGTACCGCAAATCTGAGGTACTCCTGGTGAGGATGGTAAATGGGGACATGCAGGTAAGCATCCTTGATGTCCAGGGATACCATGTAATCCCCCTCGTCTAGACTTGCAATAACCGCCCTGAGCGATTCCATCTTGAACTTGAATTTTTTTATGTATGTGTTCAAGGATTTCAAATTTAAAATGGGTCTCACCGAACCGTCCGGTTTCGGTACCACAAACAGTGTGGAATAGTAACCCCGTCCTTGTTGAAGTAGGGGCACCTTGACTATCACGCGCTGGGAATACAGCTTGTGAATTGCCTCTAGCACAGCCTCCCTGTCCGAGGGAGTTGCTGGCAAGGCTGATTTGAGGAAACGGCGGGGGGGAGACGCCTCGAATTCCAGCTTGTATCCCCTGAGATACTACTTGAAAGATCCAGGGATCCACCTGTGAGCGAGCCCACTGATCGCTGAGATTTTTGAGGCGGCCCCCCACCGTACCTGGATCCGCCTGTGGAACCCCACCGTCATGCGGCGGACTTGGAAGAAGCGGGGGAGGACTTTTGCTCCTGGGAACTAGCTGTTTGTTGCAGCCTTTTTCCCCTACCTCTGCCTCTGGACAGAAAAGACCCGCCTTTTCCTCGCCTGTTTTTCTGGGTCCGAAAGGACTGTACCTGATAAAACGGCGCTTTTTTAGGCTGTGAGGGAACATGGGGTAAAAATGCTGACTTCCCAGCTGTCGCTGTGGAAACGAGGTCCGAGAGACCATCCCCGAATAACTCCTCACCCTTATAAGGCAAAACTTCCATGTGCCTTTTGGAATCTGCATCCCCTGTCCACTGCTGGGTCCATAAGCCTCTCCTAGCAGAAATGGACAATGCACTTATTTTAGATGCCAGCCGGCAGATCTCCCTCTGTGCATCTCTCATGTATAAGACTGAGTCTTTTATATGCTCTATGGTTAGAATAGTGTCCCTGTCTAGGGTGTCAATATTTTCTGACAGGGAATCTGACCACGCAGCGGCAGCACTGCACATCCATGCTGACGCAATAGCTGGTCTAAGTATAATGCCTGTGTGTGTATATATAGACTTCAGGATTGCCTCCTGTTTTCTATCCGCAGGCTCCTTCAGGGCGGCCGTATCCGGAGACGGAAGTGCCACCTTTTTAGACAAACGTGTGAGCGCTTTATCCACCCTAGGAGGTGTTTCCCAACGTGCCCTATCCTCTGGCGGGAAAGGCCATTAGTAATTTTTTTGAGATTATCAATCTTTTATCAGGGAAAGCCCACGCTTCTTCACACACTTCATTTAATTCTTCAGATGGGGGAAAAACTACGGGTAGTTTTTTCTCCCCAAACATAATACCATTTTTTGTGGTACCTGGGTTTAAATCTGAAATGTGTAACACCTCTTTCATTGCCTCAATAATGCAGCGAATGGCCTTAGTGGACATTAGATTAGACTCATCGTCGTCGACACTGGTATCAGTATCCGTGTCGACATCTGGGTCTGCCATCTGAGGTAGCGGGCGTTTTAGAGCCCCTGATGGCCTTTGAGACACCTGGGCAGGCACAAGCTGAGAAGCCGGCTGTCCCGCATTTGGCCTGTCGTCAAATTTTTTGTGTAAGGAGTCGACACTTGCACGTAATTCCTTCCATAAAACCATCCACTCAGGTGTCTGCCCCGCAGGGGGTGACATCACTTCTACAGGCATCTACTCCGCCTCCACATAATTTTCCTCCTCAAACATGTCGACACAGCCGTACCGACACACCACACACACACCGGGAATGCTCTAAAAAGAGGACAGGACCCCACAGAAGCCCTTTGGGGAGACAGAGAGAGAGTATGCCAGCACACACCAGAGCGCTATATACTGCAGGGACTGAATTATGTCCCCTATAGCTGCTATAATATTTACTGCGCCTAAATTTAGTGCCCCCCTCTCTTTTTTACCCTTTTTCTGTAGTGTAGACTGCAGGGGAGAGCCAGGGAGCTTCCTTCCAGCGGAACTGTGAGGGAAAAATGGCGCCAGTGTGCTGAGGGGGATAGCTCCGCCCCTTTTTCGCGGACTATTCTCCCGCTTTTTTAAGGATTCTGGCAGGGGTAATTATCACATATATAGCCTCTGGGGCTATATATTGTGATTGTTTTGCCAGCCAAGGTGTTTTTATTGCTGCTCAGGGCGCCCCCCCCCCCAGCGCCCTGCACCCTCAGTGACCGGAGTGTGAAGTGTGTATGAGAAGCAATGGCGCACAGCTGCAGTGCTGTGCGCTACCTTGGAGAAGACAGAAGTCTTCATGCCGCCGATTTTCCGGACTTCTTCTTGCTTCTGGCTCTGTAAGGGGGACGGCGGCGCGGCTCCGGGACCGAACACCAAGGCCAGTTCCATGCGGTCGGTCCCTCTGGAGCTAATGGTGTCCAGTAGCCTAAGAAGCCCAAGCTAGCTGCAAGCAGGTAGGTTCGCTTCTTCTCCCCTTAGTCCCTCGTTGCAGTGAGCCTGTTGCCAGCAGGTCTCACTGTAAAATAAAAAACCTAAAATATACTTTCTTCTAAGAGCTCAGGAGAGCCCCTAGTGTGCATCCAGCTCGGCCGGGCACAAAAATCTAACTGAGGCTTGGAGGAGGGTCATAGTGGGAGGAGCCAGTGCACACCAGGTAGTCTAAAAGCTTTCTTTTAGTTGTGCCCAGACTTCTGCGGAGCCGCTATTCCCCATGGTCCTTTCGGAGTTCCCAGCATCCACTAGGACGTTAGAGAAATACATATATAATGAAGACAGTTGATATAAACAGTGTCCTAAATTCAAGTTAATTGTATTCTACATTGCATGTATGCACTCATGTCTCTAAGGGCCTCCAAGACATCAATGTTCTTCATTGTATTACAGTGTTTCTGGTTTCCTTTTTGTATACTCTTCACCAAATATTGCTCCACTTCTTTATAATACACACCAGCTATGGATAATCTTCTGTATACTAGTAACATTATACAGTATGGATTACTGCACTCTGTCTGCCCCAGCACTATTCTCCGTCAGTCCCCTCTTCCAGTCTCTCCAGTTGCTTCCGAGTTCCGACGCTGCAGCCTCCACTGCTGCTACTCACTTATGGCTAGGTGAAGGAAGTGGGGGTTGGAGGGTGCTGATTGGTTCAGCATGTTGGAGCCAGGCAGAAGGGTTGTCAGGGGGTGGGCACACTGCCTGACACTGCTGATAAGCCCCACCTCCCTGTCACTGAGATTGCTGAATGGTGCCGCTGTGAAGAGCTGCTTATCATATGCTGTAAATGTCTGGCACACAGTAATCAAAGTGCACCAGAGGCATGGAGAAGGTCAGGGTGCCCCCCTTCAGAACTGAAGCCCGGAGGCGACCGACTACATTGTCTCCGGTACTTCTGTCACTGCCAGAAGGGCCGATGGTCTGAAACGACGGTTCAGCCCGAATGCCTGTCCAGGCAGCTCTGTCTCCCTGTACTCTTTGTGGCTGGCATGAAGAGAGATGGGGGTGTTTTGCGAGGCCACACCCCAGTGACTCAAGGATTGCTCTAATGAGGCGCTTACACAAAGGAAACCTGGGGCCGAATTACAGCTCAGTCCGTCCCTGTATATTAATCACTAGAAAGTACTCCACTTTTGCATACTAATACTAGAAAATATTAGTGTTCTGCCAACGTGGACTTCGGAAAGGTAAGTATAATTATCAGTGATGAGCGAGGTTCGGTTTTACTCGGTTTTACTCGGTTCTCAAAACGGCATCTTATTGGCTATCCAAAACACGTGACATCCGTGAGCCAATAAGATGCCGTTTTGAGAACCGAGTAAAACCGAATCCGCTCATCACTAATAATTATATGGGTGAGTGTTGTGAACCCCCTGGATCCATTATAGTGACACTAATGATTTACCACTAAAATGTATTTTGACTGGACTAATCTTTCTTGTATAGCTACTTCTGCTGCCACTCCACCCTGTCAGTCTCTACATTGGTTTCCTGTATTTTTTAAATATAAAATAAAATATTTCTACCAACATACAAAGCCATTGATAGCACTGCATCAACCTAAATCTATAATGTCTCAAAGTATCTCTCAGCCGCCTATAAATCTCCCAAGATTTCCCTGCAAATTTACCTGTCTAGGCAAACTTATTTATTCATGAAACATGTATCTCCCTAGGTCACAGGTTCTCAAACTCGGTCCTCAGAACCCCACAAAGTGCATGTTTTGCAGGTCTCCTGACAGAATCACCAGTGAAATAATTAGCTCCTCCTGTGGACCTTTTAAAATGTGTCAGTCAGTAATGAATACACCTGTGCACCTGCTGGGTTACCTGCAAAACATGCACTGTGTGGGGTCCTGAGGACCGAGTTTGAGAACCTATGCCCTAGGTTATTCTACATAAACATCATCCTTCACAGTTCACTGAAGACTTCAATTTATACATTTTCTGCACTGAAACAACCCTCTGACTCAAACCAATATTGCTGTTAAATTATACAGCCCTACTAAGCACTTTTTCCCATTTTAATCTGGCAGGGCCAATATATATGTGGAACTTAACCGTACAAATCATACTAATTTTGTGCTATAGATTGTAGGCTTGAGAGCAAAACCTTTAACTCTTGGGGCGGGATATACTAAAGGGAAAATGCAATAAAACCCCTGTTTTCGGGGGTTTTATTGCATTTTCTTATGTACTAACCCCCGTCTGCCCTGTTTTCGCCCCTGAGGGTTGGCGATACCCTATAGGAGCCTACGGGCTTCTTAACACCAGCTGCCACAACCCGCCGCCTCCCCTGCCCCCAGCCGAAGAAGCCGCTCCCCTCCTCACCCCCCCTCCCCCCACCCTCACCTCCCCCCCCCCCCCCCCCCCCCGGCATACCTTCTTCCAGGCAGCCCTGGTCCCAGAAGCTAAACTCCTCCTCCCCCTAGCAACGCAGCCGGAAGTCCTTCCGGCTAAAGGGTGGAAGAGGAGGCGCCGGGGACAGCCTGCTGCCTGCTTCCCGCACACCACCTCACAGGTATCGCGGGGGGCCTCCATCACCGCATTGTGATGTTAATCAAATATGTTAGTACATATGCGATCAACATCGCTGCGAGGGGCAGCGATGTATGTTAATACATCCCACCATTGGTTTGTTTTTTGTTTGTTTATTAAACCCCAGTGTTGATCTAATATTGTGTTTGTTCAGAGTTGTAAAGCACCCTGGAGTATGCTGGCACCATATATATAAATGTTAATAAATACATAGTCCTTGATTTTGCCTACATAAAAGTTCTGCCCAAGGGCGTAGCTACCATAGGTGCAGGCAGTGCAGCTGCTATGGGGCCCAGAGCTGAGAGGGGCCCACCTTCCCTGTCAAAGTTACATGTGTTATATACCTTTTTCACCATTGGTAGATTCACAGTGGCTCTTACAAACTTTAGCTGTGTGGCCTATATCTAGTTCTGTTCCTGGACCTGCTCATTATAAAGTGTAGTATAAAATGAACTCAAGGGCCTTATAATGTTACACAGTATGAATTGGGGAATGGTAATGTAGCACAACATGAAGTGAAAGCACTATATGGCATAATATGAACTGGGGACACTATGTCATGTGAATTGGGAGTACTGTGTTGCATAATGTGTACTGGCAGCCCGACAAAGTGACATAACCTGAACTAGGGCACTTCTATTGTTCATAAAATAAACTAGGGCATTACTAAGGGGCATAACATTAACAACTGCTGCAGACAGTGGCCCCTTCAAAATGTTGCTATGGGGCCCTCAAAATTCTGACTATGCCCCTGATTCTGCCCCTCTTTTTCCTCACTGATCCTGTTTGTCAGTCTTGGACTGGCAGGAGTAGGGGACTACAACTCTGTTGATACTAATATGTAACTGGTAATTATATTGCAATATCACACATCAGAGCAGGTTTTTTTACATTTGCAATGGTAGCAGTTGTTCATCATTACTTTGGAATGGAATGTTGGATCTTACACAATCTCTTCCCTTACATTCATCTATCACCATTTCCTCATTGTGCCAGCTTTTATTACTTCCCCATTTCAAATTTTGCTCTAACTTGTTGCAACATCCTGCCGCCGCTTGTGCTCTTCTCTTTTGAATCCATTTCCAGGATAAACAGCCTATTCATTTCCCAATTGTCCTGTTCTGCTCATTTTAAAATATTTCATTTATTTAACCCATGCATCACATATATAGAATATGTGGACACATTTCAAGTGTGTCCTCCACATGGACCCCTACAGGAATGAGAAAGGTAAAAGAGAGCATTTATTTAAGATATGAAACTGTGAAACTTGACACTTGCCTAGCATAATAAACAATACAGCATTCAGGACCAGCCAAAGGTCTACTAGCAGCCTGTGTGTCACGCCTGAGGTCTGACTCTGACCAGTGGAGGTCTCAGGCATAAGGGCTGACTGGGATGTAAACCTGGGAGCTTTAATAAAGTTCTTTGACATATACCAGGATGTGGTATCTCTTGAGCGTAGGCCCGAAGGCGTGACCAGAATGGAGGAGAAGGTATAATAAAATAAGTCTATTATTCAGAGCGCAGGTGATGGTACAAATAGAGGCAGTTTGTAATAAACGTAGTAATCGGTATCACAGAAAATGCAGTAACATATGCATAGACTCAGAGGCAATGCTATACCAGATGTAACATCGATGGCAAGATGTAATAACAGATGCAGTGTTAATCACTGATTAAGTCCCAATATAGGTGAGCACAGAACAGCAGACTTAGATAGTAACTAGCACATGGTTACTGACCGCTGGAGATAGGAGGGATACCGATTATGTGGAACATCGATGGTTGATCACCGATGAAACTGGGTATTGGTGGCGGAGCACCAATGTAGCTAGAGATCGATGGCAGAACACCGATGGAGCAGGAGATCGGTGACGGAACACCGACAGAGGTGAGTATCGATGGTGGAACACCGTTGGAAATTAGTATCGATGGCAGAACACCAATGGAGCTAGAGATCGATGGCGGAACACTGATGGAGATTAGCTTCGATGGCGGAAAACCGATGTACATGAGTATCAATGGCAGAACACCAATGGAGTCAGGCAGAGGTGCTATCTGGATGAAACTCAGGTCTCAGGGCAGAATGGAATCTCCTGGAGCAAGGTAACCTGGTTGTAACTAAGAGCAAACAACCATACAGAGTATAACAAACATAGCACTGGCGATTAGGCAGTTCTTACCCAGCATTCTTGTAGCAGCCAGTGTGCGAGGATTGGCTGGGACAATCAGCTGGACAGCAGGATGCTCAGGGTAGGCTCAGAAGGATCAGGTGACCGGACCAAATATGGCAGCACCCATGTTTGGTTTAAGAGGGAAACTGTGTTTGTATCACATGTGGTTGCGACCTAGCAGCAGTGGCGGCGGCATGGAAGCTGTAGGTAGCTGAGACGGTGAGTCAGCCATGATGGGCTGATGATGCTGTATAGCCGTGGAGACAGCTTCACCGAGTGACCTCAGGAACAGATGCAGGACTGCTACACTGCGTAGTGGATGCAGACAGTGCTGATAGCAACTGGACCTGGAGCGCAGTGACAGCTTGGACAGGTACTTGAGAGGTAAGAATGTCTGTTTTGTTACCCGGACAGTGACACTGTGTTTGAATGTTTGCAGTGCCCGCCTGCCAGTAACAAAAGACACATGGGCAACTTCTCCACTGGCTCACTTCTCCACCTTTATCACTTCTTAGTACATCTCCCCCTTATGCCCAGATTTATCAAGCATTGGAGAGTGATAAATAACACAGTGATAAAGTACCAGCCAATCAACTCATAACTGTCATTTTTCAAACACAGCCTGTGACATGGAAGTTAAGAGCTAATTGGCTGGTACTTTATAGTGCTATTTATCACACTCTGCAAGGCTTGATAAATGTGCCCCTTAGTGCACTTAGATCACCCATATTACCTGGCACGTCCACATGCAGCATTCTCCTCCTTTACATTGTCATGTCCCTCTCTATCTATCTATCTATCTATCTATCTATCTATCTATCTATCTATATATATATATATATATATATATATATATATGTAAAAAAGAGAGAGTGTAGCGCCACTTGTGAGGTTATAATCTCAGTAAAAACTATGCGATTGTATTTAAAAACTTCCGTTTTAAAAGCTTTAAGCCCACTTAACCTTAAAAAGGTGTCAGCCCACCCCTAAAAATACAAAACTGGTATGGTAATGTTAAAAAGGTATACAATTGGGGGGATAGGGGTACCGGCGACGAGTGTGGCTAAAAACTATGTTTTTAAAGCTTAAAATTAGGAGCCAAAAATGTTTCTTTTAAAATTTAAAAAAAATTTTTAATATGTATGAGAGTAAAAACAGTTTCCAAGAATGGTTAAGAAACAAGCATAAAAAACTTTTTGTCCATAAATAAGCAGTAAAAATACACTTAAAAGGATAGGAATTCAAAAAACTTAGCTTGTAGATAGTGGGTGGTCAGTATAAGCCCAACGCGTTTCGTCTCAACAGACTTCTTCAAGGGGTATATATATAGATAGATATCAGATTCCACACCCACTGAGACCCCCAGGCTTATGGCTCCCAGCATACAGAAAACAGAGTGTTCTCTTTATGCATTAGGTTGACAGGTACAAAAGGTCGACATGGCCAAAAGATCTACATGTAAAAGGCCAACAGTGCGTAAAATGTGCCGAGCGCTGCAGTACCAGATCATTTACTACTTTAATCAGTGCTGTCTCTGTGGAGTGTTGGGAGCGAAAGCCTGACTGAAGTGGGTCCAATAAGTTGTGGGAGTTCAGAAAGTGCGTGAGGCAAGTGTAAACGAGTCTCTAAAGTAACTTGGAGAGGCATGGGAGCTGAGACTATGGGACGGTAGTTAGAAACAGAGTTTGGGTTAGAATTGTTTTTTTTCAGAATGTGAGTAATCACTGACTGCTTGTACAGAGAAGGAAATATACCAGTAGAGAGAGAGAGAGAGATCACAGATGTTAGTAAAGGTTGGGATGAGCACAGGAGATAGAGTTTTACTGACTTGCGAGCATTGACGTTTCTATAATGAGTCCCGGGGGGCCCACACCGCACCCATTTCTCCTATACTTGCCTTTTCGGAGTCCATTGCTGACCGTGTGTGGGCCTCCTCTCCTGTAGCCGTCGCGCCGCTGTTAGTGCACTGACCACTAGAGAATCTGGCACAGTGCCAGAGTCTACAGCGCATGTGCAGGACTCCAAAAAAATGGTGTGGCGGCCATTTTTTGGAATCCTGCGCATGCGCTGTAGACTCTGTCACTGTGCCAGAGTCTACAGCGCTTAGAGTGCTAGCAGCGGCACGACCGCTATGGGAGAGGAGGGGGCCCACACACAAAGTCTGCACACGGGTCCCCTCCTCTCTAAAGATGCCCCTGCTTGCGAGGCTATAGGATCTAGAGGAGAGAAGTAGAGTAGGCAGATGAGAAGAGTATTGATACTTCATCTTCATTTATGGGATCAAATGAAGAGAATGTGCCAGAGGTTCAGGTAGGAAAATGAGCAGGTCACTGGCTGAGGAAGAGCATACCATTTCATCTTGGATTTATCAATCATGTCCTTGAAGTAGGAAGCAAGTTCTTGTGCACTGATAGTAGCTAGAGGGGAGGGTGAGGGAAGGTCAAGAAGTGATTTAAATGTATTAAAAAGTCGCTTGGGGTTGGTGGCATGAGAAGAGATGAGAGATTGGAAATACGTTTGTTTGGCAGTGTCCAGGGCAGTACGATAGGAGTGGTCGGTGGTCTTATATGTGAGGAAGTCACTTGGATTCCGAGATTTACACCACTGATGTTCTACTTTACGTGACAGTTTTTGTAGGTGTCTTGTTGATTTAGAGTGCCACGGTTGGCATCTAAGCCTACATGGAGTCTGATGTGTAGCCGGAGCCACTTCATCAAGGGCTCTCTCTAGAGTCTGGTTCAGGTGTGATACAGCTGTGTCAGGAGAGGTAAATATAGAAATTGGTGAGAGTAGTTGTTGCAGAGAGGTGGAAAGTTGTTCAAAATTAATAGCGTTAGTATTTCTGCGGGTTAGAGGAGCCTTGCTTGATTTCAGTGTCATAGAGTTAGAAGTAGTGATGTGCACCGGACATTTTTCGGGTTTTGGTTTTGGATTCGGTTCCGCGGCCGTGTTTTGGATTCGGACGCGTTTTGGCAAAACCTCCCTGAAAATTTTTTGTCAGATTCGGGTGTGTTTTGGATTCGGGTGTTTTTTACAAAAAACCCTCAAAAACAGCTTAAATCATAGAATTTGGGGGTCACTTTGATCCCATAGTATTATTAACCTCAATAACCATAATTTCCACTCATTTTCAGTCTATTCTGAACACCTCACACCTCACAATATTATTTATAGTCCTAAAATTTGGACCGAGGTCGCTGGATGGCTAAGCTAAGCGACACAAGTGGCCGACACAAACACCTGGCCCATCTAGGAGTGGCACTGCAGTGTCAGGCAGGATGGCACTTCAAAAAAATTGTCCCCAAACAGCACATGATGCAAAGAAAAAAAGAGGCGCACCACGGTCGCTGTGTGACTAAGCTAAGCGACACAAGTGGCCAACACAAACACCTGGCCCATCTAGGAGTGGCACTGCAGTGTCAGGCAGGATGGCACTTAAAAAAAATTGTCCCCAAACAGCACATGATGCAAAGAAAAATGAAAGAAAAAAGAGGTGCAAGATGGAATTGTCCATGGGCCCTCCCACCCACCCTTATGTTGTATAAACAGGACATGCACACTTTAACGAACCCATCATTTCAGCGACAGGGTCTGCCACACGACTGTGACTGAAATGACTGGTTGGTTTGGGCCCCCACCAAAAAAGAAGCAATCAATCTCTCCTTGCACAAACTGGCTCTACAGAGGCAAGATGTCCACCTCATCATCATCCTCCGATTCCTCACCCCTTTCACTGTGTACATCCCCCTCCTCACAGATTATTAATTTGTCCCCACTGGAATCCACCATCTCAGGTCCCTGTGTACTTTCTGGAGGCAATTGCTGGTGAATGTCTCCATGGAGGAATTGATTATAATTCATTTTGATGAACATCATCTTTTCCACATTTTCTGGAAGTGACCTCGTACGCCGATTGCTGACAAGGTGAGCGGCTGCACTAAACACTCTTTCGGAGTACACACTGGAGGGAGGGCAACTTAGGTAGAATAAAGCCAGTTTGTGCAAGGGCCTCCAAATTGCCTCTTTTTCCTGCCAGTATACGTACGGACTGTCTGACATGCCTACTTGGATGCGGTCACTCATATAATCCTCCACCATTCTTTCAACGGTGACAGAATCATATGCAGTGACAGTAGACGACATGTCAGTAATCGTTGGCAGGTCCTTCAGTCCGGACCAGATGTCAGCACTCGTTCCAGACTGCCCTGCATCACCGCCAGCGGGTGGGCTTGGAATTCTTAGCCTTTTCCTCGCACCCCCAGTTGCGGGAGAATGCAAAGGAGGAGCTGTTGACGGGTCACGTTCCGCTTGACTTGACAATTTTCTCACCAGCAGGTCTTTGAACCTCTGCAGACTTGTGTCTGCCGGAAAGAGAGATACAACGTAGGTTTTAAATCTAGGATCGAGCACGGTGGCCAAAATGTAGTGCTCTGATTTCAACAGATTGATCACCCGTGAATCCTGGTTAAGCGAATTAAGGGCTCCATCCACAAGTCCCACATGCCTAGCGGAATCGCTCTGTTTTAGCTCCTCCTTCAATGTCTCCAGCTTCTTCTGCAAAAGCCTGATGAGGGGAATGACCTGACTCAGGCTGGCAGTGTCTGAACTGACTTCACGTGTGGCAAGTTCAAAGGGTTGCAGAACCTTGCACAACGTTGAAATCATTCTCCACTGCGCTTAAGTCAGGTGCATTCCCCCTCCTTTGCCTATATCGTGGGCAGATGTATAGGCTTGAATGGCCTTTTGCTGCTCCTCCATCCTCTGAAGCATATAGAGGGTTGAATTCCACCTCGTTACCACCTCTTGCTTCAGATGATGGCAGGGCAGGTTCAGGACTGTTTGCTGGTGCTCCAGTCTTCGGCACGCGGTGGCTGAATGCCGAAAGTGGCCCGCAATTCTTCGGGCCACCGACAGCATCTCTTGCACACCCCTGTCGTTTTTTAAATAATTCTGCACCACCAAATTCAATGTATGTGCAAAACATGGGACGTGCTGGAATTTGCCCAGATGTAATGCACGCACAATATTGGTGGCGTTGTCCGATGTCACAAATCCACAGGAGAGTCCAATTGGGGTAAGCCATTCTGCGATGATGTTCCTCAGTTTCCGTAAGAGGTTGTCAGCTGTGTGCCTCTTATGGAAAGCGGTGATACAAAGCGTATCCTGCCTAGGAACGAGTTGGCGTTTGCGAGATGCTGCTACTGGTGCGGCCGCTGCTGTTCTTGCTGCGGGAGGCAATACATCTACCCAGTGGGCTGTCACAGTCATATAGTCCTGAGTCTGCCCTGCTCCACTTGTCCACATGTCCGTGGTTAAGTGGACATTGGGTACAACTGCATTTTTTAGGACACTGGTGACTCTTTTTCTGACGTCTGTGTACATTTTCGGTAACGCCTGCCTAGAGAAATGGAACCTAGATGGTATTTGGTACCGGGGACACAGTACCTCAAACAAGTCTGTAGTTGCCTGTGAATTAACGGTGGATACCGGAAACACGTTTCTCACCACCCAGGCTGCCAAGGCCTGAGTTATCCGCTTTGCAGCAGGATGACTGCTGTGATATTTCATCTTCCTCGCAAAGGACTGTTGGACAGTCAATTGCTTACTGGAAGTAGTACAAGTGGTCTTCCGACTTCCCCTCTGGGATGCCGATCGACTCCCAGCAGCAACAACAGCAGCGCCAGCAGCAGTAGGCGTTACACTCAAGGATGCATCGGAGGAATCCCAGGCAGGAGAGGACTTGTCAGACTTGCCAGTGACATGGCCTGCAGGACTATTGGCTTTCATGTGTAAGGTGGAAATTGACACTGAGGGAGTTGGGGGTGTGGTTTGCAGGAGCTTGGTTACAAGAGGAAGGATTTTAGTGGTCAGTGGACTGCTTCCGCTGTCATCCAAAGTTTTTGAACTTGTCACTGACTTCTGATGAATGCGGACCAGGTGACGTATAAGGGAGGATGTTCCTAGGTGGTTAACGTCCTTACCCCTACTTATTACAGCTTGACAAAGGCAACACACGGCTTGACACCTGTTGTCCGCATTTGTGTTGAAATAATTCCACACCGAAGAGGTGATTTTTTTTGTATTTTGACCAGGCATGTCAATGGCCATATTCGTCCCACGGACAACAGGTGTCTCCCCGGGTGCCTGACTTAAACAAACCACCTCACCATCAGAATCCTCCTTGTCAATTTCCTCCCCAGCGCCAGCAACACCCATATCCTCATCCTGGTGTACTTCAACAGTGACATCTTCAATTTGACTATCAGGAACTGGACTGCGGGTGCTCCTTCCAGCACTTGCAGGGGGC
This sequence comes from Pseudophryne corroboree, assembly GCF_028390025.1. Lineage (NCBI taxonomy): Eukaryota > Metazoa > Chordata > Amphibia > Anura > Myobatrachidae > Pseudophryne > Pseudophryne corroboree. The sequence continues at coordinate 544,710,353 of NC_086445.1, forward strand.
GTGCAAATGGTGGAAGGCGCAAGCTCTTCCCGTCCAGTGTTGGGAAGGTCAGGCATCGCAACCAACACAATTGGACTCTCCTTGGGGATTTGTGATTTAGAAGAACGCACAGTTCTTTGCTGTGCTTTTGCCAGCTTAAGTCTTTTCATTTTTCTAGCGAGAGGATGAGTGCTTCCATCCTCATGTAAATCTGAACCACTAGCCATGAACATAGGCCAGGGCCTCAGCCGTTCCTTGCCACTCCGTGTCGTAAATGGCATATTGGCAAGTTTACGCTTCTCATTAGACGCTTTCAATTTTGATTTTTGGGTCATTTTACTGAACTTTTGTTTTTTGGATTTTACATGCTCTCTACTATGACATTGGGCATCGGCCTTGGCAGACGACGTTGATGGCATTTCATCGTCTCGGCCATGACTAGTGGCAGCAGCTTCAGCATGAGGTGGAAGTGGATCTTGATCTTTCTCTATTTTACCCTCCACATTTTTGTTCTCCATTTTTTAATGTGTGGAATTATATGCCAGTATCAATAGCAATGGCCTACTACTATATATACTGCGCACAACTGAAATGCACCACAGGTATGGATGGATAAAATACTTGACGACACAGAGGTAGGTAGAGCAGTAGCCTTCCGTACTGTACTGCTATATATACTGGTGGTCACTGTCAGCAAACTGCAAAACTAAAATGCACCACAGGTATAGAATCTAGATGGATAGTATACTTGACGACACAGAGGTAGGTAGAGCAGTGGCCTTCCGTACCGTACTGCTATATTTACTGGTGGTCACTGTCAGCAAAACTCTGCACTGTACTCCTCCTATATAATACTGCTGGTCCCCAGTCCCCACAATAAAGCAGTGTGAGCACAGATATATGCAGCACACTGAGCACAGATATGGAGTGTTTTTCAGGCAGACAATGTATACTGGTGGTCACTGGTCAGCAAAACTCTGCACTGTACTCCTCCTATATAATATACTGGTGGTCCCCAGTCCCCACAATAAAGCAGTGTGAGCACAGATATATGCAGCACACTGAGCACAGATATGGAGTATTTTTCAGGCAGACAACGTATACTGGTGGTCACTGTCAGCAAAACTCTGCACTGTACTCCTCCTATATAATACTGCTGGTCCCCAGTCCCTACAATAAAGCAGTGTGAGCACAGATATATGCAGCACACTGAGCACAGATATGGAGTGTTTTTCAGGCAGACAACGTATACTGGTGGTCACTGTCAGCAAAACTCTGCACTGTACTCCTCCTCTATAATATACTGGTGGTCCCCAGTCCCTACAATAAAGCAGTGTGAGCACAGATATATGCAGCACACTGAGCACAGATATGGAGTGTTTTTCAGGCAGATAACGTATACTGGTGGTCACTGTCAGCAAAACTCTGCACTGTACTCCTCCTATATAATACAGCTGCTCCCCAGTCCCCAAAATTAAGCAGTGTGAGCACAGATATATGCAGCACACTGAGCACAGATATGGAGTGTTTTTCAGGCAGACAACGTATACTGGTGGTCACTGTCAGCAAAACTCTGCACTGTACTCCTCCTAGATAATACAGCTGCTCCCCAGTCCCCACAATTAAGCAATAAGCACAAATATTTTTGCATCAAGAATTCAAGATTAATAAACGGAGAGGACGCCAGCCACATCCTCTCCCTAACATTTCCAATGCACGAGTGAAAATGGCGGCGACGCGCGGCTGCTTATATAGAATACGAGTCTAGCGAGAATCCGACAGCGGGATGATGACGTTCGGGCGCGCTCGGACCCGTGTAAAATGGGTGAAGTTCGGGGGGGGTGGTTCGGTTTCCGAGGAACCGAACCCGCTCATCACTAGTTAGAAGTAATGTAGGAGAGCATGCAGTGATAAGGTTATGATCTGATAGAGGGAAAGGAGTGTTAGTGAATTCAGAAATTGATCAGGACCTGAAATGTCTCATGACCCTAACAATGCTGGTGATGACTTTTAGTTAATCATGAGGCTGCATAAGAATGCACAGCACAAGTGCTACTACATATTCAACCTGTACACTTTGGGCCTAATTCAGATCTGATCGTAGCAGCAAATTTGTTAGCAGGGTATTTATACTTTCTCTGACGTCCTAAGTGGATGCTGGGACTCCGTAAGGATCATGGAGAATAGCGGCTCCACAGGAGACTGGGCACAACTAAAGAAAGCTTTAGGACTACCTGGTGTGCACTGGCTCCTCCCACTATGACCCTCCTCCAGACCTCAGTTAGAATCTTGTGCCCGGCTGAGCTGGATGCACACTAGGGGCTCTCCTGAGCTCCTAGAAAAGAAAGTATATTTTAGGTTTTTTATTTTCAGTGAGATCTGCTGGCAACAGACTCACTGCTACGAGGGACTAAGGGGAGAAGAAGCGAACCTACCTGACTGGAGATAGTTTGGGCTTCTTAGGCTACTGGACACCATTAGCTCCAGAGGGATCGAACACAGGACCCGACCTCAATCGTTCGGTCCCGGAGCCGCGCCGCCGTCCCCCTTACAGAGCCAGAAGCATGAAGATGGTCCTGGTAATCGGCGGCAGAAGACTTCGGTCTTCAACAAGGTAGTGCACAGCACTGCAGCTGTGCGCCATTGCTCCTCATGCACACCTCACACTCCGGTCACTGATCGGTGCAGGGCGCTGGGGGGGGGGGGCGCCCTGAGCAGCAATATGAATACCTTGGCTGGCAAAAAATCACAATATATAGTCCCAGAGGCTATATATGTGATAAATACCCCTGCCAGAATCCATGAAAAAAGCGGGAGAAAAGTCAGCCGAAAAAGGGGCAGGGCTATCTCCCTCAGCACACTGGCGCCATTTTTTCTTCACAGTGCAGCTGGAAGACAGCTCCCCAGGCTCTCCCCTGTAGTTTTCAGGCTCAAAGGGTTAAAAAGAGAGGGGGGGCACTAAATTTAGGCGCAATATGTGTATACAAGCAGCTATTGGGGGAAAAATCACTCAGTTATAGTGTTAATCCCTGCATTATATAGCGCTCTGGTGTGTGCTGGCATACTCTCTCTCTGTCTCCCCAAAGGACTTTGTGGGGTCCTGTCCTCAGTCAGAGCATTCCCTGTGTGTGTGCGGTGTGTCGGTACGGCTGTGTCGACATGTTGGATGAGGAAGGTTACGTGGAGGCGGAGCAGAGGCCGATAAATGGGATGTCGCCTCCTGTGGGGCCGACATCAGAGTGGATGGATAGGTGGAAGGTATTAACCGACAATGTCAACTCCTTACATAAAAGGCTAGATGACGTAACAGCTGTGGGACAGCCGGCTTCTCAGCCCGCGCCTGCCCAGGCGTCTCAAAGGCCATCAGGGGCTCAAAAAACGCCCGTTACCTCAGATGGCAGACACAGATGTCGACACGGAGTCTGACTCCAGTGTCGACGAGATTGAGACATATACACAATCCACTAGGAACATCCGTTGCATGATCTCGGCAATGAAAAATGTGTTACACATTTCTGACATTAACCCAAGTACCACATAAAAGGGGTTTTATGTTTGGGGAGAAAAAGCAGCCAGTGTTTAGTTCCCCCATCAGATGAGTGAATGAAGTGTGTAAAGAAGCGTGGGTTCCCCCGATAAGAAACTGGTAATTTCTAAAAAGTTACTGATGGCGTACCCTTTCCCGCCAGAGGATAGGTCACGTTGGGAGATATCCCCTAGGGTGGATAAGGCGCTCACACGTTTGTCAAAAAAGGTGGCACTGCCGTCTTAGGATACGGCCACTTTGAAGGAGCCTGCTGATAAAAAGCAGGAGGCTATCCTGAAGTCTGTATATACACACTCAGGTACTATACTGAGACCTGCAATTGCCTCAGCATGAATAGTGCTGCTGCAGCGTGGTCTTATACCCTGTCAGATAATATTAACACCCTAGACAGAGATAATATTTTGCTAACATAGAGCATATTAAAGACGTCGTCTTATATATGAGGGATGCACAGAGGGATATTTGCCGGCTGGCATCCAGAATTAAGGCAATGTCCATTCTGCCAGGAGGGTATTAGAGACCCGGCAGTGGACAGGTGATGCTGACTTTAAAAGGTACATGGAGATTCTGCCTTATAAGGGTGAGGAATTGTTTGGGGATGGTCTCTGGGATCTCGTATCCACAGCAACAGCTGGGAAGAAAATTTTTTACCTCAGGTTTCCTCACAGCCTAAGAAAGCACCGTATTTTCAGGTACAGTCTTTTCGGCTTCAGAAAAGCAAGCGGGTCAAAGGCGCTTCCTTTCTGCACAGAGACAAGGGAAGAAGGAAAAAGCTGCACCAGACAGCGAGTTCCCAGGATCAAAAATCTTCCCCCGCTTCCTCTGAGTCCACCGCATGACGCTGGGGCTCCACAGGTGGAGACAAGTGCGGTGGGGGCGCGTCTCGGGAACTTCAGGGACCAGTGGGCTTGCCCACAGGTGGATCCCTAGGTTCTGCAAGTAGTATCACAGGGATACAAGCTGGAGTTCAAGGCCACTCCCCCTCGCCGTTACCTCACATCAGCCTTGCCTGCTGCCCTCGGAGAAAGGGAGGTAGTACTGGCGGCAATTCACAAGCTGTACTTCCAGCAGGTGAAATCAAGGTACCCCTCCTTCAACAAGGCCGGGGTTACTATTCCAAAATGTTTGGGGTACCGAAACCAGACGGTTCGGTGAGACCCATTCTAAAATTGAAATCCTTGAACACTTATATACGAAGGTTCAAGTTCAAAATGGAATCGCTCAGGGCGATTTTTGCAAGCCTGGAGAATTTCATGGTATCACTGGACATCAAGGATGCTTACCTGCATGTCCCTATTTACCCTCCTCACCAGGAGTACCTCAAAATTGTGGTACAGGATTGTCATTGTTAGGCGCCGGGGTCCGCTTGGCGGAGTTTGCTTACAATAATTCTTGTCATTCCTCCACTAATGTGTCTCCATTCTTTTCAGTTTTTGGTTTTCACCCCAGAGCTAATTCTTTTTTTCAACATTCTTCAGTTTCCTCGCTAACCTTAACCTCTCATCTCAGAGTCATTTGGAAAAAAGTGCACCTTGCTCTCAGAAAAGCGGCCTTTCGAGAGAAAAAAATTTCTGACAGGCTCCGACGTCCTTGCACTTTTAAGGTGGGAGATAGGGTATGGTTGTCGACTCGTAACATTCGACTTCGACAATCCTCAGCTAGATTGGGCCCCAAATTTATTGGACCATTTCATATTATTAAAAAAATCAACCCAGTTGCTTTCCGGTTACGTTTACCAAGAGCTCTCCGGATCGGAAATACGTTCCATTGTTCCCTGTTGAAACCATACGTTTCTTCCAGTAGATTTCCTCGGAAGATCTCTCAGGGGAAATCTCCAGTAGATGTACAGGGACAACAGGAGTTCTTGGTGGAGAAGGTTCTCGATTCCAAATTGTCCCGGGGTCGGCTTTATTTTCTGGTGCACTGGAGAGGCTATGGTCCAGAGGAAAGGTCTTGGGTCCTGGATAAGGATCTCCATGCCCCGAGGCTCAAGAGGGCATTTTTTCGGGAATTTCCTCAGAAACCTGGCTTTAGGGGTTCCTTGACCCCTCCTCAAGGGGGGGGTACTGTTAGGCGCCGGGGTCCGCTCGTCGGTGCGGCCCGGCGCCTAGCAACCAGGGACGCCGTACGCGTACAGCCGCCGGCTCCCTGGCAACGCTAGACGCCGGGCGCACGGAGCCGCACGGACCCTAGCAACGGGGACGCCACTGGCGGACCGCGTTCCCCGTTGCTGGGTCCATTTAAATTAAGTAGGGCACCTGTTTCCTGGCCGTGCAGCAAGGCAGCTGCACGGCATCCACGCAATTAGCCCTGTCAGCAGTTGATTGGAGGGCTTCAGTTTATATGCTCTTGCAGTGCCTCACACAGACGCCGGTAATAGCTTCCTGCATGCTGTCTCTGTTTGCTGAGAGTGTTTCCAGTCTTGCTGTATCCGGTCGTTCCAGTCCTCAGTTGTCCTGCACTCGGACGTCGTCATCTTGTTCCTGGAGTCCTGACTGAGCACCGTTTAAACATCCAGTGGTGTTCGTGAGTCACGGCGTTGCCGTGTGTTGCGGCTTGGCCGCTTTATTATTTTTCTCTATCGTCCTAGTGGATGCTGGGGTTCCTGAAAGGACCATGGGGAATAGCGGCTCCGCAGGAGACAGGGCACAAAAAGTAAAGCTTTAGGATCAGGTGGTGTGCACTGGCTCCTCCCCCTATGACCCTCCTCCAAGCCTCAGTTAGATTTTTGTGCCCGGCCGAGAAGGGTGCAATCTAGGTGGCTCTCCTAAAGAGCTGCTTAGAAAAGTTTAGCTTAGGTTTTTTATTTTACAGTGAGTCCTGCTGGCAACAGGATCACTGCAACGAGGGACTTAGGGGAGAAGAAGTGAACTCACCTGCGTGCAGGATGGATTGGCTTCTTTGGCTACTGGACATTAGCTCCAGAGGGACGATCACAGGTACAGCCTGGATGGTCACCGGAGCCTCGCCGCCGGCCCCCTTGCAGATGCTGAAACAAGAAGAAGGTCCAGAATCGGCGGCATGAAGACTCCTCAGTCTTCTTAAGGTAGCGCACAGCACTGCAGCTGTGCGCCATTTCCTCTCAGCACACTTCACACGGCAGTCACTGAGGGTGCAGGGCGCTGGGAGGGGGGCGCCCTGGGAGGCAATGAAAACCTATTTTTGGCTAAAAATACCTCACATATAGCCTCCGGGGGCTATATGGAGATATTTAACCCCTGCCAGAATCCGTTAAGAGCGGGAGACGAGGCCGCCGAAAAAGGGGCGGGGCCTATCTCCTCAGCACACAGCGCCATTTTCCCTCACAGAAAGGCTGGAGGGAAGGCTCCCAGGCTCTCCCCTGCACTGCACTACAGAAACAGGGTTAAAACAGAGAGGGGGGGCACTAATTTGGCGTTAGAAATATATAAAAAAGATGCTATAAGGGAAAACACTTATATAAGGTTGTCCCTATATAATTATAGCGTTTTTGGTGTGTGCTGGCAAACTCTCCCTCTGTCTCTCCAAAGGGCTAGTAGGTCCTGTCCTCTATCAGAGCATTCCCTGTGTGTGTGCTGTGTGTCGGTACGTGTGTGTCGACATGTATGAGGACGATGTTGGTGAGGAGGCGGAGCAATTGCCTGTAATGGTGATGTCACTCTCTAGGGAGTCGACACCGGAATGGATGGCTTATTTAGGGAATTACGTGATAATGTCAACACGCGCCAAGGTCGATTGACGACATGAGACGGCCGACAAACAATTAGTACCGCTCCAGACGTCTCAAAAACACCGTCAGGGGTTTTAAAACGCCCGTTTACTTTAGTCGGTCGACACAGACACAGACAGGGACACTGAATCCAGTGTCGACGGTGAATAAACAAACGTATTCCTTATTAGGGCCACACGTTAAGGGCAATGAAGGAGGTGTTACATATTTCTGATACTACAAGTACCACAAAAGAGGGTATTATGTGGGATGTGAAAAAACTACCGTAGTTTTTCCTGAATCAGATAAATTAAATGAAGTGTGTGATGATGCGTGGGTTCCCCCCGATAGAAAATATGGGCGGTATACCCTTTCCCGCCAGAAGTTAGGGCGCGTTGGGAAACACCCCTTAGGGTGGATAAGGCGCTCACACGCTTATCAGAACAAGTGGCGGTACCGTCTATAGATAGGGCCGTCCTCAAGGAGCCAGCTGACAGGAGGCTGGAAAATATCATAAAAAGTATATACACACATACTGGTGTTATACTGCGACCAGCGATCGCCTCAGCCTGGATGTGCAGAGCTGGGGTGGCTTGGTCGGATTCCCTGACTAAAAATATTGATACCCTTGACAGGGACAGTATTTTATTGACTTTAGAGCATTTAAAGGATGCATTTCTATATATGCGAGATGCACAGAGGGATATTTGCACTCTGGCATCAAGAGTAAGTGCGATGTCCATATCTGCCAGAAGATGTTTATGGACACGACAGTGGTCAGGTGATGCAGATTCCAAACGGCACAAAGGTGTATTGCCGTATAAAGGAAGAGGAGTTATTTGGGGTCGGTCCATCGGACCTGGTGGCCACGGCAACTGCTGGAAAATCCACCGTTTTTACCCTAAGTCACATCTCTGCAGAAAAAGACACCGTCTTTTCAGCTTCAGTCCTTTCGTCCCTATAAGAGTCATATCTGCCCAGGGATAGAGGAAAGGGAAGAAGACTGCAGCAGGCAGCCCATTCCCAGGAACAGAAGCGTTCCACCGCTTCTGACAAGCTCTCAGCATGACGCTGAGACCGTACAGGACCCCTGGATCCTACAAGTAGTATCCCAGGGGTACAGATTGGAATGTCGAGACGTTTCCCCTGCGCAGGCTCCTGAAGTCTGCTTTACCAAGGTCTCCCTCCGACAAGGAGGCAGTATGGGAAACAATTCACGAGCTGTATTCCCAGCAGGTGATAATTAAATTACCCCTCCTACAACAAGAAAAGGGGTATTATTCCACACTATATTGTGGTACTGAAGCCAGAAGGCTAGGTGAGACCTATTCTAAATCTAAAAAAATTTGAACACTTACAAAGGTTCAAATCAAGATGTAGTCACTCAGAGCAGTGATAACGAACCGGGAAGAAGGGGACTATATGGTGTCCCGAGACATCAGGGATGCTTACCTCCATGTCCCAAATTTGCCCTTATCACTAAGGGTACCTCAGGTTCGTGGTACAGAACTGTCACTATCAGTTTCAGACGCTGCCGTTTGGATTGTCCACGGCACCCCGGGTCTTTACCAAGGTAATGGCCGAAATGATGGTTCTTCTTCGAAGAAAAGGCGTCTTAATTATCCCTTACTTGGACGATCTCCTGATAAGGGCAAAGTCCAGGGAACAGTTGGAGGTCGGAGTAGCACTATCTCGGATACTGTTACAACAGCAGGGGTGGATTCTAAATATTCCAAAATCGCAGCTGATCCCGACAACAAGTCTCCTGTGCTTAGGGATGATTCTGGACACAGTCCAGAAAAAGGTGTTTCTCCCGGAAGAGAAAGCCAGGGAGTTATCCGAGCTAGTCAGGAACCTCCTAAAATCAGTGCATCATTGCACAAGGGCCATGGTAAAAAAATGGTGACTTCCTTCGAAGCAATTCCAGTCGGCAGATTTCATGCAAGAACTTTTCAGTGGGATCTGCTGGACAAATGGTCCGGATCGCATCTTCAGATGCATCAGCGGATAACCCTATATCCAAGGACAAGGGTGTCTCTCCTGTGGTGGTTACAGAGTGCTCATCTTCTAGAGGGCCGCAGATTCGGCATTCAGTTTTGGATGTTGGTGACCACGGAGGCCAGCCCGAGAGGCTGGGGAGCAGTCACACAAGGAAAAAATTTCCAGGGAGTGTGATCAAGTCTGGAGACTTTTCTCTACATAAATATAGCTAAGGGTAAATTTATAATGCTCTAAGCTTAGCAAGACCTCTGCTTCAAGGTCAGCCGGTATTGATCCAGTGGGATAAAACATCACGGCAGTCGCCCACGTAAATAGACAGGGCGGCACAAGAAGCAGGAGGGCAGTGGCAAAAACTGCAAGGACTTTTCGCTGGGCGGAAAATCATGTGATAGCACTGTCAGCAGTGTTTCATTCCGGGAATGGAAACTGGGAAGCAGACTTCCTCAGTAGGCACGACCTCCGCCCGGCAGAGTGGGAACTTCATGGGGAAGTTTTCCACATGATTGTAAACCGTTGGGAATTACCAAAGGTGGACATGATGGCGTCCCGTCTGAACAAAAAACGGGACAGGTATTGCGCCAGGTTAAGAGACCCTCAGGCAATAGCTGTGGACGTTCTGGTAACACCGTGGGTGTACCAGTCGGTGTATGTGTTCCATCCTCTGCTTTTCATACCTAAGGTACTGAGAATTATAAGACGTAGAGGAGTAAGAACTATACTCATGGCTCCGGATTGGCCAAGAAGGACTTGGTACCCGGAACTTCAAGAGATGCTCACAGAGGACTTATGGCCTCTGCCGCTAAGAAGGGACTTGTTTCAGCAAGTACCATGTCTGTTCCAAGACTTACCGCAGCTGCGTTTGACGGCATGGCGGTGGAACGCCGGATCCTAAGGGAAAAGGCATTCAGGAAGAGGTCATTCCTACCCTGGTCAAAGCCAGAAAGGAGGTGACCGCACAACATTATCACCACATGTGGCGAAAATATGTTGCGTGGTGTGAGGCCAGGAAGGCCCCACGAAGAAATTTCAACTCGGTCGATTCCTGCATTTCCTGCAAACAGGAGTGTCTATGGGCCTCAAATTGGGGTCCATTAAGGATCAAATTTCGGCCCTGTCGATTTTTCTTCCAGAAAGAATTGGCTTCAGTTCCTGAAGTCCAGAAGTTTGTCAAGGGAGTATTGCATATACAACCCCCTTTTGTGCCTCCAGTGGCACTGTGGGATCTCAACGTAGTTCTGGGATTCCTCAAAACACATTGGTTTAAAACCAGTCAAATCTGTGGATTTGAAGCATCTCACATGAAAAGTGAACATGCTCTTGGACCTGGCCTGGACCAGGCGAGTGTCAAATTGGTGGTTTTTTTCTCAAAAAAAGCCCATATCTGTTTGTCCATTCGGACAGGGCAGAGCTGCGGACTCGTCCCCAGTTCTCTCCCTAAGGTGGTGTCAGTGTTTCACCTGAACCAGCTTATTGTGGTGTCTTGCGCCTACTAGGGACTTGGAGGACTCCAAGTTGCTAGATGTGGTCAGGGCCCTGAAAATATAGGTTCCAGGACGGCTGGAGTCAGGAAAACTGACTTGCTGTTATCCTGTATGCACCCAACAAACTGGGTGCTCTTGCTTCTAAGCAGACTTTTGCTAGTTGGATGTGTAATACAATTCAGCTTGCACATTCTGTGGCAGGCCTGCCACAGCCAAAATATGTAAATGCCCATTCCACAAGGAAGGTGGGCTCATCTTGGGCGGCTGCCCGAGGAGTCTCGGCTTTACAACTTTGCCGAGCGGCTATTTAGTCAGGGGCAAACACGTTTGTAAAATCCTACAAATTTGATACCCTGGCTAAGGAGGACCTGGAGTTCTCTCATTCGGTGCTGCAGAGTCATCCGCACTCTCCCGCCCGTTTGGGAGCTTTGGTATAATCCCCATGGTCCTTTCAGGAACCCCAGCATCCACTAGGACGATAGAGAAAATAAGAATTTACTTACCGATAATTCTTTTTCTCGGAGTCCGTAGTGGATGCTGGGCGCCCATCCCAAGTGCGGATTATCTGCATTACTTGTACATAGTTACAAAAATCGGGTTATTATTTGTTGTGAGCCATCTTTTCAGAGGCTCCGCTGTTATCATACTGTTAACTGGGTTCAGATCACAGGTTGTACAGTGTGATTGGTGTGGCTGGTATGAGTCTTACCCGGGATTCATAAATCCTTCCTTATTGTGTACGCTCGTCCGGGCACAGTATCCTAACTGAGGCTTGGAGGAGGGTCATAGGGGGAGGAGCCAGTGCACACCACCTGATCCTAAAGCTTTACTTTTTGTGCCCTGTCTCCTGCGGAGCCGCTATTCCCCATGGTCCTTTCAGGAACCCCAGCATCCACTACGGACTCCGAGAAATAGAATTATCGGTAAGTAAATTCTTATTATTACTTATTATTTGTGTTTCGGAGCATTTTGCGGAGGATTCCGTTCCCACAGATCCACTCTGGTATCCAGCGGTGCTGGGTAGGAGTTATGGACTAGTGGATTTTGGTTGTCCTTTTACCTGGCGGTTTTTCCGCACATACTTCAGGTTTGGTTAGTTAGCTTGTTGCCCTTGGCCTGTTGTTAGTCAGAGGTCCTCTTGTCATCATCCTGCCTCGGATTTCCCTTTGTCTCTCACTAAGACCGGGGGGCACCGGAGTTGGGCAGACATAATCCGCCTTTCAAACGTGGCTGCCAGGGGCTCAAGAAACCATAGTCTCGCAAGGGATTTCCGATAGCACGGGTGAGACAATAGAGTTAGGGCGCCAGGGGCAACTAGTCTTTCCTGCTCCCGTAACCAGCATTCCCTTCCAGTACTCTGGCCATTGTCATAAGATCTCCTCCGATCAGGAGTACTGGAATCATAACATTATTACCGGCCAATACCAAAACTTAAAATTAAAACAGGGTTTAATTTTTTCCTTATTCAGTTTTGTAAGAGTTATCGGCCTCATGAATCCCACAGGTTTAGGGCCAAATCCTGGTCAGCTCCTAGTCAGCCAGATTCAAGAACTTACTCAGATGGTTCAGGATCTTTCCCTCCGGGTGAAGTCGCAGGAAGATCTTTTACGAACTTCCCCGAGGGTAGTCCCTGAACCAAAAATGCACTTGCCTGACCGTTTTTCTGGTGATAGGAAAGAGTTTTTTAATTTTAAAGAATCCTGTAAACTTTATTTTCGTTTAAGACCGATCTCCTCAGGTACTGAATCTCAGCGGGTCGGGATTATTATTTCTTTGCTCCAGGGGGATCCTCAGACATGGGCATTTGGTTTAAAAGCAGAGGATCCGGTGTTGTTGTCAGTAGACGCTTTTTTGGGGTCTTTAGGGCTTTTGTATGATGACCCTGATAGAGAGGCATCCGCTGAGAGTCAGTTGCGCGCTCTCAGACAGGGTAGAAATCCTGCAGAAGTTTATTGTACGGAGTTTCGCCGTTGGTCGAACGACTGTGGCTGGAATGACCCAGCCCTGCGCAGTCAGTTTCGCCTCGGCTTATCAGAGTCTATAAAAGACAGTCTCCTTCAGTATCCCGCTCCTGAGACTCTCGATAAACACATGGAGCTTTCTATTAAGATTGATCGTCGTCTCAGAGAGCGGAGGGCTGAAAAAGGAGCACCTGTCAGGTCTACTCCATGTGTATATTCCATTCCTGAGGACGTAGAGGAGCCCATGCAGATGGGTCTCTCCCGGCTGTCTCCAGAAGAAAGAGCCAGAAGGCAAAACTCTGGTCTTTGTTTGTACTGTGGGGGTAAGGGACATTTTGCCCGTAATTGTCCGAACAAGTCGGGAAACGCCTCGACCAAGTGAATTGTGAGGGGGTTCACTTCGGTCTGCAGCTTATCTCCTCGAATAACTCCCTTTTAGTCCCAGCTAAAGTTTCCTTTGGCAGCCTCAGTTCTTCGGTGTCGGCTTTTGTTGACAGTGGAGCTGCAGGGAACTTTATGGACTTAACTTGGGCCAAGGCCTTAGGCATTCCTCAGTTAGCCTTGGGTAGGTGTGTCACCATGCATGGTTTAGATGGGAGTCCTTTGTCCAATGGGGTTATTTCCCTCTGTACACCCCCTGTACTACTTACGGTAGGAGCTCTTCATTCCGAAAAGATCGAGTTCTTCCTTACCCATTGCCCAGCAGTTCCAGTGGTTCTGGGTCACCCTTGGCTGGCCTTTCATAATCCCACCATTGATTGGCGGTCGGGGGAGATTTCACAATGGGGTACCATCTGTAATAAGGAATGTATTACGTTTCCCGTCAGAATAGCAACTGCCATTCCTGAACTCATTCCCGTGGAATACCAGGACTTTGTTGATGTGTTTTCCAAGGTTAATGCGGAATTCTGCCTCCCCATCGGCCTTATGATTGTGCTATTGAGCTAATTCCTGGTGCCACATTGCCAAAGGGAAGGTTATATGCTTTATCCGGGCCAGAAACTGCGGTCATGAATGAGTATGTTAAGGAGAGCCTAGGGAAAGGATTTATTAGGCCATCTAAATCCCCTTTAAGTGCAGGCTTCTTCTTTGTGGAAAAAAAAGATGGATCACTCAGACCTTGCATTGACTTTAGAGCCCTGAATAAGATCTCAGTTAAAAATACTTATCCTCTGCCGCTGATTTCTGTCCTCTTTGATCAGCTGCGTTCGGCTGTGATTTTTTTTAAAATTGACCTAAGGGGAGCGTATAACCTCATCCGAATCAAGTCTGGAGATGAGTGGAAGACGGCATTCAGTACTCAGTCGGGTCACTACGAGTATCTGGTGATGCCCTTCGGCTTGTCTAACGCTCCAGCAGTTTTCCAGGATCTCATTAACGATGTGCTCCGTGACTTCCTAGGAAGATTCGTGGTCGTTTACTTAGACGACATCCTGATTTATTCTGACTCAATTGAACAACATGTTACCCAGGTGCGTCGGGTTCTTCAAAAATTACGTGAAAATCATCTATATGCCAAGCTGGAGAAGTGTGAGTTTCATGTCACGGAGGTATCCTTTATAGGGTACATTATTTCCCCTCGGGGATTCTGCATGGAACCTAAGAAGCTCCAAGCCATCCTTAGTTGGGCGCAACCCACCAATTTAAAAGCAATTCAGCGCTTTTTAGGGTTTGCAAATTATTATAGAAGATTTATTCATTCTTTTTCCGACCTGGTTGCTCCCCTTGTGGCACTGACTAAGAAGGGAGCGGATCCTACCAACTGGTCACGTGAAGCTGAGTTATCCTTTCAGGCCTTGAAACAAGCTTTTGTCTCAGCTCCAGTCCTCAGACATCCCAACCCAGAATTGCCCTTCGTTGTTGAGGTTGATGCCTCGGAGGTTGGAGTGGGGGCTATACTATCTCAAAAGGATCCGGAGTCTCTGGAACTACATCCTTGTGCCTTTATGTCCAGGAAATTCTCATCCGCTGAATCCAACTACGATGTTGGTAACCGGGAGTTACTGGCTATTAAATGGGCTTTCGAGGAGTGGAGGCATTGGCTTGAGGGAGCAACACATACCATTTCAGTATTGACTGACCACAAAAATCTTCAGTACATCGAATCAGCTAAGCGGCTGAATGCCCGGCAGGCTCGTTGGGCTTTATTTTTTACTCGTTTCAAGTTTATTATCTCTTTCAGGCCAGGTTCCAAGAATACCAAGGCGGATGCCCTGTCACGCAGTTTTCTTCCAGTTCATAATAACAGTCCTGTTACTCCCATACTTCCGTCTTCAGTCATTCGGGCAGGCCTCACACAAGATTTATTTACCCAGTTAAAGCAGCTTCAACATCAAGCTCCTGGAAATACTCCTGCTGGTCGTCTTTACGTCCCTGAGTTTTTGAGAGCTACTGTTTTGACTGAGTTTCATGATAGCAAAGTTGCCGGGCATCCGGGGATCTCTAAGACTTTGGAATTAGTCTCCCACTCAGTATGGTGGCCTGGTCTTTCTAAAGACATTAAGGAGTTTGTTTTTTCTTGTCAGGTCTGTGCACAGCATAAGGTTCCCTGTTCCTTGCCTATCGGGCAACTTATGCCCTTAAATGTTCCTCTCAGGCCATGGTCTCATATTTCCATGGATTTTGTGGTAGACCTCCCTCTGTCAGCCGGATTCCGAGTCATATGGGTGGTAGTGGACCGTTTTAGCAAGATGGCTCATTTCATTGCTCTTCCCCGACTGCCATCTGCCCAGGGATTGGCTGTTTTGTTTCTCTGCCATGTTTTCAGACTTCATGGGTTGCCCACTGATATTGTTTCTGATCGGGGTCCACAATTCATTGCACAATTCTGGAGGTCTTTTTGTGCTTCATTAAAGATGAAATTGTCTTTAACATCCGGCTACCATCCCCAGTCCAACGGGCAAACCGAGCGAGTTAACCAATCATTGAAACAGTATTTGCGTTTGTACTCAGCCAAACTCCAGAATGATTGGTCCGAGTTTCTTCCTTTGGCGGAGTTTGCTTACAATAATTCTTGTCATTCCTCCACTAATGTGTCTCCATTCTTTTCAGTTTTTGGTTTTCACCCCAGAGCTAATTCTTTTTTCAACATTCTTCAGTTTCCTCGCTAACCTTAACCTCTCATCTCAGAGTCATTTGGAAAAAAGTGCACCTTGCTCTCAGAAAAGCGGCCTTTCGAGAGAAAAATTTTTCTGACAGGCTCCGACGTCCTTGCACTTTTAAGGTGGGAGATAGGGTATGGTTGTCGACTCGTAACATTAGACTTCGACAATCCTCAGCTAGATTGGGCCCCAAATTTATTGGACCATTTCATATTATTAAAAAAATCAACCCAGTTGCTTTCCGGTTACGTTTACCAAGAGCTCTCCGGATCGGAAATACGTTCCATTGTTCCCTGTTGAAACCATACGTTTCTTCCAGTAGATTTCCTCGGAAGATCTCTCAGGGGAAATCTCCAGTAGATGTACAGGGACAACAGGAGTTCTTGGTGGAGAAGGCTCTCGATTTCAAATTGTCCCGGGGTCGGCTTTATTTTCTGGTGCACTGGAGAGGCTATGGTCCAGAGGAAAGGTCTTGGGTCCTGGATAAGGATCTCCATGCCCCGAGGCTCAAGAGGGCATTTTTTCGGGAATTTCCTCAGAAACCTGGCTTTAGGGGTTCCTTGACCCCTCCTCAAGGGGGGGGGTACTGTTAGGCGCCGGGGTCCGCTCGTCGGTGCGGCCCGGCGCCTAGCAACCAGGGACGCCGTACGCGTACAGCCGCCGGCTCCCTGGCAACGCTAGACGCCGGGCGCACGGAGCCGCACAGACCCTAGCAACGGGGACGCCACTGGCGGACCACGTTCCCCGTTGCTGGGTCCATTTAAATTAAGTAGGGCACCTGTTTCCTGGCCGTGCAGCTGCCTTGCATCCACGCAATTAGCCCTGTCAGCAGTTGATTGGAGGGCTTCAGTTTATATGCTCTTGCAGTGCCTCACACAGACGCCGGTAATAGCTTCCTGCATGCTGTCTCTGTTTGCTGAGAGTGTTTCCAGTCTTGCTGTATCCGGTCGTTCCAGTCCTCAGTTGTCCTGCACTCGGACGTCGTCATCTTGTTCCTGGAGTCCTGACTGAGCACCGTTTAAACATCCAGTGGTGTTCGTGAGTCGCGGCGTTGCCGTGTGTTGCGGCTTGGCCGCTTTATTATTTATTACTTATTATTTGTGTTTCGGAACATTTTGCGGAGGATTCCGCTCCCACAGATCCACTCTGGTATCCAGCGGTGCTGGGTAGGAGTTATGGACTAGTGGATTTTGGTTGTCCTTTTACCTGGCGGTTTTTCCGCACATACTTCAGGTTTGGTTAGTTAGCTTGTTGCCCTTGGCCTGTTGTTAGTCAGAGGTCCTCTTGTCATCATCCTGCCTCGGATTTCCCTTTGTCTCTCACTAAGACCGGGGGGCACCGGAGTTGGGCAGACATAATCCGCCTTTCAAACGTGGCTGCCAGGGGCTCAAGAAACCATAGTCTCGCAAGGGATTTCCGATAGCACGGGTGAGACAATAGAGTTAGGGCGCCAGGGGCAACTAGTCTTTCCTGCTCCCGTAACCAGCATTCCCTTCCAGTACTCTGGCCATTGTCATAAGATCTCCTCCGGTCAGGAGTACTGGAATCATAACAGTCATTACCAATTCCAGACGTTGCCGTTGGTCTGTCCCCGGCACCGAGGGTATTTACCAAGGTAATGGCCGAAATAATTATCCCGTACTTGGACGATCTCCTTATAAAGACGAGGTCCAGGGAGCAGTTGTTCGTCGGAGTAGCACTATCTCGGGAAGTGCTACAACAGCACGGCTGGATTCTGAATATTCCAAAGTCGCAGCTGGTTCCTACGACGCGTCTACTGTTCCTGGGTATGGTTCTGGACACAGAACAGGAAAAAGGGTTTCTCCCGGAGGAGAAGGCAAAGGAGTTGTCATCTCTAGTCAGAGACCTCCTAATACAAATACAGGTGTCGGTGCATCAATGCACGCGAGCCCTGGGAAAGATGGTAGCTTCTTACGAAGAAATTCCATTCGGCAGGTTCCATGCAAGGATCTTCCAGTGGGATCTGTTGGACAAGTGGTCCAGGTCGCATCTTCAGATGCATCGGCGGATAACCCTGTCTCCAAGGGCCAGGGTGTCGCTGTTGTGGTGGCTGCAGAGTGTTCATCTTCGAGAGGGCCGCAGATTCGGCATACAGGACTGGGTCCTGGTGACCACGGATGCCAGCCTTCGAGGCTGGGGGGCAGTCACACAGGGAAGAAACTTCCAAGGACTATGGAAAAGTCAGGAGACTTCCCTACACATAAATATTCTGGAACTAAGGGCCATTTACAATGCCCTAAGTCAGGCTAGACCCCTGCTTCAATACCGGCCGGTGCTGATCCAGTCAGACAACATCACGGCGGTCGCTCATGTAAACCGACAGGGCGGCACAAGAAGCAGGAGGGCGATGGCAGAAGCCACAAGGATTCTCCGATGGGCGGAAAATCATGTGTTAGCACTGTCAGCAGTGTTCATTCCCGGAGTGGACAACTGGGAAGCAGACTTTCTCAGCAGACACGACCTCCACCCGGGAGAGTGGGGACTTCATCCAGAAGTCTTCCAAATGATTGTACACCGTTGGGAAATGCCACAGGTGGACATGATGGCGTCCCGCCTCAACAAAAAGCTAAAAAGATATTGCGCCAGGTCAAGGGACCCTCAGGCGATTGCTGTGGACGCTCTGGTAACACCGTGGGTGTACCAGTCGGTGTATGTGTTCCCTTCTCTGCCTCTCATACCCAGGGTAATGAGAATAATAAGAAGGAGAGGAGTAAGAACTATACTCATTGTTCCGGATTGGCCAAGAAGAGCTTGGTACCCAGAACTCCAAGAAATGATCTCAGAGGACCCATGGCCTCTGCCTCTCAGACAGGACCTGCTGCAGCAGGGGGCCTGTCTGTTCCAAGACGTACCGCGGCTGCGTTTGACGGCATGGCGGTTGAACGCCGGATCCTGAAGGAAAAGGGCATTCCGGAGGAAGTTATCCCTACGCTAATTAAAGCTAGGAAAGAAGTGAACGCAAACCATTATCGCCGCATATGGCGGAAATATATTGCGTGCTGTGAGGCCAGGAAGGCCCCAATGGAGGAATTTCAGCTAGGTCGATTTCTGCACTTCTTACAGTCAGGGGTGACTATGGGCCTAAAATTGGGTTCCATTAAGGTGCAGATTTCGGCTCTATCGATTTTCTTCCAAAATAGAACTGGCTTCACTGCCTGAAGTTCAGACTTTTGTTAAGGGAGTGCTGCATAGTCAGCCCCCGTTTGTGCCTCCAGTGGCACCGTGGGATCTCAACGTGGTGTTGGATTTCCTGAAGTCGCATTGGGTTGAGCCACTTAAATCCGTGGAGCTAAAATACCTCACGTGGAAAGTGGTCATGCTGATGGCCTTGGCGTCGGCCAGGCGTGTATCAGAATTGGCGGCTTTGTCATGCAAAAGCCCTTATCTGATTTTTTTATATGGATAAGGCGGAATTGAGGACTTGGTCCCAATTCCTTCCTAAAGTGGTATCAGTTTTTCATGTGAACCAACCTATTGTGGTGCCTGCGGCTACTTGGGACTTGGAGGATTCCAAGTTACTGGACGTAGTCAGGGCCCTGAAAAATATATGTTTCCAGGACGGCTGGAGTCAGGAAAACTGACTCGCTATTTATCCTGTATGCACCCAACAAGCTGGGTGCTCCTGCTTCTAAGCAGACTATTGCTCGCTGGATCTGTAGCACGATTCAACTTGCACATTCTGCGGCTGGACTGCCGCACCCTAAATCTGTAAAAGCCCATTCCACGAGGAAAGTGGGCTCTTCTTGGGCGGCTGCCCGAGGGGTCTCGGCTTTACAAATTTTCCGAACTGTTACTTGGTCGGGTTCAAAAATTTTTGCAAGAGTCTACAAGTTTGATACCCTGGCTGAGGAGGACCTAGAGTTTGCTCATTCGGTGCTGCAGAGTCATCCGCACTCTCCCGCCCGTTTGGGAGCTTTGGTATAATCCCCATGGTCCTTACGGAGTCCCAGCATCCACTTAGGACGTGTTGCCTTATAGGTAATTGTCTGCACTTAGTATAATATTAGGGCAATGGATATTGTCTGAATCAAAATATAATTCATTATAAATAGGCGATGTTACCATAGTGGACAGTATACTGGATATATATAGTAAGGAATAGATATGAAATAAGTTTGAATGTATGAGGTAATGTTTAGCTGATTTAAGAAATTAGGTTTGTGTATGTGTTTATATAGATATACTGTATATTTGTGTTTTACAGCAAGATGGTAAAAAATAGTGTAGGGAACAGGTTTATTCTGCTCTAGTCATAAATAAGGCCAGAGAGGTTACAGTAAGATCAAGAGTCATTGTAGAGAAAAGGTATTAGGCCATAAATGATAATAGGTATGTGACAGAGCTCTGTTGGTCATTGGAATTCACAGGTGTGCTTACAGTAGATCAGAATCTACTGGTTTGTCTATTGTCCAGTGAAGGTTAAAAGCTAGGGAGTATAAATTAACTACTATGAAAAGAGATCACATCCATTGATAAAACATTGTGTAACCGACCCCAGGAAAACTTGTCAATACAACAGAACTTTGGATGAAAAGACATTCCAGATTTTACAATACTATACTTGCTTAAGGCAGTGTGGACACCACACTTTTATGACACCATGCCTCCGTGAACAGGACACGACAGCCCAGTTCAATGTTTGTTTTATTACACCTTGGAATCTGACAAACCTATAATTACCTATTCCATTGGAAACTATGAGAATATGATAGTTTGAATTGGTAAAATATGAGATAAAAGGACCAGACTTGTAGTTAGGAGTTAGAAGGAAGAGGGAGAGGGAGAAGAAGAAGGAGAAGGAAGGAAGTCAGTCAGGAGGAGAAGTCATGGAGAACATGCAGAAGGAATGATTCTTGGGATGGCAATCTTTAACTTGCAAGTATAAATATGATAATAATTGAAACTGTTTGTGAAACTTATGTCATGTTGTTTTATGTTATGTAACGAAGGAAACATAGCATAGCTTAATATAATTATAATTAGTATATATATCACTACTGTGTATATCTTATTCTGTACGATTTGATCTGCCTGTAAATAAAGAATCATATAAAAAGAGCGGTAATATTCAAGCTTGAACTCTCTTTAAGGAATCTTAACTTCATAATTTCATAAGTCATATATATATAAGGACTGCATATATTTATCAGCCAATTAATTTGTAAGCCTGACATAATATATTTGCAGATATATATGATAACGCATATTAATTTAAATATATCCATATATTAATAACCATATATGTTATATTAAATATTAATATTCATAAATATGATTCCATAAAGCAATAGACGTCAGAGAAAATAAGATTTTACTCACCGGTAAATCTATTTCTCGTAGTCCGTAGTGGAAGCTGGGCGCCCATCCCAAGTGCGGATTGTCTGCAATACTTGTATATAGTTATTGCCTAACTAAAGGGTTATTGTTGAGCCATCTGTTGAGAGTCTCAGTTATATTTCATACTGTTAACTGGGTATAGTATCACGAGTTATACGGTGTGATTGGTGTGGCTGGTATGAGTCTTACCCGGGATTCAAAATCCTTCCTTATTGTGTCAGCTCTTCCGGGCACAGTATCCTAACTGAGGTCTGGAGGAGGGTCATAGTGGGAGGAGCCAGTGCACACCAGGTAGTCCTAAAGCTTTCTTTAGTTGTGCCCAGTCTCCTGCGGAGCCGCTATTCCCTATGGTCCTTACGGAGTCCCAGCATCCACTACGGACTACGAGAAATAGATTTACCGGTGAGTAAAATCTTATTTAACCTCTCTCTCATTTTCTCATTCGATGCTCAGGCAGATGACTAAAAAGCAGAAGTGGCCGGTATCTCAGACCCAATTCTCTGCCACCAACAGACTATGGTATATATTGTCCTGATAGGACATATTGGCATATATAAAGCAGAAGTAGCTGGTATCTTGGATGTAATTCTCAGCTACCAACAATAATGGTATTCATTGTCCTATGGGACATACTGGCATAAACAACAAAGACCTGTTCCAACACCACAGTATTGCTTCAGAGGTATAACAGAGATATATCCAAATTCTCTGTTTATTCCTGCAGATTAGGAGTAACACCTAGGATTTCCTATATTTTAACCTTGATTTCAGAGAGTGTGTCTGGGCATCTCTAAAGCTGTATGGAAAAATACTCACCTACGGTCAAACCACACTGAGTATGCCCAACCTCGTCTGATCTTGGAAGCAATACACTGTGGGGCCGGGTCAGTACCTGTTGGGGTGACCTACAGGGAATACCAGGTACTGTAGGTATTTTACTTAACTCACGGCATTGGGCCTAACACAACTCTGGAACAATATCAGTATCACATGAAATTTAGCACATCGGTGATCATTCCGAGTTGTTCGCTCGCTGCTATTTTTAGCAGAATTGCTAATAGGCTAAAATCCGGCAGTTCTGCGCATGCGTATGCACTGCAGGGCGCACGCGCTAAGCAATTTCACACAAAACTATGCTATTTTACTCACGGGCGAACAAAGCTTTTCAGTCGCTCTGTTGATCGGAGAATGATTGACAGGAAGTGGGTGTTTCTGGGTGGTAACTGAACGTTTTCCGGGAGCGTGCTAAAAAACGCAGGCATGCCAGCAGAAAACGCAGGAGTGGCTGGAGAAATGGGGGAGTGGCTGGCCGAACGCAGGGCGTGTTTGTGACGTCAAACCAGGAATTAAACGGACTGAGGTGTTCGCAATCTAGGAGTAGGTCTGGAGCTACTCAGAAATTGCAAGGAAATACTTAATAGCAGAATAGCTAATCTTTCGTTAGCAATTCTGCTATGCTAAGATACACTCCCAGAGGGCAGTGGCTTTGTGTTTGCATTTCTGCTAAAAGTAGCTAGCGAGCGAACAACTTGGAATGACCACCATTGTTAGGATTTATTGAGCCTGGTGAAAATCCTCTTCTTTACAATCTTCCCTAATTTTAGAGGAGTGAACAATTACTCAGTTTCACCAAAGAGGGTTCGACAACTGAAATATACTTTCGCTTGAGGAGATATATTGCTATATGATATATTTGATATGGATTTATCACTACTATTCTATGATTTACGTTTAGAAGGATCTCAATAAAAGTTACATTTTACACATTGTTTTTCATTAATTAATTTTTCTTATACAGTACAAGTGTGCCCCAGGATAGACATATTGGGGGTCATTCCGAGTTGTTCCCTCGTTGCCGATTTCCGCAACGGAGCGATTAAGGCAAAAATGCGCATGCGCATTGTACGCCGTGCGCATGCGCTAAGTATTTTAGCACAAAACTTAGTAGATTTACTCACGTTCGAACGAAGAATTTTAATCGCTGAAGTGATCGGAGTGTGATTGACAGGAAGTGGGTGTTTCTGGGTGGAAACTGACCGTTTTCTGGGAGTGTGCAGAAAAACGCAGGCGTGCCAGGATAAAATGCGGGAGTGTCTGGAGAAACGGGGGAGTGGCTGGCCGAACGCAGGGCGTGTTTGTGACGTCAAACCAGGAACGAAACGGGCTGAGCTGATCGCAGTGTAGGAGTAAGTCTCGAGCTACTCAGAAACTGCTAAGAATTATTTAATCACAGTTCTGCTAATCTTTCGTTCGCTATTCTGCTAAACTAAGATACAGTCCCAGAGGGCGGTGGCCTTGCGTGTGCAATGCTGCTAAAAGCAGCTAGCGAGCGAATAACTCGGAATGAAGGCCATAGTCCCTTCTGCTTTTTTTGCGTCTTTGCAAGAATCAGTCTTTTATTGATAGTCTATCGAACTATTCTCTGGGAGCACCACCAACCTAGCGCTAGTTATATTTATATGCATATAGCCATATGTTGATTTTCGAATATTAGACACTTATTGACTTCATAAATACAGATCCTGTGCAGACTTACCTAACTCAGGGGCAGATTTACTAAGCTTGGTGAAGTGATAAGTGAAAGGTGATAACGCACCAGCTAGTCAGCTTCTAACATCCATGTTACAGGCTGGGTTTGAAAAATTACAGTTAGGAGCTGACTGGCTGATGCTTTATCACCTTCCACTTTATAACTTCACCAGGCTTAATAAATCTGCCCCTCTGTGTAGACTAACCACACCACTCTAGAGACTGACCACACCCCTAACTATGGCCCCCTACCACTGCATTCCCTCGAATCCTTCATGCCCCCAGTTCGTCACTGTCTGCCCCCACAGTGCACATGGTTTTGCCCATTAGCTAACAAATTTGCTGTTGCAATCAGATCTGAATTAGGCCCTTTTTTTGTAACTTGGTGAATGCTCCATGTTGCAGCCTGTGTTGCGTATGAGTGATGAAATAAGAGCATATTTCTACTGCTAACACTAAGAATAATCTGCACATGCCCTTGTATGCTGGGTGAATAAGGAAGGGTGTATCCATGGAATCAGTATGATATGCCTGCGGAGGGATTCCCGGCGGTTGTAATACCGACGCCGAGATCCTGCTGATGAGGAGATCGACAGGGGTGAGTAATGGGTGTTCTCCCATCTCTGCACCCCTCTAACCCCAACCCACTCTACCCGTACCCTAACCCTAACCTCCCCCCTTAGTGCCTAACCCTAACTCCCCCTCGGAGGTGCCTAATTCCAACCTTGTCCCTGCTGCCTAAACCCAACCATCCCTCCCCGCCATCTAACCATAACCTACCCCGGTGGTGCCTAATCCTAACCCACCCTCCCCACAGCCTATCCCTAACCGCCCAAACCCCCCCCCCCCCCCCCCCCTCTCGTTCCCTTTACCCCTGCAGCCTAAGCCTAGCCAGCCCCCGGACAGCCCTAAACCTGACTTACAGTGGGGATGGTGGCTGTTGGGATTCCAGCGTCGGGATCCTGACTCATTCGGAGTTCCGATGTCTGGATTCTGATGGGTGCCAGGTTCACGGCGTCTGTGTTTTGACTGCCGGGATCTCGACAGCCAGTATCTTGACCGCATCCTTTCTCCTTGTAGGGCATACTTTTCAAAGTAAATTTGTGTGAAATCACCTGAAAATAGCTGGGGAATACCGACAAAATGTAAGCATCCCCAGTTCAACCATTTCTGATTGCAGAAGCAGCTCCCATACATTTCTGTGGTTCTGCTAAATTGTCAAATTTACTGAGCTCCAGAATTCAAAGCGTTCCAGAGCTTGTCCCTGGTAGATAACTCCTTCGCCACATGCCGTTTCCCTATAGTGGACTATGGGGGTGATTCACATCTGATCGTAGATGTGCTAAATTTACCCCCTCCTGCCCAGCGACCGCTCCCTCCCGCCTACAATAATTTATTGTGAAACCACGATATCGCGGCTAATAGGAAACTCCTTATTTCTAATTTTACAGTTCATTGGTGTACTTATGTTGCATATATTTAACATTTATTTCTCTAACGTCCTAAGTGGATGCTGGGGACTCCGTAAGGACCATGGGGAATAGCGGCTCCGCAGGAGACTGGGCACAAAAGTAAAGCTTTAGAACTACCTGGTGTGCACTGGCTCCTCCCCCTATGACCCTCCTCCAAGCCTCAGTTAGATTTTTGTGCCCGAACGAGAAGGGTGCACACTAGGTGGCTCTCCTGAGCTGCTTAGTGAAAAGTTTAGTTTTAGGTTTTTTATTTTCAGTGAGACCTGCTGGCAACAGGCTCACTGCATCGAGGGACTAAGGGGAGAAGAAGCGAACTCACCTGCGTGCAGAGTGGATTGGGCTTCTTAGGCTACTGGACATTAGCTCCAGAGGGACGATCACAGGCCCAGCCATGGATGGGTCCCAGAGCCGCGCCGCCGGCCCCCTTACAGAGCCAGAAGACAGAAGAGGTCCGGAAAATCGGCGGCAGAAGACGTCCTGTCTTCACCAAGGTAGCGCACAGCACTGCAGCTGTGCGCCATTGCTCCTCAGCACACTTCACACTTCGGTCACTGAGGGTGCAGGGCGCTAGGGGGGGGGCGCCCTGAGCAGCAATAAAAACACCTTGGCTGGCGAAAATACATCACATATAGCCCCCAGGGCTATATGGATGAATTTTAACCCCTGCCAGAATCCATAAAAAAGCAGGAGAAAAGTCAGCGAAAAAGGGGCGGAGCCTATCTCCTCAGCACACTGGCGCCATTTTCCCTCACAGCTCAGTTGGAGGGAAGCTCCCCTGGCTCTCCCCTGCAGTCACTACACTACAGA
Organism: Pseudophryne corroboree; assembly: GCF_028390025.1. Taxonomy (NCBI): domain Eukaryota; kingdom Metazoa; phylum Chordata; class Amphibia; order Anura; family Myobatrachidae; genus Pseudophryne; species Pseudophryne corroboree. The sequence continues at coordinate 544,736,277 of NC_086445.1, forward strand.
AAGGGTTAAAAAGAGAGGGGGGCACTAATTAGGCGCAGTATTAACAATACAGCAGCTATAAGGGGAAAAACACTTATATAAGGTTATCCCTGTATATATATAGCGCTCTGGTGTGTGCTGGCAAACTCTCCCTCTGTCTCCCCAAAGGGCTAGTGGGGTCCTGTCCTCTATCAGAGCATTCCCTGTGTGTGTGCTGTGTGTCGGTACATTTGTGTCGACATGTATGAGGAGAAAAATGATGTGGAGACGGAGCAGATTGCCTGTAATAGTGATTTCACCCCCTAGGGGGTCGACACCTGAGTGGATGAACTGTTGGAAGGAATTACGTGACAGTGTCAGCTCTGTATAAAAGACAGTGGTTGACATGAGACAGCCGGCTACTCAGCTTGTGCCTGTCCAGACGTCTCATAGGCCGTCAGGGGCTCTAAAGCGCCCGTTACCTCAGATGGCAGATATAGACGCCGACACGGATACTGACTCCAGTGTCGACGGTGAAGAGACAAATGTGACTTCCAGTAGGGCCACACGTTACATGATTGAGGCAATGAAAAATGTTTTACACATTTCTGATAATACGAGTACCACCAAAAAGGGGTATTATGTTCGGTAAAGAAAAACTACCTGTAGTTTTCCTGAATCTGAGAAATTAAATGAGGTGTGTGATGATGCGTGGGTTTCCCCCGATAACAACTGATAATTTCTAAAATGTTATTGGCATTATATCCTTTCCCGCCAGAGGTTAGGGTGCGTTGGGAAACACCCCCTAGGGTGGATAAAGCGCTCACACGCTTGTAAGAACAAGGGCTCTACCCTCTCCTGAGATGGCCGCCCTTAAGGATCCTGCTGATAGAAAGCAGGAGGGTATCCTAAAATGTATTTACACACATACTGGTGTTATACTGCGACCAGCAATCGCCTCAGCCTGGATGTGCAGTGCTGGGTTGGCGTGGTCGGATTCCCTGACTGAAAATATTGATACCCTAGATAGGGACAGTATATTATTGCCTATAGAGCATTTGAAAGATGCATTTCTATATATGCGTGATGCACAGCGGAATATTTGCCGACTGGCATCAAGTCTAAGTGCGTTGTCCATTTCTACCAGTAGAGGGTTATGGACACGACAGTGGTCAGGTGATGCGGATTCCAAACGGCATTTGGAAGTATTGCCTTATTAAGGGGAGGAGTTATTTGGGGTCGGTCTTTCAGACCTGGTGGCCACGGCAACAGCTGGGAAATCCACGTTTGTACCCCAGGTCGCCTCTCAACATGAGAAGACGCCATATTATCAGGCGCAGTCTTTTCGTGGACAAGCGGGCAAAAGGTTCCTCATTTCTGCCCCGTGACAGAGGGAGAGGAAAAAGGCTGCAGAAATCAGCCAGTTCCCAGGAACAGAAACCCTCTCCCGCCTCTGCCAAGCCCTCAGTATGACGCTGGGGCTTTACAAGCAGAATCAGGCACGGTGGGGGGCCCGTCTCAATGAATTTCAGCGCGCAGTGGGCTCACTCGCAAGTAGACCCCTGGATCCTTCAGGTGATATCTCAGGGGTACAAATTGGAATTCGAGACGTCTCCCCCTCGCCGTTTCCTAAAGTCGGCTTTACCGATGTCTCCTTCTGACAGGGAGACAGTTTTGGAAGCCATTCACAAGCTGTATTCCCAGCAGGTGATAATCAAGGTACCCCTCCTGCAACAGGGAACGGGGTATTATTCCACACTGTTGTGGTACCGAAGCCGGACGGCTCGGTGAGACCGATTCTAAATCTAAAATCTTTGAACACTTACATACAGAGGTTCAAATTCAAGATTGAGTCACTCAAGAAGGGGACTACATGATGTCTCGGGACATCAAGGATGCTTACCTTCATGTCCCAATTTACCCTTCTCACCAAGGGTACCTCAGGTTTATGGTACAGAACTGTCACTATCAGTTCAGACGCTGCCGTATGGATGGTCCACGGCACCCCGGGTCTTTACCAAGGTAATGGCCGAAATGATGATATTCCTTCGAAGGAAGGGAATTTTAGTTATCCCTTACTTGGACGATTCCCTGATAAGGGTAAGATCCAGGGAACAGTTGGAGGTCGGTGTAGCACTATCTCAGGTAGTGTTGCGGCAGCACGATTGGATTCTCAATATTCCAAAATCGCAGCTGGTTCCGACGACTCGTCTTCTGTTCCTAGGGATGATCCTGGACACAGTCCAGAAAAAGGTGTTTCTCCCGGAGGAGAAAGCCAGGGAGTTATCCGAGCTAGTCAGGAACCTCCTAAAACCGAGCCAACTCTCAGTGCATCAATGCACAAAGGTTCTGGGTAAAATGGTGGCTTCCTATGAAGCAATCCCATTCGGCAGATTCCACGCAAGAACTTTCCAGTGGGACCTGCTGGACAAATGGTCCGGGTCGCATCTTCAGATGCATCAGCGGATAACCCTGTCACCAAGGACAAGGGTGTCCCTCCTGTGGTGGTTGCAGAGCGCTCATCTTCTAGAGGGCCGCAGATTCGGCATTCAGGACTGGGTCCTGGTGACCACGGATGCCAGCCTGCGAGGCTGGGGAGCAGTCACACAGGGAAGGAATTTCCAGGGCTTATGGTCAAGCCTGGAGACATCACTTCACATAAATATCCTGAAGCTAAGGGCCATTTACAATGCTCTAAGCTTAGCAAGACCTCTGCTTCAAGGTCAGCCGGTGTTGATCCAGTCGGACAACATCACGGTAGTCACCCACGTAAACAGACAGGGTGGCACAAGAAGCAGGAGGGCAATGGCAGAAGCTGCAAGGATTCTTCGCTGGGCGGAAAATCATGTGATAGCACTGTCAGCAGTATTCATTCCGGGAGTGGACAACAGGGAAGCAGACTTCCTCAGCAGACACGACCTCCACCCGGGAGAGTGGAGACTTCACCCAGAAGTCTTCCACATGATTATAAACCGTTGGGAAAAACTCGACAGGTATTGCGCCAGGTCAAGGGACCCTCAGGCAATAGCTGTAGACGCTCTGGTAACACCGTGGGTGTACCAGTCAGTGTATGTGTTCCCTCCTCTGCCTCTCATACCCAAGGTACTGAGATTGATAAGATGGAGAGGAGTAAGCACTATATTCGTGGCTCCGGATTGGCCAAGAAGGACTTGGTAACCGGAACTTCAAGAGATGCTCACGGAGGATCCGTGGCCTCTACCTCTAAGAAGGGACCTGCTCCAGCAAGGACCCTGTCTGTTCCAAGACTTACCGCGGCTGCGTTTGACGGCATGGCGGTTGAACGCCGGATCCTGAAGGAAAAAAGGCATTCCGGATGAAGTCATCCCTATCCTGATCAAAGCCAGGAAGGATGTAACCGCAAAACATTATCACCGCATTTGGCGAAAATATGTTGCGTGGTGCGAGGCCAGTAAGGCCCGACGGAGGAAATTCAACTGGGTCGATTCCTACATTTCCTGCAAACAAGAGTGTCTATGGGCCTGAAATTGGGGTCCATTAAGGTTCAAATTTCGGCCCTGTCAATTTTCTTCCAAAAAGAACTAGCTTCAGTCCCTGAAGTTCAGACGTTTGTAAAAGGGGTACTGCATATACAGCCTCCTTTTGTGCCTCCAGTGGCACTTTGGGATCTCAATGTAGTTTTTGGGTTCCAAAAGTCACATTGGTTTGAACCACTTAAATCTGTGGAGTTAAAATATCTCACATGGAAAGTGGTCATGCTGTTGGCCCTGGCCTGGGCCAGACGCGTGTCAGAATTGGCGGCTTTATCCTGTAAAAGCCCTTATCTGATTTTCCATTCGGACAGGGCGGAATTGAGGACTCGTCCTCAGTTTCTCCCTAAGGTGGTTTCAGCGTTTCACCTGAACCAACCTATTGTGGTGCCTGCGGCTACTAGGGACTTGGAGGACTCCAAGTTGCTAGACGTTGTCAGGGCCCTGAAAATATATGTTTCCAGGACGGCTGGAGTCAGAAAATCTGACTCGCTGTTTATCCTGTATGCACCCAACAAGCTGGGTGCTCCTGCTTCTAAGCAGACTATTGCTCGTTGGATTTGTAGTACAATTCAGCTTGCACATTCTGTGGCAGGCCTGCCACAGCCAAAAATCTGTAAATGCCCACTCCACAAGGAAGGTGGGCTCATCTTGGGCGGCTGCCCGAGGGGTCTCGGCTTTACAACTTTGCCGAGCAGCTACTTGGTCAGGAGCAAATACGTTTGTAAAATTCTACAAAATTGATACCCTGGCTGAGGAGGACCTGGAGTTCTCTCATTTGGTGCTGCAGAGTCATCCGCACTCTCCCGCCCGTTTGGGAGCTTTGGTATAATCCCCATGGTCCTTACGGAGTCCCCAGCATCCACTTAGGACGTTAGAGAAAATAAGAATTTACTTACCGATAATTCTATTTCTCGTAGTCCGTAGTGGATGCTGGGCGCCCATCCCAAGTGCGGATTGTCTGCAATACTGGTACATAGTTATTGTTACCAAAAAATCGGGTTATTGCTGTAGTGAGCCATCTTTTCTAGAGGCTCCTCTGTTATCATGCTGTTAACTGGGTTTAGATCACGAGTTATACGGTGTGATTGGTGTGGCTGGTATGAGTCTTGCCCGGGATTCAAAATCCTTCCTTATTGTGTACGCTCGTCCGGGCACAGTATCCTAACTGAGGCTTGGAGGAGGGTCATAGGGGGAGGAGCCAGTGCACACCAGGTAGTTCTAAAGCTTTACTTTTGTGCCCAGTCTCCTGCGGAGCCGCTATTCCCCATGGTCCTTACGGAGTCCCCAGCATCCACTACGGACTACGAGAAATAGAATTGTCGGTAAGTAAATTCTTATTTTTGTTTAGGTTAACTCATCACAATACATATATGGCTTTTGTTACTGACACATTTAGCAAAGCGACATGTTCAACAGGTTCTGTAGAGGAATTTGGTAGAAAGTTCATCAGTCACATTTAGGGAACTGCATTCTTGCATATATCATAACATTGGAACACGCCTTAATTCCATCACAGACTGCAAAGGCATTAAATATTTATGTATGTGTTTATTAGTTCTGCAATGCTCATTTGTTTCCAAACTGTGAGGTGTGTCAGAAAAAATAAAAATAAATAAATACTTAGGAGTATATTTACTAAAGTGCGGGTTTATGTGGAGGAGTATATTTACTAAAGTGTAGGTTTAAGTGGTGATGTTACCCATAGCAACCAATCACTTTCTAGCTATTATTTTCTAGAAGGTGCTAAATAAATGATAAGTAGAACTGATTGGTTGCTGTGGGCAACATCTCCACTTCTATAAACCCGCATTTTAGTATATATACCCCTTAGCCTAGTGGCATAACACTTAGGGTAAGATGTACTAAGCATTGCATCCATGATGCGATACATCTCACCACTTATCGGGTACATACTAGGTTTATCCACTGCATGGATTGCTGCTGTAGTCAGGGCCGTCTTTTCGTATGGGCTCAATGGGCTCTTGCCCAAGGGCCCCAGGAGTATAAGGGCCCTATGCTGATAGCTTAGGGTCCCCTCTTTCCAGGGGTACCAGATTTTTG